>NC_083106.1:60150669-60803520 GCF_949774975.1 Lagenorhynchus albirostris | reverse complement strand
CTAAAACACATGCTACCCACTGATAAAATTCAGTATTTAAATTACATAATAAAAACATGTATTTATGCACAATTGATGTATTTCAGTCTAATAAAGGAATTATACTTAATCTTATTATTAAGTCAGTAAACAAATCCTTACTTCTTCCTTGTCTCATGTGAATGAATCCATGCTGTTTCAAAGTCAACATCCAAGGGAAGCTATCAGTGATAGATTTGAACGGGAAGGGTGATTTTAATACTTGTCCATGTGTGGTTCAGTGGAAACGAACAGGAGATCTACCAGATTGTTGGCCCCAACATTTTCAAGTTTGGGAAGGAAAAACACTAATTGGAAAATAGTTTTTACTTTTTAAAAAATCTCTGTTACACCTATCTTTATTATTTCCTTTGGGTTATGAATTATTTGAGCATCTCTCTATTTTCATTTACAGAAAAGAGAGAACTAGGGACTTGGATTGTAAGAAGACCTTGGTGAAAGGGTGAAATTCTCAACATATTGACATAGCTAACATGGACTGAACAGTTATCAGGTGTCAGACACTGTATGAAATACTATATGTCATTTATTCCTCATAATAATTCTATGAGACGGATATGATATTTATTTTCAATTGAGGAAAGTGAGAAATAAAGTAACTGCCTAGTGGAAGAAGTCAAGGTAGGAATCCAGGCTGTACTTGAGCTGTTTTTCATTTTGGTTTATGATTATCATGTTCATTCATTTCTGCCATGTTTATTGAGCACTTAATACATGCCAGGTAATTATGAGTAACAATATCTCTATTCCTATGACATATTCAGTGTTTTATTTTTGTTAATCCGTGGCGAACAGCAAGATCTCCAAAAATTTTAGAAAAGAATTTATGATGCAAATCTAACTATATTGCTCCCGTGGAGCAGCCTCTCAATATATACCTGATGGATTTGGAAAAAAATACAGTAATAAAATTAAGTATGTAGTAGGTACTTGGCACATGCTAGAAGATTTAATCTTTATAATAAACATTAAGCTAGTCATTCTATTTGCAGGAGAAACTGACATTCAAAGAAGTTAAATAACTTACAGAGCTAATGAGAAGTGGAGACAGAATTGCCCAATATATTCAAGGGAAGGTTTGTCTAAGCAAATGGCTCTGGGCTCAAATAAGGGAGCATATGCAGCCTACTCTAAGTCTTCATTAGTTCTTCACAGTGTATGTTGCCCTGTTGAAGTTGTTAAGAAACTGCTGTAGTAATGAACCCTGTTTAGTATTATTTTAGTACCTTTTTTTTTCTAACATCTTTATTGGAGTATAATTGCTTTACAATGGGGTGTTAGTTTCTGCTTTATAACAAAGTAAATCAGCTATACATGTACATATATCCCCATATCTCCTCCCTCTTGCGTCTCCCTCCCTCCCACCCTCCCTATCCCACCCCTCTAGGTGGTCACAAAGCACCGAGCTGATCTCCCTGTGCTATGCGGCTGCTTCCCACTAGCTATCGGTTTTACATTTGGTAGTGTATATATGTCCATGCCACTCTCTCACTTTGTCACAGCTTACCCTTCCCTCTCCCTGTGACCTCAAGTCCATTCTCTAGTAGGTCTATGTCTTTATTCCCATCCTGCCCCTCGGTGGATGGACCTAGAGTCTGTCATACAGAGTGAGGTAAGTCAGAAAGAGAAAGACAAATACCGTATGCTAACACATATATATGGAATCTGTTCAGTATTATTGAAGTTATCATCCCTAAATTTATATAAGCAGATCTAGGCTGAATAATAGCAAATGGCACCATTTAATCCAAGCACCACACATACTGTTTAACCAGGGTCAGCTACATAATTTGTGGAACCAAGTGCAAAATGAAAATGTAGAGGCCCTTGTTCAAAATGTAGGAAAAATGTGCCATTAAAAGTATTAAATATAAATTTTTTTCCTTTCTTCTGCAGTCTGTCTTTTGACATGTCATGGTGCATATTATTTGGTATTTGGTATTAGTCTAAGTAAAGAAAAATTAAAGTTTTAAATTATTAGCATGAGTTTTACTATTCTTTATATTGTGTAACACCAGTCATAAATGCAAATGTCAGAATATTTAATTTACATGTGAAATCACCAAAAATCATAATTCATGTCTCATAGTCATACATACATGTATATTCCATTCTTATTAGAACAATGAAAATTCTGCCCAAAATTATCTCAAGTGTTTTTATTTTACTTTTTGA
Source organism: Lagenorhynchus albirostris (assembly GCF_949774975.1). Lineage (NCBI taxonomy): Eukaryota > Metazoa > Chordata > Mammalia > Artiodactyla > Delphinidae > Lagenorhynchus > Lagenorhynchus albirostris. The sequence continues at coordinate 60,801,306 of NC_083106.1, read as the reverse complement.
TATGTACACATTCTACCAACACTTTCTTACTCATGAGTAAGAAAGAACTGAAAAGGAAAGGAACTGTGGGTTGCCCTATCTTTAACTTTCATGCTGTGTGATCATTTTTAGTGTAGATGATTGGCTTCTCCAGTGAAGTAACAAGAATAAGAAGGAATATGATAAGATTTCTTAGTTGTCTGTGTTTCTTAGAATAACATTGCCTCTGTCTGCATTCAAAGCAAGTTCTGGTTCAAATAGAAAACAGTGCCTCTTGGCGCTGTCATTGCCAGCCTCTCCCCTTGCTCAGCCATAGACGTAACACTTTTACCTTGAACTCACTTTGAGTTTTGTTGAACTTCCACATGTTGTGGGTCCACCAAAATTCTGCACTCATGGGGAATCAGGAAGGCTAATGCAAATAGCGTTGCCAGGAATGGTGACCATGCATATCTGCTTATATGAATGCTGTATTGTCACATTGGATTTCACATGCAAAACACAAGTTCAAAGACAAAGTTCTCAAGAATTTTAAGGCAGCAATAGTGGAGCGTTAAACCAAGTATGGGGCCCTCTGAGAACAGGGCTCTGTGTGACTGCGGTGGTCACAAGCCTGTTGACCTTAAACAAATACTTTCAGTTATTTATGTAGCAAGAATGGTTTTATTCTGGATCAACAAAGAATTGCAATCTGGGGTCTACACCCGTGGTGAGCCATGTGTAAGTCCTCTGAAACAAGGAGAGGAGAACTTTTGCAAAGTGGGGGGTGGAGGGACTTGGGAGGGCTATAATAAACAAAGAGTCCTTTGGAGGAATTGAGAGTTCAAAATATAGTGGCTTTTCATTGGCTGAATTGTGACAGTCTCTCACTTGCAGAGCTGTTGCCAGGCAAAAAGAGAAAGTCTTTCTTCATCCTGTTGGGTTCTGCTATCATTGTTGGGCATGAGAGCTCCCTCTTCTGGCCTTCTGACTCTATTTTAATGGAAGTTATTTTTTATTAATTTTTACATTTTCCCCTTTTGATCAAGATCTTTCTCTGAAAGCATTGCTAATGAAAAGTCAGGTTTTTTGGATTCTGCGGCTTTTTGTTCTTCAATGCCAGGAGGACCTCTTCTGGGTGTAGTGTCCCACGTTAGAAGGAAGGTGCACAGACTGAAAACATTTTGAGATCACATTTGAGTAACAAGGAGGGGTAAGAAGGAAAGCACTCAGGCACTTTTTTAAATCTAAAATCCATATATTATCAAGATCATAGACACTGGAGCATTATGTCATCATCGAAGACAAACTTCCAACAGGCCTGCTCCAGATATCTTGAGAAAGCTGTCTCATCAGATGTGGTCTGTTTCAATTTCTGGGATTCTTTAATTTCAGGTCACAAGATAAATGCACGTCTAGTCAGTGTTTGGTGCTTTCTTCAGTGTGTCACATGAATCTAAGAGTCTATTCCCAGGATTTTGGTGGAAAAAGTGTTGGTTAACAGTATCTGATAGGGGCCTTTCCAGCAAGGTTAAAGAAAGTCTTTCTGGAGGTGTCTTCCCAATAGAAAAAATCTCCATGGTGCCAGGTGTGATGCTTAACGTCTTTGTGTCCTGTGAGTGCACTTGTCAAGAGATTGCTCTATCAAAACCTGCTTATTTTTAATGGAAGCAGTTAGGCATTTGAAATATTGGAATATCATTCCTTTTATAAGCTGTGGTCAAAAACTTGACTTACAGGGGTCAAGTGCATTGGGTGTCCTACAACTATCTCAAAGGCTGAGAGTTTATGAGATCCAAAAGGGGTGGATCTGAGATTTAGGAGGAGTAATGGCAATGTTTATGACCAAGGTATTTGGAGTGCCTCTAAAATGTTGCCAGTTGAGTCAATAATACCTTTAGTACATGCAACTAAACCAGAGGATTGAAGGTCATTTGGGGAAATAACTCTTTGGACCATGACACAGATTTGCTGCTGCTTGTTCCTTTAAGGGCAGCATTTCTTACAGAAATGAGAGCAAGATGATTTCCCTTAGCTTCTAGAGAGTCAAGTTTAGAATGCCCCGGAATCCTAACAATAGCTAATATGGCAGGTAAAAGTATTGTATCCAGTAATTCCTAAACATAGGGGATATTTTTAATTTTATTTTGCCTGGATGTAAGGAAGCCATTTTGCTTCTGCAACATGCCCGAATCATAAGCTACTCTGAAAGCGTATCTACTGTCAGTATAAATATTGTCAGGTTTGCCCTTGGCTAAAGTACGAGCCCATGTAAGAGCATTTAATGAAGCCCTTTGAGGTGAAATAGCCATAGGTAAATGTGCTGCCCCAATAACATCAAAAAGAGTTGCAATAGCATATCCAGCACAATATTTGCCGTTGTCAAATTTTAAATAAGAACCATCAGTGAACCATGAAAAGTCAGTGTTACCCAAATGAATTTCCTGCCCATCATCATGAGGAGCCAGGAGGTGATCTGTCAGCATTAAGCACTCATGAAAGACTTTGTTGGTGATGGAAGGGAGAAGAGTAGCCAGATTAAGGTTATACAATATAATAGAGTTATGTGATGAACCAAAGGGCTTCCTAGGAGGTGAGCTGGCTGACTGAGAAATGTTGAGTGTGATGAGAATTCAGGAGGACTTCTACAGCACGAGGTGCAAAAATGGTTAAAGGGGATCCCACAATGGTTTTCTTGGTGGCCTTAACCAAAAAGGGCAGTGGCAGTAATGACTCTAAGGCAAGGGCTGTATCCCCATTCCACAGGGTCCAGATGCTAGTTATATCATATGGGTTGATGGTGGTCCCTGGTTTTTTGCTTTGTTTTCTGGTTTGTTTGTTTGTTTGATGCGTACCCCAAGGTCATTCCTTTCCCTTTCATATACAAAAAAGGAAAAAGGGAATCTGATAATTAGGCTGCCTGAGGGCAGGAGGGGTCATCAAATTCTCCTGTAAGGCTTTAAAGGCTATGTCATCTAGATCCGCCAATGAAGAATTGAGTGAAGATTGTTCTTCTTTAGTAAAACATACATATATTTGGCATAAGGGAGAAATTTGTAATCCAACAACCAATTAGCCTGAGAAAGCCTCACAGTTGGCTCTTAGTTTGGGTTTCGGGAAACTTAGGACACCATGTAGTCTATGTGGATCTAGGTGTAGCCCCTGTTCTGATATTAGATGCCCTAAATGTCAAACCTGGGTTTGGGCGAACTGCAATTTTTCCTTGGTCACCTTAGGTCCCTTTAAGTGTAAAAGCTTTAGCAAGTGGATGCTGTCTTGCTGTGAGGAGGCTTGAGGAGAGCAAACAAATCATCCCCATATTGCAACAAAGTAGAATCTCTAGGGAACTTCATATCATTCAGATCAGCCTTCAGGATTTGTGAGAAAGAAGGAGGACTCTCTTAAAATCCTGAGACATTCTTGTCCAAGTGAATTGTTTTTCTTTACAACTGAAGGCAAAAAGGTATTTGCTACCTTCATCAACTGGAACACTAAAGAATGCACTGCCTAAATCAGTTGTAGTAAAGAATTTGCTTCCATAGGGAATGGATATCAGCAGCCTATGAGAGTTAGGAACAACAGGGTTTGGGGAGATTACAGTGTTGCTTATTGCTCAGAGGTCCTGGACAAATCTTTACCCTTGGCCCTTAAATTTTCTTAGCAGTAAATGGATTGTTACAGGCACTAGTACAAGGGATAATGAGGTCTTCAGCCTTCTAATCTTCCATTATGGGCTTTATACCTTGAAGGGCCTCTTTACTTATATGGTGTTGATTAGTTCTGGGGAGAGGTTTTGAGGGATCTGTTTGACTTTTGATGGGAGGTGTGCTGTGAATTTTGCCAATATCAGTTGGAGATTTTGCCCTTAAGGAGGATGGTAGCTGATTCAATAGGGACAAATGATCAGTGTTTCCAGAATCAGCTCTTGTATCCTCAGAGATGGAGCAAATAAAAGAGGTCAAAGCATTATTTAATTGACCTGATTGGTTACTTTGATGACTGCTGTCAAGTTCTAGAATGATTTTCTCCGTTTGGGAGAAAGAAATTCCAGCATGATACTTCTCTAAGAGTTCTCAGCCTAATAAATGGATAGGGGTGGAGGAAATAAGAAGAATAGGGTGTATATCTCTCAAAAGGCTTAAACAAAAGGGAATAGGTTCAGAGGCAGGGACATCCTGAGGATAATCAGAGATCCACACTAGTTGAGGTGTTTTAGTTCTCCAAAGTAGGGACTGCCTTATAGTAGTGGGGTTGCGAACCAAGAGTGTGGCTCCAGTGTCAGTTAGGGCTAGAAGAGACTCATCCCCAATCTGGAGAAATATTTCTCCAAGTCAGTTTAGAGGAAAGATTGGGAAGAGCCCCTGTAGTTCCTTGGAACCCCTTCATTGAGAACTGGAAGGATGTCAGAAAGGCTGGTTGGAGGGCTGAAGGAACCTAAAGTGCTTAAATTTGTAATAATTTCTTTTCGAATATCCTGGCTCTTTGCAGTAATAGCAGAAACTAGGAAGAACTGAGAGCTCAAAGTATAGTGGCTTTTCATTCACTGAGTTATGACAACCTCTCATTGGCTGAGCTCTTGCCAGGAAGAAGAGTGTCTTCTTCCTGTTGGGCTTTGCTGTTGTCATAAGGTGTGATAGTGCCCCCTTCTGGCCTCCTGATTATTTTAATTGATGTTTCTATTTATTAATTTTTACAAGCCCATGAAGCTGTCTCAGTTTTTAACCCAATTGAGATAAAATTATATATATCTATATCTATCTATCTATCTATCTATCTATAACAGAAACGATGCTCTGTTTACCATCAATTCCCTCAATTTAAAATGCAATCCACGTTCAGGTTTGTGGTTTAGTGTTCCCTTCATGAGAAACTTCACACTTCATTATCTAATTCAAATGCTTTTCAAGCTCTCTTAACAGGAAGAGGTTTTTCCTTCCAGTCCATCACCAACTAATATTTTTGTAAAACACAGAACCACATATTTGAATATCCTGATGTCAAATTGCTATAAAAGTATCTAAATACTTATTCTCTCTTTCTCAACTTTGTGATTGGAACAAATAGTTTGCATGCTATAACACACTTTAAGTAGCACTGATCTAGGGATATCCCATTGTATTTTAATTGTGAAGATGATTGTTTTATGTCAGTGCCCAGTAAGGAACTGATTAGAAATATCTCAGTCTTTTAATTCACTTATGAATGATAAAGGAATATATAGCTGTCATGTCTCTTTTACATTTCTATCCTATGAAATAGTATGAAAGGATTTTTTAAAATGTTAATTCTTGATCATCCAGATACGGTTACCTGGCTTACTTGACATTCTCTTTTATAAACAAAAAACTAATAGTAAAAGTAGTTAATTAAAATTTTGCAAATCAGTATTATATATTAAATGCATGATTTTTCCTTTGATTAAAATCCTGATGTAGAAAGCAAACATCTAGACCCACTGACTGTCTCTGCAGAAGTACTGGTGATTTCCCAGAACCCTTTGGGAAGTGTGGTAGGATTGGAAAGACTTACTAAAAAGAACTGGAAAGTCTGGCCACCTTTGTCACTCCTCCCACTGGTATTGATTCTCGGCAGAGTTATCTGTTGGGTATTCCCTCACTCAATCACCCCTGAGCTTTTTAGAAAACTTATAAGTGTCCAGGTGTTTGGTAGTTATTGCTATTAAGCACAATTACTTTTTCTCAACTCCCAGTTGGTTAAGTTGAGACAGAAGGAAAGAAAGCTGGATGGCCAAACCTCTTGTGCTCCCTAACATGGCCACATTGCCATAAAAAGGAAACAGGAGCAGGAAGGAGATCATTACAGGATTTTCCAAATGCAACCAACTTGACCTCACTATGGTCATTCAGATGCCAAGTGTCAGAAGATGTTGGGGAGTAATGGATTCCTATTTCTAGCATCATACTTAAAATGAAAGGTTTTCACTTCTTTAGTATTTCTTGAAACATCAAGAAAGAATCTCTGAAAAGGAAAGTACTTATCAACTTTTCTTTATGAAGGTGGTGTGCAGAGACAGATACATGGGGAAAAATTAGGCAGTAAGTTAATATTTAATAAATTCAAAAAAATTAAAACTATAAAAATAAAGTCCTGATGATAATCTTCTGTCTTCACTTAATCACCACTTAACCAAGCAAACCAGAAAGCCCAACCATCCCTGAAAATTTACCGAGTGAAGTAATTTTTAAATTCTTTTAAAACCAAGTACCAAATCAGATTAATTAGCAAGGCTTTTTCTTGGTCCACGGAAGAATATTTTCTACATGGATCTAAAAGATATAAAAATGACTCAGAAGTTTATAAAAAAAAGTAAACTTTAAAATGAATTTACTTTATACTCAGTCTTCAGGACTGTCCTAGATTTTAGAGATTATACATGTCTAAGAAGCAGTAAATCAATGCATTTTTCCCCCAACCATTTGGTCATTTCAATTACTTTTGTAGTTTACAAACTTTACAAAAATAACATCGAAAGTACTATTAGAGGTAGACTACACGGAAAAAGAAAGTTTTCTATTCTCTAATAATAATAAAAAAAAAAAAGAAGAAAATCCTGAACCATTAAAACCGAGGAAAGTAAATTTGTTAGTAGACACATTTAAGTAAATAATCAATTCAGCACTATCCAAAATATCATGCCTCATATTAATTATCAATTTTGCAAGATTCTCTTGGAAAGCTATTCAGTATTTGGTTGGGTACTCCAGTAGCATAAATTATACAAAATATTTTTTTTATTTCTAGTATTAGATTATGGTTCTAGGGAAATTTTGAAGCTGTATTATTTGTGAACACAATATGATATGAGATACAGAATTAATATATCAGACTAATCAGATGTATTTTTAACTTTTAGATATGTTTAATAGTGCTACATGAAGTACAGGATATCCTAAGGTGTCACAATATAATTTTGCTGTGGTGAGTGTGGTAGCCAGAGGACTAAATCTGCCTGTTTCAGGGTCTACCTCACCAAGTGATCATAGCTGTTAAGACTTTTTGGCCTGGAGGTCTTGCACTTGGATGATGAGTGGACAAACTCACCAACTCATTCAGTCAATCAGCTCTTCTTTCCTAAGCCCTTACTTTGGGCTGGGTATTGTGCTCAGTGCTGGGTTTATAACAAATATGAAGGAGTTACAGTGGTGTTGGACTTTATGGATAATTACATCTAGCAGCTATTTGCAGTTTACCAGTTGTTACAACCCAAGACCAAGCCCACATGCTAGCGTACAACGTGAGATGTGCTCTAGGAATTCATTCATTCACTTATTTAGTCAACAATTTTTTTTTTTTAAAGAGCCGGGCTTTTAAAAAAAATCATTTATTTTATTTATTTATTTTTGGCTGTATTGGGTCTTTACTGCTGCACGCAGCTTTCTCAAGTTGCGGCAGTGGGGGCTACTCTTCTTTGAGGTGCACAGGCTTCTCATTGCGGTGGCTTCTCTTGTTGCGGAGCATTGGCTCTAGGTGAGCGTGGGCTTCAGTAGTTGTGGCACACGGGTTCAGTAGTTGTGGCTCGCGGGCTCTAGGGCGCAGGCTCAGTAGTTGTGGTGCACGGGCCCAGTTGCTCCATGGCATGTGGGATCTTCCCGGACCAGGGCTCAAACCCATGTCCCCTGTACTGGCAGGCGGATTCTTAACCACTGCACTACCAGGGAAGCCCAGTCAACAATTTTTGAGTAACTATTATGATCCAAGCACTCTGTTAAATCTTTGGACTGTTGATACAAAGGTAAACAATTCCTTGAAGGATTTACAATCTAATGAAAAATAATAATTAAAAAAACCCACTACTATCAGCTATTTAAATAAAGGATATATTACACAATACAGAGAATAATATAAGAAAATTAACAAGTGAATGGATTCAAAGGTAAAGCACCTACTGTACCTGAAGAAGTTTAGGGAGAAATACTTGTATCAGCACATGGAAGAGCCCACCCAGATATTGCCTTTTGATCGTGGGCTTGGTCCTAATCTCCTTATGTTTCAGAGTTTCACATGTTTAAAAGAGGAAAAAGGATAGTGCCTACCTCACAGGGTTTAAAAGTGAAGCTTTAACAAGATAACTCGATATTGTACTTATAAGACTAAATAAATAGTAAGTACTAAATAAATATTAGTTATCATTATTTTTATTTTTACCTATCCTGATTTTGTACTTTTGTTTCCCTTTTCTTCATTAGTTTTGCAAGGATTCTTTAAATACCTTTATATTGTGTCAAAAAACTATGCCCCTTGATTTATTAATTTAATTTATTGTTTTATATTTCCTGATTCATTAAATTCTGCTCTTATATTTAATATTTTATTTTTCCTAATGGTTGTTTACTTTATAAATTATGAGAGGTCTGCTTAGTACACTAAGTTATTTTCATTCATGTTTAATAATGAAAACATTTAATGTTACAAATTTACCTTTGAATGTAGCCTTAGTCATATCACATAATTTTGATGTGCAGTATATGTATGCTCATTAATTTATAAATAGATTTGATTATATTTTTATATGATCACAGTAACTTTGACCCAATAACTAAGGATAATGATTTAAATCTCTAGTTAATGGCTGTTTGTTGTTTTACTTTTCTTTAACTTTTTGTGGTTGGAAGACTTAGGTTAATATCTAATTTTAATATGTCTTAGTGATAAATTATAGCATGTGCAACTTCTCCTATTATAATTTATTTAGAATTTATTTTTATTTAGATGGTGTGGTCTTTTTCAAACTACATAGACTATAGATATTTGGAAAAAGAAACAAACCTGTGTAGTTCTATGGCACAAAGTTTAGTATACAGTTTTTCTATTTCTATTATAATTTGTTATTTGTCAACTTCATATGCAATTAATAGCTGAAATAGTATGCTGAAGTCTTGCATTTTAGTCCTATTTCTATTTGGTTTCAAGTTTACTTTTTAAAAATAATTTCTGGTTTAGATAAGTTGAGTCTCTGTTAATGCTTGAAGTTTCATGCCTGTCATACCTTCATTACATGTTGTCCTTAATAAAGTAATTTGTGTCCCATTTAATGCTTTTTGTCTTGGAAACTCTCTTGCCCAGGACAGAAACAACAATCAGCATCTTTTTTAAACTTCTCAAATATCTGCATACCCTGCTTCCCATTGGATGGGGTAGGGAAGGATAAATAGAATTTGGTTAACCTCTATGTCAAAGTCATACATATGAGATCTAGAAACTTGGTTTTTTCTTCTGCCAAGGGTATTAAAATAGCAGATGGAGAATCAGCCCTATAAACATGCATATGGCTTTTAGTTTGCTTTTATTAATTGTTCATGTAATTTAGACTGAAATTCTCTTAATTAAAAATAAAAGACATGCAAGGAGTTTCAAGACCTTCTCTTTTTCATGACCATCACTGATCAAATTCTCAAGATGTTACTAGCTGAGAAGAAAACGCAACTTTGACGCAAGCAAGTATATCTAATGTCTAAAACCTTTACTAAGTAATCATCTAATACAATAATTAGATGTAATTAGATTAATCTCACACAGTTACAATATACATAGTTCTTGATTATGTCTAGTAATAATAAAAAAAGAGCTTCAATAGATGAAAACAGCTGCATTTCATTTCTTTACTATCTTTTTTTTTAAATGTTTAACAAGTTAGAAGAGTGGTAAGCTATTTAGTTTGTGTCCACTTCTTTCCTTGTATGTCTAACATTAGGAAGTGCTAAAGAGCAGTAAACCAGACCATTCTGGAAGGCAGAGAAGAAAAAGCCCCATCAAACCCCACTATCCACACAGTCCCTGAATAACAGAGAAATAGAAAGGAAAATAAAAACTCAATTGCTAAAGCAATCACATTGCCACTCACTTCTAAGAAACTCAATATTATCCGAGTAATAATGGGCACATTTTACAGCACTGATTTTATAAACTTATACTTGAAAAGTTCTAAATTATTCTCTCTCAACCCCTACAGCTTGGTGAAAACCTCCTGCTTCCAAATGCCAAACTGGGGGAATTCTTTTCTACAGAAAATTAATTTAATCACAGGATAAAAAAACAATATATCCATGGAAAGCTGCTTTTGGAGAATACTAAATATGAGACATCAAAAGCGGCAACGCCACTCTGGATAAATCAGAAGTCTTAAGCAATGTAAGGAAGACTCCTTGAAAAACCTAGCCTCCCTTACATTCCATGATGTCTGTAAGAAAGCTGATATTAAAGTATATGTCTTGGATTTTAGGAAAGAAAGGGAGAGAAAACAAAAACTACTACAAATAATTATAATTAAACATAAGAAAAACTATGGAAAATATCTAAAGTTAAGGTTTCACCTTCTCCACTTTATACATATGTACTTTAGGTGACCGTGTATGAGGTAACCAGAATGTTTTCTCATTTTCAAGAGTAGAACTGACCAGAAAAAGTAGCTTCTTTTGATTCATGTTCACAGAAAATAATATGTTCCCTTTTGCACTGGGAGTCTGTTCAGTATATAGCCAAGAAACTTGATGTGTTTATGCTTTAATAGAAAACACACTGATATTTCTTAGAGTTGACTTTACCACTTACTAATAGTGGGGTCCTGGACAACAGCACCAGAAGGAATCTAATGTCCCTCCTTATTAGAAAACTTTCCGTCTCTTCTCTAAAAGATTCTGTTTGTCTCTCCATATACCCACTTCCTATTCTACTCTTGTCTCACATCTGCTACCACCTTCCTCCCCTGCATTTTTTTGAATTTTTTAAATTGAAGTATAGATGATTTACAATATCATGTTAGGTTTGGGCATACATAAAAGTGACTCAGTTATATATATATATATTTTTTTCTTTTTTAGATTCTTTTCAATTATAGGTTATTACAAGATGTCGAATATAGTTCCCTGTGCTATACAATAGGTCCTTGTGGTTTATCTATTTTATATATAGTAGTGTGTATATGTTAATCTCATACTCGTAATTTATACCCCCCCTTCCCTTTTGGTAATTATAAGTTTGTTTTATATGTCTGTGAGTCCATTTCTGTTTTGTGAATAATTTCATTTGTATTATTTTTTAGATTCCACATGTAAGTGGTATCATATAATATTTGTCTTTCTCTGATTTACTTCATTCAGTATTATTATCTCTAGGTTCATTCATGTTATGGAAAATGGCAATATTTCATTCTTTTTTATGCCTGAGTAATATTCCATTGTGTGTGTGTGTATGTATGTATATATACACACACACCACATCCTCTTTATCCATTCATCTGTTGATAGACATTTAGATGCTTCCATGTCTTGGCTTTTGTGAATAGTGCTGTTATGAACATTGGGGTGCATGTATCTTTTCAAATTAGAGTTTTCATCTTTTCCAGATATATGCCCAGGAGTAGAATTGCTGAATCATCTGGTAGCTCTATTTGTAGTTTTTCAAGTAACCTCCAGACTATTTTCCATAGTGGCTGGGCCAATCCCTTGCATTTTTTTTTTTTTTTTGATCTTCCTTTCTTTATAAGTCCAAGGTCTTTGTAGCTACCACTGAAACCCAACCTGTGCACCAGGGAGGGATTAAATGGGAAGGGGAAGGAAGGGGAGAAGTAGGTAAGATGGCCCAGAGAGTGAAAGCACCCCAACCCTGTCTGCCTCTGTGGGCCCTGCCCACTTTTTTTCACCAATAGAATCAAGAATAGGATGAAGTAGCATTGACATATATACACTACCAAATATAAAATAGATAGCTAGTGGGAAGCAGCTGCATAGCACAGGGAGATCAGCTCGGTGCTTTGTGACCACCTAGAGGGGTGGAATAGGGAGGGTGGGAGGGAGACGTAAGAGGGAAGGGATATGGGGTTATATGTATACAAATAGCTGATTCACTTTGTTATACAGCAGAAACTAACACAAGATTGTAAAGCAATTATACTCCAATAAAGATGTTTAAAAAATTAAAAATAATAAAATAAATAAAAAAGAAAAAAAATTGATGAAGAAATTGAAATACTTTCTCATCTAAACACAAACCAGTAGTCATGATGGCTCAATCTAGTGAGAAAGATAAAGCAAAACATTTTTTATTTGTTTCTAATTGGTTCACGTACATCATAGAATGAGAGAGGCCAATAAATAGCTGGAGAGGTTGACACAGATGATATTCATGAGGTTAGTATTTTTTTCAGTGGCCTTTGAAAGTCTTGAGACCTAAATGATATTACATAAAACTAAACTTTGAAGTAACTGTTAAAGCTATTTATATACACTAGACAATTTTCTCAAGATTTATTCTTTCTGTCTCTCAGATTCTCACTAGAGTTCCATCATCAAGTTTTAATTCACACATGGGGCTAAGCCTCCAACCTCTCCAAACATTTTTAAAATCTGTGAATTAAAGACATTTAAAAGGAAGGCGCATGATCTCATCTGGACTGTCGCTTGATCTTGTTTCATATTCTTCAGCGTTCTTCTTTTTATATCGGGTCAATGGCAGAGGGGCTGTAACTGATCCCCTCATTTCAGCGCTGGAAAAACGTGAGGCACTTTGCCTTGGGTTCAGTTCTATTCTGTTATGCTACTCCCATTTGTCAGTAGGTAAAAACTTTTCCCATTCCCCAGAAGGCAGTACCTTCTGTGAATAGTTACTTTAGACAAGCATTCATTGTTCAGAGGGTTTGATTCCTCACTGAGCAAAAGCTACTGGCATTATAAAGATGCCAGTTAAATTTTTTTTTTAAAACTTGAATTTTTTAAAGCTAGAAAGGAACTCTCACTGTTGAGGCAGTCATGAAAGAAACCCTCTTTTCACAACCCCTGGAACAAGTAGATGAAGAGAGTAAGAGTAAAAGTGCAAAGACTGGGAAACTGGCTTTTTTCCAAGAAACAGAAAAAGCCACAGTTAGAAGAAGTAATTGAACACTTTGGAAATCTCTTTGAAGACCTAATGCAGTGGAACTTTTTTAAATGAATAAAAGCTAAATGCATAATAATTCCATGGAAGAAAATATAAATGAATGTTTGAAGTACTAAGTAATGAATTTATAAATGTTTAATGTAGTGAGACCTAGCAGTAGCTGCCTTTGTTAATGTTTTTATCATTAGCAATGTTGTTACTTGGAGGAGATCAACGCAAAACCTGACAAAGTTTTACCTCTTGTTATTTTGTGTCTTGAATGCTCTGTCTGGCTTATGGTAATGATATTTGCTGTATTGATCATCCTTATTCAGTGGAATTTTGTGCTTTTGCAAATTGAATTTTGAACATACAAAAAAAAGATAAAATAATTAGACTAACTACCAAAATTCTCCACTCTTTCATATTTGTACTGATGACACATTAAACAGTCTTATACATCAGAATATATATAAACAGTAGGGTCAGTTGCATTCACACGGAAAATGTAGAGATAGATTTTAGCTCTGTTAATAGAACACACAATAAGAGATTTTAATACCTTGCTACATGTGGTATTTTTTATTACAAAAGGTACAGAAATCATTGGTAGTTAAAGAATGATGCTATAAGAACAAATGTGTGTAGAGGATAGTGGAGTTTGAGATCTAAAATGGAAAATGCCTCAAGAGTGTTTCTCACACTGAAAGAGATGTGTTTTCTGCTAAATGTAATAGAAGATGTTACGTAGTTAGTAGACAGGATCAGGTGCCGGCAATCTTCCCAAAATGTCCTCATGGTTCCTTTGTGCCAGGTTTCTGGAGACTCATTTCTCCATTGTGATCTGAAGTGACTCTATCTGCAGCAAGTCAGAGAACAGGGTTAGGCCCACCATCAGCAGACATGGATACCTGCACACGTGCGTACCCGCAGGCTCATATTGTTCTATTATACTTTGGAGCAATGATTTCACTCTGGACCATGGAGCTACTGCAGAGGAATCATAGTCAACCAGCACACAGGGGTCTAAAAAGAAGGGGGAACTCCGATAAGGTAAAGTGTGACAGAATCCTGAACCAGACAATAATAATAAAAGAATCTTTGGGTTGGAAGGGATTTTTAAAATCACCTAAATCAACTGTTCACCTTTACCTCATTCATCACTCTGAAGCCCAGTTCTGACTCATGTTACCTTGGAAGACCACTATTTCTAGTTCTTGTTTTGACTTTAGCTTGTGGAATGATTTCCCAGCGTGTCCCGAAATATCTCCTCTGAATGAAAAAAATGTTCTCTTCCCCACCCCCACCCCCCGGCCCAAGTGTGAAAATAAAGCAAGGAGGCTGATTTTGTGAGTCATAGCCAATCTCTAAAAGCAGTTGCCAAAACGGAGTTGCCAAAATATTCCACAGCACGGCAGTGTGGTCGGAGTAGGCTTGTAGGCGTGAGTATCTCAAATGGTATCTCAGTTCTCACTTTATAGTTTCCCATCTCTGTAATCACATACTGAACTGTAATGCTAAACTTTAGTAACTTTAAAAGAGATACATGAAGACACATTGTGTCTATTGTTTGCATAGAACAGTAGCATAATGTCTTTATTAGTAGGTCTCATTTTGCGAAAGCAGAGTCTGACAAAATTTCATCTTGCTTTCGCTCAGTTATCTATACACAAGGAATGATCCCGTTCTGAATTAAAACTCTATGTTTAGTGTCAAATAGAAGACGCAAACTCACTTATGGGGGGGCTTCCCTTGGAAATAAACTCTTTAATTCAATAACTCTCTAATCCCAGAATATTCCACAGAATATGAATACCTAGTTAAATTCATTTCAAGTACCAAGGAATATTTCAGCAATAGCATTTACATACTAACTTAAATTTAATGACACAACATAAAACATTTAGAACCATTAAATATGCAAAGGTTATTTTGAATTGTTATGGGCTTCTATCATCATTAGCATATTAATATAATATTTAAAGTAATGAATTAAATATTTAAGTAGACCCTTATCATTTTATTTAAGGTTATTTGGAGCTTGCAGTACACTTGCCATCTGCAGAGACATTACTAGCTGGACACCTACATCACGTAACTCAATTTATAAAAAAGACCTTTTTTTAACATTGAAACAGAGCATTTAAAGAAAGTAACTGTGTTGTCATTTTGTTTTATTTTGCTTTGTTTTGGCAAAAGTGTTATAAAAGGCCACAAACATAGGTGGGTGAGTATACATTACAATGCATTTTATATCTAATGATCACTAAACTTGAACTTCACTAGTAATTCCATGGGTTTTTTAATCATGGAATTACAGGAATAGGAGAGGATATATATCTTTCTCTCATTTTATAATTTACCTATTATGGTACATGAATATTAATCTACTCCATAACAGTGTCGTTGAAGCAAATTCTACAACAGATTTTATTTTATTTATTTATTTTATGGAGGTATAGTTGATTTACAATGTTGTGTTAGTTTCTGCTGCACAACAAAGTGATTCAGTTATATATATATATATATATATATATATATATATATATATACACATTCTTTTCCATTATGGTTTATCACAGGATATTGAATATAGTTCCCTGTGCTATACACTAAGACCTTGTTTATACATTCTATGATATAATAGTTTGCATCTGCTAACCCTAAACTCCCAATACATCCCTCCCAGATTTTAGTACAGGCATACCTTGTTTTATTCTGCTTTGCTTTACTGTGCTTCCCAGATCTTGAATTTTTCACAAATTGAAGGTCTGTGGCAACTATTAGTCCAGCAAATCTATTGGTGCCATTTTTCCAACAACATTTGCTCACTTTGTTTCTCTGTGTCACATTTTGGTAATTCTTGCAATGTTTCAAACTTTTTCATTATTATTATATTATGGTGCTCTGTGATCAGTGATCTTTGATGTTACTATTGCACAAAGATTACAACTTGCTGAAGGCTCAGATAATGGCTAGCATTTCTTAGTAATAAAGTATTTTTTAACTAAGGTATGTACATTGGTTTTTTTAGACGTAATACTATTGCTCGCTAAATTGACTATAGTGTAGTATAAACATAACTTTTATATGCACTGGGAAACCAGAAATTTTGCATGACCTGCTTTATTGTGATATTTGCTTTACTGCAGTGGTCTGGAACCTAGCCCACAACATCTTCCAGGTATGCCTATAGATCATTCTAGTATTTAACCATATTTCCTGTTAAGAATGAATTTATCACTAGTTGTTCTTTAAACGTCTCATGACACTTCTTAAGCTCCATTCTCTCTGGAGATGGGTAAATTCTAATAATCATACCATATATTATTATCTTAGAAATCATTAAGCCTTTCTTCTCTAGATATTTTTGGCATTTCTAGTTTCTCATGGATCTAGTTTTACTAACTTTTCTACTCTTTGTATTGCTCTTCATTTCATATTCGCCTTTACCAGAGAAGCATCTGCTGCTTATCTGCTTAGAATCACCACTTCTTATGACCTTAGAATTAGGTGAATTAGGCAAAGTCACAGGGAATTTTTTTATGCTTTTTGTATATTATTCTCTTTTTTTCCTCATTTTATTTTGTGAACCTGGCTTGCACTGTGATACTGAGACCTTTTCTCTCATGCTATATGGCTGCCCACGTACGCACCGTGTTCCTGTTCCTCATTCTAACAGCGTCCAGCTATTCTTACACGGTGAATGTTATTTATTTGTAATCTTCTCTTCTCAGAAGCTGATGATCTAACCATATTTAATCATCAGCAGACTCAGAAAGTTCTTGGCCTCCTCTGTTTTATAAGAAGCACTCTCTCAGAATATTTCTTTCCAGGAAACTAAAAAGAAAAAGTGAACCAATGCCACTGTTGAGTTACAGAAACAAGAAGCACTGTGGATTATCTAGTAGGCAGAGATGTTATTCTCTTGCTTGGTCTATACTCTGGATGTCAAGTTGATTTTAATCGTTTCCAAGGAGTGGCTGATTTAATTTAATAACTTAATTTCTAACTGTGCCACAGTTATGATAGCGTTATGATAGTGTTCAGAGTGCCTTCAGTTAAATTATCTCTTAGTACCAGGAGGAAGGAGTTAAAGTAGCTGACCTATGATCCATTCACACACATGGTAAAGGAGAAGAAATAAGAATGTTGTAAGGAGGGGCCGAGAGCAGGTAATTTATTATAGTATCCTTGGAAAAGAGCTGAAAACTGGCCCTCTTGGTAAATGAACTAATACTATTTGCAGGAAAAAGAGACCTTATCTGTGGAATGCTTTCAGCAAGATATTCCTGGTTTAGGATTGCTTAGTGTAGGTAAACTCAGAATCTGTGGATTTATGGAGCGGGAGAAATACAGAAGTTTGCTGACTCTCCAGAGTAACAAATTTAGATATTTCATGTCCTAAATGCCCTACTGCTGTGTGAGACAAGTAAAAGCAATGAAGCATTAGAGGGTTGCAGATAGACAATGTTATGGCTACAGTGGGTATACAAAGTCGGGAGCAGTCAGTTTTACCTTTGGAGAGGGAAATTGGGCAAGGATCCTGTAGCTGCCATCAATGCTCTGTGCACAAGGCAGATGCACCAAAGCATCTCAGCCAATTTCATCAATGTACAATCAGGCTGGCAAGTAACCCATAGGAAAAATTCTATATAATTAAACCAAAAAAAATTAAGTAATTCTTTCTGTTATTTAGACTCACTGGAAAAGACTGAAACTGAGACAACAGGATGACTTGACTGTTTGAACCAGCAAACTCTTGGTGACTTTCAGGGTGGCCACCTATGTGGATCCATTTTCAACTTATAATGGCACAATTGCTGCCACCATGCATAGGAGATTTGGGGTTCGACGTCCAGAAATACTGGCATCGAAGAGGAATAATTATCTCATATTTGTGTTAGCTCAGGTTAAGCACTGGTAGAGAAGTTGCTTGTCCATACCAGCTGTCTATAATAGGAAACTCATCCTGCCTCTTAATATGATTATCATGGAATTTGATAGTCTCATAGCTCCCTGGGAAACAAGTTATCTATGAACTGACTACTACAACAGGACCTGTCTGATGGGGATGAGTGCTGAATGGAGGTCACAGGGAGCATAGTACAGGATCATGTGGAAAGTGATGTTGTGATCATACCACAAAGGCAATGCACAAATAGGATGTGACTAACATATAAGTGTATGGTAAGGACAGCAATGAAAAAACAAGGGCTGATGGCATCATTAGAATAAGGCACTCTTAATGGATTCTTCTCGTTCCCTATGGTAGAAGTTGGCACTGACCTCAACTTTAAGTAATCTTTCTTTGGCTCCCAACACACGTGCTTATCTACATTCTAAAAAACTACATACAAAAGTAGTTCTAATATGCAGTTGTTCCTCATTATTTTCAGGGAATTGGGGCCAGAACCCCTGGAGGGTACCAAAATCCATGGATGTTCAAGTCCCTTATATACTGGGAGCCCCCATATCCCCAGGTTCTGCATCTGCTGAACTTGGGTTGATAGTTGGTTGAATCCAAAGACGCAAAACCTGTGGATAGGGAGGATCAACTGTATAACAATGTCAGGGTCTTGAATCAGTTTGCTTTTTTTTCTCTATGATGGTCTTGGCTTATTTGAGACCAAGGTCCTACCAAAACCCTTCTTCATCTTTAACTTTCACCCCCCCACACACACACACAGCACTCCATCCCCTCCCCGCTTCAGTCTGCATTAGATATTTCTAAAGCTGAACGGTTAGGAAGTCCCACTACTGATAAATCTAGCATGCTGGCCAAAGCAGTGAGGAAGATGATCTTATATTTATGAAGAGACGTGATATAGAACAGTATTTCTCAAAATACATTATTAGACCGGTTACGTCAGAATCCTCTAGACATTAGAATCTCTTGGACTGTAAAACTGTAAATTCCTTGGCCTCACCCCAAATTTGGAGTAAGGATCAAGAAATCCATATTTTTAGCAAGTGGTCCATGTGACTTCTAAGAATAATGATTAGTAGAAAGAACACTGAATTAAATGTTTCTGGAAGAGTCATTAGTTTCACATGAAGGCTTTTCCTTTCTATCTAAGTAGCCTTAAACATGTTATAAAAATGTTCTGGACTTTAGTTTCCTCCTCGATAAAACAGAACAGTTAAATTGGATGGTCATGGAGCCTAGTGCAGGTCTCATCAGTATAATTCATTGTCTAGTTGTTCTAGTTTAAATGTTTTAAGAGGAATGATCCAAATAAACAATACTCTCTTAGAGGATTTGCCCTACAATTCTGCTGTCTCTAGTGTGCTCTGGTAAGCCTCCTATAGACACAAGAGCAACAGCACTTAAGGAAGAAAAAAAATATGTTTAGTGAGGGGAATGCCAGTGGTTACAAATTCTTGGCAAACTGCTCCGTTTTCTAAGGAATTGGCAAAGTGGCTACTCCATCTAATACAATGGGGTGTGATCAGTATGGTAATAAGCTAAATATTGCTGTGTCTTTGAGCTGCCAGACTGTGAACTTTCTGAGGAATTCATATGCAGTTTAAAGAAGTTTGAATTTTTAAAACTGTCAGCATTTGCTTTGCTTTGTACCATTTCCCCTATAGAGGTTATGTGCATAAAAAGTCACAAAACTGTTCTAGGCCTATTTTTTTTTTTTAATTTCAGTTATAAGCCATATGCCTAAAATACTTCATTTGAAATTTTCGGCCTATATGTCATAAATTACAAAATTTATAGGAAGTCTTCAATAAGAAGACTTAACAATTATGACCTGCAAGATAACAGAAAGAAATAGATTGTTGTCACAAGATAATGGCCATTGACTGTGAAATAAATGTCAAGGCAAAGTCATGGCAAAGTCTGGCCATTTATCAAACATAAACACTGAAGAAAAGGAGGATACATTTATCAAGCACTGTTCTAGTCCCCAAAATTTTATTTTTCTCGTCCTAGCTGATCTATGATTTAGATGCTTTCATTTTACCTGCCAGATGTTTGAGCAGCTAAATGACTTGGGTCACTGCTGCATTATTTAGGGTTATAGAACCCTGATTTTTTTGAGCGATATTTTGTTTAGTCCAAAAAAATCTTATAGTAAGAAAATAATTAAGAAAGTTAACTGATTTGTCTTACTTTTAGTGTCTTTTTTCTTTGTACTTAGAATTCTTATATGCCTTCATTTATTTCCTAAATGTGCTTTAGTAAGGTTCACATTAAAATGCATATTCAATAAATCAGTAGGCTAGAAACTCAAATAAAAAACTAGAACTAAGGAGAATTATACTCAAAATTATTTTAATATTGGTAAAATGATTCTAACAAATATACTGATTGGTTCTTCACCTCTTACTCCCTGATATGTGTCACCTATTGAACCATGGGTCTAATATTATCATTTGATACTGACAGCTCTATTGTCATCCATAGCTATTTATACCCATCACCACTCCTAAATTACTGCTAAAAGAGGCCACCATTCTCCTAATTTAACATATTCTTCTATGTTCTGACCATGATGGTAAATTTGGAATCCATTTAACTTCTTAAAACAATGGGGCCCCCATATGCAAGCTTCCTCAAGTGGAGAGCAAGCCACCAGTAATTGGTAAGCTGAGAAAGTATGGGGAAATCATTGTATAACTGATATAAGTATATATACTGTGTTTCCAGATCCACTTGAGAATGGTGTTACTTGGAGTATATACATGGTAAAGATTTTCCTCATGCTACTCCCTAAATATTCAAAGAGCTGAGTATGGTGTACCCCCTTCCAGAATTTTGCCTAATTCCTGAATCTTACACACTCCTCCTCTCTCAGTTATGAGAGAGTTTGAAACAAATTAATGACTATCATGGACCATAAAAGATGGTTACCTAAAAACTTTTCCTTCCTTCCTTCCTTCTTTCCTTCATTGCTTTCTTAATTTATTCATGTATTCAACCAAAACTTACTCAATAGCTGTCATGTGTGGGGTATTGTATTTTGTTAAAATCAAAAATATATATACAGATGAATAAGATACAATCCTAGCCCAATGAACATATATATATGTATATATTCATGAGGTTGTATAAATACACATATACATATATGTACACAACCTATATATACACACACAACCTAATGAATGTGTATTGAATACATATATACATATATATACATACACACATACACACAAGTGTATATATATATATATGTTTAGGTAAGGACCAGTAGTTCAGTATGACTAGGAACATATATTAGGGGTGAGGTTGAGGAGCAAGTGGGAAATGTCTGGAAACATAAAACAACTTTAGAATATAAAACATCTTGTGTATGTTGCCAAGCAGTTTAAATTCTATCCTGTAGAGAACAAAAGTCATGGAAAGATTTCAAACATAAGAATGATTGAATCATGCCTGACCATGTTAAAGGCATCACTGAGGCAATCAAATATTGGAGATGGTAAATCTTTGTCACATTTTAAGAGCTGGAGGTTGCTTGAAAAATCAAAGGGGCAGTAGAGGTGATGAGAAGGACATTGCCTAAGGATATGTGAGAGACCAAAGTGACATGCCTTGGTAAACTATTTAGGGATATAAGAAGAAAGAATGACTCAGGGATGCCTCTGATGTTTTTAGCTTGGAAGTATAGAATTGTGGTTCAAAAAAGAAAAAACACTGAACAAAAGAGTCTGTAGTGAGATGAGGCTCCAAAACTGTTTTCACCACTTTTGATGTATCAGTGGGCAATTGCTCAAACTCTTTGGGCCTAAATTCTCTTACTTGTAAATTAGTATGATAACTATTTCTACCTCATAGGATTTTTAGGAGGATTCATGAATTAATATATGCAATGCTCTTAAAATGGTGCCTGGAATATAGTAAGTGTTGAATAAAATATTTCTGGTTGTTGTTGTTACTATTATATCACTGTTATTATCATAGAACATCATTATTATCTAGTGTGGCCATGATGCCATTACCCAAAATAAAGAATTCCAACAAAGATGATTTTGAGAAAAACATAATGAACTCCATTTTGGACTGATCAAACATTTTTGTCAAACGTCTAGGTAGAAGTGACAAGTACATAATTAGCAATGCAGTTCTAGAAAGAGATGATAGCTAATATATAAATTTGGGAGTCTGTCATGTACAGGTCACATTTGAGGCTGTGAAACAGTTTGGATTGCTCAAGGGGGAAGTACAGGAAAAGGGGGGAAAGGGAGGAATAATGAGAAACAAATAAACCCTCATGGAAATACCAATATTTAAACAATGGGTAGAAGATAAACCATCACAGTAGCCTGAAGATCACTCAGAGATATAATGGAAGAATGTGGAAAGATGGGGAAGTTAACCAATGAGATAGAACCCAGTAATGAAGATGAAGAAAACTGCACTGTCAAGTTCTAAAAATATGATACAGCCTAAAGAGTGCTCATTGGAATTCAACAAATGATTATTATAAATTAAGTAATTAAGTAAGTTGATAATTGGGAAATCACTGGTGACCTAGCAAGCTATTTTCATCCTGTTCCTATCACATTGATTAGCATGCGAATATATTGAAAATAAATATTAGACTCAAAAAAGTAGTTTAAGCAGTGTTAGGTAGTGTGCAGTTCAGATTTCAGAAGACTAAGTTATTAATAGAGAAGTGAGGAAAGCTATGCTTTGGTAAAAAATTATTGTAGACATATTTTTCTGTTAAGGTGAATTATATTCCATCTAAATTTGCTCCCATGCTATTATTTGCACCATTGTAAGAGCAGATGAGACAGCGAATTTTGTCCGTGGGCTGAGGAAAGTAAACACTTGTATATGGAAAACCTAAGAAATTAACTGGGGACAAAAAGAAGTAAAATTTGTGAATCAAGTATACTGTCTAGATACAACAAGCCAAAATCCAAAGATTTCTTTATCTATAGGAACAATTGTGAAACATCACTAAGAATCACCTTAACAAAAAATTAATAAGACCTACAATATTTTGCTTGGCTTAATGCAATAAATAAACAGCTTTTTGAATGGGCAGATTGGAAAAAAAAATATTTACTTCCAGATTTGTTTATATATTTAATTTAATATCAAACAAAGTCCCAATAGAATACCTTTAGGAAATTTAAAAATCAATCCTAAAATTCACATAAACAACTTTTTTTTTCACACACACACACTGTATTTTATTTTTACAAGAGATAAATAAACTGACACCAAGCATTGTAAATGGATGACCACAACAAACAACTTTTGATAAGGTAATTTGGAGAGAGATGAATAAATAAATACGCAGAACAAATTACTAAAGCACATTTTTTTAAAACAAAATAATTAAAACTTAGAAATCAATTAAAGAGAAATAAAGAATCTCAATAGGCATAGTTTATGAATAAATTATAAAGTATTCATTAATTTAGAAACATAGTCACTAATGAAATAAAGAATATTTAACTATTAATAATGAAAGATATGCAAGTAAAAAGCACAATGAGAAATATCATCTTACATTTTTGATTAGCTGATATATGAGGGGCACTAATCCTATTTGACAAAAATAATATTTTTTAAATGTTTATATTGTCATAGTAATTATATTTCTATGCTGCTATTTTTTTAAATTGAAATATAAAAAAGACATTTATTTAAGTATACTTATTAGAACATTATTTATAACATCAAAATATTGAAAGCAACATAAATGTCCTATAAAACAAAAAATGTTAATTATGGAATCCATATTATGTAATATTATGCAGGCATTAAAATTACAATTACTTAGGAAATCATTTTTATAAAAGTTTGAGTTAAAAGCTAGGTGCAGAAATATATATTCAATTTGATTTCAACCAGAATATTTGTAATATCTCCTAGATATTCTTTAAACCATTTTTCTCTTGGGATCTGAATTATACATTGCTTTGCTAAGAATACTGTAATCTCAATAGAAAAATTGAAGTGTATATAATTAAAGGATTATCAGATAGCTATTCACCTGCACATTTAAATTCAGTGCATGTATTTAATATTACTGCCCAGACTAAAATAAGTATTAGCACGTTCCAAAATTAATTGACCAAAAGTGATATTAAAACAATGTTGGTCAATTAAAGTAGCTAATGTATACAACAAAAAATTCTCAGATTTCCCTGGCAATCCAGTGCTTAAGACTTCGCCTTCCAGTGCAGGGGGTGCGGGTTCAATCCCTGGTCGGGGAGCTAAGATCCCACATGCCTTGTGGCCAAAAACCAGAAACATAAAACAGAAACAATATTGTATTGTTCAATAAAGACTTTAAAAATGGTCCACATCACATATATATATATATATAAATTCTTTGAGATCTAATTTTGCATTTTATGAATCAATTAAAAGCAAATAAGAAACTTGAAAGGTAGTAGAGGAGTTTCCAGAATTAGAGCAAGTGGTCAAATTCTGAAAGCTGATGTGTCTACAGCAGAAACTGACTGCAGGTTAGGGACTGGTTTAGAGGGACAGGTACTAGAACAGCATCCTTAAGTAAATGTGTATGTGGACCTATCTCTGGGTGCAAATTATCTCAGATGGGATTTTTTTCTACTTGTTTGGCAAGAGATAATGTTTTCTGGGAGGTGGGTATGATGGGGAGGCTGAGGATGAAAAACATGATGTGAACTAAAGAACTTACAACAATTTTCACAGTTTGCCCAGATATTATGATCATTAGTTTTCTGCCGCTTTTTTTCACTCAAGTAAACCATCACAAAGCAGATAATTCTGGAAGTAAGAAATAGTTTTGTTTATGGCAAATCAATTATGTAGAAAATGAATTTTAATACTCATTTTAGTGAAGGATATAAAGAGTGTCGGCCTGCAATTCTGTGGACACTTGGAAGCTCTGCAGAAGTAAGTTTAACCATTACTACATGAGCAAACTTGAGCAAGACTCACAGTTGTTCTAAATGTCAATTTCCTCAACTGTAAAATAAAGGATTTGCTTTAAAATTATCACCGAGGTCCCTTCTGTTCTTAAATTAGTATGCCTGTAATTCCAATAACAACCACTCCATAATTATACTGAATAACGGTAACAGTTAATTTCATTTATTGTTACTATTTAGCTAAGTGTGGTGCAAAATATTTTTTATGCATTCTATTTAACTGTTGTAATGACTTTATAAAATAGGTTCTATTATTAGCTTTATTTTTAATGAGAAAACTGGACTTTAAAGAGGTTAATTAACTTGCCCAAGGTCACCTAGCTGCAACTGGCAGAGTAATGACTCAAACAACTGACAGCAAATCCCAAACTCAGAACCAATGCACTGTACTTACTTCCTCTGTGTCTCTACCAGTATCTCATTTCTAAGCAACGAGAGTATTTTAACAACTTGTTGAAAGTGTGTAAGATGTTCATTAAATTCACTTGACAGTTTAGAAAGTTGTATCTTATTCCTGTATTCTCTGCAGCATCTCGTAGATTGTCTTACGGGTATGTCTTTGTTGCATACACTGAAAGACAGCAATTTTTTCTCCTTGCACCCACTAGGATGGGATCTTTAAAAAAGTAGTAGGGAGGATCATGTTAAAAATTAGTAGTCAATAATAGTTGATATACACAATTTTCTGTAAGCACATACTTCAACATGGTATTAACATAGTTACTTTAATAATGTCCTTACTACAATTTTTCATAAAGGGACCATAATTTTTTCTGTCTGAATAAAGTTTACTAGTCAATTTATTAGCAAAATACAAAATTTTCTGAAGCTACCATTTTGCACTATATTTTACTTAACATATTTTGCCGTAAGCAATGCACAAATGTAGCTAAGTAAAGTTTATGATTACTCTGACTATGAATACAATTGGATAACAGATACTTTTAGTATTTTGAGCAGATCATGGTTATACACCACATACAAAGCCTTACGTGGCAGTCAGATTGAGGTCAGACCTATGCAGGCAGTGGAATTACAAAGAGGAACTAGAGACTCTTCCTTGGGAGTGTTCCAGTCTAGTTGGATAGACACTCATGAACAATCAATCAGAACAGAAGACAAATGCTATAACTTGTAACATAAGCACAGGGAACAGCACATTATTTCTACCTGAACATGGCAGGGGATGGAAATCAGGAGATGCTTCACAGAAGCTGAGGTTTGTATTGCTCCTTGAAGAAACATTGAAAAGAGAGAGGATGGTATTACTGATAAACATGAAGGTCAACTAAAGACCTAAAGGTCTGTGAGTGTGTAGTAGTCAATAGAAAATAGGAAAAGTAGGTCTGAATATCAAAAGTGAGATTGGGTTAGAGAAATGGGTTGAGCATCATCAATATCTAGCTATTCATTAAAATCTTTGCACAGCACGAGGAGTCTGGAAGAACTGAGGTTGGAAGGGACAGTGGTGGCCACAAACATTAAAGGGGGGATGCTGAGGAAAAAGTGCTAATGACAGGTCGATTGTGCTTTCTCAAATCAATTCTCCTTTTATATTTGTTCTCTCTCCAATGTGACCTCTCTTTAGCTGTGCAACCTTGAACAACCCTCATATGACACTGGCACAACATTTGTCATCTATAGAGTTAGGGAATGAGACTAATTCATTAATTCCCAACCTGAGTCCCCAAATGTAGTGACAGAGTTCTTCATAAATTAAAACCCCATGTGGTTTTCAAAATTACAAATAACAGTATACATTGCAGCTTGTCCACTCATCTTAAATCCTTCAAAATCTCTAGGATCTGCAATTAAAATAATAAAATAATTGTTACTGGTGAAAACATTGCAAACCATTAGCCCAGATGGTTACTAGAGTCCCTTCCATCTCTGAAAACTTATTATTCTAACATCTCAGTGAATACTTGCAATAGTTGGTTTTTCTACATAAAATTTATACTGCACCAAACGATATTCACACTGTCCCCAGCCCTGAGAATGTAGCCTGCCTGGCAGCTGCACATGGGCCATTAGCACTGCAGTTTACATAAAACGCAATGATATCTGTTTTCTTTGGTTTGTTAAAATACGAAATGCAGGATTTAAAATCAGAGTAATTTCTTGAAAGGAAGGCAAATGGCATAATGAAAGACCTAGTTTGGAACATGAGTTTCCTGAAGAAGCCTAGTTTATTGATACCTAGTTAGGAGTCAGATTTTCATTTAATTATAAGATTCTTAGAAGAAACTAAAATTAGCCTTCTGGCATATTACTTCCTTCTTTGTAAAAAGGATGGGATCGTATAATTGCTCTCACCTAATACTTCACGAAGATTTCCTAAAGAGCATTTTGAAAACAGTCTTTTTGCTCTTTCGAATACTGGAGTTCAAAACCAAGATCATTTAAAAATAATGTCATCACCGACATAGCCATATTTATTAGAAGAAAATTATTTTCACCACTAAAAATTTGCTCTTGTAAAAATACCAAATATTGTAACTGTGTAGTATATAACCAATATATTTCAGTTTTAGACAGTGCACTTATGTATATATATATTTTATATATAATATAAATTT
The DNA here is from genome assembly GCF_949774975.1 of Lagenorhynchus albirostris. NCBI lineage: Eukaryota > Metazoa > Chordata > Mammalia > Artiodactyla > Delphinidae > Lagenorhynchus > Lagenorhynchus albirostris. The sequence continues at coordinate 60,774,007 of NC_083106.1, read as the reverse complement.
TAATTTTAGACATTGCATATATAAATAAATATGTATTTCTGCCTCATTAAGAAGATTCAGTTACTATCAGAAAGCTACTGCGTAACATAAATCAGAAACACATCAAAAAGTTGGTGGTGTTGAGAGCCAAGTTTGAAACTAACGATGGTGAAAATTTTAAACAGTAGGGAAACAATGGAGGCTTCATGTTCTCTTTGGATACACAGTAACATAGTTACTGACCAGGAATTGATGCCAAGGAAACTTGAGAAAGTTTGGAATCCCCAAATTTTAACTTTTTACCATTTCAGACTTAGGATCTAGAGGAAAATGACAGAAATCCTGTGCTCCAGAAATGAATCCCACTTTTCTGACAAATAAATGTGTTAGTTTTCTTTCTTGCAGACACTGGTCTGCCAAATACAAAAACTCAAGTCACATATAATTTTCATTTTCTTAACTTTTAGTAATTCATTCATTTCATTGTATTTTGAAAGGAGAATTAATGAATTAAATATTTTATAGACCAGGATATTCTTGTAATATGAATGTGTAAGTGAACCTAATGGAAATTAAAACATTTTAAACCTTTAAACTTTTCAAACTGCCAATCTTATTCAGTCTGTTGCTTCATCAGTTGAATATTAATATCAGCTGCTTCTTTGAATTTCATTTCAACTTAAGTCCACTGATTTGACAGTAGTTCAATAAAAGAGCCCTATAGGATTCTAAAATTTAATATGCACATTAAGTTAATTAAGAAAATGACATTTCTCCTTTTACATGTTTTGCAGTAGGTATTAAATATTTATAGTCCCAAATAGCCTGTTGTTAGAGTAGCCTTTGTTCTTCTACCTCTTAAAACATACCAAGAAAGGATACTTACACAAGCTATGCTATTCACGTTGTGTCCCTAGCTTATTATTGACTATAAATAATGAAATGACTGGGTGAGGGTCTGAAGTGAGCTGTGACTCAGGGCAGTCGGTTTCTTGGTGCATAATACTTCCATGAGATTCAAAATAGCTCAGATTTTCAGTACATTTCATTAGGAGTAGATACGAAATAAAGAAAGCTTGCATTTTATACTCCAAATGGTATTTTTAAAATTGGTGTTGAAATTTCAGGAAATATAGGAAGACTATTTGAAGGGGAGAGTCCAAAGGAGGAAAAGTTAATAAGGATTATTAAAATATCTTTACAAAATATCAAGGATGGCAGGTTCACTTCATAAACAATCTTACTGGTAATCTGGAAATTACCTGAGGGCTTTCAAGTGGCTGCTGAATTAATTTATCCTAACCTGTGAATATAAATTAGAGTCTTTCTTCGTCCAAGGAGACAAACATGGACATATTTTTTGAGTTTTCGCCTAAAATTTGTTTTTTATTTAGCGCCTCTAGAAGGATGTATTTAGCATTTCACTGTACAGGATATAACTGGCAAAGTGAGCCATTTTTTTTTTATTCGAAAACTGAGCTGCTGAGATGGACTTATTATACTTGGCATTGTCTTCATAAGAATAAAAAAACCACGTTATTGGCAATGTAGTATACTATTTGATATATAAAAATATAAATACTTAATCCCCAATAAAATCAAAATTTAGAATGGGCATAACATTGTCTAGTGTTTCTGTTATTATTTTCCCTAGGGCAGTTGAAGTACTTCTAATAGTACCGATAGTTCTTTAGTTCTCAAATCTGCCACATGACGTGCTCAGCAGCAAATAGTGTCGATGCTGCTTCACAAGTTGGAACACTTTTGCAGGTTTATAGTCATATAAACATGTAGACCATAAAGGAAACCTTGATTATTAGTTCACTAATAGCTCTCTTCATTCTTTATTTTATTAATTTGTAAAATTTTGATCCAAGCAATATACTAACATAGCTTTAAAAACCATTAAATATTGGGCTGGCCAAAAAGTTCGTTCGGGTTTTTATGTTACAGAAAAACCCGAACGAACTTTTTTGGCTAGCCTCAATAGTACAATTTTAAAAAACCTGCAATCCCTCCCCAGGTCTCTTCTTCCAGATTGGCACCCCAGAGATACAGCACTGACAAATATGTAATACCAGACATAGTTCTGGTACAAGTTTCATATGTTGCTATGAATTAATTAATCAAGGATTAAGTTTATTTTTGACTTTGTTTTATGGTAAATGAAATCATGATACTTACAACCCCCACACACACACACAAATTCCCTTTTACCCAACCTCCTAAACTATGAATATTACAAACTTTAATCAGTAGTCAGTTTTTATATTATTACAATGTGATTATGTAGATACACATTACTGATCTAATTCTCTACCATCTTTTCTTATATAATTTTTTATTATTCTTGGAGTTAATAATTTCTTTTTTATTTACATGCATGGTTTTTAATGTAACTATTCCTAACATTTGCAGCATATCAAACCTATCAAAACCCTTTAATATAATTTTTAAACTGATAAAATTATAAATTTTGAATATAAAAAATAAAAATTATCATATAATTTATAAGCTTCTTTTTTCCCCCTTGCAAACTTTCCTCCTGGAGCACTCTACCTTTTATTTTTCCTCACACTCAGCTAATTTGATTGGCTGTGGAATTGCCTGGTGACAATCATTTCTCCTTCGATTTTAGTGTCTATCGATATCTAGTGTTTTCTGCTGCTAATTCAGAAGCTGTTCCTTTTTTCTGTTCCCTTTTATGTCACCTGCTCCTACACCCTTTTGGAATCTTGATTATTTACTCTTTGTCTCTGGAGTTCTAAAATTTCAAGACGATGCACTTTGGTGTGCATTTCTTTAAAAAAATTATTGATTGTCCTAGGTATTCAATGAGCGTTTGCAATCATGCCGTTAGTTTCTTGTTTTTTTCTGTTGTTATTTTCCTGTTGTTTTTAGAAATAATTTTTAAATTATTTCCTCTTTGTTCTATTCTGGAATGCTATTGAATTAGATGTTGGACCATCAGAATTGACTCTAACTGTTTTCTTTTTTCCATTCCAACTTTTTTCCCTTTCATTTTTATTCTTAAATCTGGGAGATTCCCTCAACCTTGTTTTCCAAATTTTCTATTGGAGTTTTAATTTGGGTAATATTTCCAAGATCTTTTTCTTGTTCTTTGACTGCTCTAACTTCATTGCCTTCTGTTTTTGTTCCATGGATGCCTCATCTACTTTTATAATTCTGAGATACTCACTATACTTTTTCTCTCATGATCCTTTTTCCAGTGTGCTTGCTTTGATCTCTCTTTCATATTAGAGGCTAACAAGTATCCCACGATCCCTAATTATGCACTCATATTTGAAGGTAGAGCCATCCAAAGGTAATTCAAACTCTTTGTGTGTAGATAGAATTTGTTTGATGTGCTTCATTTACAGTGATTAATCAGTGAGTTGATCTTTTCATTGGGAGACATCAATATTTAGATTCCTGCTCCCCCCACTCAGCCATTCAGTTTCTGAAAAGAAGACTCCTCAGTCTTCTTCCCTCCTGTGGCTGGAGGTCTGGGATCAAAGGGTCCCATCATTATGTTTTCATACCCTCACTGCATCCTTGTATTTAGCTCTAATCCTCACCTCATTTCTTCACTGTTCTTAGTGTCCTCATGTTTAGAGCCACTGTGGTTTATTTTTTCTTGAAAATATACATGTGGTTTGTTTTCCATGCTGGTAGTCACCTTGTTTTTGAAGGTGGGGAAGGGAGACTAGGAAACACCAGATCCCATATGCATCCTTTTAAGCAACCGTCCATTTTCAATAGCTTGTAATTTCTGTGATACTTGGTATCTCCAGATGCTGATCTTTCCAGGATCCCATGGCTGTATTGACCAGCTTCTTGTTGTCCCTCTGCCCAGGCATTTAGGTGGAGGCTCCCTTCCTGAAGTCTAGTTCAGTTACTACTCTTCCATTTGCCTTCTGATTCCTCCTGAAATTGGTCCCGCTGAATCTCAGCTGCTGATATTTCTCTGTTTCTCCTTCTCTTTGAGTGTTTAAAAACTTTTTATTCCTTTGTAGTCATTTTGGTGAGGTTATTGAAAGGAGGGAAAGTAAGTGCATGAGATCAATCCAAATTTTAATAGACTATTAGTTTGTTAATTTTCCAGATATTAGCACCATAAGTTTGCCTTCTATTATATAGACAAATGTTGCTGAGGACATTTAGAAAGACAAAGCCTGTCATTCTACAGTCTATTTCTCGTGAAAACATATGACCTTAGTCAGAAAAAGGAAGAAAACCAGAACTGGAAGTTCAGTCCATAACTTGTGTGAAAGAACTAAGAACTGTACAATAAGAAGTTACTGTGGAAGTCCATTGGCATAAAGAGAATGACAGTGGTGCATCTGAATATTTTAGCAAAAACAAGCTGCTAAAGTTAATGAACTCTGAGAAAATGAAAGGCCATTGTGGGAAAACAAAAATAAATCCAGTTTTTTTAAAAATAGAGAAACAATAATGGTCCTCACCAAAAGAAAGCCCTCATCTTTACAAAAATGTATCTCTCAACATTATTGCTATATTTTAGGAAGTAGAGTAAAGCAAAGCCATAAATACCAAAACAAACACCAATTTGCATGTATTTAGGTCCCTGAATTGTTTTCAGAATTGTATTTATACAATGATGAATAAAATATTCATTGAACAAATATTTAGCATTGTATTTATTCTGGTTGCTGTGATCTATTTCTAAGTAGTTCTTACTAATAAAGTTTAATTGTGCTTCTAAAAAGCCAGAAAGAATGACATAATAATTTTTGAAAAATTGTTATTTGTAAGAGGATATATAGGTGTAGTTATGGATAACTTCTTTAATACTTATCTAGAATCTAGGACTCATTATAGTATACCTTACATAAGAGCAGTGAAGAGATCAGTAAAATAAATTCTAAGGTATATTTTTTCATGCCCAAGGCAATTTAGTGACGGAATAAAGGACAGAAGTGAGGTAAAAACAAACAAAACCTATTTGCCTATTTATTAAATGTGTGTACAGGCTGCCTATTCAAAAAACTAATTTAAAGTAGATTATTTCAAATATATCACATACTGAGAAAATTATGATTGACCAAAATAAGGTATTGAAATCTTCCAATGACTATTAAAATGAACACATCTCAGATATTCAGCCTTGACTAGTTGGAGAACCACATCTTGACCATGGACCTACTTCCCTTTCAATCTATACTTTCCTGAAGTGATCACATCTAGTTCCATGGTTTAATATGAATGCCATCTATCTGCCCTTGACTCCTAAATTTGTATCACCAACCTTGATATATCTCCTTATCTCAAAATTCACGTATCCAACTGCCAACTTAACACTGTGGGTATGCCTATTACACACCTAAAAAATAGCATGTACAGGTCAAAAATCTTGTTTCTGGTAAGTATGCTCCTCATTTGAATAATCAATGGCAACATGTCCCCTGTTTTTTCAAGTCAAAAATCTGGGATTCGTTCTTAATATCACTCTTTAACTCATTTTGCACATGCAACCCATTCATAAAGTCTTATCTGCTGTAACAACATACATCAAAAATGCCCATTCTCTCCATCCACATTGATAACATCATCATCAAACTACAGTCATTTCTTTTTACTTTGTTTTAATATCAGTGGAATATTTCATAAAATAAATGTATAAAATGTATATGTAAAGCTTAAGAAATATTTTTCAATTAACATCCAACTTCAGAAATTGAACAACATCCTTTGAATACCTTGAATGCCATTGCTGATCAGATTGCCCTCTGCTTCTCCAAGAGGTAACCAGCATCCTAAATCATAGGCTCATGATCTCTTGCTATTTGAAAAGTTTTTCTTTCTCTATGTGTATCATAGTTAATACATTATTTAGTTTTGATTGTTTTTGAACTTTTCATAAATGGAGTTGTACGGTATGTATTCTTCTGAAATCTGCTTCTTTCTCTCAATATCTTTTTTTTCCCTTTTTACTTTTCTTTTATTGTGGCAAAATATATGTAACATGAAATACACCATTTTACTAACTTTCAAGCATATGGTTCAACGTTCACATTGTTGTATAACCGTTACCACTATTTCCAGGACTTTCTCATCTTCTCCAGCTCTGACCATTAAACATTCAGTCCTCCCCCCCCGCACAAGTCCCCAGCCCTGGCACTGATCCTTCTACTTTCTGTCTCTATGGATCCGACTATTCCAGGGATTCCTATGTAAGTGGAATCAAACAGTATTTGACCTTTTCTGTCTGGCTTATTTCTCTTAGTATAATGTTCATCCATGTTGTAGCACGTGTCACAATTTCTTTCCTTTTCAAGGCTGAATGATATTTCATTGTATGGATATACTACGTTTTGTTTATCCATTCATACATTGATGGACAACTGGGTTGCTTCCACATTTTGGCTCTTTTTAATAATGCTGCTATAAACTTGGATGTACTGACATCTGTTTCAGTCCCTGCTTTCACTTGTTCTGACTACGTACCTAGAAGTGGAATTGATGGGTCATATAGTAATTCTACGTTCAACTTTTTGAGGCACCCACACACTGTTTTCAACAGTGGGTACACTGTTTTCCATTCTCACCAGCAATGTATGAGGATTCTAATTTCTTCACATCCTCACTAACACATATTTTCCATTTTTTTGATAATAGCCATCCAAATGGGTTTGAGGTGGTATCTCACTGTGTTTTGATTTGCGTTTCCTTAATGAGTAGTGATGTTGAGCCTCTTTTCATGTGCTTTTGCTGGCTATTTGTGTATCTTCTTTGGAGAACTGTCCAAGTTCTCTGCCCATTTTTGAACTGGGTTGTTTGTTTTTTTGCTGTTGTTGAATTGAAGGAGTTCTTTATATATTCTAGATATTAAGCTCTTAGATACATGATTTGCAAATATTCTATCCCATTCTGTGAATTGTCTTTTTATTCTCTTGATAGTGTCTTCTGATGCACAAAAGGTCTTCATTCTGATGAAGTCCAGTTTGTCTGTTTTTTCTTTTTTTTAATTAATTAATTTATTTATTTTTGGCTGCATTGAGTCTTCGTTGCTGCGCGACGGCTTTCTCTAGTTGCAAAGAGCAGGGCCTGCTCTTTGTTGTGGTGCACGGGCCTCTCATTGCAGTGGCTTCTCGTTGTGGAGCACGAGCTCTAGGCACGCGGGTCTCAATATCTTGTTTGTGAGATTTGTCTGTGTTACTGTGTGAATTTGTAGTTCACTCACTTTTAGTGCTTTATACTAGGCAATTGTTTTAGTGTTTCACAATTTACATATTAATTATAATTTGTATAAAGATTTGGATGATTTCCCAATTTTTCTTGATGTTTTATTGTTTTCATCTTGAATTAAAAACAATACTGCTATGAACCATTCTTGGAATAAGTCTGTTGTGAATATATCTTAGAGTTTCTCCAAAGTACATATGTAGAGTATAAGAATGAAGTCCTGAGGTTTTCATATGTTCAAGTGCAATGAATTATGCCAAACTATTAAATGTTTGTGCTGCTTTACACTACTACTAACAGTAAATGAGAGTTACTATAGTTTCACTACCTCACCAATACTAATTATAATCTCTAATTTTTTAATTTTTGCCCTTCTGAAGAGTATAAGGAGGCATCTTTTTGTGATATAAAATTTACATTTTCCTGATTACTAATGTGGTTTAGCATCTTTCCTTATATTTATGTCCATTTATGTTCCCTGTTCTCTGAAATGCGTATTTGGTCATTTAAGCATTGTTTTTTCTTTTTTTGGAAATTCTAGTTATCTTTATTTACTCTTTAATCTTTTTTTCCCCCTGTGTTTTCTTTTAACATCTTTATTGGAGTATAATTGTTTTACAATGGTATGTTAGTATCTGCTTTATAACAAAGTGAATCAGCTATACATATATCCCCATATCTCCTCCCTCTTGCGTCCGTGCTTTGTCATTATTTAAGCATTTTTATTAATTGTCTTTTAATTATTGATTTGTAGAAATTTTATATTTTCAACATTATGATCTTTTATCCAATATGATTTTGTAAATATTTTATTTCAGTTCAGATCTTATTCTTCTATTAGTTTTATGGTATCTTATGATAATAAAAATATATATTTTATTGAGTCAAATTTATGAATATTTTCTTGTGAGTTTGGACTTTTTGAATCTTCTTTGAGATAACCTTTCCAAACATTGAATCACAAGGATATTTTCCTATATTTCCCTCTAAAGCTTTTAAAGTTGTGCCTTTTACATTTAAATATTTTACATTTCTTAAAGCAAATTTTGTGAATGGCACCTATAGGGATTTAATTTCATTTTTCATTTTTGAACAAGTGTCTAAGCTCCAGCACAGTTCCTGAAGTAAACTCTTTTCCAGTAACTGGTAGTGTAACAAATCAAGTCTCCATACATGTGTGGGTCTATTTTTATTTTTTAATTTTTTGTGTGTGGGTCTATTTTTAGAATGTTTTCTTCCACTGTCTATTTCCTATCTCAAATACCATGTTATCTTAATTATATAGCTATAACTTTATAATAATACATCTTGATGTTTTATAGAGCAAGTTTCTTCACCTGATGCTTCTTCTAGAGAGTCTTGGCTATTATTGTTTCTGTATAAATTTTAAATAGTTTTCAATTTTCTTTAAAGATCCTTTTTCTTTTTTTAGTTGCATTGAACCTATAAGGCAGTTTGGGGAAATTTCAATCTTTAACATACTCAGCCTTTTGGTAAATCAAAAACAGGATATACCTCTCTACTTGTTTAGGGTTTTTTCCTTGTCTTTTAATAAAGCTTTATAATTTTCCCCAAAAGTGTTTTTACGTATTTTATTAACCTATTTATTTATTTCTTTGCTTGTTTACATATACCTTATGTTTTTGGTTACATTAACTAGGAGAGGTTTTTTTCCTGGTTATCTAGTCTCCCAACGTGCTAGAGATAAAACTTTTTTTCAAAATTTCTTAATTGGAATATTGCAGTAGGCTCTTAACTGGTCCTCTGCTTCCACTTTTGTCTACTTAAGAGCCTATTCTCCTCACTTAACACATTCTGAAATTTTTCTATTTACTTATTGTTTGATGTGTTTGTTACATGTCTTCTCTCACCAGAACTCAGCTTTCTGAAAGTAGAAACTTTCCTTATCAACACTATATCACCAGTGTCTAAAATAAAGTGATCACTTAAAAAAAATGTTGAGTAAATTAGTAGGTGAGTCACATATATTGTTAATATTTCAGATTGCATAAGTCCACACAAAGGCTTTGCCTTCTCGTAAATAAATAAATTGTCTTGGCCAGTAATTAACCAGCGTGGGCCAAGATCATGGAATTTCAAACCAAAGGATAATATTTATGGGTAGCAGGTAATATAGAAGAAACTGATGACCATTTGTTTATTCTCTTCTGTTCTGTGGATACATTCACTTGCAATTTATCTTTGAACACAGGGTAGACTATACTGTTGATCACAGGTCACCTAGTTCTACCTGTCATCCAGTGTTCCAAGCCCTCTACTGCATCTTTGTTGAGTAGCCACAAGACTTCCACTTGAACTCTTTCAGCAACAGGCAACACACTCTTTCCCCAAGTTGCCATTCCATTTTCAAATAGCCTAATTATATTAGAGTTCTTTATACCTAATGAAATTCTGCTTCTCTTGAATCACCATCATTGATCTGAGCTCTGACTTCCAGATCCTCAAAAAACAAATTTCACCTCTTTCAGCTTGATAGCACTTCAAATATCTTAAGTAGGCTATTAGTTATACTAATTTTTTCTTCTAATCCTAAACATCTCTACTTTTTTTTTTTTTTTTTTTGTGATATGCGGGCCTCTCACTGTTGTGGCCTCTCCCGTTGCGGAGCACAGGTTCCGTACTCACAGGCTCAGCGGCCATGGCTTACGGGCCCAGCTGCTCCGCGGCATGTGGGATCTTCCCGGACCAGGGCACAAACCCGTATTCCCTGCATCGGCAGGCGGACTCTCAACCACTGCGCCACTAGGGAAGCCCCATCTCTACTTTTATACTTGCATTCTTTCAGCTACTGTTTCTTGAGTGTCTACCGCATGCTAAGCATAGCAGAGATGAGCAATAGTAATTTGAGAAAACATTTCTTCTCACATCTCATTATATGACAGCTCCCCAAACTAAGCTTTAACCTTTCAGGATGTACTTGTCAACCTAATAGATATTTAATAGACACTTAGGGCTTTTACTTAATTCTAGTTACAAAGATGGAACTGTTTTTACAAAAAAATGTACGTAGGAACCTTAAACAAATTTTAAAAGAGAGACTAAAGTGTTTAACCACACCAAAAATCAGGCTGTAGAGAAGATCGCATATTTCCATTTCCTGTCAATATTCAATATAATTTTGAGTTGATTCTCCAAAGAATTCTGTCAAAAAAAATCCTAAATTTCCAGGAAAGACCATCTCGTATTTCATAAGTGTTATGTATTCTTTTTAAAGGTATAGACTTAGCCCTCTGACTAAGAAGTTTAGTTCTTTGGGTAAAGAACTAAAACCAAAAATTATGCCACATTTCAGTCTTCAATTTTGCCCGCAATCATCCTTGTCAACTGAAAATACTTACCTAAATTTCCAGAGTTCATCACTAAACTTATCAAAGCTTGACCCTAGCTGATTTTAAAGTTGAATAATATTTTTCAGGGAATTTCATCACATAACCATTTGGGACTGCCTGCTTTAATGTTCAGCTATTAGCAAATTAGACTTAACATATGCAAACCCATGTCCCATTGACATTGGACTGAGCTGACTAGCAGTACAAGAATCTTAAAACTTTCAATCATATACCCAGTGGAAAAAGATATTGTATCCTGTAAACCATAGACTGTCTTGAAGCCCCAGATACTGAGAGGTGCGAGACTCAAACTCATCAGCACACTATAGTCCCGAGTCTCTCCAAGGTTCTGATCATTGACGCCCATTTGTTTCCTCCCACTCATGGTAGACATTCACGCTAATGTTCTATATATACTATATATCCCTGGTTATATATATCTTTGCAAAATATACAGTTTTGTGTGTGTGCAGATTTTTTATTAATTTACATAGAGTATATTATGATGCATAGTATGGTGTCTTGTTCAGTTTCTTGTTTTACTAAACAAGATCTATCCAGGTAGCTAAATGTATGTAAAGATTTCCCCAGTTCAGAAGGACTCACCAGACTCCACAGAGCATCCTGACTTAGGCTTGCATTTAAATGTAAAATATACCAGCATAACCAAAGAGAGTGCAAGAGAGAATTAGAGGTTCAAGAGACATCTCATTTGCAAGGAGCCATTATTAGGCAAACTCAAAGGAAAAGTTCCCAGGGAAGCCATTTTATGTCCCTTTGGTCACATAAGCAAGGCAGGCTTATCAGACACCAGTAGACTAGTTTCAACCATTCTTAAGAAACTGACCCAGTGAGTCCCCAACACATCATAAATTCTACTGTCTCTTATCTTGGCCAAGAATAAAAACCAGACCTCCAGGTGGCCCTGAAATAAAGATAGAGTTCCTCAATACAGTTATAAATCAACTCTACCTCCACAATGCATATTTAGTGTACTGTTTCTAATTTCTCGATAGTATTTCATGGCTTTAAGTGTTATCTTTAAGTACTATTTAATCATTCCCCTGGAGATGGACATCAGGTTGCCTCCAGTTTCCAGCTAGCACAAACAGCATGGTGATGTACATTTCATACCTATTTTCTTGTAGACCTGTGTGAGTTTTCCTGGCAATATCAGGTGTAGAATTGCTAGATCATCAGTAGGGTAATCATTTAACTTGTCATCCACACTAAAATAATGTTCAGACTGGAAGAGGACATTATTCATAATTATACTGGAACAACTGTATGAACCAGAACCTGGCAAACTAAAGTATATAGTCCTCTGAATCATAGGTGCATGCATACACTTAATATACCAACCTGTTCTCCAAGTAGCATAAAGATACCTGTCTTCACCCTTCCTTGTCAACATTTAGTATTTTCAAATTTCTAATTTGACATGTTCAATGTTCCTTTCATCTACGTTTATCTTCATATATGTGTTAGCTATAGTCTTCTCTTTCTTTTAATTTCAAATTCACAGCTTTTTTTCTACTTTAAATACAATTGGATGTCAGATTTTGAGCTAGATATTATATTCCCTCAATTTGTCACCTATCCATTAACTTTACCTTTAATTTTGGATAACAAGTCCTTAAGCTTGATATAGTGAATCCATTTTTTAGCTTTTAGCTGTGCTATATATAATTGTTTAAGTAGTATTTCTCCATCTAAAGATTTTCTTCTATATTTTCTTCCATTGGTTATACGGTTTTGCCTTTCATAACTAGGACGTTAATTTATAATTAACTTAAACTAGGGACCTGATTTTATTTTTTCTGTATATGAAAAGCCCGATTTTGACTACAGAAGTCTTGACTTTATTTCTAACCCTTACTCTCAACGAAGCAATCTTTATCTACCAAACACCCTTGTATTTTCTCAGTTAGTTAATATTTTTCTCCACTTGGCCACTGTTTTTAGCCCTCACACTAAAAGAACTATCTACACGCAGGTATTTAAAGGCACATGGTGGCAGCGGAACCCTGCTGTCACTGAGTATAGGTTTCCTGCAATTCAGGAGTGTGCAACCTGCCAATTTTTGGTTAGCACCTGTGCCTCCAGTATAACTTGCAGACGGACACATGCTATCTTAACACATGGGTACCAGAAAGGAGCCAAACAATTATTCTTTTGGGTGAACATCAATTCTTAGCTTTTTTTCTCTTCGTGTAATGACTGTTTTTGATAATCTACCTCTCATTTTTAGATGGAGAAAAGTGTTATACACACAGATCCAGAAAGTGAAGTTGAAGGTTTGCGTTTGCCTTCTTTGGGATTATTTGAATAGTTTTTGTCATCTATTATATATTGGCTTATTAGACAAAATTCTTTGCTGTTGCTTTAGGATTTATAGTATACACTTTTAACTTATCATAGTTTACCTTCAAGTAATGTTATATCACTTTACTTATAGTTGGAGACATTGCAGTAGGTAACTTGTGTTTGCCCCCCAAACTTTGTGCTATTGTTGTTATGCATTTTACTTCTCCATATGTTATAAACTGTACAATCCATTGTTTTTATTTTTGCTTTAAACAGTAAATTTTCTTTTATAGAGACTAAATTTAATAGAAAATTATTTTTGATCTACCTGCATATTTACCATTTCTGGTGCTCTTTGTACTTTGGTATAAATTTAAATTTTCATCTGGGATCATGTTCTTCTGTTGAAGGACTTCCTTTAACATACCTTGTAATAAAGATACACTCGTCCTGAAGTTTTTAGCTTCTGTATGTTTGAGAAAGTCTTCATTTTGTCTTTATATTTGAAAGATATTTTCCCTGGATGTAGAATGCTGATTTTAGTATGTTAATGATGTTTCCCCGCTGTTTTTCGGCTTCCATTGTTTCTGATAAGAAATCTGTGTTCTATTCTAATCTTTACTCTCAGTAAATGATATGTCTTTTTCCTTTGACTACTTTTAAGATTTTCTCACTTCATTTTTAAGCAATTTCATTCTGATATGCCTTGGTGTAGTTTCCTTAAAGTTTCTTCTGCTTGTAGCACAAGACTTCCTGGGTCTATATATTTATAGCTTTCATCAAATTTGAAAGTTTCCAACCATATTTCTCCAAATATTATTTCTATCTACCCCTCCTTTAGGACTCCTATTATCTGTATATTAGGTGGCTTGAAATTTTCCCAGAGCTATCTGATGCTCTATTCATTTTTTTTCTCTTTGTGTTCCATATTAGATAGTTTCTATTGCTATATCTTCAATTTCATTAATCTGTCTTCTGCAGTATTTAATCTGTGGCTAATTCCATTTAGTGTATTTTTATCTCAGAAGTTGTAGTTTTATATCTATAAGTTAAATATGAGTCTTTTAAAAATATCTTCCATATTTCTAACATGCTCAAACATATGGAACATCTTGTTTTCTTGCTTCCTTGAATGCTTGGTTATTTTCTGTTGGATGCCATGTATCGTAAATTTTTACTTTGTTGAATGCCTAATATTTTTGTGTATCTATGAATGTTATTGACTTAATATGATGCAATAAGAGCATTATCTATGTAGTCTTGTCATAAATGTTTAACCCCAGTTTAACCATGGGAAATTCAAATACAGAACTTGGGATATTTTAAGAAATAAGTTACAGTATTATCTTTAAAAAAATCAATTTTGTGAAAAGCAAATACATAAAGGACCCAAAAAGTCAGTGGTATCACTTTATATAAAGAAGACTAAAGAGTCATACAGCCAATAGCAATGCATGAATCTTGATTGTATCAAAAAAGAAATCAGTTTCAAAAACAGTACACAATTGAAAAAAAATTATATATGAGATTCATATTATATGATATGCCATTATTATTGTCTTCTTGAAGTATGATAATGGCATTGTGGTCATGCAGGGGAGTGCTGTTTTTCTTAATATTTTCTGAAGCATTTAGCTAAGTAGTGGGATATCTGAAATATGCTTTCATATAGTTAAGCAGAGAGAGAGTGAGAGAGAATGAAAGAGAACAAGTGAAAGAGAGAGAAAGCAAATATGACAAAATCTTAGCAATCAATAAAGCTAGGTGAAGAGTGCAGCTGTTCTCTTTAATAATGCCTCAATCTATCAATATCAGAATTTTTCAAATAAAAAGTTGGTAAGTAGGGACAAAACCAAGACCAGATGGTTTTTTGTGTGTGTGTGTGTCTTTTTATTTTGCGGTACACGGGCCTCTCATTGTTGTGGCCTCTCCCATTGCAGAGCACAGGCTCCGGACGCGCAGGCTCAGCAGCCATGGCTCACGGGCCTAGCTGCTCCATGGCATGTGGGATCTTCCCGGACCGGGGCACAAACCCGTGTCCCCTGCATCGGCAGGCAGACTCTCAACCACTGTGCCACCAGGGAAGCCCCCAGATGGTTTTACAAGGAAGTTTCATTAAATCTTTAACAATTTTTGACTTATAAATTATTTTGACAAATAAGGTATCCATACTAATTTCGTAATGTGAGAATAACCTTGAAACTAAGTCACATGAGAACAGTTTGAAAAATGCAAATTTTAGTATACTTCTATAAACATGAAAACAAATAAAATTTGATAAAATATCAAATTGTAACTAGAAGTTTAATAACAAATAATACATTATGGCCAAGTAGGGTTTATCCTAAAAATACAATATTTTAACAGTAAAATTTACCAAATTAATGGGTTAAAGAAAAACCCTGCAATCATCTAATAGGTTCCAAAATATTCCACAATATATAGGACTAAACAGCAGAGAAAATCAATGAACTAGATCTGCATGCATCTTAATGGAAATGTCTCTGAAAACATAAGTTTGAATGCATCAATAGGTTGCATTTGATAACACAAGTATGAAATTAAAAAAGGAACCAAGGGACTTCTCTGCTGACACAGTGGTTAAGAATCCACCTGCCAATGCAGGGTACATGGGTTCGAGCCCTGGTCCGGGAAGATCCCACATGCCGTGGAGCAACTAAGTCCATGTGCCACAACTACTGAGTCTGTGCTCTAGAGCCTGCAAGCCACAACTACTGAGCCCGCGTGCCACAACTACTGAAGCCTGCGTACCTGCTCCTCAACAAGAGAAGCCACGGCAATGAGAAGCCCACGTACCACAGCGAAGAGTAGCCCCTGCTCACCACAACTAGAGAAAGCCTGTTTGCAGCCAAGAAGACCCATGTAGCCAAAAATAAATAAATTTATTTTTTAAAAAAGAACCAAAATAGTACATCAAGTTTGTGGCTACACATATTCAAAGTAAAAGTATAAGAACATGACTGTTGAGAGTATATCTCCTCCTTATGATATTCCAATGGCTTCTCATAACTCCTAAAATGAATAACAAAATCTTTACTATGGACTCTAAGATTCTACATGATCTGATATCAGCCAACATTTCTAGAATTGTCAGATATTACATTTCTCCTAGCTCTGTGTGTTCCAGCCTTGCCTGATTTCATTCACAGACTTGAATGTGTCATAGCACAGCTCACTAAGGGCCCTTTGTTCATGTCATTTCCTCTTTATGAAATAGTCTAGTCTTACTCCTCCTACATAATTTCTATTTATTTTTCAACTCTCATCTCATTTCTCACTTATTCAGGAGATACATGGTCAGATTCCCCCATTTTACTCTTATAACATTCCATACTATTCTTTCCCTCTGAGGCTCTATATCAGTTGTTATTTCTTATTTATTGATGAGATTGTATGATTAGTATTTGTCTTCCCATTAGGTTTGTACTTCCCCCACCTAAAATCAGAGACCACATCTGTTTGCTAACCAGTGTATCCCTAGCACCTAGTACAGTTCTTATACATTAAAGGTGCTTACCAAATATTTATTAAGTTGGTGAATGAATTCGCAAAGTTGCTTTCTTTCATAGGATTCATTTATTTTGATTGTAATCCCTCTAAAATGTTTTTCTTTCTGTGGATTTTTCTATGTTCTCATTTATCTTTTGCATGAGACTAATGCAGTAGGATATGGTTTGGGTGTCTCTCCCTGGATGAGAAGGAATGGATACCATTCCCTCATGATTGGCAACAACATCTAGAACCATGGGGTTCTAGATGGAGCATTTCCCAGACAAATGGAAGGGATATGCTAATCTTGCCTATATTTATATGAAATTGCATGGCAGAGCAAATAATTAAGCTGTTTAGGAATTAGGATATATAACAGAAAAGATATTCTGCAATAAAAATTAGAATTGAAATATGCTTTTCTTCATGTCTACATTATTTAAGAATGTATAATCAGCACTCTTCCTGAGGAAAAAATAAAAATGGCTTCAAAGTTATTAAGTAAAAAGATAATGACAGCTCTTTTCAGCGTTTCCATCCTTTCAATTTAACAACTATTTATTGAGCATCATGTATGTATAAGACATGGAACTTGTGCTGTGAAGGGCATTGATAAATAAGTAACAAACAGTGACAGAGCCAGAATTAAAATCCATACTTGTATGATTCCTAAGGCCTAATTTTGTGCACTACAGGCCAAGTATATAAAAGTTTTGGGTGAACCTAGTAAGCCTGGAAGTGTGTACATCTTTCTCCTCTAAGCCAGTGTCTCCTCAAATATGATGCTGTTCTGGGAAAGATACCAAGGTCAAATTAGCTTGGGAAATTAGCTTGTCATATACTTAAAGAGCTCTGAGAAAGTTTTTAGTAAAGAAGCAGGTTTTTCATTGTTTAACTCAGCACTTCCTAAAAGGTACTTAAACAGGGAATTTTTTAAATGTAATGTATCCTGGGAAACTGTTCCAGGCAAGAAGGAGCTCTAAAGTCTTTTTTGGTGGTATTTTTTCTTCTAATGTAGATCTGGGTTTCAGAAACACACTTTGTAGAGCCCAATGCCCTTTCTCACCCCCTGCCTTTGCTCTTTGCCCGAAACACCCATGCCCTTTTTTGTGATCCGTGATGCATTCTTATTTATACATTAGTTCAAATGTCAGATGGTCTGTGAAGTCTTCTGTTAACCCTTTACCTACATACATATAAACGTGTGTGCACGCACACACACACAAAATAAGCACTAAAAGTAATAATATTAAAGACTTCTAACTT
Source organism: Lagenorhynchus albirostris (assembly GCF_949774975.1). Classification (NCBI taxonomy): domain Eukaryota; kingdom Metazoa; phylum Chordata; class Mammalia; order Artiodactyla; family Delphinidae; genus Lagenorhynchus; species Lagenorhynchus albirostris. The sequence goes on along the minus strand of NC_083106.1, from coordinate 60,756,389 downwards.
TCATAAGCATTTACTATGTTAAGACGACTTAACACATCACAAATTTAATTTAATGCTCACAATTGTTATTTATTATCCCTTTAATTTCCCTGTATCTCACATATCATTTCTCTGATCCTCCGGTCTTCCTTGTACATCACTGACAACTCCTTCACGGTCTACTTTGCTGGTTCTTTTCATTTCCACAAAGTCAAAATGTTGGCCTACCCTAGCCTTCTGCAGTCACACCATTGGTTATTTCATCACATTTCATGTTGAATATCGCAGCTAAGAGCACAGACCTTTGAGCTAAACTGTCTGACTTTGAATCACAGCTCAACTACTTTGTTAGATGTGCAACCTTGTGCTAATAATCTTTCGTTTCTCACCTCAGGGAGCTCATCTGTTAAAAACTGGGATCTTAACAGTACCTACACAATAGAATTGTTGGAGCATTAAATGAATTAATATCTGCAAAAATGCCTGGCACTATATGTGTTTGCTGATATTATTATTTATACTCTAATGACTCATAAATTGTATCTAGTCTGGACTTCTGCCATGAATCTGTGACTCATACATCCAACTACCTACACAGTGTCTGCAACTGGAAATCTAAGATACATCTCAAATTTATTATGTATAAACCCTTTAGCCAGGGTGAACTCAGTAAATGGCAACTACCTCCAGTGGCAAAGGCAGACCACTGAGGCATCCTTGCAGGCATCCTTGAGTTTTCTCTTTCTCTTAGGTCATCCATCCATACATCAAATTTAGATTGCTCTGCCTTTAAGTTATCTAGACTCTTACCACTTCTTGCTGCACCCATCCTAACCATTGGCCCAAGGTCCCAGGATCCCTCATCTGAAGTTTTGTACTAGCTTCCTAATTTATCTCTCAGCTTCTGCCCTTGCTTTCCTGTGGACCATATTCAAATAGAAGAATGGCTATTTTAAAATGTCAATCAGATAATATCACTCCTCTGCTCATAAACTTCTATGACTTCCTACCTTACTGATTAAAAACTGCAGTCCTTACAAAGGTTTATAACAATTTTCCTAATCTGCCCCACACACTCCCTGAAACTGTCTAATCTCATCTACTATCTTCCCTTTTTTAATTCCACCCTTACTGCTCCTGCTTCCTCCCAGGTTCTCCAGTAACAGACATGATTTTCTCTCAGGGTCTTTGCACTTGCTATTCCTTCTACTTGGAATCTTTCTTTCTCAGGGACCTACGTGCCTCTCTCCCTCACTCCTTCAGTTATTTTCTCGAAGTCCACCTTCCCAAAGCCTTCTTTGACTACCTTATTGAAAATTGCAACTCCACTCTACCTGAGCTCTCTTTCTCTGCTAAATTTTTCTCCATAGAATTTAAGACAAGCTGACACATAATAGCTTTTAGTCATTTGTTTATTTATTGTTCAAATTCCCCCTCTAGTTTCTAAGCTCAATGAAGAGTTGAGTTTTTATTTCATTTGTTCACTGCATATCCACAGTGCTTAGCAGAGTATATGGCACATAATCAGCGCTTGAGAAATAGTTATAGAATAAGTGACTCCCCTGCACATGATGGATGAAGAAAGTGTGACTCACAGAAATAAGTAACTTGCTCAGAGCATCCAAAATTTGCCTAAGGCATCCAAGGTCAAACCCAGAATTAGAAGATGCAGGTCAGCATCTAGGGTGCACATGCTCAACCAATATGTAATTTACAAAGAATATTATTTGAGTAGTCATGTACATACTCCCTTTCCTCACCAGAAGCTGACTGTCTTGAGAGCAGGAAGAGTTTTAGTCATCTTTATAGCCTTGGTACCTAATACAGAATTGGGATCATAGAAATAGTGATGTGCTGGAGCAGCTACCCCAGCTTGAGAGAGTCTACTGTGTGCCTCTCTCCCAACTGTGCTTTCAGTGATATATTGATACATTGGTACCTTGGAATGGGCCTAAGGGCCATGGAAATCATCAAACACTACACCTCAAGATGTTTTCCCCAGAGAGCTGGTTGTTAAATATTTACTTGCATAAATGCATACAATTACATAAAAGATACTTTAAAAAATGTTTGGCGCATGAGTGAATGTACTGGTGAATGAAATGTATAGGGGAGAGTTATATGCCAAGACATCTTTTAGTACACTGGTGATGCAGAGAACGTGAAAAGAAGGTGGAGGCTGGTGATCAATAACTTTCAATGAACATAATAAAACAATCACATTAAATAATAAAATCCTTGTGATAGAACATAGTTCAATTTCTACTTTATGAGGGAATTTTATATAAAGAATCTTTTAAAGGAGATATCCAGAAATTACCAAAATAAAATCTTCCAATGAGAGGGAATCCAAGGAAATCAGGTAGAGCTCTATTTCTTTCCAGGATAAAAAAAATATATAGATTCATATTTCTTTTCAAGTATAGTATCCCACATAATGTATTCTCATTTTGTATTTTATCCTTGTATGTCTGTGAATATATCTGACTCTCCCATTGGATAAGTGCTTCCTAAACATTTTAAACCACCATTTCTTTTAAGAGAATCACCTTCAGATAAAAATCCAAAGATGCATAAAATTGTGCATACAATTTCCAGAGGAGCATAAACCTTCAAAGTACCCTCCATAAGCCTCAAGTTAAAGAATAGGAATATTGTGCTAGAATGAGAGAACCCTAGGAGCTGACTTTGCCTAATTCATTTCCAATTTCCAGCAAGCGTCTGGCACACTGATACTTAAAAAGAAGAAAACAAAGGGAAAAAAGGACTTGTAGATTGAGTAAATGGGTGGAATGAACAATTAGTCACTTTAGATGCCTATTACTGCCCCTTAGATCGTTTCTTCAAAACACTTTCCATTTTGTCAACTATTTATATATATAGTTTCCAAAACCTGTAATTTTCAAATTATCCTCTTTTCATAATTCTCCACTTTTTACCATTTATAAACCCAAATTCAATGTTCTTGATTGGTGATAAAGAACATCAAGCTATATTGCCTTTTTTTCACCTGGAATATGTAGTTCTTTCAGTTCAAGATTCCATTAACTTTCCAGGCAACTTTATTATCACCCATGATCCACAGTGATATTTCATTTAGCTAAAAAGCTAGATCTTTTCCACCTGAAAGACTATTAAGCTAGGCATTCCATTCTTCTGTTTCCTCAGTGGAGTTTTAAACCTAACTCTACATTTTTACTATTTAATTCCATTGTCAGTTTCAATCCACTTTCCAGTCTGTGAAATTCTTTGTAAACTATATAGCATAGTAGTAGCTTGAGCTCCCCTTTTAGAATCATTCCTAAATTTATTAAATATGCCTTAAATAACATCATGTCATCAAATAGTTGGTTAAAAAATGATATAAAGAAAGGTCCAATCATGTAAACTAGAGGCCTCCTGCAGTTTGACATTGATCCATTAATTAACCAGTGTTGTTTGGTAGGAAAGGTTTATCAGCTAAAGATTCAACAAACTGCCCAGCAATCTTACCCGTATATATTCATCTTAACCACAAGGGTATCTTAGGAATTATTTCCAATGCCTTGTTGAAATCCAGTTGATTCAGATGAGGCATCACATCATCTGTGAAATTTTTCCCTGAGACTCAAATGTACATCCCTCCTTTGTGTTCCCATGAAATTTTGTGTGAGTTCCTATCACAGTCCTTACCAGAATATACTAAAGTTCCTTTTGTATCTGTTTCCCTAAATATTGTAAGGTCTTTGGAGAATGAGTCTGTGCATTCTTTACCTTTACATTCTCAGAACCTTGTGCACAATAGTTATTCAATAAATATTTCTCAAAATGAGTAAATAATAAATTCTCATATGCCACCTTAAGATGTGGAGTCCTGTATAAAGTGTGCAGTTTTCTCTGGACTTACTCTAAGATGTAAATCATTAAAAATAACTCACAATAACTCGTGGGAATAGACAAGCCAGTTCATCTCTTTGTGTGCCTCACTTAAAACATTCTTACTATTTTAAAATCACAGACATATGGAATGTGTGGCTTGTTTTTATTACAAAAAGATAATTTCATCCTTTTAAGCTAAAATTGTCCGTGCTATTGTGGTTATTTCTCTTTTCATTCTTTTATATTGCACCTTTTGTATTTTTTTAAATGTCAGAAACAGTATCTCATTAACACTCTTCAGAAAACAGTTGCCAATGTTTCCATTCATAGAGTTAATACCTGGAATGCCTCCTTCAAAATAATATGAAAATGATAAAAAATCATAATGTTCCTGAATATTTATGCACTCCAGTGTATATAATTTACATTGAACTTTCTGTTCCTTGCCTGATCCTAATAAACTTTTTCATGTATTTGGAGAATAAAATGCCATTATCTCATACCTGCCTTTTGATGGCCAGAGATAGATCCATTTTTTTCCCAAAGCCAACTTGTAAAAGGAAATACTCACTGATGAAATACCCAGTGTTCCTGAACACAACTTGAGTAATTAATATCTATTATAGCCTGAAAAACTCAATGAAAGGACCGCAAAGTGACCTTGTACCTGATGTGCTATCTTTATTAATTGAACTCTAAGCTAGCCCTTGAGATTTTTATGCAGTCTGTAACAGAAAGGTCAATGTAATACCAGTAAATCCTGTTGTATTTGTTAGTTCATTCTGCAAATGCAAAAGTTGGGTGAACATTGATTCCATTCATTTGTAATCCAATATTAAAGAGGGAAAAGTGATTTTCTTTTTACCATCTTATCCATTTACATTTACATGGAAAATAACATTTCCAAGGAAAATCAGAGGACTGTTTTAATAGCAGTGGTACATTAGAGGTTGAGCATGTTTTCCATTTTTTAACATCTTATAAAATGTCCAGAAAGAAATTACTATTTTGAACTAGAAACTAATACATATTTATATTGCACAAAAACTATGTTTAAGGTGCTTTTATAGGTTCCAAGAATACATCATAAATAATTTAGTCCATGCCCTAAAAAAATCGGAATCTAATGGGAAAATAGAATATTGAGAACTCACTTATAATAAAGGGTAAAGTAAGGGAAATACTTTGATATCCATATGAAATAATGCTGTGGTAGCACAGAGGATTCAATGATATTTCCTTTCTTCCTCTCTGCTCTCAATTTCCATTTCCCAAGTGAACAGATTCTTATGCTGCCTTCTTGTTATTCAGGAACTCATCGCTACAACATTGCCCCAACTACCCTCCTTATCCAAAATCCAAATTAAATCTTGAGGAATGTGTAAATTTCATAAGGCTGCCATAACAAATTCCCACAAACTGAGTAGCTTAAAGCTTGAGAAATTTATTTTTGGAATATTTTGGAAGTTAGAATTAATTTTGGAAATTCTGGAAGTTAGAAATCCAAAATCAAAGTGTTGCCAGGGCCAGGTTCCCTCCAAAGGCTCCAGGAAGAATCCTTCCTTGCCTCTTCTAGCTTCTGGTGCTTTCCAGCAATCCTGCTATTCCTTGGTTTGTGGCTGCCTAACTCCAATCTCTGTCTCTGGCTTCACATGGCCTTCTTTCTTATGTGTCCCTGTGTCTCCAAAGTTTTCTGTCCTCATAAGAACACCAATCACTGGATTTAGGTTCATCCTGATCCAGGATGACCTTTTCTTAATTTCATTACATCTGCAAAGGCTCTCTTTCCTGGGAGTTACTGGGAGTTAAGACCAACAGATCTTTTGGGGAACATAATTCAGTCCACCATGGGAGCAGGCAGCGGTGTGGGTGGCTAATCTCAGCTAGGTGGCTAGGTGTTTAAAAGGACTACCAGCTCCGTCGAGTAAATCAATTTATACCAAAGTCACAATAACTCTGTGCTTCATTTGCATTTTTAACAAGGACTCTGTAACACAAATGTTTCCATAATGAATAGACTGGTAGGGATCAGAGCATTCCTGGTACCTGCTTTCTGTCCAGAGCTTCCAGCTCTTCACCTTCAGCAAACCCAAGGCCAAGCGTACACCTCCCTACCCACTCATCACAGTGGATCAGCTACACGATGAAGAGGAGATACTTATGTAGAAAATTTAGATTGTGTATCTTATTTTCCTTTACCTTGAGTTATGTTTTCACTCATGATAAATATATTTTCCTTGGATCGAATTATATGAATAATGGCTTTATACTTCATTTTAATTTTTCCATATGAATGTGGATTTAGATCTTCATATTTCCCATATATGGTCTCTATATAAAGGATATATATTAAAAATATGAAGGACATTCATGCAAAAATGTTGGCAACAGAAACTACACAAATGGAAATGGTTTTGGTAGGCATGGATTTCTTTTCTTCCAAAATGCTTCCCAAGTGTGAGTAAGAAGAATGAATAGGAACAAAGTAAAAGTCTTTACAAAGTTTAAAGCAGGTAATCTGGGTTCTTCTGTGCTTAGTAAAGTCAATGTTCATTCGCAATCGTGGAGCACTCACCCCAGATAGGGTAAGGACAAAGGGAGGTGGTACCTTTATTTAAGCCATTAAAATCCTGCAATTCAGCTTTTAAAATGATTCAAAATGTGATGAATGTATTTTTTTTTTAATGCTTTTCCTCGTACTCAGTGAGTCAGAGTACAGCTTTATGGTAAAATCACCCCACATTCTGAACAATATAATGTATTTCATTTTTTTAATAACTTGGTTTATTCATAAATTACATGCTATCAATACACAGCTCAAATCATTGTATTTAATGTAGCATTTACAGCTAAAATTGGAATAAATTCTTCTTCTTTCCCAGAACATTATATATTTGAGAATTGAGAGTTTAATAAGAAATTCTGATTTTTTAAAAATCTTTCATCATTTAAACTTTAGAAAGAGAAAATACATTTTTCTAAATTAAGTTACCATGGTATAAAATATCCACTTACATTTTTCTTAGGATTAGCTTTTTTTCTTTGTTGATTATAAAAAATATTATGCTAAATATTATTATTTTGATTATTGATTTCCCAAGAGACTTTAGTCTGAATTAGAAAGCTGCAGCTTAAATCTTATCATTAAAATGTATACCAAAACATTTATTTTTCACGCAATTAATTTACACTCAAGAAAAAAATTTAATGGTTATTTAAATAATCATGAGTTTCTATTGTCCCTTTTATTCAACTGTTTTGAACACTCTGGAACTGACCCCAAACATCTGCCACAAATTCCACTGAGACGTAGAGGGCCCGTTACATACAGAAGTTCTGAACCCTACCCCACACCCACTTATCAACATCCCTACAAATGTATAGTTCATGGGTCTGCATTTAATAAGCCATCTAGATGATTCTTATGCCTATTAATGTTTGAGAATCCAGGATAAAAGGGGACAGATTACTGGATCTTAACCTTTTCAACACTGGTGATCTCTAGGCTCTGCAGTACACTGGGAGAACCTATTCAGTGACTGTCAGCTTCTTCCAGAGGAAGTCATCCAAGGGGCAGAAGAAGAGAGAAAGCCTAGCCACCTCCCAGTGCCCCCAGAGTTCTGGAGGCCTGGCCAAAGATAGCAGGCAGCGTGTTTAGAGTCATAGACTTCTCTTCCATTCCCTCTTCTCCCTCCCCATAGAAATAGAAAATATGAATAGACCAATTATTAGTAAAGAGATAAAATCAGTAATGAAAAATTCTCTTCTCCCTCCATACCATCCTCCTTCCCTCCCTTTCCTGCTTCCTTCTTTCTTGTCAATGCCTTCTCTGCTATTGTCAGAAAAAAGGTCTGTATGTGTGAGGGGGTGATGGGGTTTCCAGAAGACAGCAACAAAAACCCTCTCTTATCACATCTACCTGGCTTAATCTCATTGAACGCTCTCAAAACAAGTTCTTACAAAGGAAAGTATCCATTTTTTTTTTTTTTGGTTGTTATTGTCATAGACAAAACAGAAAAGAAGTAGTGTCATCAACCATCTGTCCCTGGCCTGTCTCCCATCTTTGGTCCCAGCGAGACATCAATCTCCCTCTGGATGAGTGTGACTGAGGATGGATATAAATATCATACAATATTTATCAGGACTTTACTTCCTATCTCCCATTTTCAGACCCCTCTTCCAGGGAAGGTTTTAACAAGTAGGATCAGAAATCAAAACATCATCTGAACAAGCAAGAAGTGTACTTGCTTCTTGGGAGCAATCATTGGAGCTCAGCCCAATGCTCATCCTGTCCATCAGAAGCCCCTGGGCTGCTAGCTGAACTGCCTCTCCCAAGTCTGTAACATCACAAGTCAGGGCTTCTCATTCATTGTATTAATTATCCCAGACCCCTCCCAGAGCTAGAGAAATGAGGAGATGGAGTGCTTAAACTTTATCTATTGAACTTAAAGATAGGAAAAATCAAACCATTTTAGATCCAGTCTCAGTGAAATTAAAAAAAAAAAAAAAGATTTATTATGGTCTAAACCAGAAGGTGGCAAACTATGGTCATGGGCTGAATCTGACCTGCTGCTAGCTTTCACAAATGAGGGAATACAGCCACAGACATGAGTTTATGTATTGTTTGTTTTCACACTGTAACAGCAGAGTTGAGGAGTTGTGACAGGAACTGTGTAATAGATGAGTAGCTATAGAACATCCTTGACTTTACCTCTTGGCCTGTAATGCCTAAAATATTTACTATCTGGCTCTTTAGTGCACGGTTTACTAGTCCTCGGTCTAAATCAAAATGTTCATGATTTTTTTTCTACAGCTTCTAAAGGCAAAATATTCATAAATTGAATTCCACAAAAAATTCCCCATAGAAATAGAAAATATGAATAGATCAATTATTAGTAAAGAGGTAAAATCAGTAATCAAAAATCTCCCAATGAAGAAAAGTCCAAGACCAGATGGCCTCACTGAATTTTACCAAACATTTAAAGAATTATTAAAACCAATACTTCTCAAAGATCAGAGAGAGGGGAACACTCCCAGAGTCATTTTACGAGGCCAACATTATCCTAATACCAAAACCAGAAAATGATGCTACTAGAAAAGAAAACTATAGGCCAATATCCCTGATGAATATAGATGCAAAAATTCTCAGTAAAATACTAGCAAACAAAATTCAGCAGTACATTAAAAGAATTGTTCACTATGATCAAGTGGGATTTATTCTTGGGATGCAAGAATTGTTTAATATATACAAATTAGTCACTGTGATACACCACATTAACAGAATGAAAGAAAATAATCATGATCATCTCAATAGACACACAAAAAAAACGTCTGACAAAAGTCAACATACTACATGAAAAAACCTCTTAACAAATTAGACATAGAAGGAACATATCTCAACATAATAAAAGCCATATATGACAAGCCCACAGCAGATATCAAACTCAATGGTGAAAGGTTGAAAGATATTCCTCTAAGATCAGGAAAAAGACAAAAGTGCCACTCTCACCACTTCTATTAATCATAGATCTGGAAGTCCTAGCTAGCGCAATCAGGCAAGAAAAAGATATAAAAGGCATTAGAATTGAAAAGAAAGAACTAAAAGTATCTCTATTTGCAGATAACACGATTTTATATACAGAAAATTCTAAAGACCACACCAAAAAACTGTTAGATCTAATCAACGAATTCAGTAAAGTTACAGGATACAAAATTAACATGCACTTCTATACACTAACAGCAAGTTTTCTGAAAAAAATAAGGAAATTGATTCCATTTACAGTAGCATCGAAATCAATACAATGCTAAGAAATAAACGTAGAAAAGGAGGTGAAAGATCTCTACTACAAGATGTTAATGAAAGAAGTCAAAGGAGACACAGTTAAATGGAAATGCATCCTGTGTTCATGGATTAGAAGAAATAATGTTGTTAAATGACAATACCACCAAAAACTATCTATTAATGACAATACCACCAAAAGCGATCTAAACCTATAGATAGTTTTGTATTTCTTACAGAAGTAGAAAAAACACTTCTAAAACTTATGTGAAACCACAAAGAACCCCAAATAACAAAGAAATCCTGAGAAAGAAGAACAAAGTAGGAGGCATCACACGTCTGGATTTCAAGCTATACTATAAAGTTATAGTTATCAAAACAGTATGGTACTGGCATAAAAATAGACACATAGATCAATGGAACAGTATTGAGATCCCACAAATAAACCAAAGCATATACATATGGTCAACTAATATTTGACAAGCTATCCTAGAATACTCAGTGGAGAAAAGACAGCATCTTCAATAAATGGTGATGGGATGATTGGACATTCACATGTAAAATAATGAAACTGGACCCCTGTATTACACCACTCAAAAAAATTAACTCTAAATGGATTAAATGAAAATGCCAACTTGAAAAGATATCTGCACCTCCATATTTATAGCAGCATTATTTACAATATTGAAGATATGGAAACAACCTAAGTTCACTGATGGATGAATGAATAAAGAAGTTGTGGTGTGTATAGATATAGATATAGATAAAGATATATAATGGAATATTATTAAACCATAAAAAATCAAGAAATCTTACCATTTTCAACAACATGGTTGGAACTTGAAGGCATTATGCTGAGTGAAATATGCCAGACAAAGACAAATACTATATGATCTCACTTATATGTGGGATCTAAAAAAAGAAACCTCATAGAAACAGATGTCAGACTTGTGGTTACCAGAGATGGAAGGTAGGGGGAGGGAGAATTGGAGGAACTTAGTCATAAGGTACAAACTTCCAGTTATAAGGTAGATAGTACTAGGGGTGTAATGTACAACATGATGACTATAGCTAACACTGCTGTCTGATATATAGGAAAGCTGTTAAGAGAGTATATCATAAAAGTTCTCATCACAAGGGGAAATTTTTTTCTTTTTTCTTCTTTCTTTTTATTGTGTCTATATGAAATGATGGATGTTAGCTAAACCTATTGTTATAATCATTTCACAATATATGTAAATAAAACCATCGTGATGTATGCCTTAAACTTATACACTAATGTATGTCAATTATTTCTCAAAAACTGGAAAAAAGGTTCCTCATACACACGTTAAAACAATCTGTGTCGGGCTTCCCTGGTGGTGCAGTGGTTGAGAGTCCACCTGCCGATGCAGGGGACGCGGGTTCGTGCCCCGGTCCGGGGGAATCCCGCATGCCGCGGAGCGGCTGGGCCCCTGAGCCATGGCCGCTGAGCCTGCGCGTCCGGAGCCTGTGCTCCGCAGCGGGAGAGGCCACAACAGTGAGAGGCCCGCGTACTGCAAAAAAAAAACAAAAAACAAAAAACAATCTGTGTCTTTTCTCACTAACCAGCATAAGATCACCATAAATATGTGGGAATAACTGCTCCAATCCCAATAACAGAACAGCACCTGTCATAGTAGGTATTCAATAAATGTTTGGTAAGGATATATGTATGCATATGGCTGATACACTTTGTTGTACAACAGAAACTAACACAGTATTGTGAAGCAATTATACTCCAATGAAGATCTATTAAAAAAATAAATGGTTAAATAAATAAATATTTTAAAATGTGTGTACATTCTACATTACATTTATGATATATCTCTATTTTGGAATAAAAATTTTTAGTCCCGAGCTGTGAACTGTATTATCTCTGTCCTCCTTATCTTTGCTCATGCTGCACTGCTTAGTTATCGTTCAACGTTCACTTTACGCAGCCTATTTTCCATTAAGCTTCAGCCAAGTGAAATTGAATGCTGGAACATTTGTGACCCTAGCCAGACATTTTGTGCAAATTTCTTCATTTCTTTCTTCACTTTCTCCTCTTGACTATGAACACTTCAAGGGCAGGAGAGTGTTTTAGTCAGCCTTTTAGCCATAGAATCTAGCAGCTGTTACATAGAATACATTTAGAAAAATGTATGTTGAATTTAAAAAGACTTAAAGACCCAGTCTAGTAATTCTGAAGTCAAAAAATTCTATTTAAAGTACAGCCATAGGAATTGGATCAACAACCTCTTCTGGCAGCAAATTTCATTTATTACTATAAACTGCATAAAGTAATTGTCTTTATTTGTTCAAAATTCAATGTCCTTTAATCACATCTGGTGAATCAAATTAAGGAACTTACTCTTATTAAGGGAGTTCAGTTTTGAATATAACTGAGATGTTTCTAAGAGCATCACTCAGAGTCCTTTAAAATTTTTTTCTTCATAAGAAAAGTAATGCTCCATTTGGCTATTTTCCTATTCTTTCATTTATAAGAATCATATAGTGCTTTTCTTAATCATTTATACTATCTTTAATCAATTGGCTCAACAATTATTTTAAAATATTATATAAAACAAGTATGTGTCCATATTATTTCCCCTTTGGCGAATTTTACCCTAAGTGACTAAAGTACCCTACATAATATATCTAAGTAATTTTAATGTTTCTATTCATCCTTTGTTAAAGAAAAAAAAACTGCTCTATAATGAAAGCTCCAAAATGCATTTGAGTTTGTGAAATGGTGAAATTAATGAGTAGGATTTTATACTTTACTCAAATATATCCGAAATCCAAACACTTCTCTTCATTGTCACTGTCCCCAAATTTACAACCACCATCGTATCTCAACTCAACTACTGCAATATCCTTAGGAGGCTAATGCTTCTGGACTTGCTTTTTCTACTATTCACAGACTATTCGAAGTGATCTTTTTATTTTTATTTTTTGTTTATTTGTTTATTTTTGCGGTACGCGGGCCTCTCACTGTTGTGGCCTCTCCCGTTGCGGAGCACAGTCTCCGGATGCGCAGGCTCAGTGGCCATGGCTCACGGGCCTAGCCGCTCCGCGGCATGTGGGATCTTCCCGGACCGGGGCACGAACCCGTGTCCCCTGCATCGGCAGGCGGACTCTCAACCACCGCGCCACCAGGGAAGCCCTCAAAGTGATCTTTTAAAATTTTAAGCAGATTGTGCTAGTCCCCTGGTCAAAACTCTCCTATCTCCATTGTATCACAAAGTCTGAACTCCTTACAGTGGTCTCTGAGGCCCAGTGTCACCTGGTCACTATCTACCTATCAACCCCCAGCCCCACCACCCCTCCCCTACCCCTGGGCCCTGGGTCATTACACTACAGGCACGCCGTTGTTTTTTCCCACCCCCTACTTGAATATGCTGTGCTTGTTTCTGCCCTGGCCCTTTGACCTAGTGTCCCCTCTGTTTATCTTCAGTTTAAATGTGACCTCCTCCAGGAGGCCTGCCTTCCCTGACTATCTCTGCTCAGGGAGACACCCAATCCTGTTGTTGTGGCCACTCTCTGCCGACACCTCTCACAGTCAGTTCTTTTGCAACTCTATCTCTGCCTGATGGCCCTGCTATTCGGTCTGCCCTGGATCTTGGCTTCCAGGCCCATCAGAGTCTCTGCTGTTACATACATTGCTACTTCCCACTTCTGACACCTGCTTAAAGCTGAAAACCTCACAAACCTCTGTGGCTGTCATTTTGCTCCCATTTAGACCCAACTTTTCTCAATTCATTGTCCATGCCACACTATAGCCTAGGGAGTCTTGGGATTCTAAACTGTGCCTGTTCATGCCCTGGGACTCTCATGACTCTACTGGGTCACCATCGAGTGTTGGCATGGGATTACACAGCACAGCAGTCTCTTCCCAAATCCATAAGCAAAAACCCTTAGAATTCCCTCAACTTAACTAGGAGTTTCTAAAGTTTCTTCCCTGGGAGGTTTGGACTCAAAAAGCTGGGAGGAAAAAACAAGAGCTGTGGTAGCCACTTTCTCCTTCCGCTGTGGTCTTCCTCACTCCCCCTCTTCTGGCATTTCTCATAAGAAGAGGCAAAGAAGGCTTTCTTCCTAATGCTCTTTCTACAGGATTGAAACTGCTCTATATAAAATTTTATGCAGACTTTGTCAAACAAACATCAAGATGAAAAGTAAAAATCAGTGAATCATCTTAAAGTTTCATCTTAGTGTTTCATCCTCACTAAGCCTCTGGATCTTGGCAAAACATCCAAATAACCTCTCTATGTACAAGAGAACTAAAGGAATTTAGAAATCCTTCTCAAGACTGCCTGACTTTAAGCTGTACATCAAAATAATGCTTTAAATGACAGAAACTGAGTGTCTGTCCCCACCTCTACCCCAAGTCAGGCAGATGCTTTGACTGTTCTATGAAGAAAAACACAAGTATGTAGGAATGCAAAAGAGAAAAATATATTGTCATTGTTTGACTGGGTTAGACATAAATGTAGGAAACTTAAGAGAATAATAGTGTCCTCGCATGTAATGCAGGAAGAACAGAGATAATAACTTTATTCAGATAAAACTTTACCAACAAAAAATAATAGCAATATAAGAGTAACTCCATAACTTGAGTGTTATTTATTCAGCATGCTGAGTCATTATTAAATCGTAGCCATGATTTGGGAAATACACACATGCACGCATGTATTTGTTGGCTTTCATTACTTGCTCTCAATATAGATAGGATTCTAAAGGTTTGATTTTTCTGACTTTCCAGCCAAGTTCATTTCAAATGCATCAGATGATATATTGGGTGGTAAAAACAGAGCAAGAATGGCATTTAATGCTGAGATAAAAAACCATAAAAAAACATTCACAGATGCTCAAATATCATAAGAGTCTGGAACCAGTTGACATAGATGTAAATCCCCCTTCTCTATTTTTCTTAATTTATTCGATATATTGATCCTTTATGTCAAGATTTATAACCAAAACGTTACATATGTTATATGCAATGATTTTATTTGTGGTTCTACTCACTTAACAACTCTAAGCACAAGATACATACAGTTTCAACAGAGAAACTTAATCTACCTTAAAAAAATCTCAATTTTTGTTTCAAACTGGGGGCTCAAATAGTACTGAAAGTAAATATCAAGGCAGAATTATAAACAGTATTTAGGGAGCCATGTGCAAGGAAGACTCTTTTGAGTAGACACTTTGAAGTTAGGGCTGTATTTGACTCCCAGCTATAATACCTTTCAGCTCCTTACTGTGGACAAGTTGTTTGAATTATCTGAACCCTATAAATGAGGAAAATAAAACCCACCTTACACTACTGTGATGATTAAATGAGAATTACATACACCCAGAAACGTCATTCAACCGCTATTACAAAATACAGACAAGTTTTTCATCTCCTTTCTCATACCTTTGAAAAGATAATAATTAGGTAAGATTTGATGTTAAAAATAAGCAGAAATGCCACGTCTATCCTCCACATTTTGTTTATCTTTAACTGTGTTTGCATACAATATTGAAGTGTAAATAAAGGGAGAAATGTACTAAATTAAGGGAAAAATTAAACTCTTTTTTTCTATTAAGCACAAGCCTAGGCTATGTGTAAATCCAGAAAGAAATCTGGCTGAATTTTGCTTTAAAATCTACTGAATTCAGGAAGAAAAAAAAAAGTTAGGTGTTTGGGGGGTATGCAGTGGGAACAAGAAATATGGGAAGTGTGTGTGTGTGTGTGTGTGTGTGTACTGAGTACAAAATACCTAACCACCATTTTTAGTAACCTATAAGTATGAGGCTTCTTTGGGTATGTTTTACAGCAAAAAGAAAAAATTGACGGGTAATAAATTCCCATAAGAGTTTTAGGAGGCACTATCTTAAAGAGAAAAATAAATCCACTTTTTATTTTACTTTAAATTATTCCATAGTTTGAAGATATTTGCTCTTGATTGGGGTGATGAATGTCAGTGGGTCGGTTTCCCACTTTGTATTAAATATAATCTTCGTTCATTACTGAATAAGTAATTCAATTAGGTTTGAAAGCACTTGCTCCATTTATACCCAATCGTGTATGTGGGCAAGTGTCTTAGTCCATTTGAGCTGCTATAACGAAGTAACACAGCCTGTGTAGCTTATCAACAATGGATATTTATTTCTCACAGTTCTGGAGGCTGGCAGATTGGGTGTTTGGTGAGAGCTTCCTGGTTCATAGATGCTGTCTTTTCACTGTGTTCTCACATGGTGGAAGGGCAAGGGAGCTCTCTGGATTCTCCTTTATAAAGACACTAATCCCATTCATAAGAGCTTTACCCTTATGACCTAATCACCTCCCAATACCACTATCTTGAGCATTAAGATTTCATCATATGAATTTAGAGGGGGAGGGGAGGGATGCAGACATTCAGACCATAGGAGCTGGCATACATCAACATGGTCTTTACACTGTTAAGCATCCAGATAATAATAAACGTCCAGATGATTTAGTAACGTTTTATTTTGGTTTTTGTTTTTTGTGCTATAGACACAACTTATTCTTTAAGTGGAAAACATGAAAAATAGAGACCATGAAATATATTTAGTTAACAAGATATACTCATTTCCTTAGAGTTTTAAAGACACCGTTTATTCTTTTCAGTAATATCTCTTTTATTGTACAGGCATAGCTCATTTTATTGTGCTTCACTTTATTGTGCTTTGCAAATACTGAGGTTTTTTTTACAAATTGAAGGTTTGTAGCAACCCTGCATCAAGCAAGTCTGTCAGCGCTGTTTTTTTCCAACAGTATTTGCTCCCTTCATTTATCTGTGTCACATTTTGGTAATTCTCCCAATATTTCAAACTTTTTCGTTATTATTATACTTGTTAGGATGGTCTGTCATCAGCGATCTTTGATGTTACTATAGCAGAAAGATTGATTCATTGAAGGCTCAGATAATGGTTAGCATTTTTTAGCAATAAAGTATTTTTAAATTAAGGTACGTACATTGTTTTTTAGACATAATGCTATTACATAATAGGCTACAGTATAGTGTAAACATAACTTTTATATGACCTGGTACACCAAAAAAATTGTGTGATTCGCTCTGTTGCAACATCCACTTTATTGCAGTGGTCTGGAACCTAACCTGCAATTTCTCTGAGGTCTGCTTGTATTTTGAAATGACTTATGTAATTCAATAACATTTTCTCCAAAATTAAAAATATTCATAAATTAATATAAGAAAAGGACACAATAATACATAAAGATCTATGTTTGTAAGATATATTATTTCTTTTTGTTTTCTTTTGGTTATTTAGCTTCATATATATTACATCCAGCACATTTAACTAACATACTTATTTTTCTCTCTCTATCCTAACAGGTTTATAATGTAATAATTCAAGAATTTTATCATACCGTGGAGTAGCTTAACAACTGTCTATGTGCTTCCCATGATATGTTCTCTACATTGTAAGTATATACTTACTTTCTCAAGCTGGCTGGATTTTGAGAGAAATGTGTTCAATTAGAACTTATAGGTAACTTTGATTGTTTAAGAAGATTACAAGCTAAAATTCATCCAAAGTAAAGAATAGTTTTAGAAATTTATCTTATATGAAGAGATGTTCTGTGAATTTAGGTTTAACATTGTATCAAAGCTAAAACTTAATATAGTATGTCATGGTAGGTAGAATAATATACCCATGACATTTAGTTGTATTTTTATAAATATTATACTTAACATCCTTAAGATTTCTACACTATTCTTTATTTTTCTAAAAGAAACTCTAAATATTGTACCTGTGAAATTTTATGCTAAGATATTAAAATTTCTTGAAATATATTTTTAAAAATATAATGTGTAATATCATTTCAAAGTCAGGGCAACTTCTTTCTATATTAGTTATCTTTTTGAAAACTAGTTTCAGTTTTGGTAAGATGATACCTGTACCACTAAATCTTTCATACTCGTGGTGTTTGTATGTGTGTGTATGCATGCATACACATATATATGTGCATATATGTACACACACAATTTCATTAATAAGCTATATAAAAAGAAGAAAAGTTGTCTTTGCTAAGTAAGGAAACCTCTTATTATTAATTTCACACTGCTGAAAAGTAAGGAGAAAGGTGAAAGCTTTTTGAGTTAAGAAGTACTAAGTACTATGCTTTTTGAGTTAAGAAGTACTAAGAGAAGTGGGGAGGAAAGGAGGCAGCCCAACCCCTTTTTCCGCAGAAGAAAGTAAGGCATGAACTGGAGCCCTTCAGTAATCAGAAGTGTTGCCCACTTTACGGCGTGTTTAGGGCACCAGGAGATACTATCAGACCTGCAATACCCATCTTGAGCCTTACTATCCATTCTTCCAGCCCTTTCCTTGCTGGAGCCCCTGAGGATATAAAATCCATCAAAGGTGACTTGGGGGGCTTCTCTGGTGGCACAGTGGTTGAGAGTCCGCCTGCCGATGCAGGGGACACGGGTTCGTGCCCCAGTCCGGGAAGATCCCACATGCTGCGGAACGGCTGGGCCCTTGATCCATGGCCACTGAGCCTGCGTGTCCGGAGCCTGTGCTCCGCAACGGGAGAGGCCACAACAGTGAGAGGCCCACGTACCACAAAAAAAAAAAAAAAAAAAAAGGTGACTTGGAATTTAGTGACCCTTGATCCTTCTTCAGGAAGGCAGGAGAACAAGGGTGCCTGATTATATTGTGGGACTTGGAGTTAGTTTTGGTCAGGTTATTAGCATGCCATTTCAGAACACTTAATGCCTTCTGACATGAAATATAATTTGAATACATAATATGTGGTTCTAAAGCAGTACTGTCTAAAGAAAACATAATGTGAGACATATGCAATTTCATCTTTCATGGGGCCACATTTAAAAAAGTGAAAAGAAGCTAGTAACATGGGTTTTAATAATATATTTTACTTATTTAAAATATATTTAATAATATATTAAATATATTAAATATTAAATATATTTTAAAATATATTTTATATATTCAAAATACAGTCATTTTAACATGTGATCATGTTAAATGTAAATCATGTAAAAAATATTAATGGGCCTTTTAACACCCTCTTTTTCATATTGTCTTTAAAATCTAGTGTGTACTTATAGTACATCTCAATTTTGATACTAAATTCTTACTGGATATACTTGATCTGTATTTAGATTTCATAAACTTTACAGTTGAAAAAAAAAGATTCACAAAGCTAAGTTGTCCCATATATACTTGAAAGTTTTTCAGTAACTAAATTGAGTATCAGTTTTTAAACTTAACTAATCAAAATTAAAAGCCATAGCCTCAGTCACACAGGCCACATTTTAAGTACTCGACAGTCCTATGTGACTAGTAGCTACCAAATTGCACCACTCTTTTCCAAAGAACTACTGATATAATGCTATAATTCTGCTACATAATGGATTTTGTAGGCCAATCTCAGGACACCAAAGGAGCATATAACTTTACAATTTTAATGAGAAAAAATGTCAAATCCTATACCTCTGACTTAAAATAAATTCTACAGAACCAGCTATTTATGAGAAATGATGGATAAGAAAATATACAAGGTCTAAACCTTCAATCTGTGATATATTGGAACTTGTTTTTTTCTTACTTGCTTCAATGTACATGCTCTTTTGTCACTAAAGGAATTAGCTGAGCACAACCCTTTCTATTACAATGAGTGAATCAAAAGCAAAAAAAAATAAAATTTTTTAAAATGGCTCTGTGAAAGACACTGTTAAAAGAATGAAAATATAAGCTTCAGACTTGTAAATCACATATTGATAAAAATATATAAAGAACTCTTAAAAATTAATTTAAAAAATTGGTGAAATACCTGAACTTTATCAAAGAAGATATATGAAAGACTAATAAGCATATGGGAAGATGTTTAACATCATTAATCATTAGCAAGCTACAAATTAAAACCACGATGAGATACAACTAGACAACTTTTAAAAGGGATACATTTTTTTAAAAATCTGACAATACGAAATGCTTTTGATCACAGAAATTTTAATTTATTGTTGAAGGAAATTCAAAATGGTACTGCACTTTGGAAACCTCTTTGTCAGTTTCTTTTAAAATTAAACATGCACTTACAATATGGTTCAGCATTCTCACTCTTAGGTATTTACCCAAGTGAATTTAAAACTTAGTTTTACAGAGGAACCTATATGTAAATATTCACAGCAATTTTATTTATAAAATTGTCAAAATGCCAAAATAACTAAAATATATTTCAACTGGTGATTGAATGAACAAACTTAGTATACCTATACAATAGAATACTACTAACCTATAAAAAGGAAAGAATTATTGTTTCAGGCACTATCATGGATGAATCTTAAATGCATTTTGTAAGTGAAAGGGGGGAGACCCAAATGACTAAATATTGTATGATTGCATCTGTATGAAATTCTAGAAAAGGCAAAACATAGAGATAGGAAGCAGATCAGTGGTGGCCAGCGTTTAGAGATACAGGAGGATTGACTACAAAGTGATAGTGTGAGGACAATTTGGGGGTGATGGAACTGTAATGCACGGTACTGTGGTGATTGACAAGTGACTGTGTACTCATCAAAACCCATAGAACCACACAACACAAAGAGTGAGCTATATAGTATGCTAATTAAAAATAGGGAAACAAATGGGATGCTGGAATATTCCAAGATGGAGTAGGGACTGTGTCAAATGAAACTAGCCAAATTACAAACATAAGCCGTAACTGAAGGCCATGGGAGAAAGAAATCTACCCTAAGTAACTCTGAGAAACAATACTTTGGCAGGATAAAGACTGAAAAGCATAATGCTATAGAGAAAAATAACCAAACATAGACATACTCTATTTGATCTTTTTTTTTTTTTCTCACAGGAGTACAGGTGAATTTTGAAAATCACTTTGCATGTATACTGGGGTGAAACATACAAGTAAATAAATTGTTGAAAATGAAAGCTGGGTTTCTCATTGTCACATAAACAAAGGGAGATAACAAAAACTAACTTTGCAGTGATAGAGGTAGTGATATCAATATGAAGTCATTTTTATTTTAATTTACATACAAATAGATACAAAAACAAATATAGATATGTGTGCATACATGGGTATATATACATAGCATTTACTAGCTCTACCTACTGAAGGTCCTAGAAGCAGTAATGCCACAGTAGCAATGAACACACCTCATGCCCAGAGTTTAGTTTAAATACCATTCTGCAATAAAAATGGAACCAGTGCCCTCAGGAAAAATGGCTGATTCTAGAGCTAGGGCTGGAAAAATGCAAGATGAACCTGAAGCACTTTGTAGTGGCAGAAGGTGAAATAGTGGCAAAAAATTATTGAGGCATGTCAAAATGATACAGGAGCCAACCAGAAAGAGTTCCCAATGACCAAAGCTGAAACATATTAAGCAAGAAAATAAAAATCATATTAGATGATAACCTAAAGGATAAAATATGTATTAATGATCCACACTGATGTAAATAAATAGTTGAATAGATAAATGACAGAGAAGACAAAAATCTTTCTTACACAAAAATTCCTATTCACTCATCTCCCATATTGAAGCTTAATTCCTCTCCCCTTGAGTGTGGGCTAAACTTCACTACTCAGAGAGTATGGAAATGGAGAAAAAAGGTAACTTTTCTGTGGCAAAACATGGCCGCCTTCATTGAGTGATCAATGTTATCATCTCCAAGATAAGTCATGTTGATACCAAGTACCTTGGTATGATATGATGAGGATATTCTACTTCTGTGATATTTTTCCCCCAAACCCATAGCCGTATTCTAGTCTTGAGAAAAATATGAAATAAAGCCAAGTTGAGGGACATGCTACAAAATGCCTCACAGTACTCTTCGAAAGTTTCAAGATCATGAAAGGAAAGACTGAGAAACACAGCTGAGGAGACGAAAGAGCTATTATGACTTAATGCAGTATGGTATCCTAGATACCATACTGATCTTGAAACACAAAAAGGGCATTAGTTGGGAAAACTGGTGAAATCCAAAAAAGCCTGTAGTTTAGGTAATATTGTACTAGCTTTCCTTGTTTTGACAAAGGCACCACGGTTATGTTAACAGTGGGACAAGCTGGGTGAAGGAAACTATCTGTACATCCTTGAAACTTTTCTGAAAATAGCAACTTATCATAAAATAAAGAAATCTTTAAGATGAATTACAAATTTTTAATACTTGCTCAGCAATAAATCTACTTTAGGAAGAGTCCTCTCATATGTAATCTCATCGTTTCTACCCTAGTATATTTTGCCATTTTTACCTATTTAAGTCATTAAGAACCTCTGTTCTTTTTTTGCCATAAAATGTTCAATCATGACTTAAAATTGGAGAATTATAAGAGCTCTTCACATACATTTGCATAATTAACAATTCATACCATTTGAACCATTCAAAGTTATGATTCAATTTTAATAATTTTGTGGCCATTTGGTTCCATATTCTTGGCAATACTGTCTTGCTGGTTATATAGGCATTAGTTTTTATTACATAAATGGCTGTGTGTTCAGATACCAGATAAACCAATAAGTGGCCAAAATAACTCTAATGCCATTTTAAAAGTAGGATAATTAAGGACTCGTGTACTTTATCCAACACAATAATAATATTGTATTATAAGGCCCAAATTCTCTTACACTTTTTTAAGAGTTTAAAGGTTTCTTTATACACATCAACCTTCAGTAAGCATATAAAGTAGGAAATTCAAATCACATTCCTTGCTTGTAAATAAAGAAAGAAGTCTCTGAGAGGTTAAGTGATTTGCCTAGAGACAGGTAGCTTGTAAGGATTGAGCATCTACACAGAACACACCTTGCTTAAATTAATCCTTTGGCTTTTGTAGCACTTCATAAAGTCCACTCCATATGGAAATATTCTTGTTGGCTAGAGTATGTCATTGTTTTTAGTTTTTGTTTTTTTAACTTCCAGAGATGACCAAGCTCTTTTCCTTAATTTAAATGAAATTATAACAAATTTTATTTCATTTAAAAAATATATTAGTCATGTGTAAAGCCAAAAATCTCACCTGGAATATCTTTCTGTTGAACTTCAAAATCTGACCTAGGCTACTAGACTGGAAATCACTGTTGCTATATTACTTATGTTGTGTTAGATACAGTATGCTTTCACTTTAAGGAAATCTAATATATGAGAATCAAAAAAATCACAAAATACATAAACTGAGAAGTGATTTTTTTAAATTATAAAATGTCTCACAAAAACATGTATCATGGCTTTTCTTCGATAACAATCTTCCCTGGGACAATTTCATTACAGTTATACATAGTATTTAAGAAAAAATAGATTCATTTTATACAGCAAAGCATATACCCTTGGACATTGTGATTCTTTTCTTTGGTACTTGCATCACTATGCCTGTCTGCTGCAATTTCTCTAAGTAAGAGTGATCTCATAATCTATAGGCAGTTTTAAAATGGAAAAAATTTATAGCATACTCTCACTTATCAATAAATCAGGCTTTCTCCCTATTGCTTTCCAATCACAATGCAGACTTCTAGCAGAACTTATTTTATTAGGTAATTTGAAAATACTTTATTAGGCTAGTTGAAAAGCTTCTTGAATATGAGAGGATGATAAATAATAAAAGAAGATACACCAATAGAAAACATGTTTTATACCTTTGAATAATAGTATAGTAGGTACAGAAGACAAATGCAAAATCAATCTAATTCATCCTATGCCTAAATCTCATTTGATATCTGTTACAATGCATAAAGATGCATTGAAAGGAAGATCCCCAAATCTCTCTCTCTGCCATATTTGAATGCTTAGAGCATTTGATATCTGTTACAATCTCATTTGGTATCTGTTACGATGCATAAAGATGCACTGAAAAGAAGATCCCCAAATCTCTCTCTCTACCATATTTGAATACTTAGAGCTCTCACTATTTTCTTTCTTATAATCTAAATTCCTTCTACCATAGTGAAAGCCTTATTTCATTTTTGTTTAGTTGTTGTTGCTGTTCAAGAGGTTATTCAGAAGAGTTTCTTTTTATAAGACCTGTCTTGTTTATACTAAGCCTTCCTACTATACTGCCTGGTATGTAATAGGTACTTAAAAACACTTGCAGTATTGAATTTCTAAAAAAAAAAAATGCCATCGAGCACATTTGTACTCAAAACACAGTCGGATGTTAATTTAAAATTTGCGACTTTAAATTAATGTCATTTAACCCCCCCCCAAACGAATACAGTGACTTCTCCATTCTTATGTTTGGAATGTCATAATCTATCTCGAAGTAAATCTCTATGTTGCTAAAGGGTGAAATCTGGCATATGCCCCTTTGGTTTTATGGATGTACCATATCACATATTCATTATGTTCAGAGTCGAGGTTGAAGATGGAAAACTTACGTGATATCTTACATGATAAAGTGAGGGGAACTTACCAGTAAATCTTCAAGGAGCAGAAAATAAGTGATGTGCTGGATAGCCAGAAGAATTTTAGGAAAGTAATGATCTGTATTCAACATTAACTTGTTTACTATGCTGTGATAAAACACCTCTCCATCTAAAACTTCAGAAATACCTGCCAACTATGTCTTGTTTGAAAGTTTCAGGGGAAATTAAGCGACCTAATCCCACATCCAGGTCAAAGCAATCAGAGGGAAAGAAACATTTATGGTAGATAAGACATGAGTGGAATTGGAAAATCACCAGTGTAGAAATTCAGAGCACTAAATAATCAGGAGTTTATAAAACCCCTAGAAATCTCAGAAATCTTTTGGGACATTGAAATTATTATGGAACATGGAATAATTGCTTAGAAACATCAAATACAGAGACTGCTATTTACACCTATGTTACTTTTGTTTTTCTTACATCTTTATTGGAGTATAATTGCTTTACAATGGTGTGTTAGTTTCTGCTTTATAACAAAGTGAATCAGTTATACATATACATATGTTCCCATATCCCTTCCCTCTTGCATCTCCCTCCCTCTCACCCTCCCTATCCCACCCCTCTAGGTGGTCACAAAGCACCGAGCTGATCTCCCTGTGCCATGCGGCTGCTTCCCACTAGCTATCTACCTTACGTTTGGTAGTGTATATATGTCCATGCCTCTCTCTCGCTTTGTCACAGCTCACCCTTCCCCCTCCCCATATCCTCAAGTCCGTTCTCTAGTAGGTCTGTGTCTTTATTCCCGTCTTACCCCTAGGTTCTTCATGACATTTTTTTTTTCTTAAATTCCATATATATGTGTTAGCATACGGTATTTGTCTTTCTCTTTCTGACTTACTTCACTCTGTAGGACAGACTCTAGGTCTATCCACCGCATTACAAATAGCTCAATTTACTTTCTTTTTATGGCTGAGTAATATTCCATTGTATATATGTGCCACATCTTCTTTATCCATTCATCTGAAGATGGGCACTTAGGTTGTTTCCATCTCCGAGATATTGTAAATAGAGCTGCAATGAACATTTTGGTACATGACTCTTTTTGAATTATGGTTTTCTCAGGGTATAGCCCAGTAGTGGGATTGCTGGGTCATATGGTAGTTCTATTTGTAGTTTTTTAAGGAACCTCCATACTGTTCTCCATAGTGGCTGTACCAATTCACATTCCCACCAGCAGTGCAAGAGTGTTCCCTTTTCTCCACACCCTCTCCAGCATTTATTGTTTCTAGATTTTTTGATGATGGCCATTCTGACTGGTATGAGATGATATCTCATTGTAGTTTTGATTTGCATTTCTCTAATGATTAATGATGTTGAGCATTCTTTCATGTGTTTGTTGGCACTCTGTATATCTTCTTTGGAGAAATGTCTATTTAGGTCTTCTGCCCATTTTTGGATTGGGTTGTTTGTTTTTTTGTTATTGAGCTACATGAGCTGCTTGTAAATTTTGGAGATTAATCCTTTGTCAGTTGCTTCATTTGCAAATATTTTCTCCCATTCTGAGGGTTATCTTTTGGTCTTGTTTATGGTTTCCTTTGCTGTGCAAAAGCTTTGAAGTTTCATTAGGTCCCATTTGTTTATTTTTGTTTTTATTTCCATTTCTCTAGGAGGTGGGTCAAAAAGGATCTTGCTGTGATTTATGTCATAGAGTGTTCTGCCTATGTTTTCCTCTAAGAGTTTGATAGTTTCTGGCCTTACATTTAGGTCTTTAATCCATTTTGAGCTTATTTTCGTGTATATACCTGTGTTACTTTTGTTATTTTGCAAACACTAAAGCAATATTTAAAAACTCATAAAAATGTATTATACTCAGAATCCAACCCACCCCAGAAATTCACATAGCTTTTCGTCTGTTTCCTTTCATTTCTAATCCATATGTATACGCAATTTTACATAGCATAATTATAGTTGTGTGTTTTGATTTTGTACTCAATGCCAAATCATGAACACTTTAACATATTCATTATTTTATGTGTCCTTATAATGACTGTTTACTTAGCTCTTTTCTTATCATAGATATTTGGGTGTTGGTGGATATATATATATATAACACTTCATTTTAAATACCTGTATTTATCAAACATTTTTGTCCTTATTTTGGATCTTTTTCTCTTGCAGAGGAAGTAGAATTCTGGCTTAAGGGTCATTCTCTAGATACTCAGAGTATACTAGGTATGTAGCTATGGAAAAGGTTCTAAATTTTCCTAGTCTTGCTCTCATCAAATGACAAATGAAAATAAAAATAGGATTTCTATTGTAGAATTGTTAAGAGGATTAATTGCAAAAATGTATAAGATTATGCAGAGCATCTATTTGGGCAAATTCCTAGAAATTAAACTATCGAGGTAAAGAATATGACTACACATATTCTTTCCAAAACTGTTAGACAAGTTGTTAACTTCCAGAGTATTCAGCTGCCAAAAAGATGAAAACCAGTCTTCAATACCTTAAACAAAAAACGACAAAGCTGAATTGATTGCTAACTTAAGGAAGGGGGAAATATATTGGTGGGGCAAAGGCTCTCAGAGCAGAGAGGACTGCTGAAGTTTTGAAGTTTGAAAAATGCTCACTCAGTCAAGCAGAAAAATATTTATGCCACCCCTTACACTCTTCTATAGATGTAAGACATTGAAAATTATAAATTACATGCAATGAGTTATCAGTGTTTGAGGCATTTGAAATCAAAATGTTCTCTGCCTCTGCTTTCAGCTAGGAGATTGAACATATTTACATGTGTTCATAATTTCAAACTACACCTTGAACTCATGTCATTTGCTATTATCAATGTACTTATTTGATCTAAATAAATTCTATGGAGCAGAGGCAATGCCATCTCTGCATTCTTTAATTTTCTTGTAGGGCTTAGAGCGTGTCCAGGCAGACAATGAGAAACATAAATTGATTATTAAAAGGGAAATGAACAACAATTATTATCTGTAATAATATTAAATAACTGAGTAGGGAATTTAAATCTAAGGGTCAAGGCTTATTAACCTAAATAATACTTCATATAAAAACTGTTTTTATGAAGTTTCAGATTATTATTTAGCCTGAGAATCAATAATTTCTCTTTTTGGAAACTACTTTTTCTTTAATAATTATAAAGGACTTCTTGAGACAAATTTAAATCAATATATTTTAAAAGTAACAGACTCAACTACATAATTATCAAAAACTTCAGGATAACAGAACAAATACTATAAACAAGTAAAATGTTTTTTTAATTTGAAAACTTGGGAGATTATATTTACAAAAATTACATTAGACAAGGGCTTAATTTTATAAAATGAAAAGTGTCTACAACTTAGTTACAAAAAGAGACAATACAATAAAAGGGGCAAATAAAGTCTGAATAGTCATTTCATAATAGGGGAAATAAAAATGACCCACAAAAAAAAGGAAATAATGTCCAACCTTACTAAATATTTAATAAACAGGAAAATGCAATTTTGTGGTTTCATGAGATATTTTTTAATTAACATAATTTTAAATGGTTCATAACATCCATTGTTATCAAGGGTTGGTGGAAAATTAATTCTAGGTGGAAATGAGGTGAGCCTTTCTGGACATCATGATGGTGGCATTTATAAAATTTAAAGAACATATATCATTTGACCCAGTAATTCTACTTCTAGTAGTTTATTCATCAAAACCATTTGTACACACCACCAGGAAACCAGCCCCAAAATGTTTATTGTAAATTTAGAATGAGAAAGGATCAAAAACAATCAAATTAATATGGAAAGACCAAAATACATAATGGTATATCCTTACTAATTAATACTAAGCAACCATTGAAAATAATTTGGTGACTATATAATGACAAAATAGAGTATCAAAGTCAAGTTATTCAGTGTAAAAAACAAGTCTCAGAATAATGGGCTCAATTATCTAGCATATGTATGTATATATCAATATATCTGGACACATACCAGTATATATAAAGTTAATGAAAAAATTCTAGAAGGATATATGCTAAACTGAGACAAAGATGATTATCTATTGGAGAGGAAAGTGGGTTGAATAAGTGGAAAAATAAAATTGGGCATTAACTGTTTATTCCATGTATTCTTGAATTGTTTCAATTTTAATAATAAAAAATATATTATATTACTTGTATACATTTTATTATAAGTCAGGAAAATATAGATACTACATAGTTAAATGTTTTCAGAGAAATTTATTGATTATCTGTTAATAATTGGTTAGAATTTTTGAACCTTTTGTTAAATAATTAAGCCTTTGTTATTATGTGTTTCTGAAAATCATACTGATAGGGCTTAGCTTTGGCTGGAGTCAAATCTTATGAGTAAATTAGATATCAATTGGAAGAAAAAAATCAGGCCCTCCTCAGTAGTACCACATTGAGGGTTGGAAGAGGTAGTGAGAATCTCAATCAGTATAGTTGTTGGAAGGCTAATTTCTTTGATTTGAAAAATCATTTTTATTTGAAAAAGAAGTGAAAAATTTAAATTTTATTTTCTCTGCTGTGAGAGAAATTCTTGTGTAAATTTGTAAAATATTACAAGACTTCACCTGTATCCACCTGGTTATAGCACTTGTATTAAATAAGAAAGAAGAAGAATGAAACCTGGTGTGAATGCAATGTCTCATTAGAAGACTGTGCCTACACCATTAATTATATGTCCTCCCCACCATCCATCTTGAATGGCTAAGTAACACAATTTCTGAGTCTCCATGCCTTGAAAAACTTAATAGCCTTCTATCTTTTGTGAAAGTACCTCTCAAAAAGGCAGAAATGGAGATGTCCTAGTTCTTGGACATTAAAACATGCTGTAGATTCACTGCAAGTATCTGAAACTTTCAGATACTTCAATTGTTGCTACAATTATTAATACTCAACCTGGCTTTAAATATTCCTCCTTAAAGGATACAGAAATCATTATTTTTTCCCTTAGGAGTAATGCACTAAATATTTTTTCTTCAATACAATTTTAATTGAACTACATATACAAGTTTTCAAACTTAGTGCGAGGATAGAACAGGTGTTCATTGTCTTTCTGACTCATTTTAAAGCTGTCTCTTGTGCAGTGTCAGAGGAAGCCCTTGGAACTTTGTCTTTTTTCTTCCTTGATAATACAACTTGTCGCATGTTACTCTCCAGCCATTTCTAGACTCACTATTTTAGAAGTTCTTCAAAATTTAACCTTTTTGTACTCTGACTCTATTCAGGGAACCAGTACATCAGAGTGGTTATCCTTGCTTGTAAAACTGAGTCAATAATAGTACCAACCTCATTGTGTTGATTTGAGAACTGTATGAGATGACATATATTAATACAAGGCCCAGTGCCTAACTTACATGAAATCATTAATAAATATGAGCTGCTAGTGTTATTTTCTTTCCATGAGTTCCTAGATACCTTCTGTTCGAAAATGTCACTACAAACTGCTACACTTTGCTCCTTTTCCATTTTAAATTTTGTGTTGCTTCAGTTGCCTACCAAACACCTGTATGAAGAAAACTGAAAAAAAAATGAGTAGAACATACCATGAATGACTATTTCCCAAAATTCAGCTATCGAGAATTGTACGGATAATACTTGAAAAGGTGGTTTGATTTTCCTCATTTTCCAACTTGTTTTTCCCTTTCCTTCTTCTTCCCTATTTATGTTTGAAATGGCTGCTAACACTAACCAGTAAAGTTGTGCAGACTACGGGTGTGGTGATATTACACTCCCCCAAATACACACACACACACACACACACACACACACACACACACACACACACACACACACACACACCTTTGTTTTGGATCATTGTTGAGCTTAATCATAATTCTTTAACCAAAAGAAGAAATCAGGCATTTGTTTCAAATTCCCATCTCTGAGGAAAAAGCTCTATCAAGACAGCTTACCTCTCATTCTGCTGCTTCTTGACCTTTAGAGGAGGTATGTGGTTGTTTCATAACCTGGGGATACTTCAGGGAATCCCAGCTTCCACACATGCATTCCCTGAGTCTTCTGGGAGTCCCTCCCACAAATCCCCTGAAGAAATCAAGATTGAGAAAAGATTTCCTATTACTTTGCAGATATCACAGAAACCAAAAGAAGTCATCTTTCTCCTTTACCTTATAACACAGAAATTTTCTCTCCTGTTCCCAAACAAGTAAACCATTTTTCTAATGTATGGAGAGGAATTAGGAAAGGGCAGTCATCTAAAATTTACCAATTGCCTAAAACATGTCAGTAAATTACAATGATTATTTTTGAGTATCACCATAGTCTTACGAAGAGGTTATTATAGTCTCCATTTCTCATCTGAACAAGCCTCCAAGTCATTGGAGATTTGCCTAAGTCCCAACATGAAATGGAGCAAAGACAAATGATGCCATTTATCAATTGTTTGTATTTCCCTCCTGCCTCCCTACAAAATCCCCAAATTCCCTGTAATACACTGTTTGTCCTCTCTATCATTTGCATCACTTGATGTTGGAAGAAATATGAAAGACTTTTATTTCTTATGTTACAGTTTTTGTAACATTTTTTTCTACAAGATTTAATAGTTTACTTGGGGTGGGAATTCTTTTCCTCTTCATTTAAATACTCAACATCATTCAAGGAAATTAGCAAAAAAAAAAAAAGGTTTCGAGAACTTACATATCTACTATTCTTTTCCTAACAAACATTTATAAGCCGTTTCTGAAAATGAGCAAAGTGTCAGATTTTCTGCCCCAAATAGAACGTGTCCTTCTCTGGTTTCAGCTGCAAGTTGCAGTGTATTTGTTATGTGTAGGTGTGCATTCCACAGCAGAACCATCGTTCACATAATAGAGGAAGATGAATTAAAGTGTAGAAGACACATAATATGGGAGAATATCTTCAGTATCTTCTCAAAAAAGCTGAAAATTATCCCTGGACTGGTGAATGGGGAGGGGTGACAATTTGGGGGCTTATCAACACTCCGCTAGATACTTTTGCTGGTAATTTATGCTTAGTCAATTTTGTTTTGTTATTTTCTGTTTTTAGTAATTTGGACACATTTTCTTTTGATGTGAGGAAATACTTTATAATGTGTTTTGAGATACTTTAATAGAATTTGTGCTAAAATGTATGAAGCACATATCAGTCCCTATAAGCTCTCTTAAAAATCTTGTGAAACATAATCACCCTGAGCAAAGCTCTATTTGCAGACTCTTATTCTAAAAATGAAAAGCAGATATGCAAAAAAGCATATCATTCTGTTTGGTTCAGAGCATTTTTCTTTTTATTAATATCCTTGCACATTCATGGACAGTATGGACCATTTGTGTATGTGGTGTGTGTCAGGGGTGTGTGTATATGTGCATATGTTGGGTAATGATATAAAATGTATATCTTATTGTGGGTCATAGTCAAAAACTTTAAATGCCATTTTGCCCCCAAAGAATAGCACTGAAGAAGTAGAACTCTTAAGAAACTTTTCCCAAATCTGGAAACCCAATCCTTTGCTTTAAATACGATCTTCACTCCTGTGATGCTTTACTTAAATAGCCATGAAAGTAGCTAGAAGAAGAGTACAGGATGAAGTAAAACTAAGAAAAGGAAAAGTAATGAAATCATTGCAAACACTTGAGTAGCCAGTTGATTTTTTTTAATAATACAAACATATCTTAAAATTCAGTAATAAATGGTGAAAGCAGATTAGTAGGGCTCAGACCTCAACCCTACAACTTGCTGTTTGAGGAACCCTGGACAGTTATTCAAACACATGAAGCTGTACATCCTCATCTATGATATGATGGTTAAATTACCTCTGTATCTTTAGACAGTTAACAGAATTAAGGTGTATAATTCATATATTGAACTTAGTGCCTCACAGGTAATAAATTTTCAACAACTATTAACTGATATTTCTACAGGAGGGATTACAAAGTACTAATTTATAGATAGACCGACCTAAGATTGTTTGTTTTGTTTTGTTTTATCTGGTTTTGTATGCTTGTATAGTTTATATGCTCTTAAAATTATTTGCAAAATTAGTAGTCTCTTAAGTGAAAAGTAAATTTTGCTCTTTGATCTTTGAAGAAATACTATTTTTTGTAAGTTCTCTATGGTCTAATGCGATAGTTTCACTTAATTTTTTACTCTAAAAACTTGATAGTTGAACTAAATAGGAGTGATTTTTAAAAAGATTTCAGACTGATATGAAGTTCTTCCTTTTTCATGACTTCTAAATAGAGAAGGCCACAAAATATGAGACTGGCAAATTTTAAAAAAATATATCAGACACATGAGTTTTGGAGAGAGTTGCAAGAGAAAAATAAAGAGATGTGAACAGATAAAAACTACATGTTTAAAATACGGTATTTTTCTGATTATAAATTAACATATGTTCATTATAAAAATGCAGTTAATACAAAAAATAAAAAGAACAATGTTAATATCTTAGTGCATGGGTTTTAAAGGTATTTTTGTGCATATATACAGCTAATAGATTATTTTACTTGGATTATACCATACATAGAGTTTTATACATTTCTTTTGTCTTGTTACTACATCTTGGATGTTATTCTATTGACATAAGTCAATAGCATTGTTTTAAGAGCTGATAGTATTCTATTCTTTGTTTGGATTATAATTTTAATCAATTACTTATTCAAGAACATTTACCTTATATCTAATATTTAGAGATTGTAAACAATGCTTCTATCCTTGTACAAAACTCTCTGTGTCCTTCAAATATTTCTCCTCTAGTTCCCAAATGTGGCCACCAATTATTGTATGGCAACTATGTGATAATCACAAGTGTTAAGAACATTTTGTTTTAATTACAATAACCATGAAAGACAAGTATCAGCATTAACTCCATTTTACCAAATAGAGTAACTGGGGATTCATACACTTGAATAATTTGATGAAAGTTCACACAAAACTAGAATTATAACCAGCACAGTCTCATTTTTTTTAAAAAACAATGTGTATAACTATTACATATACTACCGCTCTCTTATAACACGTACATCTTAATTTTTTATAATGTTTATTAATGTTTCCAGAAAATTTAATTGATTTTTGATGAATAATCTAAATTCTGTTGTGTAGGACAACTGCAATTCTTTTTGATGAATAATCTAAATTCTGTTTTGTAGGACAACTGCAATTCATTTTGTCCCTAGTCCCTAGTGCATGGTCTATTATGGAACCTCATCAAATAACAACGTGACACATCTACATTTCATGGCATTTGCAAAAAAAGACAAATCACACAGTTGCTGAGGAGTTTATAAAACTAGTTGCAAAGTTAAGAACTTATATGTTGCTTGGAAAGAAAGCAGGACAAGTTATTGGAAATTACTTTATCAAATGACTTTATTGAATATCACATAACATGAATGGCAGACAATGTTGAAGAGAAACTATTATTGTCTGAGTTTGCTAGCTGATAGTTTTCTTTGCAGTTACATGAAAGCTCAGATGTGGGTAGTATAATCAATTGTTAGCAGATATATGGTTGATATACATGTGGGACATTTTGTTCACTGTAAGTGCGTGCTAAAAGAGAAGAGATATGTCTTTAGTTACTGCTTATTATTCTTTTGAAAAACGTAGCCTCAGACAGTATTCTACTGGGATTAGAAATGAATAGGCGCCAGTTATTGTGCCCCAGGCAATGGTATTAATAAGCAAATATCAGAGGTTGCACCTTAATGCCAATACTTAAACTGCTTTGGGTCAGAGACCAGTTGACCAGCCAGTCTAATTAATATTGACTACGGTTCAACATCAATAATAATAATAATATTGAGCATTGGGAATATAATAAGATTATGAACAATAAGTGTACTGTCTAAAGATATGTGCAGCAAATGTAAAACCCTGGCTTTCTCTTCTGCAGTATACTCGTTGTTGAAAGGAAAAGTACTTTTGAAATGAAGGAGAGGAAACAAACATTTCTTCCCAAGACCAATATTGCCATCTCTATGATTTCAGGTGACTTCCTCAAGCAGCATATCTTAGCGATATATTCAGTATCTAGCATAGCCAAAACCAATACTCATTGCCAGAAAAATGACTTTTCTGAGATGAAGATAGTAGGATCCCTTAATAAGACCAAAAGAAAATCATGAGAAAGACCTGATCACTTATAGATCGACTTTTTTCCCAAAACTTGAAGATTTTCTTTGTCTCCTATCTTCTTTCTTTATGTCTGTATCACCTGAGAAATATATTGATGGTATATCATTGGGCATATTTAAAAACCACATCCATATGCTGCATTAGATCATAAAGAAATTATTTCAGAGTAAAGTACCATCAAAGAGTAAATTAGAAAGTAATTTACCCTTGACTTCCTAATAGCTGAGTGAGTTGAATCATTTAACATTTTAGCTTTGAGCATGGTATGTTGACTTAATATCTGATGAAGCACAGGAGGCTGGATCTCAGTATTCAGAACTATCTAAGAGAGCCTCTGAATTCTTGTTGTAAATCTTAATAGATATAATTGAAAGTTTAGATTTAATACTAAGAAATGAAATGTATTAGAGCCTATTTATCATTAAGTCAGAAATAAACAGTATCACCCTTATTGCAGTTATAATAGTATTATGTTTTATTATATTTTATCTTTGTATTTTAACTGTGATAAGCATTTTAATGTATCTAAAATTGGCAATATTTTTTTTGCTTGCTAAGTATCGATTAAGTGGTCTGCAGATGCTGAAAGATTGATGTCATGCTTAGAAATATCTTCTTCACAGCCCTTGGATGCTATCCCAATGCTTTTTATATTCAAAAGAGAGCAAATTTTATTCCAGAGAAGTGTAAAGAATCACTTAAATGTGGCAAAGTTGTGTATAGGAGTTGAGGAACATTTGGGGGTTTTAAAGCTATAGGAGAAAAGAAATAATTATGATGATACTCTCAAACTGAAAGCTATTCTCACATTTCACAAATAATCAGTTTACAATCAATCAATGCAAAAAATTTAGTATGACTTTTCATATGACTCATGAGTATAAACTTTTCATATGACTTATGAACCAGATTTGATCTTTACAGCATACAGACTACATAATAAAAAAAATAGAATAGAGTACAGGAACATGGAAACTTAAGACAGTTTATAAATCCTTGACATTTACCTTTTCTTGTTTTCTATATGCATCAAGACAATATTTAGATTCATGGTCCTCTTAGATTGATCAGCGAATATCTATCAAGAACTTATTAATTCAAGGCACATTCTGAGGCGCTGTAGAGATATAAACTATGAGACGTGACTTCTTTCCTCAAAGACTTAGTAGTTTTATTTGCCTTTTTTTTGTGTCCTATAGTCTTCCTGTCACATAAGTTTTCATTTGGGAGAGTACAGTTATCTTCAAGTATCCCATGGTAGTCTGTTTCCCTGACAAACAGATCATTTGTCAAGGGACATGTTTTTTTGTCAATTATCAATCGCAGCTTCCTTTTCATACTGAAACATCTAATCAAATGCCTGTTCAGGGGCTTCCCTGATGGTCCAGTGGTTAAGAATCCACCTTCCAATGCAGGAGACGCAGGTTCGATCCCTGGTCAGGGAACTAAGATCCCACATGCTGTGGGGCAACTAAGCCTAGGCACCACAACTACTGAGCCCGCCTGCTCTGGAGCCCGCGCACCGCAACTAGAGAGAAGCCCACACACTGCGATGAAGGCCCAGCACAGCCAAAAAATAAGGACTTCCCTGGTGGTGCAGTGGTTAAGAATCCGCCTGCCAATGCAGGTGACACGGGTTCGAGCCCTGGTCCGGGAAGATCACACATGCCGCCGAGCAACTAAGCCCATGTGCCACAACTACTGAGCCCGTGCTCTAGACCCCGTGCTCTGCAACAAGAGAAGCCACCCTCAGTGAGAAGCCCACACACCTCAACGAAGACCCAACACAGCCAAAAATAAAATAAATTAAAAAAAAAACCTCTTCATTCAAAATGTAAAGACATTCTAATATCATTCTCCAATAAAAGCAAGGAAATGTTTAAAAAAAAAAAAAGATTGGGGAACCTATCAAAGGTACAAAGGAGCCAACCGAAAGACCTCCTCATGGCCAATTCTGAGTAGCGTATAATGAAGCAATTTTATCAACAAAAGAAATAGTGTAGTATCACAGTATAACCCAATGTATAAAATGAATACCCGTGAGTATATACTTATATGAATAAATGATTAAATAAATGCGGGAGGGCTTCCCTGGTGGCACAGTGGTTGAGAGTCCGCCTGCTGATGCAGGGGACACGGGTTCGTGCCCCGGTCCGGGAAGATCCCACATGCCGCGGAGTGGCTGCGCCCGTGAGCCATGGCTGCTGAGCCTGCGGGTCCGGAGCCTGTGCTCAGCAACGGGAGAGACTACAACAGTGAGAGGCCCGCGTACCGCAAAAAAAAATAATAATAATAAATAAATAAATAGGGGAAAAAAGACATCTCCTGTTCAGAAGAATTCCAAATAATTTATGTAGATGTTTCACCCTCAAGGAGGGAGTTCATAACTCCCAACTCCTTAAGTGTGAGTTGCATGTAATGACTTCCTCCCAAACAATACAGTATGGAGATGGGGAAAAGGAACTTAACAGTGTTGAAACCCGATAAGCCCTACCTCCAGCTGATAAAGGTTAACAAAAATAGTGGTAAGTCAAGTTGATAGACTGTATCCTTGGAACGATGTGATAAGAATGGCACTTTACCTCTTTGGTCATCCTCCCAAAACCCCATAACCTCAGTCTAACCAGGAGAATAATATCAAACAATCCAAATCGAGAGATCTTCTAATCTGACCAGTACTCCTCAATACCTTCAAGATCATTAAAAATAAGGAAAGTTTGAAGAAATTGTCATAGTAAAGAATTGCCTAAAGGAACATGATGATTAAATGTAATGTGGTATCCTGGATGGGATCTTGGAACAGAAGAAGAACATTAGGTAAAAACTAAGGAAATCTGAATAAAATATAGAATTTAGTGAATAAAAATGTATCAGTATTGGTTCAATAATTGTGAGAAATGAACCATAGTAATAGGGGAAACTGGATTTGGAGTATACAAAAGTTCTCTGTACTATCTTTGCAACATTTCTATAAATGTGAAACCATCCTGAATTTAAAAGTCTGTTTAAAAAGTTATACATAATGGGCTACCGGAAGCTATAATCTAAGATCTATGGCGCATCCCAGAGACAACTAAAAGAAGGAAAATGTGTCTCTGTGTGCTTATAACTGCTGGACTGTTCTCTCACTTCATTCTGTTAATGGAGATTCTACATACTTGTCTACATTCTTATTGTCTCTTTCAGTGATAAGCTACTAAAAGACACAGACCTTACCAATTTTGAGTTAGTTCAGCCCTCTCTTGATTAAACAATAGGGCAGCAATAGTTTTCCAATACAGAACTGGGTATTACTATATCTTTGGGGAAAATGACTTTGCAGAGAAGGAAAGAGGTATTTAAAGTCTTTAGATAAAAGAGGCAGGATAATCTTAGCAAAGGTAGAGTTTTGCTTGATTTTTATTCTTTACTCTTGCGTTTATGCACTTCTATTTTTTTCCTTCGTTGCATTATAAAAATAGATCTGAATGCTGACAATGAAAAATGAGAGCTTCCAAAGAAAGATATGTGAAGGAATATTCTTGGGTAACAGAGTCCAAGCATCTAACGTGTTCTTTTTTAACACTTTAATGTTACCAAAAAAAAAGTGAAATTGAAATGGCACTTCCTAAGTCAAAGAGAGAGAGAGAGAGAGAAACAAGAACTGTTAGCACAGATGGTTAGCAACAAGGTTGAGGACACAATTAACAGGCTGAAATTATATCAGTGTAGAGTATCTCAGCAATACAGAAGCTCTGGCAACAGCAGTCAAGACTGAATTGGCTTCATTAATAAGTTATCCTTTCACTTCCTTTCTGTCTACCTCTTATATCACTTATCCCTGTAATATACAGACATTTTTAGGTATCTGCAAGTGAATTCTACTAATCAAAAAAGCCTCTCCTTTCTGCAACATATGTTATCTCCTTTAAAGTGGAAGTTTCTCCTTCAGGAATATTTATTCTTAGTTTGAAGCATTCAGATAAAATTTCAGAGAAAAAGTGTAGCATAAATTAGACAACATTAAAGCAGAAGGTATCCTGTCAGAAAAATTCATCAGTTATTGATCACCTTTACTGTGGAAAATGCAAATCTCAATTTAATCTCCATGTTTAAAAAAAATTGTCCAGTGTCTAGAAATTAACATTATACATGCTAGACAGCAAGACTTTGCCTTACGAGTTACTTTCACCACTGAGAATGATCACATTCTTCATTTTACTGCTCAAATATCTAAGGTATGCTATGCATTACATACCTAAAATCTTGACAAAAATGCAGTTACATTTGAATGATAAAAGAAATGTGTTTTATGTCCTATCAGGTAATAATTAAATTAAAACTTCAATCTCTGAGCAATAAAGAGCTTTTCTGGAATATACCTTTTTTTTGTTAAATCTAGACAAACACAGATTTTTTTGTTTGTTTCTTTGATTAGAATTAAAGAGACTTTCAAAGTATCCCAAAGTTATTATATTTATGACAGGTTATCTATAACACAATATGGAAGCAATTCTTTAATCAGTTTCTTCTGAAATGTGTTTTTTCTTATTTGTTTCCATGTTTTAACAATCTTTATCCTGATGATAAAGTCTAGACAAAATATATAGGCTAGTGGATCATTTTACCAAATATTGGAAAACTACTAGTTCTAAGAGATTTTTAATTACATTTCTATGAAAAAAAAAGTGTTCCATGATCAAATAAGTTTCAGAAATGTTGCCTACTGTAGTCTCCTCTAAGTTTCTTTCGATTAGCATATGAAAAGTTCTAGTAAATTCTATAGAAAGAATGTCTGCGAAAAATATTATGAGAGCAGGAGGAGTAAGACTGCAGAAGCAAACAGCATCCAAATTATGAAGGGTCCTTTTATGCTTCTCTGAAAAGTTTGGAAATTTTCCAAAATTTCTTTTTAGAATGACCACTTTGGCAGCAATGTGAAGGATGGATTCAAGACCTACTCAGGGAATTTTTTCAGTAATCAAAAGAAAAGAAAAAAACTGAGCAAAAGTAGTTATAATCATACTGAAAAGATACAGAAAGATTAAAAGTATATTAGAAAGGAATGACAGGATTTGAAGCCTGGCTGAATGTTAGGGATTAAAATTCAGGACTGAGTCAAGTTTACGGTTCTGGTACTTAGTGGATATTGGAGCCACTTACTAAGATCAGGCACATAAAAATGAGCATCAGAAACAGAAGAAAATGGAAAATCTGTTTCCATGTGTGCTGAGTTTGAGTTACCTGCAGAAAATCAAGAAAAATATTCATAGTGTATAATTGGATATAGAACCATGGAATTCCAGAAAAAGACCTAAGCTACAGATATATACTAGCAAATAGATGGTAAAATGATGGGAATGGATGAAGACACTCAGAGGCAGTAGTCAGAATGTGAACTATAGGGAACACAACAGCAACAAATTAGTATTAGATAACTTATCAGACTCTTCAGGTGGAAAAACATAAGTGAGCAGGGTCATAGAACCCAAGTGTAGGAAGAGTATCGAGAAAGAGGGAGTAATTATCAACAGGACAGAAGGGTTCAGTAGGAGAGCTATAAAAAATATCCATGGGGCTTCCCTGGTGGCGCAGTGGTTGGGAGTCCGCCTGCCAATGCAGGGGACATGGGTTCGAGCCCTGGCCTGGGAGGATCCCACATGCCGCGGAGCAACTAGGCCCGTGAGCCACAACTACTGAGCCTGCGCGTCTGGAGCCTGTGCTCCGCAACAACAGAGGCCGCGATAGTGAGAGGCCCGCGCACCGCAATGAAGAGTGGCCCCTGCTTGCCACAACTAGAGAAAGCCCTAGTCGCACAGAAATGAAGACCCAACACAGCAAAAATAAATAAATTAATAAAAAAAAAATATCCATGGGATTTAGTAATGAATCACTTGTTAGTGATCATAGCTGTGGTACCTGTATGAACACTACAGTTGCCCTCAAGGGAAAAACCAGATAAAAGATTAGGTGGGAGATGCAGAAGTGGAGATAACAAATGTGAGCTTACTTAGGAAGGACAGTGCCAACAAGATAGTAAATAACAGATACTTAGGTAGAGAATATGGTTTTGTTCCTCCTTTATTTTATATTTAAGGTGGGAGAGGGCCAGTAAAGAGGAAAAACACAGAAAATACAGATAAAGTGATCTTTGATTAACTCAGATTCGTGAAGAAGCAGGGAGGCATGGGATCTAGAGGGATCTGTCTTTCACAATGACTAAAGGAAAAATGGTAATGATAAATACACATGCAGATATCTTGCTAAGTTTAAATGCATAATATTGAGGGATTTCCTATCTGTCAGATTTTATATTCTCTTTGGAGTAGAAGGCAATTTCTTCTGCTTAGAATGAAAAGAAGTTTAAACCATAGAGGGTTTAGGAAAGTTCTGAGGATTATGAAGGAGCCATTCTGAGGAATGGATGAGTGACTAGGGACTTTTTTGTCAGGCTATTGAGGACCCAGTTGAGTTAGGAACAATGGATCTGTATCGACACCACACTATTTGGTCACATGATTTTCTCTATAAGTGATCAGCGGTCTGAGTGCAGTAAATGAGAAAACAGTTGGATTGACCCAGGATCAAGGTGTCAAGGAGTTGAGAGTTTTGGTGAGATAATGTCTAAGTAAGGAATGGAATAGATAAGAAGAGGATGACAAAGAAATCAGAAGGTTTACAGCTCAAGCAAATTCAATAGCACATGCAGTGGAAGCAAGGAAGTGAGAAAAGTGGGAGTCTAAGAAAGTTATAGGATATTTGAGTGTTAAGATTTCAGAAGTAAACCTGTAGGTCATGGTA
Source organism: Lagenorhynchus albirostris (assembly GCF_949774975.1). NCBI lineage: Eukaryota > Metazoa > Chordata > Mammalia > Artiodactyla > Delphinidae > Lagenorhynchus > Lagenorhynchus albirostris. The sequence goes on along the minus strand of NC_083106.1, from coordinate 60,715,480 downwards.
ACTGGCTGTAAGGATGATGCTTAAAGGAGCTTGCAGATGGAGGTCATTGGAGGTGACATGGTTAAGCAACCAATTGGCCATCAGGTTGGATGTGTTATCTGTATGAATGCTGTGGTTGCCCTCAATTAGGGCAGGATTAGTTTAAACAAAAAAACCTGATGCTTATCTATTTTATGTGTAGTAGTGTGTATCTGTTAATCCTATACTCCTAATTTATCCCTCCCCCTTCCTTTCCCCTTCGGTAACCATAAGTTTGTTTTCTATGTCTGTGAGTCTGTTTCTGTTTTGCATATAGATTCATTTGTATTATTTCTTAGATTCCACATATAAGTGATATCAAATGACATTTATCTTTCTCTGTCTGACTTACTTCACTTAGTATAATATTCTCTAGGTCCATCCATGTTGCTGCAAATAGTAATATTTCATTCTTTTTTATGGCTGAGTAGTATTCCATTATATATATACATATATATACCATATCTTCTTAAACCAGTCATCTATTGATGGGCACTTGGGTTGTTTCTATGTCTTGGCTATTGTAAATAGTGCTGTATAGCACAGTGAACTATATTCAATATCTTGTAATAAACTATAATGGAAAATAATCTGGAAAACATACATACATATATATATATAACTGAATTACTTTGCTGTACACCTGAAACTAATACTATATTATAAATCAACTATACCTCAATAATTACTTAATTAATCAGAGCTGAGAGTCACATGCCAAAGAATTCAGAGGTTGTTAGAAAAAAAAAGCAGGAAGTGGGAAAGTAGATGGTGGAGGGGAAAAAATAGAAAGTTATCTACCTGGATAGGCAGAGCATCAAATATATAAAATTTTACCCAAAGATTGAGGATAAAAAGTAGAGGGGTATTGAGGAGAAAGGATTCTAAGGCTGGTAATGTATAGGAAAATGAGGAGCCTCAAGTACAAACCTGGAACTTAAGGCAAGGGTTCCAGAGGGCACAGAGCAGAAGCAGGGCTTTGGGTCAAAAGACAGGAAGGGAGTAGCAGAGCAGTGCAGGGGTAAAAGGAAAAGTAAGGGTGGATTTTCACAGGGGCTTGCATTTTATGTGGCAATCCAGGATGGCAGGGATAGGAAGCACGGTGAATTAACTCACCCCAAATTTCAGAGAGAGCTCTAGGATTATGTTACAAGCTGAGAACCCAGGAAATCTGGGGAACTTGACAGTGGTCGACCAGTTCTTGCTGGGATCCAACTCATGGCATACTATCAATATTACTTCTCCAGATCCTCGTTGTACTGTCTAAGATCTAGCTGGTTATGATTTGACTACTTTTGTTTATTACAATTCATAACGTCCCTCTCCCTGTGTGCTAGCTTCCCCTCTCCAAGTTCTAATCTCATCCCTCCTCCACTTTACATCCCAACTCTTTTGTAGGGATTGAGTAGTCCAAACATCTAAACAATATATGTATATCTGCGAAAGGATATTTTAATGGCAGTGTCAGGGGTGAGGCCAACAGTTTGTACAAATAGCTCATAAACTTGCCTACAAAGCTGTAAAATCCTTTTAAAAACTAGAAATTTCAGGGATGGAGCCAGGTGTTGGAAGACGGCAAAGACAATCAATCCCATTAGAATTTTCTATTCCTAAGGCAAATTTCTAGTTCCTAAATTCATCTGTACAGCTTCCTCTTATATTAAAAAATGATACTAAAGGCAAGATTGATCTGTGCTTGTAAAAGTAATCAAATTCTCTTCTTTCCCACCATAAATAGGAAAAAGAATGATGCTGTAAATAAGGTCAACAACCAGAAAAGGGCTGAGCTATGTCAGTGTTCTCTCCAAAGTTAGAATCTGAGAGAAGAATCTGGCTGCGCTTTGCCAAAAGTGAATAAAAGATCAAATTCCAGAAGATCTGCAAGGGAGGAAAATGATCAGACTCAAAACAGACTTGGATTAGGAGCTACTTAAAGGTTCATCATGAATGAGCATAGCACAACTAAATGAATCTTATCCAAGATCAAAGGCTGTTTGTCATTTTACTCTTTTGTGTTTGTCCCACCCCCAATTGAGTGGTTTATTTTCTCTGTATCTGTGTCTATTATGGGATAAATATTGCAGGTTATTCAGAAAATTTTACAGAAAGGACTAGCTTCCAGAAGGATCATGATAAATTATTTCGTATATGAATCCTCAAAAATCTCATTAAAATACACATATCATGTGTAGGGAGTAGCATGTAAATATCACCACTCTCTTCTCTCTTATGAGAAGACTCAAGAATTTGGGCTTGTAAAATCTCCTCCTGAAAATGTCTGTCCGAAAGCCTGTTCAGCCAGTTTTTCCCAGAGCACAGAGTGCCTCATTTCTGATCTCCACCCTGAATTCCTTTCCGGGTGCGCTGAAGGTCAGCGGCTGCAGTGGCTACTAGTGACTTCATTCTTGTAGAAACAGATGGCAAGTGCCAATTTTTAGTTGGCATTGGCATAAGTAGTCAATGTCACAGCTAATAATGATGCCACGACCATTTTAACCCCAAAGATTGTGCTCTTACGTGCTACATTGCCTCCTGACTTAATTTCATGCATTGTTTGTAGTTGCATGACCTTGGACAAATTACTTAACTTCTCTAAACCTGAGGTCCCTACCTGGAAAATGCAGATCCTAAATGACATTTCCTTGTAAGTTGGTTATGAGGGTGAAATGATGTGTTGAATGTAACTGCTCAGCTCAGTGCCAAGGAGCACAGGAGCCCTCACAAATGCCACCTATGCTATTATCTCGCCTATAAAATAGAAAAGTCAAGGATTCCTTCACAGGCAGTAATTCAATAAGCATTCACTGAGTGTATATTATGTGTCAGGCACTGCACTAGGTACTGGAGAAACAAGAACAGAAAGATAAGCCTCTTGCCTCAAGTGGGTTCTTGCCCAAAGAAGGAAAGAACACAGGCAAACTAATACTTGCCAAATTTATTTCAATCATTAAGATAGAGACGTGGAGTGGGGATGGTGTAGGCATCAAGCATGGAGTGGGCAGGAAAGGTCTGGAGATTTAGGAAGTGTTTGCTAGAACGTGGCATTCCAGACAGAGAGAGGAAAGTGAGCAGAGGCAATGGAACAGGAACAGCTTCCATGTGCTTAGAAAATGGGAGGCATTTCAGTATGGCTAGAGTGCAAGGATGAAAAGTGCCCCAATAAGATAGAAAGTAATGGTTAGACAAGGAGATAATTTCTTAAAAGCAGGTAAGTCATGTAGCTCTTTCTTTCCTTCTTTTCTTCCTCCCTCCCTCCCTCCCTTTCTTCATTCCTTTCTTTCATTCATCCCATCTTCCCTCTCCATCCATCTTTTTCTCCCTCTTTCCCTTGCTTTCTTCCTATATTCTTTCTTGCTTTTTAGTACACCCTTTTCTTCCTTATGCCTCAACTTTTAGTCTTCAGGCATGTCATAGCCTTAGTCTTTGTCAGTGCTGAGTACAGGGCCATTAGCAGCTGTTGTACCACCAGTATTTTTTTAACAAGATTATTTTAAACTATAAAGATATAAACCTGGTGGGTGGATTGAAATTTTAGACAAGTTAGCCTAGTCATGGGTCTTTTTTTTTTTTTTTTTGCGGTACGCGGGCCTCTCACTGTTGGGGCCTCTCCCGTTGCGGAGCACAGGCTCCGGACGCGCAGGCTCAGCGGCCATGGCTCACGGGCCCAAGACGCTCCGTGGCGTGTGGGATCTTGCCGGACCGCGGCACTAACCCGCGTCCCCTGCATCGGCAGGCGGACTCTCAACCACTGCGCCACCAGGAAAGCCCCAAGTCATGGGTCTTTTTGAACAAAGAAGGTAAGTGGGAACCATACTGCCCTGTTAGAAGCCAGGAAGGAGCCTTATGACTGAGGATAGTGAAGGGACATCATTTAAATAATTTAAGCAGATTCCTTCTCCACCTCCCCACCTTCTCTGTTTTGCTTTTTTGCCACTTGGAGATAGCTAACTCTGGTTGTGCACCTGTCTCAGAAAGCCTTGATTTAGCCAGTGATGAGGTGAGGCTTTCCAGATAAACAGTGAAATGTACCTCTTAATCAGTGTGCTTTTCCCCTCCAAACTGGGTCTCCTGTTTACCCCTCTCTCCTTCCATACCCTCACCTGGCTATGTTTTCACAACATGGGACCTTTAGCCATACACGCATGTGTGCCCACCTACACACACACACACACACACACACACACACACACACACACACACACACACACACACACACACACACACAGAGTAAGGGAACTTTTCATTACATCATCTGTGACTTTTACTTTCGTGGGAAGTTAATTTCTAATCCTCTTTCTTCCTTAGTGATTGTTTTTCAAATTAGTTGAACGAATGATGATATTTGTTTGCAGCTTCCAGTGTTGCCTATAAAGAACACCAGTTATTCATTTAGGGAAATTGCTTGATCAATGCTATGCAGAGCTGTTGTAAGTTGTTTCTGCTGAGAGGAGAAAAGAGTGATATGCCAGATTGAAACAACTGGAAAAACAGATCGCTGAATTACAAGTGAAGATATAATTAGATGCACCCTCCAATAATTGGTTAGAAATGGAAGCATTTAAGTCTGTACATAATCAAGTATTGCCTGGAAATGTTACAGCATCCTTATTTTATGCTAAATAGATTTTTATGGAAGGGCAATAAAGGAGGAAATCTGCTTGCTAATTTGATTAAAAACACGATGGATCTCTGTTATTTCAGCTATTAAGACTCCAAATAGGAGGAGGCTGATTAGAAAAGAAAAGAAATTAATTTCATATTTAATATCTATTATCAAACATTGCATATTTTTTAAGTGGAATTATTCATAACAGTTGAAGATGCATTTTCATAATTACTCTCAGGAAAGAATAGATATATTCCTACCTTCTCTTTAAAATGAAAAAAGATCTAAAGAAATAATAACACTCTGCCATTGGTATTTATGGGAGAGAGAAGGCAGTTTATTCACCACATAAGCCCATTTCATAGAAAATGCAACAGAGATTGAAAGGATTCCACTTGCTGAAGGCCATCCCCAAACACAGATCTGTAGAGTCCCATAACTTGGAGACTAAATCCATCCTCTGCTTATATATTCATAATTTCTTTATTTTGTCATAGCTATTAGTGAACACACTTTTTTTGTCTTACTATTCATCCATTAAACAGATATTTACTGAGCACCTACTGTGTGGCAGGCAGTGTTTCAGGCACTGGGAACACAGTAAAGAATGTGAAAGGCAAAGTTTCCATGAAGGATCGTGCAATCTATTTGAAAAAGGTCAATGTTAGTAATAAAGTACAATATATAGTATGTTGTATGTTAATAAATGCTAGGGAAGGTATATATGTAGAAAATGTGAAGTGTGGGGTTGCGTTTTTATTTTAAAGATAATGGTCAAAAAATACCTCACTGAGGAGAGCTTTGAGTGAATATTTGAATAAAGTGAAGGAGCTGCCCTTGTGGCTATCTGAAGAAAGCCCTTAGGCAACGTGCAAAGGCCCTGAGGCAGGCATGTCCCTGGCTGGTTGCAGTACAGGGAGAAAGCTTATGATGAAAGAGCACATCAGAGAGATGGCAAGGATGAGATGGGGTGTAAGGGAGGGGTGCCTATTCTATTAAGCCTGGTAGGTCTTAAGGTCACAGTAAGGATTTGATTTCTAATCATAGTGACATGAGAAACTGGCTGATTTTGAGCAGAAGAGAAATGATCTGCCTATTTCATTAGATGTGCGCTTCTAAATGGCAGGGGCTACTGTGGACCATGCAGCTTGTACCTTTTTCTGAGTAGCTTAATATGGTCCCTCTTATCTAGGATCCAGAAATATGTTTTAAGTAAATCATAGTTCCAAAGGCAATTCCAATTTCCTTTTTTGTTTGTATCCCATCACTCTACTGGTTTGTAGACAACTCAAGAGCTTTTTAATCTACTTTATTATTTAGCATGCAATCAACGCTGGAAAGTATTTATTAATGAATGATGGTGGTTAACCTTTACACAACAAATCTAAAATGTGGCTCTAATTTAAACACAAAGTGACAAATTTGGAAACTGCAAAGGAAAACATGAGGGATCCTGTCTTTATAATCCAGTTTAAATGCCTATATTTCTTAAGAATAGACTAATTTAATACAGTAAAAAAAATTATCTTGATGCAGCATGCATATGGTAAATATCCTTTGCTTTTTCTCCTTTGGAACTACATTAAAGAGGAATACATCAATTCTGGAGCCACTTTGCTGCAGAAAGAAGCCAAAGGAATATCTATAAATGTCTAGTTTAGGTACCTTCTCATACTTTTCCATGCCACCATAGAACAGCATTACTACTTGGTGAAAGTTTTATTTTATTATAAAATGATAAAATGAATTTTAAATTCATTTCAAAGGATGCATCCAGGAGCCAGCTAAATATGCTCATGCATCTGCTCCAACCATGGTGTTATTACTGTTAACTGACAGGCCCTATTGTATAACACTGAATTTGGAACGGAAAATTCTCTGTTTTGGATAGCTATAATTTAATCAAACTTGCTTTAGCGCTCTTATTATTTCATAATGAAATATAAAATATCTTACAAGCAAATACCTCTCTTCCAGAAATTAAATAGAGAGGAAAGAATTCACAGGCCAAAGAGTAACAATCAGTACAAACACAATTACCTTCTCACATAGGAGATAAATCAACTCTCCTTTTCTCTTCTTATCCAATATCAGAGCAGCACAATCTTTTCCCAAACTTGTTCAGGTACCTACAATTCCTATCTTAATGCTAAAGCAAAACAAGAGGATAAGCAACCTTTAGATGTAGAAACACTAAAGACATTGACGTGTCTTCTGAGAAAAACTAAGTTTCAGGAAGCATATGATTATAGATCTTAAACCTAAAGACAGAAGACTTCTTATGTCTGAAAGCAATATGAAAATTTACAACTACTAGAACCCCAGGTGAAGATTTCTTCTCTCTCCAGTCTTCCTGTACTAATTGAAATGATGGAAGACACCGGGGTGTTAGTCAAACAATCATCTTATACAAAGTGCTAAAGCATCACTTGAAGATGGCTAGTCATGATGGATCCAGGCTTGCATAACTCATCTGCAGGAATGCTTTGAAGATATCACAGCCGAGCTAGATAAAAGATATTCTGTGGCTGAGATATAGTTAATATTTTAGGGGAAAAAAAGTACATTTGATATGGTTTTACATGAGATAAAGGTAAAAGAACCATTGAACATGGGATAAAGAGCACTGAAGGAGAAATTAGTTTTAGAGACAACTACAAAGAGATGCCTTCAAAAGAAACATTTATGTTGGAAAAATAGTGTTGAAGCTGGGCAGCACATGTGAAATTAACTGAAGGCCGGTCCTTCATTAAAAACCATTTTTAATCTACCACATACCTCATGAAGCTGATGATGACTAGAATTCTTTCTAACCGCTTCTCCTAGAGGACTAATCAATCACTAAGCTAGAAATGTGAGAAGGTAAGTTCTAGTCACAATTACAAATGACCTTGAGCAATTCACCACTGTAGGTCTCAGAATCTTACCTGGAGAAAGAGAAATTCGGGCTAGATAGAGCACCCAGTCCCTCCTATTTCCAAAATTATTTCCTTCTAAGAGCTCCATAGAATTCTTGGGAGTTTGTAGGATAGACGCTAATCAACAACTCCCACCAAATCCAAATAATCAAAACACAAATAAACTATCATCAAACAAGTGCCATCATTGAGATGGATGAAGTATGAGTTCTCTGTTAGTGCATCAAAAGCAGACTCAGAAAAATAAAAATAAAAAAGCAGACTCAGAATGCTAGCTTTTTCAAATTTTACCGTTTTGCTTTTAGTAAAAATTAAATGGTATAATCAGTTGAGCTATGGCAATGTGCTATGAAGGCTATTTATTCCTGGGTTCCTGATACCTTCATTGACCCAATGAGGACAGTGAAATATTTCAAAGCTCAGAGTAGCCTTGGGGAAGCTCAGGTTGTAACAATTTTGTATTGCTTAAGATCTAGATTGCTCTAGGTACATATTTTGCAATAGGGTTGAAAAGATGTTTAAATATGAAAAAAAATCAAATAAGTACTCCTACAATGGTATAAGTAAATGAAAATTTAAACAAATGTCTTTATTCTGACTCAGTACATCCCACAAATCCTGACAAAATGTTCTCCAACTGCTTTTGTGTGACTGCCTTAAAACTTGGGCTGTTAGATTTTGAACCACTTGAATGAATAGACTACTTTCATTATGTAATTTAATTCCCTAACATCATCTTACACAGTCAGTACTCCATGCATTTTTGCTAAATTGAATTTAATTCTTCTACCACCGACAGAGTGCATTTGTTTTAATGAGCAACATGATTGCTAATTTAGATGACATGCAACCGAGTTCAAGATAGACAAAAAAGACTCTATTGGAAACCGCAGTGGAACATTTTGGGTATAAAATGGAAATATTGACTTAAAATTTATCCCACCATGCCTTACAACCCAAAATGGGCAATTTTTTTTAATGCCTAAAACACATGTCTTCTCAGTATAACCCTTCTTGAAAAAGTACTCTTATTTTACTAAGTTGCTGAAATTTGATTGCCTCAGATCAGGTCTATGTTATCAACATCAAGCATAACTAAATTATTCACAATCCTCAGCAGAGCCAAGAATAAACCTTATTGAAATATAGACATTGCTAGACAAAGATGCAGCTGTAAGTCCCATAGAAAGCAAACCTTTCTTTGCCTGAATTTTTAATAATTATATTTCTAGAGCAAAAGATAATCTCTGCCCACCTAGACCTTGATTCTTTTAGGAGGGATAAGAAATAATCCAATAGTAACCTCGACATAGGAGAAAAAATGGTGTAAACTAGAGACTTTCAGATAAAGCACCATGAGAATTAAAAAGAAGTGATCAGGGATCAAGAAGTCATTGTAAAAGCAAAAACAAAACCCACTGAATCAAGTAAAGAGCGATGCGCCTAATATACTTATGTATACACTGTTAGAGGGCATATGCATTGTCATATATTAAAATCTGTATTTCCTTATGCCACACAAAATCTGAATTAAAGATGTTGCAGTTTTATATTAAAAGAAGTCATTGTATAGAAAGTAGCATTTTTGATAGGCTGGACTGTCAAAGTGTGAGAATTGGGGGGTGGGGAATTGAATCCAGCATTCCAAGTAGAGACCGCAATGTGAGGAAAAGCCCGGGGTGGGGGAGGTGTGAGGCACTTACTGAGCGGAGTGCTTGTTTCACCCAAGTATGTCAAAGAGAACAGTGAGCAATAATGCCCCAGATGATGGAGCTCTTCGGATACCTGTCATAGCCTGTGATCGTCGGCCTTGGACGGGCATGGAGTATTTTGAGAAAGGGAATGACAACACAAGAGCTGCTCTTTGGGGATTTATTCTGGCAGCCGTGTCTAGGATGGATTGAAGGGGGTGGTGCCGACACCAACAGCTCAGGGTAGCACCTAATCCATGAGCCACTGAAAATTGACCTGTACTCCACCTGCAGCACACAAAACCTGTTTCCAGAATACTCCAGATACATGATCAGTTAAAACCTTTCTGTACTTGAGAATATACCTTTCTGTATTACGTTGGAGCACGTAATTCCTTAGGATTGGAGTAAAAGGCAAGATAACACTTGGACAACTCCCACTTCGTTCCTGTTTTAAATTTTGAAGTTTTATAATAGTAAGGTACTTAATTCATCTTGAGATTTGAGCTGTGCCACTGATATCAGCTTTCTAATGACCTTATCTTTATCAATGTGGCTACAGAAAGGAAAAGTTTGATTCCATAATTTAGATTTGCAGATATCACCTAGAACACTAATTGACATTTTGGATATATGATTTTCAAAGTCAGCAGACTTGGTAACAACAAGAAAACGTTTTAACCTAAAGTCATTTGAAGGCTGAAATAGTTGTTAAATTTAGACTCTAAAGGAAAGTGAGGAGAGCCCTGCTTCCTTGAGGCTTAACTGCTTTGAATAAACTTGATAGTGAGTTATCCTTGGGGTAACTTCTACTTTGGATGAGCCTCATTCCATGGGTCTGGTCATAGAGTATATATAATAGAAATTTGGGACTTTTTCCCCCAAATATATTACACTGTCTGAAGGAGATAATCTCATTTTAACAGAGAGAAAAGAAAATCTGTCAAAGAGAATGAGAGGAATTATACTTTCTTTTCTTGTCTTTGCTTCCTAAGGTGAAGTGAAATTGTTTGCCTGTTATCAGATCAAATGCAGACAAACTTTAAGGAGACTAGTCTTCTGAAATATTTTATCAGGTAAACACGTCAATCTTGCCTTCCTATTTGCTTCAGGGTACTGAAAATGGCCTCAGAGCACAAGTTATGCAGAACAAAACTCCCCTAAATTCTCAAGAGACCTGTTACACAAAGCAATGAACAGAGTCTTGTTATATACAGATTCACTATCTTCATCAATCACGAGCTTTGAGTTCCAACCAGGAGATTCTGGACCTAAGGAGTAATTTATCCTTTTGCTTTCTCCAGGAAGCAACCAAAGATATAAAAGGAGTTACATAATTGAGACATAACTGTGAGCTTTGAAACTATTTTTAATCACCAGAGCCAGCTTCTTATAAAAAAAAAAAAGAAAGGATCGCTCAAGCTTCATAATTGGAGATAGAAAACAATAACAATCTTGAAAAATACAAGCAATGAATTAGAGAGATGAAGTTGAGAGGCATTCATAAAAGATCAAAGGGCACTCTTATTCACAGGTCCACATTATGCCAAAGCCTGTTGAAAAATTATTAGATATATTTTTTTACATTGAAACCATTCCCATCTTTACTTAGGGTGAGATCAGTATAATGTTTTGAGAAACCACAGGGAAAGAGCCTGTATTTTAAAGTCTGGTGCCGCCCAGGATTCTCTGTTTGGATACTGGCCCTTCAGTGGGTCATCCTCTTCCTCTGTCATGGTTTTAGCAATTACACACTGTGTATGCTGGTGACACCCAAGTCTATACATTCAACCCCGCCCCCGCCATCCTTGCCTCTTCAGAACAGTTTCTCAGCATTTTGTGAGATGCTCTGTCCCGGGCTTGAGTCCTCAGATTTGTCCACCGAATAAAACATAACTCTCAACTTTTAGGCTGTGCATTTTTTTAATCCACAGTAGTTACCTAGATATGCACATGGATGTCCTTGTCTTCCACACACGCCATCTCCACTCCTGCTACTCCTCACATTAGTTTCTAAGTGCTTATTTCACTGCCCATCTCTCTCACTGGACCAGAGCCCTAGGAGGGCTGAAGCTACATCTCATTTTTTATCTTTAAATGTCCTGAGACAATATGCTCTCCAGCCACTGCCATTGAAGATGCAGGGACTGCATTAGGACTTACCTATGTGCCTGTCTACTTATGGTCATAGGACCCTGAGTCACTCTGTATGGTCTTCTTAGACTATGATTTGCTGTGTGACTTTGTCTATGAATATTCTGCCAAGTACAAATAATTTAATATTACTGCCCATTCAGTTGATAGAGTTGTAAATGGGGAATTATTGCCTTTCAGAAGAATGTTGCTAAAAATGCATTCAAAGCCATACCTGAAGAGAATAGTAAAAAAGTGTTTTCATTCCCACATGTGTGGTTCAGTGAAAGCTGAACTTTGCCTCACAGAGGACAGGCAAAGTGCATGTGGGTACCTTCTGGGTAAACTATAGAAATCTAGTTAGGAGGAATGCTAAATGAACGTAGAAATCTATATATAATAGAGAGGCCATTGGTTCTTCTCATTTATAAAGAAAGTAGAGTGCCTTAAAACAAGCCTATCGTTTCTTTCCCATCTATTACTTGGTTATCCAACGGTGGTACTCACACAAGTATTTAACTATATTATATATTTAAAAGTTGATAAGAAAGTAGATCTTATAAGTTCTCACCATACAAAAAAAATTGCAACTATGTGAGGTGATGGATGTGTTAACTAACTTTATTTGGTAATCATTTTGTTATATACACATATATATCAAATCGTTACATTGTACACCTTAAATGTATACAGTGTTATATGTCAATTAAATCTCAGTAACGCTGGGGGGAACGTATTTAATTGTGGCAAGTAATTGGTAGGATAAATTTTTAAGAATCCAAATTCCGTAAAGAAATACATGTAATTAATTTTTGAAGAGCATCAAATCAGACCCTCTCGATTCCTCTCAATTCACCCGGCATGTCCTTTGTGCCCTCTCAGAGCCCACTGCTTCATTTCTCCCTGCCCGCTCCCTAAAATCACAAAAGGACATTGAATGTTGACTGATGCCTTGCGTTAATCTATATTTGGGGGATACTAGAAAAAACTGGTGTAGTATTATTTTTTATAAGTGTGTAGGAGTCCCTATAAGTAGATAATGTGAGAGAGAGTGATGAATAATTTTCACATATCTTCCTAAATATGAAATTGAGAAATATCCTGAAAAGTCAGAGAAGTCAGACTGAATTGAGCTAAGAAAATACAGAGTCGTATGATTTTCACTAGAAAGTTGTCCTTATCCTGATTTTGACGAGCACATTACAGGGCTCTACAAAGGTCTTCACTCAGACAAGACAAAAATAGTAACTTGTAAATGAGAGTATGGGAAATGCTGCCTACCTCCTAAGGTCTCTCACTTATTGCCATGTCTTGAATTTCATTTTTCCAGTTTCTTTATAGTTTTCAATTATGAATGCTAGAATCACTGCTGTCATTTTAAAATTATATATAATGTCTTTATGTCTATGTGCCATAGAATTTATTTCCTCCCCGTTTTAGAAAACTTTCTTTTGCTAGTAATGACCAGGAGCCAAGCTCAATCAGGAAAGGGAATGATTGAATTCTTAATTTTCCTGGAGGGGAAGTTCCTACATTTGTCGTTCATTTCTGCCTTTGATTATCAAACTCTGTATTTCTACCTCATTAACCTTATTTCAGGACTTGTTGTCAATGAGAATAGTGGGAGAAAGGGGAACAAAGGCTTTCAATCCAATGATTAATCTTGTTTGACACAATATTTACTAAGGGGTACTTTATATTACTCTGTAAGTCATAATTATAAATAGCTTAAAGTACTTTACAAGTCATCCGTCTTGGATATTGGCAAAAATAGAAGAAGTACAAGGGCACAGAGTAGTGAAATCATTTTCCCAAATAATGACCCACTGTTAATCCTGAATTTTTAGTTCTGGTTCTCTTACTGGTGCATATAGCTACAATTATCTAGCCAAGTTTTATTTTTTTTTTAAAGGATCTTTTTTAGCTGTTGGGGGTAGGAGTTTATTAATTAATTAATTAATTTTGGCTGTGTTGGGTCTTCGTTTCTGTGCGAGGGCTTTCTCTAGTTGTGGCGAGCGGGGGCCACTCTTCATCGCGGTGCGCGGGCCTCTCACGATCGCGGCCTCTCTTGTCGCGGAGCACAGGTTCCAGACGCGCAGGCTCAGTAGTTGTGGCTCACGGGCCCAGATGCTCCGCGGCATGTGGGATCTTCCCAAACCAGGGCTCGAACCCGTGTCCCCTGCATTAGCAGGCAGATTCTCAACCACTGCGCCACCAGGGAAGCCCCAAGTTTTATTTTTAAAATTATAATTTTTCTTGGATTTCAACAGGGATAAAAAAGAAAACGAACAACACTTAGGTTTTTAGTTGGAAATTATAAGGTATATTAGTAAAGACGGTTTGGGTTGCAAATCACAGAATGCGCATCTTAAGCTCTCTTAAAAAGTAAAAGTATTAGTTTACATAATTTAAGAATCGAGGTGGGGGGCTTTGGGTAAAATCTGATTAAGTCTAACTCAGTTTTTTTTTTTTACAATTCTATCAGCTCTTTTTTCTTCTACCATAAGCTTCATTTTTAGACTAACTTTTCTCATGGTAGCAAAATGAATACTGCAGTTGCAAACATTACTTCCGCCCACCATATTGTTCAGAAAGAAAGAGAATGTCTCTTTTCCCAGTAGCCAAAAATGCTGGGCTTCATCCTGCTTGGACCAAATTAGTTCATATGTCCATTTCTGAATCAATCACTGTAACTGAACTAGTTATGTGTACACAGATTGGAAAATAGGAGTTGGCATTAGTTTAGGCTTCATGGAAATTGTCCCATGGGGTAGGGTCAGTCCTCCAAAATGCTTGCCTTCAATGCAATGAGGAGTCCATGACAGTCTCAGTACTTACCCACACATGTTTAACATGCCTATAGGCTCTTTTTTAATTGTGAAAGTGTCCTCTCTATTGTATAGAAAAATTGCCCACAATCAGCAGAGCAAAGGATCTCTCAATTCTATAGCAGTTGAGGTTCACTTTCCTATAGCACCTGCCTTTTTTTGAATGTTCTTAGCAAGCTTAAAAAGATTTTAAAACCTTATTTCTAGATTTCTTTGAAATCTAGAAAGTTACTAATTAGAAGTTAGGAGGGAGAAAAAGACAGAATCACATGATTTACTGTAAAAGGTTTTTCTTTCTTCTGGGGGAGAAGGTGTTACTGGCTGTATTGTGTCACCCCAAATTCATATGTTGAAGTCCCAACCCCCAGTACTTCACATAGAACCTTATTTGGAATTAAAGTCTTTAAAGAGGTATTAAGTTAAAGTGAGGTCATTAGGGTGGGGCTCTAATCCAATATGATTAGTGACCTTATAGGAAGAGACATCAGGGGCACACACAAAGGAACAACCATATGAAGAGGCAGCAGAGGGTGGACGTCTGCAAGCTAAGGAGAGGGGCCTCAGAAGAACACAACCCTCCTGGCACTTATTCTTGGACTTCCAGTCTCTAGAATTGTGAGAAAATTAATCTCTGTTGTTTAAGCCACCAAATCTATGGCATTTTGTTGTGGCAACTCTAGCAAACTAATATAGGAAGGTTGTTTGCTTTCTGTATCTGATTGTTAAAGCAATTAATTTCCAGTTTTGTTGCTTGATACGCCTTTGTTAGGTTCAGTCTAACCATTTCTGGTCTAGGACTTTCTCCTGAAGCTGGCTATCCTTTTTTATATAGCTGGAGACTCTAAAACCAAGCTGTCTCTTCCATCCTTTTAATTTAGTGTTTTGTGGTTGCAGTCAGGGGAGCTAATTTCATGGAAGGAAGTAATTAGTTTGCTGCTGTTCAAGAGATACTTCTCATCCTTGGGGAGGTGGATGTATTTCTCTTCACCAATGGGGTATATAATGCTGCCAGAAAGTTTTTAAGTTTTTGCCTTGGTCCAGGACTGGTAATTTTCCTTCCAAGCTGCAAATACTTTGAGAATCAGATCTATGAGTTAGCATACCTATCACTATGATTTCTTTCTGATTTTGTTGTTATTAACTCACCTTTTCTCCATGGAACCTTGGGAACATTTTTTGTGTGTTTTTTTTAAGTACTATATCTTTTCATTTCATCTCACCATAAGCTTGGTTCTTATACAATAGAAATGAAATATTTCCTTTTTACAGTGCACTGCGATTTGGATCTTAAATTGGACTGATTATATCTAAAGAACTGAAGTATGTTTCCTTAAAATTATGGGCAGGAAATCCTAGTTTGAAATGTTCTTTTTTCCTTCAGTTTCCATTAAGTTGGGTTGGCTTGTTGTTAAAGAGAAGAGAGAGAAAATTTAAAGGCAAAGCTTCCACCTAGAACCTTGTCCCCAAAGGAACTGATGTAACTATACCTAGCCCTAGAGAAAACATGACTAGCTATGAAGGCTAAGCAAAATCTGGTTATTTCTATTCATTCTCTGATTCTATATAATATTACCAATTACCTTCACCTTAATTTCCTTATGGAATTGTGAAATGTGTGTGACAGTTCTTCTGCCTATAGTAACTCAGTAGTCTGTTACCAAAATCACTGAAAATATCTCAGAGGAGGGCCTTGAGCTCCTCAAAATTTGTTAAATAGATGTTAAATAAGGTAAAATGAAAAGATGTTTGGTTCTTTTTATAATTTTTCTATTATTCTGATGAATTTCTTTTTGTGTTTTTTTCTTGGAAGGGATAACTTAATAACTACTTGGGGACTGTGCCCTGAATCAGACGAAACAATATTAGATTTGGGTGGGTGTATGTTAGTCGTTTTTTAAAAATTCTAGTTTAGAATTTGTTCTAGATAAACGATGACATTTAAAAATCATTCAAGATTTTAATAACTCTTTAAATGAAACAAAAATGATGTAGAAGGATTTAAACATTTAGACTTCATAAATGCCAATGATGACTGTAGAGCCAATTCAACTAATGATTTCAAAATATTACATAAACTATTTTTATATACATATTTTCCAAAACAGGAAATGAATCCACTTGTTAGTGAGAACTACTCAGTCCTGTAATTATAACTTGAATCAATACCATATTAATATAGAGCAACCTTGCCTTGCATTTTTTCTCTTTTGATAATCCAAAGATTGCTTGTCTTCAAATTTACTACTGTGTTCTCTTAAGAGACAAGCTCATTAAAGAAATATAGAGATTTTTCCATAATGGTATGATACAGATAAAGGGATTGTATTTATAGCAAATATGATTTCCACAGATATTTATTTTTCTCTCTAAATCTGAAACTTCATTTATATCAATTATACTATCCAGTCTTTAAGTATCAATTTATGACCTGATGAGAGTTATTAACATCTCTCAGATGGAAACCATTTGCAACAAGGCAAAAGAGATTGCTCTCAAATTCCTTAATGACTCCTTCTGTGACTCTAAGGAACAGACATTCATTAACTGGCCCTCAGATGAGGAACTTGCTCTGTTCTTTGATTATCAAATATTCTGGGGAGATTTAAAGTATCTCTAACCAGGTCTGGTGTTTTCCACGACAATATTTGCTGGCTCATCACCCTAAGTGTCCCTGACTGTATTCTACCACTGACAACTAAACTTCAGGTTCTCACTCCTTTTTCCTACATAGGCTTGAATCCTTTGTACTTTGTACTTTAGCATCATTTGTTAAATTTATTTTTAAGCACTTGTTCATAGAATATCTGCTGCATCCTTGGCTTTGCACTCTGAGTGATGATGTACTAACCATTAAGTTGAGCCAAAAGGAAAAAAATAAATAAAAGCAATTTTTCTCTAGAATCCCCTTCCAAAAATCACAGAATGGAATAGGACATGAGAAATTAGAGTATAAGTTATTAAGATGGGTTCTATCAGACCTAATACATTGGTAGAACTATTTGTCTGTAAGATGTTTTAAACATATATAATTTGTAGAAATGTCTCCCCAAATTGGCTTTCATAACCAGGCTAAATACACTGACTAAATCTTTTGGACTTGTTCTTTTTCACTCATATAAAATCTTCCCGTGACATTTCAAATTACTCTGTGCTTTAAACTGTCTTCTACCAGAACCAGAATTCAAGTTCCAGTCATCTTTCTGTCATCTCAATCCCCAAGCATAGTACTTTAATTTAGGGCTTAATAGGAGGCCACTATCTGTTGAATGAATGACTGGATGAATCAAGCATTACAGTTTCATAAATGAGTCTTGCATCAACAGGATTCCAAACACATCTATTATTGGCTTTAGAAGTAATGGATAGTCTTGGTGAATTGCATCACTAACTCATGCTTTCTTGATGATAAAGTTAAACGTATACTTTTTGTTACTGCCTTCCCTACATTTTACAGTTCTACTTTGTATTACTGATTATTCCTTGGATATATATTTTCACTGGTTTAAATTTATATGATTTTTAAAAAGACAAAATTGAAATAGGCGAAAATTATATAACATTAGAGAAGGGTAGAAGAATCATAGGGATACTCTTAGTTACCTAGAGATAAAAGATCTGTTTAGTTTTTTATCCATACAGGCTTTCTGACTTATCTTTTAAAAATAATGGCGTACTGTGTTTCCAACTTAAAAGATGGTTCAAGCTTAAAATGATGCAGATAGCATTAATTTAGTTTTTGGCACATTGGATTAAAATTGGAAATTCTGAAATTTGTGTCAATGATGAGATTGTGTCTCTATGAAGTGTTGGGAGTGGGGAAGGAACTTTGAATAAGATTATGGATTGTGCAATCCTTGCAGCAGCTAATTATTTGTCTAATGAAAGATATACAGTTATGCTATCTGGGTTTGCAGAATAAACAGCTTTAATTTCTATCACTGACTGTTTCTAGTTGAATAACAAAAGCGTTGTTCACTGATTCGGGTAATAGTCACTGGATCAACCCAGTGAAATAATTGGTCACTGTAGTTGGAATAATGTATATGAAAGCTTTCAAAATGTATAAACTTTTAAGGCATTATTTATTAGATCACTCATATGGAATGGTAAAAATTTGTCCAACTTGATGATTCACTGAATTGTCCCAAATCAGTCAAAACTGTGGGAAAGACAACCTAATAATGTATGTTGATGATTTTTAATAACTTTATCGTCATAGATAGTTAGCTCTTAATTATTTATGGAAATGGGCTTTGGTGGTAGCATGGGAAAATGAAAATGCAGATCTATCTATAAATACATTTGTATTACAAATATCATCCTTTTCCATGGCAAAAATTACTACATTTGGATTTTTCTCTAGTATTGCTTATTATTTACTTAATGTGATAGAAATAATAATAATAAGGTGATGATGATCGTGTGTGTGTGTATGTGTGTGAGAGAGGGACAGAAAGAGAGGGAAGGAAGGAAGGAAGAAAGAAAGGAAGGAAGGAAGGGAAGAAAGAAAGGGAAGGGAGGAAGCAAGGAAAAGAAAAGGAAGTAAAGAAAAACTGAATATTAATGTTTCCAAATTAGGTTTGTAGAAATTGTAATCACTGGATAACTTCCATCTACTTCTACAGAGTAAATTAAGATGGATATATTCCTTCAGTAAAGGAAAATCTGGATCAGTTTAATTTTTTGACACCAGAATAGAAACTACAATTGGCACAAGAAAGATCAAGCTCAAGGAAGAGGTTTTATAGCAATAGCTATATAGATATAGATAGATATGGATATGAATATACAGATATAGAAGATATAGATACACACATGGACAGATTGGATTTAACTGATTCAGAAAGAGTAGTAAATAGTTTCAGTACTGGAGGTGACTACGTGAATGTGGACGTGAATACTGTGGACCATACAAGTATTTGTAGGTTCTAGAGATGACTTCACATACTTAGCTATACAATGAATTCATATTTTCTGTTAAATAAAAACCACATTGTGTAGACAAAAAAAAAAGCAAGAGCAGTAGCTATAACTTCTGTATTACAGTGAATGCCAGATATCTCTAAGAAAGTGCCTCTAGTCCTCTATGCCTTTTATCATGGGAAATGAAGGAGAGGTGTTCACCATTCCAAGAATTTGTGCTAGCAGGTTTTTTTTAGTTCTTTTCTCCAAATACAGTGTACCCTTTAACATATCAAATGAGTTTTTAATTTCAGACAGTGTGTATTCAGTTTTAGAATGTTCATTTAGTTTTCTTCCAATTGTTGAAATTCTGCATCTTTTAATCCAGTCTGTCCATTTTTAACCATAAAAATGACCATCCTTTTGACACCCAAGAAGACAACGAGATTCGCCAAGCTTTTCTTAACACTTGAATTTAAACAGAATCCCAGGTACAAGCAACATTTGAAGATTGTCACTTTAATGTTCTATATTTTTATATGTTGTCTGCATAATGTGTTACATTTCTCATTGAGTCTCTTTTGTAATAAAATTGTATATTCTCAGTAACATCCAGATCTACAGGGTGAACAACAGGGTGAACAGCAAGACAGGGAAATATCACAAAGTACTAGCACTGTTTCCTCTGAGCAAGCTCACCAGTTGATGCAGCAAAAGAGTGGACTTGCCAGATTGAAATAGTAAGAGCATTCTACTGACAGAATCTTTTATTTGGAACACAAATAACCGGCCATACCAATTAGAAAACAATGTCTTTATCTTTCAAAGCATTTGCTTGTATCCACTACACCTCCAGTAAAATATGCCAAAAGTCCAGGATGAAGAAATATTTTCAATCAATAAATGGATTTTTTTGAAGGCATATAAAAATATTAGCATGTTGAAGAAATCAACCAAATCCTTCTGCTTAACCTTACAACAACTGATTTGCAAATCTTTGCTGGGTAGAATGTTTAAAGATTTTTTTTTTTCCAGACTGGATTATCTGGCATTATACTACTCTTCAGGGACACTATTTAGAAATGAATTCTATCTAAGAAGCCCTAATATCATTCTGTAGTATCATGATTTGCTGATGGTTTCTTTGCAAGTACACCCAACAATCTAAAGGAGGTCTCAATGTAAAATACAAAAGCCATTATGACCCAGCAGAATAGGCTCAGAGTTACTTGGTTATTAAAATCTTGGGCAAAAATTGTGACGGTGTACAAAAATGAGGGTACCTTTTGATCTGCTCAGCGGGAAAGAAAGGCTGTAGACCTGTGGCATCTCTGGAGGATTGGCTGGGCTTTGCTGCCAGTGTAGGCTCCTGGGTGTCAGGGGAACAGGCTGGGTGCTTGATAAATGGCAGTTTCTCTGGTTCACTTAGCCTGAGAATCAGTCACCAGATCCGCCTTCAGCATGCCCTTCCAAAGGCAGCGATGTTCTCTGAGGCAAGTCAAGTGTTAGGACGTAGTTTGCTTACTTCACCAAACATTTTCAGGATCACTTAGGTACTACAGAACTTTGAGTCTAAGATTCTGCAATTCCCCTGATGATGCTGGGGTTTTCAGGGCAGTTTGCTCTACTGCATAAGTTTTCAACTCTTCTCATGCCTCCTCCCAGCTCTTCAGAGTGTGTGCTGCCAGTTCTTTCTTGTATTTGTACCTATTAGTGAGGGCCAAATGCCGCAATTTCTTTATTTTTCCCTGTTCCTTATTATCTTATGACTCCATTTTCTCTTAGTTCACTGAGTGGCTTGACGTTTCGGTCACAACCACTCACTAAAAATATCCCTTTTCTTTTTATTTGGGAAATTGTTCACTGATATCATATTGTGAGTATTACGTGGGTCATCTGCTCTTCTACATTTCGTGATTTATAATGTTTTTTATCACTCCCCCACCCACGTGACTCTCCCTCTGACTCTGATGCCACTCTGCATATGTGTGATTATTCAGAAGATGCACTCCATATATCTGAAGTATTACCACATATAAAATATGATTTGAGCAGGAAGAATGTATATAATGTTTGTGCATAATCTACTATAGGCACAGCTATAGGCAGTTTTGGGTAGAAAGTATTTTTAGACGCTTGCAAAGATGATTGCCCTTAGAAATAAAGATGTATTGCTTCAAACTTCCAGAAGATGCCAATACTGCCATGCTGTCACTATTTCTTATCTCTAAATATGACCAATGATATTTACCAATAGATAGCGATAATCATCAGAATGATACATAGTAATGGATGTCCTCATCTAATCCTGGAGAATGTTTCAGTTTTCTCATAATCAGTGCTTCTAAAACTTTAACCTGCATACACATCACCTGGGTGTTTTGCAAAAGATGAAAATTCTGATTCAGTAGGTCTGCAGATTTTGGATATCTAACAAGCCCCAAAGCAGAGCAATGCTGCTGGTCCCAAGACCACTTTTTGAGTAGCAAGAGACTATTATTACTTTAAACAGTTATCTTTTAGCTTAAGAGTAATATAAATAAAAGATTGTATTTTACCTTCATTTATTTCTTCTTTGACACTCTTCCTTTCCTTATGTAGATATGAGTTTCTAACATAGTCATTTTTCATAACCTTGAAAGCACTCTATTCACATATCTTGAAGGGCAGTTCTGCTGGCAAAGAATTCCCTTAGTTTTAGTTTGTCTGAGAAAGTCTTTATTTCTCCATCACTTTAAAAAATAATTTCTCAGGATTTAGAATTCTAGAATGGTGGGGGTTTTTTTTCAATAGTAAATATTTCACTTCACTCTCTTCATGCTTATATGGTTTTTGGTAAAAAGTCCACTATAATTATTATCTCTGTTTCTTTATAGGTAAAATATTTTTTTACCCCCTCTGGCTTCTCTCAAGATTTTTATCTCTGTCTTTGGTTTTCTGCAGTTTGAAAATGACATGCCAGGTGTAAAATTTTTGTTATTTATCCTACTTAGTGTTCTCCAAACTTCCATGATCTGTGTTTTGGTTTCTGTCATTAACTTTGTAAAATTCTTGACCATTAATATTTCAGTTAATTATGCAGCTCTGTTTTTCTTAGTTCTTCATCTGACATTCTAATTATGTGTGTTTCACTCCTTTTGAGATTGTCTTGTCCTGTAGTACTTGGATGTTCTGTCCTTTTTTTTTCATTATTTTTTCTCTTTGTATTTCAGTTTGAGAAGTTTCTATTGACAAATCTTCAAACTCACTGATTCTTCCTTTGGCTATGTTTAGTCTACTGATGAGCCCAGCAAAGACATATTTCATTTATGTTTAGTGGTTTTGGATCCTTTTGATCCTTCTTAGAGCTTTTGTTTTTCTGCTGAAATTAACCATCTGTGTTTTCAGGTTATCTATTTTTTCCATAGAGCCCTTAACATATTAATCATTGTCATTTTAAATTCCCTGTCTGATAATTCCAAAATCTGAACTATACTTGAATCTGGTTTTGTTGCTTGTTTTTCCTCTTCAGAATGTGTTCTTGTTGCCTTTTAACATACTTTATAGTTTTTGTTGAATACTAGAAATGGTGCATCAGTGAATAGGAACTGAGGTAAATAGGCCTGTAGTCTGAAGTTTCATGTCAATCTGGCTTGGAGTTGGACTGTTTAATGATTGCTATAGCTGTAGGTTCCAGAAACTTTACATTCTGCAATGTCCTTGTTTTGCCTCCACTGTTGTCTTTGTGCTCTGTTTTCTCTTGAACGTTTTCTCTTAACGTTCACTTAGAACTCTTACTACATGGATCCTGCATCCTGCAGCTCTTTCAGCTGCAATCCACTGATTTTATACTGTAGTCCTGTTGGCATGGTGGTAAGCTGTAGCTCTAGAAATGGGATGGCCCTTCAAAGAGGGCCTGCACTTGCAAGGGGGCCAGGCCGTCATACGCTTTCCTTGATAAGACAGTAGATATAGGAGCAAATTTGGAAGAAGCACTCAGCTATGGAGGGACTCAGCAGTGAGCTGCCAGTAGCCAACAGGCCCAGCAAGTGGGGAAATGAGTGAATGCCAAGGTCACTGGAGGAGGGAGCTGAATGGTGCCCCACAGTGTTCACTACAGTGACCCACCAAGTAGTGAATAAAGATATTTTAAACTGCTGTATTATGCTAGTGAATAACTGATCTGCTGAGGGGCAATTTAGTATTATTGCCCATGGAAATTCTGATGAACGTGTAGCAAGTATAATCATGTCAATTCTAATTTCAAATTAAGCTGTGCTGATGGTTTCAGTTGCATTTTAAATTCACCCCCAATTAAAGATAGTAAAATATGCCATTATCATGGAGGATAGAGCCCTCTGAGGATTCAATGAAACTGTTTAAATAAAATACTCAGCATAGTATAGCCACATAGTACGTACTTGATAAATGCAAGTTAAGTTAAATAAATGGAACAAAATTGTAGCTCTTAGGAAGTCATAGTTTCTTTTTTCTATTATTGCTAAGAGTGCATACATGTTTGTGTGTAAGAGAGAGAGATTTAGTTTTCTTGTTGCTTATGGTTTTGTTTTGCTTTGGTTTATTTTGCTTCGGTTTGTTTTTTTCTATTCAAGACTAGAATTAGACTTCTGTTTCTCAGGAAGAAACTATTGATGAAGTACACAATCTTTTAAATTTAGACATTTTATTTCTCTCTTTAGATTTTTTAATGAAGAACTATTCCAAAATGAGTAGGCATTATAAATAAAACTTTTTTTCATGTTCAAATTTCTTAATGCTGTATATTTACCACATTTTTCTCTTTTGCTCTTCAAAATTGTTTATGATTTTGTCTCTTTTGAGGAAATTCATATTAAAGCTTTTCATTGTGTTGAGAAAGAGAAATTAATTTCTTATGGTAAAGGTAAGTGAAAGATTACTTCTTTCTGCCAGCCAAAGAAATTCGGAATAAAGTTGCGTGAGTATTTTTTTCATTAACCTGTGAAAACGCTATTTATTTCTACATGTAATTATAAAACAAGTAATTCTGACTTAATGAAATAAAACCATCGCTGAAAACAAATAGGACTCATTTTCAGTTCCAACTAAATTAGATACTGAAAAATGTTTTCATTTTGATGTGTTTTGAAATGTCTAATGAAATTACAAATAAAATATTTCAAAGAACATATGTGCACAGATAGTATCCTAAAAAGCTCAAATTCACCTTGCCATTTTAAGATTTATCTTATTTATAAGTCAATGACATGGAATAATGCAGGAAAATTGAGTTTACACCCAAATCTCATGGAGATGCTAAATTTCCGGGGAATCAAGTATAAGTAGTTGGCAATGTGCACAGTAGGTCGAACTAATGTTGTAATCTATGAGAGTTAAATGCTTTATTTGATAAATGCAGAAATCTAAGATTGCTTCTTGCAGAAGTTTAAAATAGGTTATAAATAAGATTTCATGTTAATAGCAGGGGTTTATACCAACCATAAACTGAAAACAAACCACATTATTATGTTAGGGTCATGAACTACATTATATCAAAATCAAACTGTCTCTTTTTTTTCTTAAAAAGAAAAATAGCCAAAGAACTAGTTAAAAACAGTTAAACTAGAACAAAATCTTTCTTACTCTCTCTGTCTCTCTCTCTCACACACACACAATCACACACACACACATATATACTGTTGAATAGGAATAAAATAAGAAAATAATATTACTGTCACTTAGAATCATTGCCTTATAGGTTGAAGATAATGGTTTCCCTATGGTTTCTATTAATTAATAAATAAGTAAATTAATAAATTAAGTAAATTAATAAATAAAGTAAATTAATAAAATTCATAAAGTGTGTAATAATGGCAAAGAGTCTTAGGATTAGAAGGAAATGTATTTTTCTAGTTCTCCATTCAAGCAACACATTTGAAACCCTGTAGAATGGGACATTTGGGGCTTGTACTCTGAGTCAATTAGAAACTCAAAGAAAATCCCAGTTACCTATAAAGCCCTCTCACTTTCTGTAAGTTACTCATAGCCTTAATTGGGACATAATCAGTTGTCTACTCTTTGGAGACAATACATGGTTTACTCCTGCTTCTTTCCCTTCTTTCTTCCCCTATATCCCCACTGTTTTAGCTTCAGTCCTTCTGAAAGAGCCTGACACAAAGACTTGATTGCCAATAATTGTAAGGAGCATTTGAGCCTAAGGAACAGGAGCACAGAACAGGACAAGTAAAAGAGGAAAGATGCAAAAGCTAATTCCAGGGTGTATATCAACTTGGCCAACAAACAGGTGACTGTTACTCAAGCCTATGACACATTCTGAGAAGCCTTATGAAATGTGTCAGAGCTGTTTGCTTAGGGGATGAAAGACAAAAGCATTTATCTGTCAGTTCCCACCCCTGTATGGGCAGGCTGACTCCTCAGATATTAAGTGCCCAGCACTTCTGAATGCTTTGCAGGATCCCAAGAATGTCCCATACTCAATGTGTCAGAGAAGTCTCTGGGCAGTAATTGGTAGTTACGTGACCCAAGGAAAGGCACTGTTGGGTTGCATCTGCCACAGCCGATGAAGGGCTGTGTGGAGACGGTCACCTCACTGTAGCAGAGGTTGGAGTTCCAGATTGGGCTCCGAGCACGGTGAAGTGGGGCACAAGAGTTGTCTGCAACACACATCTTCTTCCCCATGCAATCTAGACTCTTTTAAGCTCCACGTCAAGAGCTCCCAAACACTTCATTCTTGTCATTCTCTGTATCTCTGTGATTTTATCTCAGATGCATGACCCTTATTTTTCTGGAATCAGATAAAAACAAAATAGGGATATCTTTAACATTAAAGACTTTAAAAACCTAAATAGAATCTTTAAAGAATAGAATCTTTAAAGAGTGCAGCAAAATTTTGAATCTCTCTGCCTTATTCAAGGGCTCCCATCAACTCAATGCATGCCCATTCTTGGTTATCCCCTATTCATCCCAACCCATAAATTAGGCAAGTGACCTGAAACACCATCCTGAGATCCTCTCCTGAAACACCTAGCAGAATAAATATTTTTTTAATACTTAAGACCATTTTTGGTTGACTATCATTTGATGATTCTAAAGGTAAAAAACGTCTCCTCAAATCATCACTGGGAACTAACTGGAATGAAAGTTTTCCTTTAATGTTTTTCTTAGGGACACTGCCATTTGCCACTATATGCATTTTATATGCATTTTGTTCCTGCCAATTATGCTTGTTCATGATTGGGTATGGATCTGAATACAATTTCAAATAATTGTTTTGTCTCTGTACTTGGAAAACAACATTACATCACTGAGACATGTTCAGTTTATTAACTACGAAACCCCTGTAATCTTTTGTCCCCTTTTTTAAAGATTAGATTCTCTACAATGTAAGTTTCTGTATAATACTACCAATGTTTAGAGATTGCTGCCAAAAAGCGAGACAATAAAGAAAGGAAATTGTTATTGAAAAACACTGGAAAATCATTGAAAGTTTAAGGCTGAGAACTGACAACTAGCAGTTAAGAGGCAAGTTTAAGTCCTTAAACCAAGGATTAAGTCTCTAGGGTACACTGGTAAATATGACCAATCTGAGTAGCTTCAACTCCTTTACTCTCATTTAACTTACTTTTGTCACTATTGTGCGAGGTACTGTGATTATTACCTGCCAGAGGCTTTCCTCTTTTCTTTTTTTAAAAACTGTTTTAGCGATAGAAAATCTAATGAGTAGTCAGAATTCCAGGGTTAAATGGCAAGTCCTGGTAGATCTTAAACAAGCCTCAAGATTCTTATTTTGTTTGTATCATATGTCCATAAGGATTATCACTATGGAGGACAAAATATGTAAAGAGACATGATTCTCATTCTTGAAGAGATAATTATATACTCTGAGGACATAAGAGAGCTGTGCAGAAACGTTTACATAATATATAATTAGGTATGAAGTTTCCCAGTACCGTTGAAATATATTCAAAAAATTTAAGGGAAAACATTTTAAAGGGCTACAGGCAAAATACTTAGATGGTTTTATGAATTTGTGAAAGGATTTGTAGAAAATGGGAGGTTTGAATTTGGTCTGGTGGAGAGGAGCCGCAAACGTATTCCTTGTGAAGAATAATACAGTTCCACAAGGTACACAGCATTCTGTCCAGTTGCAATGGCATTTTTCTATTTCCTTTAGTTCGTCTCTGCTGCTTTTTCTTCAGCTCATTGAAGGGCTGGCTCCCACTTGTCATATAAGTCTCCCCTTAAATATTCCTATGTCATCTTATTTATGTAGGCACCAGTCACTCTCTAGTGGTATATTTTATTTTCTCCAAATAACTTGCCTTAACTGATATTGTCTTGTTTACTTGTCTTTATTGTGTTGTCTGCCATTCCCCCACTAAAGTGTTAGCAGAATGAGAGAAGAGAACTTGTTTGTCTTCTTTACCTGCTGTATCAACAGCAACTTGAATAGTGCTCAATATGAACTTGGTAACACATCATATGAATTGAATTATCTGATGAATCTACCACGTATAACCACATGACCTTACCTCTTTCTTGGTGGTAGGCGGGCAACCCTCAGAATGGGAGAAAATATTTGCAAACGAATCAATGGACAAAGGCTTTATCTCCAAAATATATAAACAGCTCAT
The DNA here is from genome assembly GCF_949774975.1 of Lagenorhynchus albirostris. Taxonomy (NCBI): domain Eukaryota; kingdom Metazoa; phylum Chordata; class Mammalia; order Artiodactyla; family Delphinidae; genus Lagenorhynchus; species Lagenorhynchus albirostris. The sequence continues at coordinate 60,687,772 of NC_083106.1, read as the reverse complement.
GCAACTCAGTATTAAAAAAGCAAAGAACCCAATCAAAAAAATGGGCAGAAGACCTAAATAGACATTTCTCCAAAGAAGACAACAGGTGACCAAGAAACACATGAAAAGTTGCTCAACATCACTAATTATTAGAGAAATGCAAATCAAAACTACCATGATGTATCACCTCACACCAGTTAGAATGGGCATCATCAGAAAATCTACAAACAACGAATGCTGGAGAGGGTGTGGAGAAAAGGCAACCCTCTTGCACTGATGGTGGGAATGTAAATTGATAACAGCCACTATGGAGAAAAGTATGGAGGTTCCTTAAAAAACTAAAAATAGAATTACCATATGACCCAGCAATCCCACTACTGGGCATATACCCAGAGAAAACCATAATTCAAAAAGACATATGCACCCCAATGTTCACTGCAACACTATTTACAATAGTCTAGTCATGGAAGCAACCTAAATTCCCATCGACAGACGAATGGATAAAGAAGATGAAGATGTGGTACATATATACAATGGAATATTACTCAGCCATGAAAAGGAATGGAACTGGGTCATTTGTAGAGATGTGGATGGATCTAGAGGTTGCCATACAGAGTGAAGTAAGTCAGAAGGAGAAAAACAAATATCGTGTATTAACGCATGTATGTGGAACCTAGAAAAATGGTACAGATGAACCTGTCTGCAGGGCAGAAATAGAGTCACAGATGTAGAGAACAAATGTATGGACACCAAGGGGGAAAAGTGGGGGGGAGGGATGGTGGTGGTGGGATGAATTGGGAGATTGGGATTGACATATATACACCAATATGTATGAAATAGATAACTATTAAGAACCTGTTTTATAAAAAAATAAAATTAAATTAGAAAAAGACTAATTTGTTTGCAAAATAAGCCTAGTTTCAATAAACTTGGCCTGATTATTTACATAAGTGTAATTAATCACATAGGCTCTTTTAAAATTGGCTTTGCTGAAACTTTTAATAAAGAATCTCAGATTGAATTTTTAAAAGGCCTCTCTAGCCCAGGAAAGCCAGGCCAAGGGCTTGTCATCAGATTCCACCTGTGATAGCTATAGATTTGGATGAATTCCTCTCTTCTCCAGATTCTCCAAGTCTCTTGAGATTCCTGCACCTGTCAGGAGGTGGCCTTCTTTATTCACTTGATAAGGCTGTTGGAAACCTAAGAGTTTCCAATCTCTGGAGGGATTGGGTAGACAGAAAAGATATATATTTCAATTCTGCTTACAAAGGTAGAATTTACCAAATTGCTGTTTAAGTCATTATTAGCTTGAGGGGGAGTATTTCCTCATATCTGGAAAATATAGATTAAAAGCCAGTAATATTTCAGACAGAAACCATAAAAATGATAACCATATTTATCAGTTCACTCAGTCCTATATAACTAATCCTTTTTAGTTAACAGTTTAATGAAGATTTCAAGTTTCCCACTGGAATTCTTTAATTTCTCACCCAGTTCAGTGGTATGATTTGAATGGTATCAGAAACGTGGACTTAAAAAAAATAGTGCTTGCTATCAATCTTCTTGAAGAGGAAGGAGTTTTGCAAAGGCATCAGAGTAAAATAATAACTGTCTATGAATGACAAAAGATTTAAGAAGGCACAGTTAAAGAACTGATTACAATGCAATTGGGAAAGTAACTTGGTTACTGCTGTTACCTACAACATTTTAAGATAATAACTAGAATTATGACTCAAAACATTTTTCTAGGACAAAGCAGATTTTTAGGAAAGCCATATAATTTCTAGAATATCTAGATAAATAATGTTTATTTACTAAGAAGATTTATTGCTCACTTGACAATTCTTCCCATGTAATTTAACATGCCAAATTAACTAATTAGTTTAACATCTCTCTTTGGAATGCCTTAGGGGCCCTTTGAAGCATCCCGAAGTTAGCTAGAGGTCAAAGGAAATTCTTTAGAATTTGATTTGGGGAAATTCATCAAAAAACATCAAAATGGTTTGAAACACTAGTCAAATAGTATCATAGGTCACTGTGAAACAATGCTTATTCACTTAACCAGAGTGACAATAAAAGATTTCAGGGCTTCCCTGGTGGCGCAGTGGTTGAGAGTCCTCCTGCCGATGCAGGGGACACGGGTTCGTGCCTCAGTCCGGGAGGATCCCACATGCCGTGGAGCGGCTGGGCCCGTGAGCCATGGCCGGGGAGCCTGTGTGTCTGGAGCCTGTGCTCTGCAGCGGGAGAGGCCACAACAGTGAGAGGCCCGTGTGCCGCAAAAAAAAAAAAAAAAAAAAAGCAGATCAATATTTTAAGAAAACTTTGTCCTCTTAATAGAGAGAGATTCCAAATTCAGGTTTGTACCACTTTACCTTTAACATTAAAACTCAATTAAATTTATTCTAATCTTAGTCAGTTCTGACCACACACAGAATACCATTCTAAAGACCTTTTTTCCTCTCACAAACCTTCTACAACTTTCTATATGCATATTAATTTGTCCCTTATGTTCTTTCCTATTTAGAAATAACAGGCTTTAAGACAAATTACTTTCTTTTCCCTTAACAAAATGCTTTTTCATTTCTCATACTTTCTTTTACTGAAAACACACATCCTACACTCCTTGTTTACTGAAATGTCTCCCTTATTGTTTCTAGTAGCTTTAATTACATATTTAAATTAGAATCTTCAACTCTTAAAAACCTTAATTTCTAGTGAAACCTAAGAAGTAATTTTACATTAGCATTCTGTATATTAGCAAACTTATAAATATCAATAATTTCTAAAAATATGTGTTTTCTTACAGAAAATTTCTGTGTGGCACCAAACATATTTATTAATAGTCCTAAATATCTTTAGTCTCTCTGTAAAAGAAAGCTAGTGTTCAGTGATTAATATTTCAGTATCTTATTTTATTTGGGAATGACCTAGATATTTGATAAACTTCAATCATTTAACTTAATTTAGCAAAACTCTAAAGTTTCAAGTCACCAAATATCTAGAGAGAATAATTTTAAGTAGTCATTCCTAAAACATAATTATTCCTAAGGACCTTACCTAAAAACTTTTTTCTCATTTACACTTAAAATACTTATAAAAATTTTCATCATACCAGTTTATTTTATATTTGCAACAGATATAATAAGATTTTATTTGACTTCTAGTAAACCTAGATACAATAAAATTATTATATTTACTACTGATGACTCTAAAGGCATAGCTGTGTTATTTAAACCAACAAACTTAAACTGACTTCAATGCCAAATATTAATTTAATACTAAATATTTCCCAGTTCACTTGAAACTGAAATTCATTTGGGTTAGTTTCTTTTATATTTCTGAGAGTTTATATAATTGCTTAATTTTCTTTAAGCCAATTAAATAGTGCTCATTTACAAATTAATTTTGGTAATACCTGCTGGAGGTAAAGACATATATTTACAATGCACACATAGACATACAGACAGACACAATCAGAAATCTCATAGCTTCATTTTTTTAAACTTAGTCATGAATCAGGTATTATAATATAAAACTCACTAGTTTATAGTAACAGTTGGAATAAGCCAAGTGTAAAAAGACCTCTTTTCTCTCTTTTTTTTCCCCCTCAATCTCAGGAATTAGAAATGGTCTAGATAAGTGTTCCTGAGACCTCTGTTAGAACATTTACATCTCAAGGCACAGGGAAAGAAATGCAAGTTTCCTCTAGAAGAACTTGTTCCAGAATTCCAAAAAGATGTTTCATAATGCCAGCTTTCTCTAACTTAACTGCATATGCAATAAAAGAGCCCCATATTGTCCATTTTCAGTGTAAGATTTTCTTTTAATTCTCAATTAAGTAAGTATTTGTAAGTATAAATTTTGCAAATACATAAAGCTGACTGGGCTGTTAGGTGGAGGCTGGCTTTCTGATACCCCCTCATTTAGGAAAGATGTTAGGCCAGCCTCTCACCTATCACCCAGTCTAGACTGTTCAGCGTCTCTCAACTGAGCAAAGGTGCACTTTTTCCCAGCGTCTTTCAGCTGGACTCCCGCAGTATCTTTCAACTGGAGGGTCACTCTGTAGTATCTTTCAACTGGGGGGCCAGATACTGTTATACATGGCCAAATAAAACTCAGGTTCATCAACCGATAATCGGAAGATCGGAGAACCAGGCAAGACTCACCCAAATTCTTTTGGACTCTCCGAGGAGGTGAATGGGCACAAGAGGCCTCTGCTGATACCAAGGCTCAGATCCTCACAGAGTTCAGGCAAAGGAGGGACGTCTGCTCTGTTTCGCTTTGTGGTTGCCAAAACTGTTGACTGGAAAAAAAACGTACAACGTGAGAGCTGTGAGTTCAGTTTTATTTGGGGTTTACTGAGGACTATAGCCTGGGGGACAGCCTCTCAGATAGCTCTGAGGAACTGCTTTGAAGAGGTGGCAGGGGAGGTCAGTATATATATGGCTTTGGCAAAGGGGGTATGCCTTCCTCCAAGGCACACATCTTGGTAGAGGGTTGCTACCAGGCACAAGAAACTTGCTATTAAGTCACAAGGAACAGATGTCTCCATTAATGACTTTAGTGCTTTTCTAGGTATGAGAAGATGCAAGAAATTGGGTTCATAAAATTTTCTCCAGAAAGTATCTAACTATCTGAAGGCTTGTTCTGCCCGTTTTTCCCGGAGCACAGAGTGCTTCATTCCTGAGCTCCAGCCTGAACTCCTTTCAGGGTGTGTTAAAGGTCAGCAGACTGCAGTGGCTAATGATTTCACTCTTGTAGAACCAGATGGCAAGTGATTATTCTTTAGTTGGTAAAAAACTGAAATTCATGTCCTAAAAATCACAGCCTTGTACTTAAGGAGCAGCCCATCATTATGAAGAGATGTTAAAGAAACTTAGACTACTGTTGAAGAAAGGATAGCTGAGGGTTGTTAATAACTATTGGGTTGGCCAAAAAGGTCATTTGGGTTTTTCCGTAACATCTTACAAAAAAAAACTGAATGAACTTTTTGGCCAGCCCAATATCTTCAAGAATATAAGAAATTCTGTAAAAAGATTGCTCAAATGTTTTCCATCTACATAGAGAAATGATCAAATTAAGTGGTTTCCAATGACAATAAGAAAGATGTAAATTATACCTAAAAAAACCTTCTCCACTGCAGAAGTCTCTTGAAATAGAACCGTTATCTTTCACCAGTTAAGTATAGAATTACTTAGAGCCAGGGGTTAAACAGCATCTACCAGGGTTTTTCTCCTGGCTAGAAATAGATGCAAGGGTCCCCAAATTTTAAAAAGCTGATCAATGCCACAATACCAAGATATACACATTATAATCTTATTTTTCTCCTTTTATCATTGTACTTTTATGTGGAACCAGGAAAAAAAGTGATAAAGTGAACACAGGAATTGTGAGTAGGTTAGAGAGGTTGAAGAAGATGAAAATAAATGGGGAAGATAAGTAGAACTCACAGAAAGTGATCTGTGAGTAATGGAAACCAAAGACTACTTCTATATGTGCCCAGGTCCGAACAAATTTACCCACAATAAAATCATCCCACAAAAAAATCCCTTGAAATGGAAAGCAAAGCATTTCATACACATAGTTTTTTCCTTCCTTTTTTTAATGACAAACGTCTAAAGTTTTCATTTATCCAGAGTTTTTGATTCCAAAATGTTTCAGGATCTTACACAAAACTTTGCCGTGGACTAATTATGTTTTATGACAGTCATGACTTTTGCCTTAAGAGTTAGGAGTTAGCTAGGTTTCAGGACTTCTTCCTTGAAGCGGGACTGAGAAAATGTATCAACAAGGTATCAGGACTCTTACAGGGACTATTTAAAGCTAAAGGAATGCCCTTTTGGCTCCCACTTCCCTGAGGCTATGGTTTCAGAGGTAAATCTTAGAGCTCATCAAAGAGAAAAACTACAGTGCCTCTAGGAGGCCATGGCCCCATCTCCTTCCCAGCCAGCACACTCAGCTCTGCCTTCACTGAGTAAAAACAAGGAATTCTATTTTCATTTTCTGCCTGCCCCACTCTCAACTTCTGTCTCAACTAAGTACATCTCCAACACTACAGTATCTGCTAAGAAATATATAAGAAATGTATTTACTTTGAAAAAGGAGAGAAAAATTAATATAAATTCAGTCATCAAATATTGTACCTACTCTGTGGCTAGCAGTGATAATTACTTATATACAGATGTCATGGGCACTTCATTTAATGTATATTTTACTAGCAGTAAAGGGAAAATACAGAGTTCACTGCTGAACTCTAGCATTCCACTTGAGCCATCTAATATCAAGATAAATACCTCACATTACATTTTAAAGTAAGTTCTATCTGATAGTAGATATTAAATACTTCAGGCTTTGTGGGCCATAGGATCCCTGCTGCAGCTATTCAGCTCTGTCATTATAGCACAAAAGTGGCCATAGACAGTACATAAATGGATGGGTGTGGTTGCTTTCAGCAAAACTTTATTTACGAAACAGGCAATGGCTAGGTTTGGCCACCAGGCATGTAGTTGGCTGCCCCTTAATTGAAACAGTTCTTTGTGATCATTTAAAAATTTTTTTTCTCTCAGATATTCTCTCCTTTCCCCTGCTTTTCTCAAAACCTCAGATAAAACCTTCTTGCAAGAGAAAATGGGGAAGCATCTTTCTGTCTGACACCTTCCAACCTCAGGACCACGCTTCTTGTCTACCTGTTTCTGGCTTGCCCTGATGGTTTAAGTTTCAGGCTGGGATAATTTTGACCTGAGACTTTCCAGCGTTGACCAAAAAGTTAATCAATAATCATCTAAGAAAGAAATGGAAAATTTTATTTGGGCCAACCTGAAGATTATAAGCTGAGAGGCAGTCTTTCAGAAAGCTCTGAGAACTGTTCTGCAGAGGTAAGGGCGGGGGAGGGCAGTGTATATGTGATTTTGACAAAGGGATACGTACCATCAAGCACACATCCTGGTAGAAGATCGCTGCTATTCTTGAGGAACAAATATCTTAGTTAATGATTTTAGTGCCTTTCTAAGCATGGGAAGACATAAGAAGCTGGGTTCTTAAAATTTGCTCCTGAAAACATCTAACTATCTGAGGGCCAGTTCTGCCAGTTTTCCTAGAGCATTGCCCCCTCCTGATCTTTGCCTTGAATTCCTTTCAGCGTATACTGTAGTCAGTGACTGCAGTGGCTAATGACTTGATTCTTATAGAATTGGATTGTGAGCAACACTCTTTATTTTATAATTCTTTTCCTTTTCGGTGTTGATTTCAGTGAAGGTTTGGGAGGTGTTTTGTGACAAATTTGTCCGACAGTCCTAGAAATGCTCACTCCCAGGTCAGGCGAGAATTCTGTTGTTAGGCCACTCAATGTGCTGTTACTGGACTAGGCCCTGTTAACAGCAGCCAGAAAGTCTCTGGACCACCTGCCTTACTAGCCTGTTATGGTCCTAGAAATGGCTCCCTCTTGTTGCTTCTTCCAATATCTCGAGTTACAGTATTTCAATCATTAATATTATAGGATTATATATTTGGTCAATCATATCAAGTAGCCTAATCATCATTAATTTTATCAGAGGATCAGTCACACATTTGGTAATGCAAGAAACAATAATGTTGTAAAATAGATATAATACAATATAGCTAGTAACATTAATAAGGTCATAAATTAGTATTTAAGCTAAGAACTTCCATTAGGTGCATCCCAGTATCTCCCCAGATCCTCTGACCAGTCTATTCTGCACCAATTGCTGTCTTTAAGGGAAATGATATATTGGCATTGTACATAAAGTTCACCAAAGATGTCTGCACGTAAGGTGGTCATTATGACCCCTTACAGGGTCATTTTACATAAAGTTCACCAAAGTTGTCTGCTAAGGAGTTACATGTCTGGCCCCAGAAAAAGAAAAATTGATCTTTATGGTTGAGCAGGTATTTCTGCCGTTGGGCTGGTCTGGTTAATGCAAAATGCAGATGCACAGAGCACACTGGAGGGGAGGGAGGATGCCCAAACAGGCAGAGAAAAATGTTTACATTTTTCTTGTCTTAAAATATGAATTTTTGTCTCATCACCCGTAATGACACACAGTGGAGCAGCCTGGTTGCCATGTGTTCCCTTCAGCTTCTTGAGGGCTAAGACCTTTCTGGGATCTGGCTGTGGCTGCCACCCAGTCTCAGGCCAGGCAGTCAGCCCTGCAGTCCTGCAGGGCCACCTCACCACATCATGGCACCCCCGCCTCCTACAAGCTTCCCACCCATATCTCATCCACCCATACCAAGGGATGCTTGCGAAAGCTGTCCCTCAAGATCTCAGGTGTCTGACCACACTGGCCAAGTTGACTTTGACACTTCCTGTGGTTTTCAAGAGGCCTCCCCACTCCTCTCTTTTTAATATCAACCTTAATGATCTGACATCCCCGACTTAGGCCAAAGCCCAGAGAGCTTCCTTCAATCTTAGACCTTGATATGTTAAAAAGAGAATAAATGCATTTGAAAAATCTCCTCTCAAAATAGTAACTGAGCTTGCATCTGGTACTACATGTCAGAAGCTGAAAAGTACATTCTCCTTTCTCTTTTTATTTCTTCTCGAATAAATCCTAACTTACCTACCCCACTTCAGCCCCAAGATAGGTTAGATAGACAGGTCACCTAGGATTAGGGTCATGCACTGAGAAAGTTCAAACGAAAAATGCGTACATAGCTTTCAAACTATTACTCTGTTTTATGTTACCTTCTATTTCTTCATAACCACCCTTTTAGGTAGGTGGTACCACGTTGGAGAGACGCAGAGTGACTATGAAGGCTCAGAGGAGGAAAGTCTCATTAAGATAAAATCTTTTAAAGTATATATTATTCAACAGGATTTGTATCTTAGTTTACCACTTCTTTTTTTTTGGCTCATGAGTTCTTTAAGGCAGTTTACTTATATTCATTGTACCACCCATTTATGACACTGTGTCACTTAAATGAGCATTTGCTATATGCAAAGCTTGGGGTCAGTTAGTTTGCTGGCTGTAAGAAAAAATGGAATTTCAGTACAGAAAAACAATAAGTAAGAAAATGAAAAAGGGTGAAAAATCACTTCTAAAGAGAACACCTGAAAAATATGTTTTTAGAAATTGAAGGTCAAAGAGGGGCAAAGCACATCAGAGAAAATGAGTTTCTTAATCACATGGAGCCAGATCTGCCTATTGAGCATTCAGCTTATGTCAAAATAATTGTCCAGTAATTACTCTAAAAGATGGAACAAAATCAGATTAAAATGGAGCAAATTGCCTTTTGCATTGTGGCCAGTGACACATTCATGCTGCAAAATACCACTTTCTTTTTTGTGAGAGGTGATCGATTGCTTAGTGGTTAAGTGACTAGGTCATCGCATGAAAAATCTGCAACCCTGTCTTTCAGAGAAGTGCAAAGTATCTTATTGCTACTGCTATATGTGGCAATTTCATATTCAGAAATGAAAAAGCATACATCTTAAGCCCTACACGTGTATATGTGGCAAATATTACAGTTCATAATTACTGAATGCTTGCTATGCACCAGGGGCGGATCCAGGTAATTTACATGTATCAGTTCATTTAACATGCACAAATCTGGCAAGTAGGTATTCTTCTTATTTTGTAGATGAATAACTGACACATGGAAAGGTTGAGGATATTGCTGGAAAGCTTCACAGAGAGCCAGAGGTAGATTCAGGATTGGAAACCGGCATACTGTGTGCAGAGCAGGTGTTCTCAGTCACAAAACAACATGCCATATGCCCCACACAGTCCACAGCCAGTGGATGGTCTTCCTTTCCACTTTTGTTTAAAGATATAATCTAGCGCTTATTTCACATAGCATAAAAGTAAGAAACAAGTTTGAGTCATGGATGAACATAAAGTGAGTGAATCATTTGTTACCTTTGTATCTACTACATTTGGACTATTACTTTTAACGTTAGAGAGAGACAAATAGATAACATTGGTACCTACTGGCCCTCAAGCACCAAAGGGAAAACATTCAGGATTTGTTTCTGTCCTTTCCGGCTCAGAAAAAAAGATTTTGTCAGTGTACCTAGAGATAATCGGTCACATTAACCTAACATATACACACAGGTAACTGAATGGTGAGTTTGTTCATTCAAAAGGAGGGATATAACTTTTTGTTGATTTCATCCATGTAAGAAATACTTATTGAGCAATACAATAAAGTGCTGTGACACACATTCATGATAAAAGGAGTGTCAAAATATAAAAGACTTAGATGAGGAGGTGCATTAGTTTGCTAGAGCTGCCATAACAAACTACCACAGACTGGGAGGCTTAGGTAACAGATATTTATTTTCTCACAATTCTGGAGGCTAGCAGTTCAAAATTAAGGTGCCTGGTGAGAGCTCTCCCCTTGGTCTGCAGATGGCCACCTTCTAGCTATGTGCTCACATGACCTCCTGTTGGTGAGTTTGCAAGAGCAGGGAGAAGAGCAAAAGCTCTCTGGTGTCTCTCCTTATAACACTAATCCTTTTGGTCCAGGGTCCCACCCTTGCAACCTCATTTAATTGTAATTTCTTCCTTAAAGGACCCATCTCCAAATACAGCCACATTGGGAATTAAGGCTTAAACATATCAATTTTAGGAGGACATAAACATTCAGTCCATAACAGAAAGTAATGCTGCATCTGATTTCTTTAAGGATAAATAAACAGAATTAGACACAAGGGAAATGACATAAGAACAAAATCAGAGGGAAATGACATAAGAACAAAATCAGAGGCGGTCGTTGTTGTTGTTGCTCTGCTGTTGCTATTTTTAGAAAGTACTACATGCAGTGAGATGTTAATATACTTATAAATCTTGTTCCCATGGACAATTCTGGGATAATGCAAATGATCAAAATTAACTCAAGTAATAGAAAAAAATTAAATATATAAATAAAAGAAATTGGAAATGTTATCCGATAACTAAAAAAGAGAGGGATCAGGACCAATTGGTTTCAAATTCTCAAGGAAAAATAATCCTCATGCTACAAAATCTTCTTGGTAATACTACCTAATGCCCAAAATAAATATTAATAACAACAGTTGGCATTTATTTGGTACTTAGAATATGTTAGGAACAGTGCAATCTCATCTAATCCTCTATATAGATAGTCTAGCCTTAATATCAAAACTTAATTAAGAGGGCCCCATAGCTATCTACCTTACGTTTGGTAGTGTATATATGTCCATGCCACTCTCTCACTTTGTCACAGCTTACCCTTCCCCCTCCCCATATCCTCAAGTCCATTCTCTAGTAGGTCTGTGTCTTTATTCCTGTCTTACCCCTAGGTTCTTCATGACCTTTTTTTTTTTCTTAGATTCCATATATATGTGTTAGAATACGGTATTTGTTTTTCTCTTTCTGACATACTTCTCTCTGTATAACAGACACCAGGTCCATTCACCTCACTACAAATAACTCAATTTCGTTTCCTTTTATGGCTGAGTAATATTCCATTGTATATATGTGCCACATCTTCTTTATCCATTCATCTGTTGATGGACACTTAGGTTGCTTCCATGTCCTGGCTATTGTAAATAGAGCTGCAATGAACATTTTGGTACATGACTCTTTGAATTATGGTTTTCTCAGGGTATAGCCCAGTAGTGGGATTGCTGGGTCGTACACTATCAAACATAAAATGGATAGCTAGTGGGAAGCAGCCACATAGCACAGGGAGATCAGCTCAGTGCTTTGTGACCACCTAGAGGGGTGGGATAGGGAGGGTGGGAGGGAGGGAGACACAAGTGGGAAGAGATATGGGAACATATGTATATGTATAACTGATTCACTTTGTTATAAATCAGAAACTAACACACCATTGTAAAGCAATTATACTCCAATAAAGATGTTAAAAAAAAAAATAGAGGGCCCCATAACAAAAAATACATACTCACTTCTGGATGTGTATGCAAAAATACCTAAATAAATATCAGCACTAATTTGTACAGAAAAATAGTGTTATGCCAATAATTTAGGGAAGATTTAAATAAGGAAATATATTAATATCATAACAAATCAAAGACCTAATACAAAATCATAGGATACTATTAGTAGAAGAAAAAGTACTTAATTAAAACAAGCAAATGAAAAAATAGAATCAGTAATTGATTTAAAGGTATAGAAAGAAACTTCCTTAACATGAGAACAGTATCTCTATCTTATAAAATGGTGAGAAGTGACACAGTCCTTACAAATAGAAAGTGCCAAAGAAGCCAACTATCACTCTTATTATTTAATGTCTTTTCAAACATTCTAAGCCATGAACAATGTATTTTACCTACTGAAATTGTAAAGAAAATATTATTTACAAGGGCCATGCAAATGTATCTCGATAACTCAATAAAATCAACAAAAAATTCTTTAAATTGATATGAGTTCTGTAAAGTGTTACAATAAAATATAAAAATGTAAAATCATTAGTGTTTCTCTATTTCAGAAATAATCAGGAGGTATGAGGGAAGAAAAATACGTTAAGAGTGACAAGGCCAGCAAAAACATGAAATGCCTCAGAAAAATAAATATTCTATACATAAGACACCATCAATCTTTACCCAGGATATGAACAATTTTAAAAGAATGGCATAGCGTGTTTTCATTGAGAAGAACAAATACTTTTGGTATGTTATTTTTTCAAATAATTTAAACAGACATAATGAAATATTTCTCCAAAATACTAACAAGAGGGCTTCCCTGGTGGCGCAGTGGTTGAGAATCTGCCTGCCAATGCAGGGGACACGGGTTCGAACCCTGGTCTGGGAAGATCCCACATGCCGCGGAGCAACTAGGCCCGTGAGCCACAACTACTGAGCCTGCGCGTCTGGAGCCTGTGCTCCGCAACAAGAGAGGCCGCGATGGTGAGAGGCCCACGCACTGCGATGAAGAGTGAACCTGCTCGCCGCAACTAGAGAAAGCCCTCGCACAGAAACGAAGACCCAACACAGCCAAAAATAAATAATAATTAAAAATGAATATCTGCTTATAAAAAAAAAGAGATTTTTTGTCAAGGATGGGCTTGATGAAAATTATTCTGTTGTTATTTGGAAAAATAAGCAGGTTATATACAATTAAAGAAAATAATTATGAGGAGGAAAACTATATAAACAATTTAAAGCATGTTATAATCAACAGATAGATCGGTAGAATAGAATAGATAACCTTGAAATAAATTCAGACATATACCTGAAAGTGTTTTGGTAAATAAGACATCATATAAGGAAAACATCTCCATTTTATACTCAAGAGAATTGTATAGCTTATACAATTGTATAGCTTATGTAACATTCTCCAGCGAGCCATACCTCATAAATCCACACAAGTATATGTTTGTTTACAGTAAGCAATTCTAAACCAAGAACATCTTCCTTGAAGTATTTCATAGATAAGAATTCTCCCTTCCAGCAAATATTAGTCTGTTGACCTGGAGGTCAAGTTATCATGTTTTCAAGGACATTAGACCAAGTCGCCTGCATTCTTCCTCCCACCCCCCAGGATCATCTCCCTGGTAATAGGCGGGATCTCAGGCCAGCTGCTTTAACACCTTCTTCCCCAACACAACTTCTATAATAAAACTTTTTTGAAAGACAGAGAATGAAAGGGAAAAAGGAAGAAAAGGACACTCAAGTCACAGTTTTTACTATGAATCGAAGGAAAGCAAGACCAGTATCAGTGATAACAGTTAATGGTTCATTACAACAATCCAGGAAATAAGGGATGCAGACCTAAACAATGAAGTGGCAAAAAGATGGAGAAAGAGAGTGAGATTTAACAAATGTTACGGCATTTCAGTCGACTAATTGTGGTAATCTATGGAAGTCAGGTTAGGGAGTGGAGGCAGTAAATCATGCTTTCCAACTGGAGACTTAGGCAGGTGTATGGATGATGTGACTATCTGCAAGGATAGAACAGAGGAGCGGTTTTAGGAAGGGTGAAGGTTCTTTAATAGAAGATAAGAGAACAGTGTTCATCAAATATGGTGTTTGCTTCTGAGTATTCAACTGCTTGGTAAAATAAATATTCAAAAGATTATTTATTAAGAATGGTATCAGAATAAGACACTTAGGTGACCCTTGACGATGTTTCATTCAGGTTACAGATAAAGAAGCCAAAGGGCCCAATTGAATTCCCACCAAGATATGATAGAAATCCTCCTCTCCAAGGACTGTAGCACTTGTATCTCCAAGATTAAAAGTTTCTTACTCTTGGAATTTTTACTCCTAATTTCTCCATTTCCATCTTTCTTCTAATAATATTATCTTCTGTTAAATATGTTAATCAATCAGTTCATTTTCAGATTACTCAGCTGCAAGTTGATTAAACTTGCAACTTCTTTTTTTTTCCCTACAATCTTCTTAACCACACTTCTATCATATTGTCTCAGGTTCTTGACTTCTTGTAGCTCATCCTTTCTATTTTAGTTCTTACTGGCCAATTCTTTTATTATAGATTTAAGTTGAAGTTTCAGAAGCTCCTCATTAACTACAGTAATCGGTTTTTATTTAACCCCAGTAAAGCTGGTGCTAATTAGCTTCACATGAGTTCAAAAGATGATCAGCCTTCAGAATTTAGTCTGATGCAGAAACTGTTGTCATGGCAATGCCCCATCCAATGTTTCTCTCTGTAGGTAGATATTCATTCATTCAGGCAGCCTCCTTCTTAGTATCTGCTAACATGCTTTGATGTGCATGATGGTGTTTTGTTTTTTTGTTTCCATTTTTGCTTTTGTAGCTGGAAGAGCAAGAATTTAATGTTGGGGATAAGGGTAGAGGAAAGAGCCAGAGAAGGTAAAGTAGTTTATTTCCTGTGGATTCACTCACTTGCCCTATAATTGAGAATAAAGCCTGTACTGTTAGCAGATAGAGGACCAGAAATTGAAGGAAAAGTTCTGGAAGAGATGTTGTGAGTGTCCCAGCATATTCAGAGTTGCTGGAATCAGTGACCAAGTTTGCAGAGAGCTGGTTTTTCAACTGTGACGTGGACCCAGAAATTCTGGCACCCTGAAGGTTAGAGGTCAGGGAAAAGCTGCATTTGTGTTTCTAGGTCCACACATTGAATGGTTAGGAGGAGAAGGACAGCTGCATTAAGTGGATTCTCAGACTAGTGGAACCATATGATGAAGAAGGACAAACAGTGGATGGGGACTGTTGCTGCCAGACTGCTTGGGGTCCAAATGAAACTTGCATGGTCTTTCACAGAAACAATTGAGGGACACCTAAAAGAAGAGACATTCCTGGTAGTAAGACTGATGGAAATCCAACTATCAAACTGGTGATTCAAAGCATATGGCCTTATATATTCAATAGTAGTCTGGTGAGATCCAGGGAATTAAGAATGCAAAAATTTATAGAGAAGGAATTCCATATTAAGTTTTAAGGAATGGTAAAAACAAATACTTGTAAATCCTTTGAAAACATTAACTGATGACATGTGGACAAACTCTGGGATATAACTGAAAATTTTATTTAAATGATTCCTTTTCTCTGCCTTTGTTGTTTTTAGGCAATTTAGCTCTTTGAGGTTAGTTGAGTTTCAAAATTGACTCAACAAAGCAGCATATAAAGAATTCATCTGAAAGAAAATGTGACTAGCAGGAATATAATTCTCAGAGAGGCCTTGGATTAGCAATTACAAATGTGTCAATATCCTTGGTATTTCTTGAATTGCTTTATAAACACCAAAATAATTTTTAAAAAAAATCAAAGATTCATCCCTGCTCTGATTTACCTCTCCAAACTCTCTTGCTCTCCTGGGGACAGGAGGAGAGTTACCTAAAATTCTAGTACTCTGGACCCACAGTTCCGGCCATTGGTTTCTAGAATAAGAGCCAGGAGAGAAGTGTTGATGAATCTAGTTTGTTCTTATGAACAATGGCTCCAGAGTAATATATGTCATCAAATAAAACTTTATTCCTATAATTCATAGCATTCTCTGCAGTTATATGCTTGAACCTCAATACTTAACATATGTTTTTAAAGCAACACACTTTGGAGTCAAACCACTAGTGTCCACATCTTGACTGACCACTTGCTGTAAGACATGAGACAGATAGATAGATATCAGTTTCCTCATCTGTAAAAATGAATATAATTGTAGAGTATATTTCATCTGGGCATTATCTAAAGGAATTAAAATTCGTTAAGTGCTTAGAACCATGAGGTCACAGAGAAAGTGATGCATACTTATTTGTTAAATGAACAAAAGGAAATATATTTTTCCTGAGGTTTAAATGATAAAATCTACATAAACGTTTTAGCCTGGTGTCTGGAACACTGCAAATGCTCAATAATTGTTAGTTATGCAGTCACTCCAAAAACATTTGTTCAGAGCAAAGATGTGTCAGATCTGACTAGGCACTAGGGATTAAATATTGAGGAAAAACACCCAATATCTACCATATGAGACTAGTTATGGTGGAACAGAGGCAACAACATTAATCAAATACCCACACAAGTATAGGTAAATTTGCTCCTGTGCTAAGTGCTATGCAAAAATGGTTCTATGAGACACGTACTTGGGACCTTTGATTTACTGTGTGTGTGTTGGACAGTGGGAGGGGTCAGGGATCCTTCCATAAGCAACCACCAGTGGAGCTGAGACCAGAAAAGTGAAAAGGAGTAAATCAAGGAAGAGCAGGAGGGCTCGCCTGGTGGCGCAGTGGTTGAGAGTCCGCCTGCCGATGCAGGGGACACGAGTTCGTGCCCCGGTCCGGGAAGATCCCACATGCCGCGGAGCGGCTGGGCCCGTGAGCCATGGCCACTGAGCCTGCGCGTCCGGAGCCAGTGCTCCGCAACGGGACAGGCCGCAACAGTGAGAGGCCCGCGTACCGCAAAAAAAAAAAAAAAAGGAAGAGTAGGAAACTATTCAGGGAGGGGGAAGAACTGGTGCAGTGACCCCATGCAAGACCGCCAAGCACAGCATTGCAGAGAATGCAAAAGAGAGTTTGTCAACGCACTGAGGCTGGAGGCAGAGGCAAGGTCCTCATCATCCAAAACTGTTTAAGCCACGTTGACTTTTTTACTTTATCTTAAAAGCAACTGGAATTCATACTCTTAAACAGAAGGGTAACATGTGATGTGTGGTTTGAAAAGTGTATGTCGGAATCACTTGGAGGACTTTTTTAAATGGACTGCTGGGCCTCACCCCAGAGTTTCTGCTTCCATATGTCAAGATTTGGGTGGGGGGAATTTGCATTTCTAACAAGATCCCAGGAGATGCTGATGCTGAGGCAGTCTTGGGAACACACTTTGAGAATCACTGGTCTACTGCAGTGTGAATGAACTGAAAGGATCAAAAGTGAGTGCCAGGTGGACCACTTAAAAAGCAATGTTAGTAGTCCATACAAGAGATGATACACATTTTAACCCAGGGAAATGGGGAGAAGTCAGCTAATCTAAGAAATATTGAGGAGGCAAAACTGGCAGGTCTCGTGCTGGGTTGGGTGTGGATTTGAAGGAAAGGGAAATGTCAAGGCTCCTTCAATGGGTTAATTGCTCTACTTTGTCATCAAAAAGAAAGAAACTCTCAGAGTCAGGAACATATAGTAATATTTTGGCCCAAAAATGAGAGGTTACTTTTTTTTTTTTTTTTTTTGGTGGTACGCGGGCCTCTCACTGCTGTGGCCTCTTCCGTTGCGGAGCACAGGCTCTGGACGCGCAGGCTCAGTGGCCATGGCTCATGGGCCCAGCCGCTCCGTGGCATGTGGGATCTTCCCGGACCGGAGCACGAACCCGTGTCCCCTGCATCGGCAGGCGGACTCTCAGCCACTGCGCCACTAGGGAAACCCGAGAGGTTTCTTTATTTAAAGGCATCCTTGACCTTCATTACCTGGCTGCTATGGTCCAACACCTGACAATAATCATAGAAAGCACTATGAAATTATGAAAGACTGCCTCAAGGGAATCCAGAAAGCATGTTCTGGGAAAATGACAGAAACTACCCCCTGTCCTGTCTGGGGTGTTCCTATGTTTAGGTGGCACATGGGCCACGTTACACTTGGGCTCAGTGTCAGATCTGATTGTTCTAGCTACAGCCAGAGCTGGTAAATAGAGCTTCTAAAGTGAATTGAGACAGTGATTAAGAACTAGTGATTATGAGTAAAGAGAAGAGAGCAGATAAAAGATCAGACTAAAAAAGGTTAATCCCTGAATTGAAAAGAAAATTTCAGAGACTGAATGTAGAAACTATCCAAGATAAAGAAGTGTGCAGGGCAGGAGAAGTGGCAGTTGGCAACTTGCAGACCAAAGGAAACAAATGTCTGAGACAAAAGTGAAAGCAGAAAAAAAAAAAAAAGAGGTTTTTGAGCATTTAGAGGTAATAACCCTAAAGATGAAACCACTGTATTAATAAGTCAGGAAATTGTCAGTTATGCCAGAATGTATTCTGAGGAATATTCAGGAAAAGCATTGCTGACCAAAGCTGGTATATTTTGGTGGCTGCTTCTCTGGTGTTTGGAGGAAGTAAAACAGAGGATTTTGCCTGGAAATACCAGAGATTGCATCCAAAGGTCTTTGAGAAATGTTCACAAACACAAATTTGATAGCATCCTAGAGATCAACCAGTGTCTTCTTGCCAAAAAGTAAATGGCATTTCTCCCAAAGGCACGAGGCATTTGGCTCAGGAGCTAATGGGGAGAATTGTGGGAACTCAGAGCAGGAATGCCCACAAGAAAGGTTTAGTGGAATGTGAGGTGTCAAGGGAGTCTTTGAAAGTAAAGCCATGAATATATTAAGTCTTACAGTGCTTTGAGACAGAATATAATTCGGTGTACAGTGTAGAAAGTCGAAGGCTTATATTTTTATTCTTGTAAAGGATTTTAGCATAAAAGTTGTAGGAAAGAGTAGAAGCAAAACAAAACAATACCAACCCCCCCCCAATTTTTTTAAAGGGGCAGTTTAAATTACGAACATCAATGGAGTATTCAGAAGACTTTTGCAGAATTCCAGATACTAACATCATGACGCTAAACACCATAATGATTATATGGGGAAAAATTGTTCTCTGAGCCGGCCTAAACAGATTATGAACTGTTAAGTTAGACACCACCAAATAGCTAAACTCTAGGTGCAGTCTATGGCTTAATGTAAAGTGAAGAGATTTGTTTGCTGTTTTTAGAATTTATATATAGGTTTTTTAAATCCAGATAATTTTTTGAAAGATTTAAGTTTTATACTTAACCTACTGCAGGAAGAAAAAAAAAAAAAAGGAGAGATAATCAATTGGGTTTTTGTTTTTTCATTTTGGGGTTTTTTTTTTTTTTGGCTTGATGAGGGTTTTGTTGTTTGTTGTTGTTTGTTTGGATTTGTTTGTTTCAAGCAATAAAACCAATTATAACTAATGTAAACGAAAAGGAAATGATTGCAAGTTTATGGAGTAGCTCTTAGAACTGAAGGAATATCTGAAGAACCAAGCACAGGAAGGCAGCATCATGGGGAGCTCCTTGGACCCAGATAGCAGAGTTTATATAATTGTCTTCTCAGGGGACCCCACTGTGGTTAATCAGCTCCAAATATTTTCCCTCCTGGCCCTTACACTCAAGATTTAAACACCCAGAGAGAGAGAGAGAGAGTTTGAATGATCTGGCTCCCCTGCTCAACACTGGTTAAGAAAAAGGGAGTTATTGTTCTCTGCAGTCCCAAAGATTGCACACAGGAGAGGAGAGGTATCTCGATAGGAAATTCGGGCGCTATTTTCAGAAGATGGCAGAGCAATTACCAGGCAGTAAAAACTAGCAAATATCTGCTACAGAATCCTCTAAGTATAATGTGCTTGTAGAGCAACGTTTTGTGAAAAGACTCATACCGTGACTTATTGAAAGACCTGCTTATATTCATTATACTTTGTTTTCTTATGTATTTTATCCAGACATTATTAATGAGTTATGTTTTGTACTTAGAGGAGACTGTAGGCGTGTGTGTGGTTAGAAATGGTAATAATTTGCATAAAATCAGAATCTATTAGTCCAAAAGACTTTCAGCTATGATGAGAGCTCTGATTCTTGACTGTTTAACAAGAAATAGTAACATAATAGCAAACACCTAGTGCTTTCTATTGTCCAGGCACTGTAAGAAGCACTTTACAAATTTTATTTCATTTAATAGGAAAGAAGTCACAATGTGACTATATATGGCAACCCTTCTGCTTTTTTAAACCATTTCTAATTGTAATCCACCTATTAATTTGTCAGTGATTCATTTCAGGTCTTTGGGGTTGATTTGAGTTGATCTCAAGATCCCCGAGTAGATCCAAAGTTCTGTTCAAAGGGTTTCTGATTTTTATGCTTTTTTAACTGAGGATTAAAACGTCTTGCTTTATCAGGAGTGGTTTGATTATGAACCTGGACAACATATAGAGAGTAAGTGTACCACACAGTGATTGTCAGTTCGAGTTTTCATCTTTTCCAGATATATGCCTGTTTCTTTCCATTTAAAATAAGGATTCAAAACACACACACACACACACACACACACACACACACACACACACATCTAGAATTACCACACCTTGAAGAAGACTTCTGTTCTTCTTGGTTTCACATTTCTCTACATAATACCTTGAAGTGTACTTATGGTTTGAGAATCACACCTGAACCGCTTCTATTCCAGGCTCCTCCATTCTTTAACACTTAGAGCATTCTTAAAGTATGACTGAAGGTCTCTTAATGGAAAACACAATTATACACATTCAAATTCTTACAAATCTTTTACTAAGACTCTTATTTTTAATGCTAAAGTCTTTAAATTATATTCCTTCATATTACTTGAAACTATTAAAAAATGATGTCAAAAACTTTAATTATCCTGTTTATGATTTGCTTTATGCTATAAATTTATTGCTGTCTCTCTTGAGAGCTATAGTGACACAGCTGCGGGTCCTTCAAAAATAGGTTGTATAATAATTCAAGACACGTTGGGTATCCAACTGAATTTTAGTAATGAGGAGTAGGTGAAAAAGTTCCTGTCAAGGGGATGTCAATTTGGGTCCAAGAGACAAACTTTTCTGACAGTTTCTGTACAAAGCAGGGGTTACTGAGTAACTGCCCCTGTTGTTTAGTAATTGACCCCGACAGCAGTGGAAAGTTGAAGGGGGAAGGTGTGCAGAGAGTTAACAAGAAGAACCTCAAGAAACTCAAAATGTCCAGGAAGCAGGAGAACTGAGAGGCATTCAGTGGAAAGAATGTTGTTTCTGCCTAGCAACCAATTCTTCCCGTTTGGCCAAAAAAGTGTTGTGGGATTAAAACATACAATATGCCAACTTTGAGTTGCTACAAAGAGAATCAAAACTAGGAGATTTTGCTCATCTACTGGT
This sequence comes from Lagenorhynchus albirostris, assembly GCF_949774975.1. Classification (NCBI taxonomy): domain Eukaryota; kingdom Metazoa; phylum Chordata; class Mammalia; order Artiodactyla; family Delphinidae; genus Lagenorhynchus; species Lagenorhynchus albirostris. The sequence continues at coordinate 60,666,497 of NC_083106.1, read as the reverse complement.
AGGAATACCTGTAAGTCAATTTAAAGGTAGTTATTCTGTAGAAGGATATGTGTTAAAATACACCAAGAAAGCAACTAAGTATAATTTCATTCATTCACACTTGGTTCACTTTTGTTTATCTAGTTACCAAGCATTTTACCTTGGGCATAGTTGGTACTCAGCAATCCACCCATTCATTCATGCAACATACACAGCATCTATTAAGCATCTACTGTAACCTGGTGATGAGGATACAGCAGTGAGAAACAAAGCCCCTCATGGAGTTTACATCCTGATATCATTAAGATGATTGTATCCTCTGGCTGCAACCAGGGGAATCAATGATTATAAAAATGTAGTCCTCGGGCTTCCCTGGTGGCGCAGTGGTTGAGAGTCCGCCTGCCGATGCAGGGGACACAGGTTCGTGCCCTGGTCCGGGAAGATCCCACATGCCGCGGGGCGGCTGGGCCCGTGGGCCATGGCCGCTGAACCTGCGCGTCCGGAGCCTGTGCTCCGCAACGGGAGAGGCCACAACAGTGAGAGGCTCGCGTACCGCAAAAAAAAAAAAAAATGTAGTCCTCAAGTGCCCAGACTCTGGAGCCAGAGCCTGAGTTTAAAAGTGTATTCTGCCACTTACTATATCACCTTGGGCAAGTTTCTTAACCATTTTGGGCTTTAGTTTCTTCATGATTAAGATGGGAATATAATGAGTTAATATGTATGCTTACGCAGACACACACATCACACATATGTATATACATTAACACACACACATATGTATATATATATATGTTCATGTAAGTCCTCAGATTAATGCTTGGCACTAATGAGCACCAGATAAGTGTCAGATACTGTTCTTGTTATGGGAAGTGGATCTGCATTTAACTCCTGGGTAAATAGTCCTCACTCATATAAAGGGTAGAGACTAGAGAAATCAAGACAATAAAACCTGAGGTGCCAAATGCACCTCAATGGATTATTGATGTTTGTATTATTTGTTCAAAAAAGATTGTAGAAGGCAAGAAAGAGCATAACTCAATGGGTAAGCTAGTTAGGGTAAGCTAGTTACTTATATCTCTGGCCCTCAGCTTCCTCATTCTGCAGAGAAGAGGTGATAAAAGACCTCCTTGATAGGGGTTCTGTGAGGAACAAAGGAAATGAAGTATGCAAAGTGCTTGGCACAAAGCCTAGCTGAGAATGAGCATTTAGGAAACGGGTACTGTTAAAGTTACAACTTGATTTTATTGCACTGACATCCTATATTTAGTTTTTGCTAAGACTGGAAAGGAAAATGCAGTTGATTTTGTGATTAAGTGTATTTTAGGATGTATCACCTGTTTATCTCAAAATGTATTTATGATTAACTCTTCATCCCTACCTCTACCTACCCCTCTATCTTTCCTTTTCTGTTTCACAGGAAAAATTATGACCTCGGCATCCAAAGGAATTCTCCGCCCATTTTTAATCGTCTGCATTATCCTGGGCTGCTTCATGGCATGTCTGCTCATTTACATCAAGCCCACCAACAGCTGGATCTTCAATCCGATGGAGTCAGCCAGCACTGTGCTGAAAATGAAAAATTTCTTCTCCACCAAAACTGATTATTTTAACGAAACTACGATTCTGATTTGGGTGTGGCCATTTGGGCAGACCTTTGACCTTACATCTTGCCAAGCAATGTTCAACATCCAAGGATGCCATCTCACGACGGACCGGTCCCTGTACAACAAATCGCACGCGGTTCTGATCCATCACCGAGACATCAGTTGGGATCTGACTAATTTACCTCAGCAGGCGAGGCCACCCTTCCAGAAATGGATTTGGATGAATTTGGAATCACCAACTCACACACCCCAGAAGAGCGGCATTGAGCATCTGTTCAACCTGACTCTGACTTATCGCCGCGACTCAGATATCCAAGTGCCTTATGGCTTCTTGACGGTGAGCACAAACCCCTTCGTGTTTGAAGTGCCAAGCAAAGAGAAGTTAGTGTGCTGGGTTGTAAGTAACTGGAACCCTGAGCATGCCAGGGTCAAGTATTACAATGAGCTAAGCAAAAGCATTGAAATCCATACCTATGGGCAAGCATTTGGAGAGTATGTGAATGATAAAAATTTGATTCCTACCATATCTACTTGCAAATTTTATCTTTCCTTTGAAAACTCAATCCACAAAGATTACATCACAGAAAAGCTCTACAATGCTTTTCTGGCTGGCTCTGTGCCTGTTGTTTTGGGGCCATCTAGGGAAAACTATGAGAATTATATTCCAGCAGATTCATTCATTCATGTGGAAGATTATAACTCTCCCAGTGAGCTAGCAAAGTATCTGAAGGAAGTAGATAAAAACAATAAATTATACCTTAGTTACTTTAACTGGAGGAAAGATTTCACAGTAAATCTTCCACGATTTTGGGAATCACATGCATGCTTGGCTTGTGACCATGTGAAAAGACATCAAGAATATAAATCTGTTGGTAATTTAGAGAAATGGTTTTGGAATTAAAGTTTTCCATCATTTGCACACTTGGCAAATTATTTTGATGAGATATTATTGAGGTTTTGAAGATGAGAAGAGACATCATTCAGCTTTTGTGTCATAATTTATTTGTATCACTCTCTCGGGTGACATATATATTTTGATGAGATATTATTGAGGTTTTGAAGATGAGAAGAGACATCATTCAGCTTTTGTGTCATAATTTATTTGTATCACTCTCTCTTGGGTGACATATATATTTTGATGGAGATTTTTGAGAGCGCAGCCTCAGCAATCACTCCACTTGTTTTAAATTATCTTATATATACCTAATTATGTGCACTGAAAAATAATTTATTCTTCTCTATCATTTGTAAACATTATTTGTTTCATATTTTTGTAGTTGTCTGTAATGTAACTTTGTGATTCGATTGTTGTTCCTACACTGATCAGTTGTTTAATCCATTTGGTAAATGAAGATGCACATCTTCAAATATGAATATTTTCATTAAATATTATCATCTCTAGTTCCAAGTTGGCATAATGTAACAAAGGAAAAGCATTTGTAATTGAATTCTAACCTCTTTGACTTCGAAGTTGAACAGTGTATAACTGTCTTTATTTGATCTATTTTTTACCTGTTTACCACATTTGTGAATGCCACATTTGTGAATTATTCACTTAGTGAATAAGCCAGATAGTGGAGCAGAACTATTCTATTCGGGAAGCTATTAGGCTTTCCATTTATTTTCATTAAGTTGACTTGCACATGCAGCCACTTGTTCTCATGATCTTAAGTTAAATTATGATGTATTTTTAAATATCCAATTTGTTGGGATTTTTAGTACCTGGGAAATAATCCTAGTAACACTTAAGAAAATCTAAGATAGTTTTCTTCCTGATTTTAACACTCCTTTTTATAATGAAACAAATAATCTTATCAAGTGACAAGGGAAAATGTTATGTATAGATACAAGTCATATTTATAATTGGTACATTTATGCATCAATATAATTTTTAATAACATCAATTTAAAATATTTTTTCCAAAGGTCCAATGTCTAAAACTATTTCATTTCATCATATGAACATAATATGTGAGATGTTTGTCCTATCATTTAAAAGAACCTAAATAAAATTATTATCAAGGTCTTAAGTATAAGATGTTAAACATAATAAAATGGCGATCTGTAGGGAACACAGAATGATATCTCAATGCATATTTGTTGAATTAATAAATGAATGACATTGAAAGTCATCAGAAAATTTTTGTTTGTTCCAAAAAAGTGACAGTTCTATCCTAGAGGTACTAACTGGAGATGATGTTTTATATTCCATTTTTGTAATTATTCATATGTGGCACATGTGACCATGGCCCTCAGGGTTTTACAGAACCAAAATAAACTTTCATTATACTACGTTTTTGGAGAATTCACCCCTGAACTTGCAGTTGCTGTACAGTGTTTCCCCTCCATAATGTTAAGGGCTGGATATAAGCAGAGAACAGTGAGAAAAAGATGGGAAGATAAGGATTCTTCAAAGAAAACATTTACCAAAAGAATCTTTAATGACTTTATTCTAAACCCATCAACAGTGTTAGAACATTCTGATGACATCCATTTGTGTCTATTTGTGACTTAGTCTAATAATCCTCTACATGTTAACATCAGTAGAACTCAACTCCACAATTTTCTACATCAAATGGAAGTTAGAGAGAGAGGCAAATTTAAATTCAGAAAGCAGGAGCTATGTCCAACAATCCAGACTGCCTTGTGAGGGAATGAGCTCTTGGGACCACTAGAAGGATTTGAGCAGAGGAAGATTCCTACGTTGGATGAAGGCTTGTTTGACCTTCAGGTTCACTCCTTTACCCATGATTGAACAGGCTCCCTGTGTCAGGCAATGCCCTAACCAGAGATAAAGATGAACAAACCTGTTTCTGAGCCACATACTTTGTTTACTCACTTGACCTAATGGAAGATTACCTCCATATTATCTCTTCTAACCACACTGCATCCAGAAATGATGTCTGTGTAGATGCCCTCCTAGATAAGGAGAGATCTCCACTACATTTATTTCATGATGTTCAAATAGTCAAATTCATACATTTATGTTTACTTTATTGTCTTTTTGGCCAAAAAAAAGTATAGGGATCTAAAGAGGATGCATTACTAACCAATTTAGAAATACCTCCTTTCTGCAGAAGCAGAAAAGCATTCAGTAAAAAGCCTTTGCTGTGGTGGGTGCTCATGATTTCAAAGAACCGAGAAACCTGAGGGCATTGCCTTTATTGTCAACTATGAATTTGGTCTCTTTCTCAGTGTGAGACTATAATTATATGCTGATAATATGACTGAAGCTAAGGCAATAATACTGAGTGACTAACTAGCACATCTGTATATTAAAAACCCATTACCAAGTCCCAGAAGAATAGGTTTTCTTAATATGAAGTACCAAAAATGAATGAGTCAGCTTCAATTCTGGGTCCATTGATCAGTGAGTTTTAGGGCTGGAAGAAATTATAGCAATGTTTACAAACCAATCTCTTCGTTCTACTTATGAAACAACTAGATTCAGAGATAATATTTATTTAAGACATATGTTCACACACACACACACAGGCACACACACTCGTACACCCCACACCTATATTGACATAGCCAAGATTAGAATTAAAGGGTACTATCTCTCTTGATCCTGTTTTCTTCTTCATTGTATTCTCACCTTATCATTGAAGTACATCTCAATTCTAAAAATGTGAATGCCTTATTGGTGTTATTAGGGCCTGTAGGATGTTACACTCTCTGTGGAAGCACTTTGACTTTTGAAAAAGTATACATAAGGTAAATAAAACGTGAAACTTGTTAGCATTCTTTCTGGTTTAAATATTTTAGGAGTTGAGCTTTAGTAGAAGGAAATGGGCTTTCACTACATTTGAAGTGAAATGCAACCCTCAAGATGGTTCTGTTTCTCTGCCACTTCTTTAATAAATCCTGTGGATTGCAATTTTTTAAGGATATCACATGGTGAAAGATAAATATTTGACAAGATTGGCTTGCTGCTGGTTACAAAAACAAACAAATTTTGCCAGGAGGTAGATTGTGAATATAAAAAAAGAACAGACCACTTAAAACGTTTTATTTAAAAATATCAAAAATCTTTTACTTTCAATGGTCTAAATATTATTTATTGCAGGCCTTACTAGTAAGAATATATAAATATAATTATTATAGGCCTTATTAATAAGAACATATACTAAATTCTCCATATCTAGCAGTATGTCATGTCTGAAAAAAAAAAGACATGACAGTCGTAGTTTATGACAGCCATAAATATGACAATATGAAGTAGAAACGGAAAAAGTTATCTAAATAGGAATCCACTATCAGCTTCAAAATTGTATATTTACTATACAAATTCTGATAATCCCAGAATGTGCAGAAATATCTTCTGTTGTGAGGGATTAGAAAGCTTAGAGTATCTGAGGTATAAATTGACCAACTATTTAGAAATTATTTGCTGAGCCTTTATATTCTTGCCTCCAGTTGGAGGTTAAATATGGAAAAAATAGGAAACTATACTATTGAGATCTTTTTGCCTGCCAATTTTCAGACTAGATTCCGTTGAGTCTTAAAGGCAATCACCCAGAAAATGTCTCTGCATGAATTAATGTTACCAAAACAAGGTTTAGATCCTTACATTATGACTTTGTGCTTAATCATATCTTTGAGTGCCCTTAAACTCTATCTCATTTAAGGGAACTTCTTAATAAATTAATTGTAATCAAGCTGTTAAACAAAATAAATTTTAGAATCTAAAAGATAAATCCAGTGCCTAACCCAGAGGAGGATCTCAACAAATTCTTGTTGAATGAATAAACAGGTTGCATTAGAGATCATGCAAAATATTTTTTAAAGTGTGATAACAGTTCCAGCTTCTTGGTACCTGTTAGACATGATGTATTTATTTCATTGGTCAGTTTGCTGCCTGGATGAAAAGGAAGGCATTTTATGTCTTTCCAGGCTTACTGCATTCTAAGACCCCAAAGAAGTAACATTTCTAGAAAGATTAAAAAGAATTTGCAACATGTTAACAGTCTATTCAAATATTAACATACCAACGGTTTCTAATAGGAAAAAAACAAGTAGTATTTAAGAAGAATATAAAGTGCAAGCACTGTAGGGGGCACATATTTATTATCAAACTATGCGTGGGGAGAAATATCTTTTCTTTCCTCCCGAACTAACACTTCTTTGTATTGCAAACATCAGTCAATGAAGATGGTATTTTTTTTCTGGACATCTCTCATCTGGAGATTTTGTAGCATTTTGCAAATGGATAAGCTCCACTACTACCCAAAGCGTTCTTCCTCTTAGTAATTCATATTGAATGCATCCATATCCGTAAGCATTATATAGAGCAGTTTACAACATAAATGAGAGATAGCCTGCTAAACCAGAAATATGAGTAATGCTAAGCTGGGTTATTTATTCAAAAAACTGTAATTTTGAGAAAGCCACTTAACCTCTCTGGACCTTGTTTTTTGTATGTTCCTTTTAGCACTGTTACTCTCTCATCTAAGATCTAAATTGATATATGCGCGTATTTGCAAATGCACTTCCAATGACCATCACAAAATAATATTTTGGAGGTAAATATTCCAACAGATTTCCCTCTTATTTCTCTGAATAGACAAGTAAAGTATAAAACTGATTATTAATCTAATATTTGGAAAGAGACTAATCCAGTGAATATAGCAAATGCTCAATTAACTAACCCTCCTCCTTTAACTCCTTCCACCCCTTAGTTCTCTACCTACTTCCTTTGCAATTCATATACTCACCTACGCACTGAGATCTTAATTGCCTGCAGAAAAATAAGCATATATTGAGCATTATTTTAAAATATTTTAAATTTTTCTACACCATCCACATTCCTATTACAATTATCTGAAAATTTTTATGTATGCAAACATTTCAGGGAGGTAGTGGAGGCGCATAGTCAATCCCCAGATGATAGTAAATTGGGGAGGCTAATTAGAGTAAGCCAGATTGAACACATCTGGACAACTCAGTTATTTTTAAAACTCACAGCTAATATATATTTATTCATTTGATTTAAATTAAAAATATTTTTAAGAAGAATTTAAAAAAAAACCCTCCAACATCAACTGCCTTTTGTCAATGTTAGTGAAAAGCCTGGTTCCTGGGTCACCTCACCTCGAATCACCAGAGGTGTTCATGAACAATACTGATTCCTGGGCCCGGCTCATGCAGTTGGAATATCTTCACATAAGTCCAAAAAAACATGCTTTTAATGCATGTCCTAAGTTATTCTGTTTCATGCCATAGTTTGTGAACCATCCTAAGCCAATGATTCTCAAACACACGCCTTTGGAACTTGCTGGGTCAGGTACGGAAGAATCATTTGAAAAAGTGTTAATAATACACAGCTTCTGATTCTCTGGATCGGAGATGGGAGCTGGAATCTGTATTTTTAAAATCTCCCCAGATAGTTCTGATGTGCTGTTAGTTTTGAGGTCTGAGTCTTAGCCACCTGTTAAATGGGAAGTGTTCTATCGCTCAGTTGAAACGAGCTATCACCTTTCTTGAGTTAACCTGGAATCTTTCAAATATGTCAGTAAAGTATTCATTCCCCTACTTCAAGGTCCAAAACAATGTCTATGCCTAATTATTTCATGAAAAGGCTCCACAGCTGATACTAACATGGGGCCACCTCTGGGAACCACCAGTCTACACAAAAGACATGAACAATTCTTGGCCTGGAGGAATTAGTAGGACAAGAAAAGGTTATATACCTTGAAAAAAATGCCTCTCATTCTCTTTCTGGTTTCTAACTTCATGTTTATATTTTGCAATGGAAGGACTAGACTATCCAATTACTAAAATCCTTTACAGCCATAAAATCCTAAGCTTCTGTGATCTGCTTATCTGCTGTATGTGTTTAAGAAAACTCTTTCCCAGATTCCAAAGTCCTTGCTTGATGGGTTGAAAAGTAATTTGCAGTCAGGATATACCAGCAAGCTGTAGCATGTGGATTTTTTTAAATTGAAGTATAGCAAATTGATTTACAATATTATATTATGTGTACAACATAGTGGTTCAATATTTTTATAGACTGTACTCCACTTAGAGTTATTACAAAATAATGGCTATATTTCCCTGTGATGTACAAGAAGCAACAAGGTTATAGCATACAGCACATGGATTTTTGATGACCACAGATTTAGAGTTGAATCCCAGCTCTGCCCATTCACTGTGTGCAAGTTATGTGACTTCTCTTAGCCTCAGATTTTGCATATGGGGTAACATGCATGTGGAGGTAACATGGAGGTAACATATTCATGATGTGTTTTTTGTGAGGACAAATACAATGACGTTTAAGTGACTAGACAATGTGTCCAGTTAGTATGGTTTACTATAATGAAAGATCATTGTGAGGGATCCAAAATTATTTCCACAATTTCAGTCCTGAGGCTCTGAAAGCGTTAAGCAGTTTATAAAAATCACTGCAAATTTAAATAAGCCAAAGGAATAATCTTCAGGAGAGGAGAAACAAATATAGTGTGGACGCGTACATTCACGTCTTCTGTAATCACTAAGTAACGCAAGGTGTGTGGGGAGCTGACAGTCGTAGTGCATAGGCATTATTTGCATTACTAAACACATACATCATTTCTTAAAATCATGGAACCCAAAGCAGACCTAATTTTACCTCCATGTTATGAGCAATCAGTAAATTAATAGTCAATTTAGCATATTATCAGTTGGTATAGCTCAAGTCACAGACGAAATAGCAGGAAGATTCTCAGAAATCATTTTCTGGTAAGGAAAGAGGCCTAGAAATAAATATTCAACAACTTGACTTAATCCCTCATTTCAACTGTCTAGTAGTTCAGCCACAGAACTAGTTAATGATAAAAGTTAGGAAACAGAATCAAGTCTCTACTTTTTGTAAAGTTTAAAAAGAATGCTAAAATTTACTTTTTAAATGTTAGAGTATACATTCAATGAGGTGGGATGTATTTGTTTACTGGTGCAGAAATAAAATAATTCTTAGCCAGACTGCGATTGACTACTCTAATTACTAGTTGCATAATAAAAAGAGTTTTGACATGAATATTCTCGACTGTTCATGTGCACAGTTTCTAAGTTGTACTGTAATAAAACAAAAAAGTAGAGTTAAGGACAACTTTTATTTTCAGTGTGTAAAAAAGGAATGATATTCAAAATAGTATTTTTAAGTAGTTCCTAGTTGTGTTGCTTTAAAAAATTTTAGAAACATTTATTATTTCAGATACAACCTTAGAAAACTTCAAAAACTGAATTAAGTCATTTTTCTGAGTTCTCTGGCAACCAAACTGTTGAATTAACTATATATGGAAAGTGTATTAAATTAGAGCTTGCTGGAATTTCATTGTGAAAAACGTAAGTTTTATCAGAAAAATTTTAAGAACGATTTCTACAGAGAGGTATGTTAACTGTTGTGGCTTTCTACACACAACTGCATTCCATTTTGATTAATGAGAGTGAAGGAGAGAGAAAAGGGGCTCGGCAGAAAGAGGACCCAGACTGAATTAACAACCCAGTACTACTCATTATGCAAGAAATATGTACCAGAGTTACAACGCGCATCCCCTGACCTCAGATGGGACTTATTAGCCACCTTGGTCTCTCGGATGAGACAATCCTGAAGAGGCCATCTTCATCCGAGGCAAGATTGCCAGAAGAGAGCTCACTATCACGTTGGGTAGGACGCGTGTCTCTAGGGACTGTAATGAGATCAGGCCTTTCACATATTGATTTTCAAAAGCCCTCAAGCAAATCGAGAATATCTGGTTGCCTGTGTAAAACTGGGAGCAGTGCACTTTTTAGATAACAGGTGACCTATCTCAAATATTTTATATGTTATTTTAAAATAATGAATCAAAAGACTTGTGACCAGGAGTTTACTTAAAAGGAAAACAAAACAAAATTTAAAATCCCTTTTAGCTTGTAGATGCTCTACACTCAAATCAATGAAGGCTCTTGCCCTGGAAGATTAACAGCTTATGTGGCAGTGGAAATAGGAATAGGAAAAAAAAAATAAGCTGTGAAAATAGCATCACGCTTTTTTGCTCTTAAAATAAAAATTTAAATCTCTAGAGCTATCAGTATGATGGCAACCTTCACAAACAATATAGCTATTCATGTGCCTTTTTTCCCCCTCTTTTACCTTTTTCTCTCTTTTTATTTAAGGTTGGGTTTGGTAAGAGTCAGGGTTAGCGGAGTAATTGTGACAATGTAAAAAACAACATTTCCATAAATCCTGTGTCAGATGAAGATAAGAAGTAATGTTTACTGGAGGAAATGCAACTGGTCAAAATTATTTGAATGAAATTATTGAGATTTATCATCTTCATTGGAATACTGTGGTCTATTCTAAATCCAAAACGTGTGTATAATAGATGTTTTTTAAAGGGAAAAGGTAAAGAGCTAACACGTCTGCAGGTAGATTCAAGTTCAGAAAGCTGCAGAAAGGAGAAAAATGGCGACAAGAAACAAGGAAAGGAGCAGTAAATTAAGGATCAGAATTCAAGTTCTAGCTTACATAACCTATTGTATAATTCACTAGCTTTTCTGAGCCATAGATTTCTCATCTGTCAACAGAGTGCAGTGAACTTTACATTATCACCACCTGAGAAACTCTTACAAATTTTGATTTGTTGATTAGACATCCTGGTTTAATTAGCCTGGCACAGGGCATGAGCTGTCATATATTCGTCTAGAATTTTTCTTCTTTTCTTCCTGCTCCCTTCCATGTGGTCATGTGGATGCTCTGTGAGCCATAAGAAGGAGGGAAAATAGGTTGACAGGCAATTTCTTTAGGAGCTCTAACTAAAGCATTGCTAATGAAGAAAGCTGCAAGGGAGGTTTACAGACGAAGAGTAGGGATGCCATATGCTTCCTCTTATCTCATTTCCTCAAGAACACACATATAGACTCACCCATGCCTATCCTTTTTTTTATGTAGTTCAAGTGTAACTTTGAATAAAACGACATCCACTCAAGTAAGGAAGGTCAAAACTATCATGCTGAAAAAAATTGTGCCAATTCTAGCCAATGTGTGACTTGTAAGGGTCAGTAATCCATAAACTATTTGAATGGTAATTGTATGTTTTATTTGTGTAATGTGATTTTACACTATTGTATTGTCATATTTAAACAGACTCAAAAACACCCTGAAACCTAAATGCCAAATGTACAGTTTATAGGTTCATGTTATTTCTGATACGGATACTTGCATTGTGCTAATAGTTGTTTAATGCTCTTAACTTTCTGTATGTGTATTATTGCCATGCAGACCTGATAGGGTTGTCGTAAGCACACTAATTAGTCATCTGAATTTTTATAGATAAAATCACACATTGATCAGAAATCACTTTTCTACTTATTTTTTTGTAGAGTATTTTTCCACACTTGAAAAAACATGATTATTTTATATCAAACATCAGCTTTTCTTTAAAATCTTATTTTAGTAGCCAGTGCATGTTTGAAATAAGTTGTGCTAGAAATTATATGACGATATTACGGTTGTGTTATATTAGGTGAAAAAGTGCATGCCATTAGTGAATCGTGCAACTTTGGGGGGATTCACACTGCCAACTCACCCACAGGCTTCATCTCATCCCATGTGCATGATTCATGTTCTTTCAGAAGTCCTTTTTAAACTTTAGTAGTGAAAATGTTACTCTCAGTGTGAATGAGCCCATAGACGATGCTACTTTGCTTATTTTCTAACTTTGCAGCATATTGTGGTAAATTCCACTCCTCCCAATTTTCTTCTTGGCGTTTCTTGTCGGCAATAAAATACAACAAGTAAAATCATTTGTTGGCAAATGATACAATTTACTGTATAGCAATTTCCTATAATGAAGCATGAAGATGTGAAAAAAAAATCATCTCAATCCATTCCGTACTATGAACACAATATTCTGGCAGCTTTTTCTACAATCAAGAATGGTATGTCTTTTTTTGACACTGCCAAAATCAGTACTACTGCCAGTGGGGTTAAAAAAAATAATTAATTAAAAAAAAAAAAAAAAAAAAACTTGAGGCCAGGTCTGCACAACACTAAATTGGGCAGTAACGTTTACAACCCCTGGGCAGTATGGACAGCCAATCAGTATAATTGGTAGGAGGAAAAGAAATAAACCCAATCTTTTTCTCAGTAACTTGAGTAATTAAAAAAAAAAAAAGATGATTGCACAGAAAATGTGAATTTTGGCTGCAAGACCAAGCCTTTACATGCTGAAAATTTGCAGCAATCCATGTGAGCAGAAATTACTCCGTTCAGCAAAGTCCTGTCTTTATTTTTGTCTTTGAGTTCTTTTTTCAGAAAATATACTTGTGTTTTTGGAAGGGCTGAATTCCAAATGGATAATATATGTGGACCAATAACCACCCCACCCACAAATGAAATTAGTCATTCACCATGATATAGTGAGGCTAGAACATAGCACTTGGTGACTTGAACACCAATATAGCATTTACACTGTTGGAAGCTAATTTCATTGCTATGTTATTAAAACAGTGGGGATCCTATTTATACATTTATTTATTTATTTATTTGCAGAAGTTTAGTTCATTCAGGTTATTTTAACAGCTTCAGTGAAGTTAGTGTATTGGTAAGAAAAGCTGACTTCAGCTATTATTCCAAGTGAAAATCATGCAACTGAGTCTTGCTACATCCTGGAGTCAAGCATTGATCCAAATGATGAGTAGCCATTCCCAGCAATGTGGAGGCCAACTTCCCAGACCAGGATGTTGTATGTTTATGACAGTCAGCAAACATCAATCTGGGCTCTTAGTTCGCTACCATACTGTTCCCTTCATTGATTCAAACTGTAAATAACATAACATATTATGGCAGCTAAGCAAATATTTTAATAAGCCATGAGAGGCAAAATGCCATTGAAGATCTGTATATTCAGCTATCTGGAGAACTTGTGTTTTCCACAAATTAAACTGGAGATGTCATTTGAAGTTTCCTTCCCTTAAAAATACTATTATAATGTGGGTTCCTTGCCATTGATGTCTTTCTGGGCTTATAAATATATGATGTGATTGCTATAGTTATAATTTTGTGAAATTTTGTTCAGCAACTAATAGTGACTTCAATCTGTGCTAAGATCCCCAGGCAGAAATAAATGTATAAAAGATTTGAGCCTGTATCTGTAAGAAGAAATCTCTACAATCATATTTCCTATATTCAGTGTAAGTATTTCACTGATATACCGCTGGAGTTATCCCTTGGATGTGTAAATAATGATGTTCTATTCAGGCCTAATAAATTCCTGTACTGTGAATATTTAAAATAAAAATTTCAATTTAAATGTGCAATACTTACTGCTGGTTATTTATAATGCTTACGTTCAAAATCATTCATTCGAGGAAGTTCCTTTCCACTTACATGAAAATCTAGATTCCCTGTATACATTGAATTAAAATTTTAAAACTAAATAAATACATCTTACAGATTATACATTCATTACAAAGACCAAGTCAGAAAATAACATGAACCTCAGCAGTGCTCTACAATGAGAGTATGTCTTGTGTGAGTTTGGATGCCTGCATATGTGTCTCCATGTGTGGGTCTGTTTTGTGTGCTCATGTTTATGTGTGTATATCTCTGTTGTTTGTGGGGAGAAGGGCAGGTTCTTTTCTTTCTCTTGGCTTCATGTTTCTTTCTTCTCTCTGGGCAGATAGGATGGTAGTACATCTCAGCATACCTGGAGGGAAATGAAAACTCCTCAGTCCAGTTTACAAATTGGATCCAACCACATATAGGTATTAACTGGCCATTTCTTACTTAAGTTAGCTATCCCTTTTCCAGGTAAGTACTCAGAGATAAAAACTAATCCATCTGGGCACACTTCCCAGGAATGGCTACTATATCAAATATGTCTGCGACAATCCTCCCAAAATCTCTGTAACAGATCCCACAGTGATCCCAGTAGTTCTTACTCCAAAATAAATTCTGTGGTCAAATATAAATGATAATAATAGTAAATATAGATCAAGGGCTTTCAATAAGCCAGGCTATATTCTAAATACTTCACATATGTTATTTCATTTAATCTTTACAACACTCTACACTTCCACCATTACCTTTATTTTTCTCAGCCAAAAAGTTGGGACACACACCTGAGTTTACACAGTTTAAAAGAGGTAGAGTTGGAATTTGAGGCCAGGCAATTAACCCAGGGTCTCAATGCTTAACCACTAAGTTCTACTGGCTGGAAATACTGGGTTAAATGAGGTTGAACCAATGATTGATTGATTTCTGTTATAGAATTCCTTACTAACCTTAATGTGTTACTGTGAATTATGAATTTTCCACCGCAGGATATACCATAAAGTTTCCAAAGCTTATATAACCACCAATTTTTTTATTTTCATGGAGTACCTAAAAGCACTAGTAGAACATTCTTTGGAGAATGTTGCTATAACTTGATTTTTGTTCTGGGTTAATAAAATAATACATAAGAAACAATTGAACCATAAGGAAAATTGAGCAAAACTTAAGTGTATTTATTTTCAGTTTAATATCAATTGGTTTTAGAATTCTTTTCCTGTTGATTCTAAGATTAATGAATATGTCAACCTGGGTAGACAAAATTGAATTGTGTGATACAACCAAATTCCTTAAATTATTTTTTTAAAAATCAGTTGTAAAGAAAGAGAACGACTCATTTTCAGATAAATAAATGAAAGCAAAATGTTAACTAGCAAGTAGTCCATCTATGTGTCATAGTGATTCAAGAATTAATATATTCAAAGAAACAGGTACTTAGCAAGCATATAATTTAGTTAAATTCTTTGGTAATAAATTTATAATGAATTCAAAATGGAAGCTAAGGAAGCAGTTTCTTTCTAGAATTACTGTATGAAAGACAATCACTACATTTTCTCAAAAAAAAAGTGATATATTCATTCAACTTAGTGCCTCCTGGATGCAGGAGACTGTTGTTTTATCTTTTAGAAGACAATAGATGATTAAGACACAAATTCTGCCCACATATATTTCATAATTTAATCCTCAGATAACTCACACCCTCAAGGGAGAAATAGCATTCAGAGGAGGGAGAAATGCACAGGAGAAGATGAAGAAAGATACAGAAAGGAATGTCATTTAAACTGGACAGGCAGGTACTAGGAAGGGAAAGACATGAATGACAGGAAAGGGGACAGAGTGACTTATGTACAGAGAGGGAGAAGTACAGAGAAGAAGAAAAATATAATTCAACTTAATTATATCTTTGTGTCTGTGAGGGGAGGAATAAGCAGTGAGATATGTAGGTTTTGTGGAAACCAGGGTAGAACTCTACCTACCCTACGGCAGAAGCTACCAAGTAGACAGGGCAGTGTGATGATTATGAGCATGGGCTGTGAAGCCTGAAGACTTGTCCAGATTTCAGTAGCCATAGCTCCCCACCAGGAGCAACTGTGCTGCCTAGGGGTCATTTGGCAAAATCAGGAAAAGTTTTTAGCTGTCACAATTATTTTAATGTTGGATATAGTATTGTGATCATGTAAAAATGTTTAAGTAATACTACATTTAGCTTTTAAGACAGTGACATTATAGCTGTAACACACTGCTTATTGACATTTAAAGGGAAAAATATCATTAGTCAGTGAGCTAAATATTTCAGAAAAACTCTTCTGATGATCATAGCTAAAAAAAGATGGAGGAAACATAAAAAATTATCATCCAAAAGTTATCAAATAGTTGGGTGGTAAGGAATTAAAATGCCGAGACACTGGAAAGGATGTGAATCCAGAGATTTTTAACAGGGTAATGGGGAACATTTCTGCCTGGGGCATTATCCAATTATAAGTTGATCACCACCAAAAGCTGAGCTACTTCTTATTTTATACATTTTTAACATCATCACAAGTCTTGGGTGACAAAAATCAGCCTTCAGGACACATGACATGTATAATCCTACTAAGCTTCACTGTCTGCTTTGGGTTGGCTTGAAAACGCCACATCCCAGGATTAAGAGGAAAGAAGGAACCACCCTTGCACAGACAGCAGCCAGGTCATCTGGGTAGACCAGAAAACTTCAAACCCAAATCTCAGTGTTAAGTTATACAGACTAATAGTGACCCCAGAAATCAGCAGTAGCAATAAAAATCTTTAGAAAGATTTTAAAGAAAGATAAATCATTCCCAGATGTCTATTATTTCTACCAATAATTTTCCTTATATAATATCCATTACTCAGAAATAAAGAGACAAATGAGAAAACCAATCATCGATGACAAGCAAGCAAAACCACTTCTGAAACATCAATAGAAACACATACAAAGGACCCCTGAGCTGAGGACACAGAGAGACAGAGTTGGAAGAATGGAGGGGCAAGGAAAGGCATATTTGTAGGGTAGAGTACCAAATGGGAAAGAGCTGGAGAGAGAGAGACAGAGACCAATATAGACAGAGAGATTCAAAGATTTGCAGAGGGGCCCCCTGTTAAGAATTCAGCTGAGTGCTGATTGAAACATGTGTGTGAGGAAATTACCTGAGATCATAGGAAAAACAACCTGAAAGGATTAGAGGGAACAATGCTTGGAAATAATATAAGGCTGGGATTCGTTTGTGTTCCTACCAGAGAGAAGAGAAAAACTTTGAAGTTCACAGGTTTTTGGATAAAGGTCTCAGAATGTAGTGCCTCAGTAAAGGGAAAAATTAGTCCTAGACTAAAGGCTGCTCTGATTCCACCTAACAAAACTTCAAGCAAATCTCCACAAAATCAAACTATTCCCAAGTAAATGTGTCCAAAACAAAACTCAAGAATATCTGTAAGAATAAAAAATACCTATGACCCACAATAAGATAAAATACACAATGTCTAGCATCAAACCAAAAATTAAATCCAAATTAAGCAGAAGAAAGTAATAATAAGATAGCTCAGAAATCAAAGAAATCGAAAATGGAAAATTAGTAGGAAAAGTATCAATTAAACCAAAACTGGTTCTTGGAGATGATTAATAAAATTGAAAAATTTCTAGCTTGACTGATTATGGAAAAGAGAGAAGATATAAATTACCAACATCAGAAATGAGAGAAGTAACATAACTACAAATTTTAGAGGCACTAAAAGGTTAATGAGGGAATACTATGAGCAACACTATGCCAATAAATTTGACAACTTAGATAAAATGTACACATCTTTTAAACGCACAAGGTACCAGAGTTCATTCCAAAAAACAAAGAGGAAGAATCTGAATAAACTCAGATCTGTTTTCAAAAATTAAATTTGTAGTTTAAAAAAACTTTTCCACAAAGAAATCTCCAGAGCAACATGGCTTATTGGCAAATTCTACCAAACATTTAAGAAAGAAATAATGCCAATTCTATACAAATTCTTCCAGAAATTGAAGAGAATATGTTCTTTTTCTTGATTACAGTGATGGTTTCACAGGTGTATACATATATCAAAACTTATAAAATTTTACACTGTAAATATATGTAGTTTATTGTATGTCAATTTCATCTCAATAATCTGTTTTTAAAAGGCTTAAAAACTTATGTGCCCAATAAATAGGCAACAGAGAATTTCCCTAGGAAAATGTCCAACATTAAATAAAAAATGCAAATAAAAGCAGTATTGAAATATAGTTTTGTACTTCTCATCAATTTTGAACATAAAAAAATCAAATAAATTTTGACAAGGCTGTGGTGAGACAAGCATACATATGTACAGCAGATGGAATTCTAAACTTTTCACCCACTATGGAAAACAATACTGTAAAATACAGCAGCTGTCATAAATAGTTTTATTTATCTATAAAGAAATATTCATGTATTCAGTAATCTTTGTTTTTATCATAACTTCTAAGAAAATGATTTAACAATAAAGCTCCCTTGACCAGATGTTTTCTTCATTAAGTATAATAGGAAAAAATGGAAATCATTCAAATACCAAACAGTAGGAGAAGTTTTATAAATCATGTTGCTGATACATTATGAAACTACTTGTAAGTCAAAAAATAAATAAGTAAGTAAATGAGAAAACAAGTGAAAACACAGATGTCAATATTATGTGTGGTATAATTACAACTATTTTTAAATGTATATTTATTAACGAGAAAGACAACAAAGTCTGGATATAACATGTCAAAATAATCATAGTTTTGTTATGGGAATAACATTGGTGATTTAACATTTTTTAATGCCTCTGTTATTTGTTTTAATAGAAAAAGGCATTCCACTTGATCTAAATGTTTCTTACAATTTAGGTTCTTTTTCTTTAAAATTATTAATTCTTTGAAGTAGTTTTCTATTAAAGAAACTAATTTGAACAAATTCATCTACATTCTTTTTTTCTTCTAATTTCATCAGGGATCTTAAGTACAGACTACAGCCATGGAACAGTGTGAAGCCCTGAAGTAGATGATAATCTCATTAACCTGACATTTATCAACTGAGCTAAGTGGCCATGAATATGAATGCAACAGAGAGATGATGACTGAGGAAGTTTCTGCTGTGCTGGTTGCATTCTGCCTTGTGCATAAAAAATAACAAGGCTTAATGAAAAAAGTGCCAAAAACAATAACCATAAAAAAAAATCTTTGCATAGTTAAATAGCCACAGAAACTTGCATCCAGCATCTTGATCAATTAGTCCTTCTGGAGATGTAGATCTTTGAATGTGTTTGCTTCCTAAAGAGTCTTGTTTGATTAAAAGTAAAAATGAGTCTCAAGATTCAGGTGTTTTGTTTTTTTTTTTTTCCATTTCTCTGTTTCTCTCCCTCTGTTCCTCTTAACAAGAGGGAAACGTCCTTGCAGTTTCTTCATCTGCGCACATAGTGGCGGCACCAAATAGCTTAACTTTGAAGAAAAACTTGGTGCTTCTGGAAGCCACTACCTCTGCATATTGCTAAAATTTTCTCTTTGTGTGAATGCTTGTTTCGACATGCTTCAAACATGTTTGCACACTAGGAAAAAATCACTTGTCTATTTTTAAATTGACAATATTTCCCTGTTGGCCAATCACCTGTTACCTAATTTGTATTACAGAAATACACATTCAAATCACTTCAGCTTTTCTAATAGATTATTTATCTAAACATGCTACAACATAGTGCATTATAAGTCAATGGATCCTTTTGCAGACTTCATACAAGTTTCTTAAACCTTTCCATATGTAAATGTAAAAATGTTGAGCATTACCTAATAGGATTCCTGGAGAACATGTGTTTATAGTATTAGCAGAGTAATGTATTTATTATCATTAACTTCTGTAGACAAAAGATGAACTTCTCAGTAAATCAAACCTATCAGAGCTAACTAGCTATTTTAAACATTATAATATGGATATTGATTGTTTTTACATTTCATTATGAAGTTTAAATTTTGGTTATCAACATTATTAAATTTGCCTTTGTTAGAAATATAATGTTAAACAAAAACAGTTGCTTCCAGTATTTGGAAGAAGTTGACTTTGAGGGGAATGTATAGACTCTAAACTAATACTAACATTAGTGTTTATCTACTAGTGTGACATAAAGCTACCATTCACAAATTATTATTAAAATGAACTGAGAACCTAATTTGAGATTACAAATAACTTAGAAAACAATGATGAATTCCAATATGGAGTCAAGAATAGAGTCTTTACTACAAATGGAATCTCAGTAGAACCTTGACACATTTACAAAATATTTTGATGCCAAATATATCTCACAAATTATTCTGTCAGAGGTTATCATGGAACAAATTCAAGTAAAGGGAAAAAAGAACAAGTAACATAAAATACTAAGTGGTCACATTAAAACAGAAATAGATACTCACTGCTTCACAAAGCCAGAAATAGTCTCAGCCATCTAGTCCAATTTCTTCATTTTACAAATTAGAGCTCAGAAAAATCAAGTAACTTTCTTAAGGTTATATAGTCCATGGTTGGCATAGACAGTACTAGTCTCTTAATTTCTAGTGTTGTACCCATTCATCTTCTGTATCATGTTTTCATATCATGTCAAGTAAGAGGAGGCACAAAATGGAGCATACTATAAACATATATACCACAGTCAAGGCCAAATGTTAGCTATAAGCCAAAGCACAAAAGATATTTCAAAAAGAATTTTTGAAATTTTCCATTGGTTAGGAAATCAGTTATATCCATGAGTGGCCAGTGGCAAATTAAAATATCTTATGCATTACACATTGACTGCCATTCTTCTTTTTGTCTTTCAAACTAAGTTCAGCCAAAATTTCAATGTAAATACAGTTATGACAAAAGAATAACACCTTGGGCTTCCCTGGTGGCGCAGTGGTTGAGTGTCCGCCTGCCGATGCAGGGGACACGGGTTCGTGACCCGGTCCGGGAAGATTCCACATGTCGCGGAGCTGCTGGGCCCATGAGCCATGGCCACTGAGCCTGCACGTCTAGAGCCTGTGCTCCGCAACGGGAGAGGCCACAGCAGTGAAAGGCCCGCGTACCGAAAAAAAAAAAAAAAAAAAGAAGCAGTAAATTTCACTAATGAATCAGAATGAAGGGACAATATCAACACTGATAGATATCCATCTGTCTATCACAGTCTTCTTTCCAACTTTAAAAACAAGTATTTAATATTATAACTCATCCATGACTGGATTTGGAATAACTGGAAACTAATTTATGTTTTCAGATATATAAATAGTGGGTTATTTTATGCTACATTTAATTTAGTCATTAGCTTAGAGTTAATAAATATGTATTTTGTCCAGATGTTTACTGGTATTATGGTAAATTATAATTTATGTACTTACAGATTGTCTTCACATGCAGGCAGCAGGATAAACAAACCAGGTACCATCTATTCTGGATTGCTCTGGAATATGGAAACCCAATCTTCTTCAGCTCGGGATGGCCTAGGGTACACCACTTCATCAGAAGAAATTGCGTTCATCATCTGTCATCATATATCACTGGGAACGCACAGCACTTCCCCATATTATTCATTTTCTTACAAACAACCCTGGAAAGTAAATACAAACAACTCATTTTCAGATGAAGACATTGAGGTCTCTAACTGGAGGATGATGTAGACTCCACAAATCAGCAACAAAAAAGAGATTAAAAACAGTCTCTTAACCAAATTACATTGCTTACCTGCTGATACACAATACCTCATTCAATGACTCACATTATCCAGTATGTGGTTGAGTTTTCCCATTCATTTTTGATCTAGTAACCTTGAGATTTTACACCACTTAAGTTTTATTATTTGGAAATTACATTTAATTTATCCCCACAAATACATTGGAAGCGAATAAATGTAATGTAAATCAGTAATCAGGTGGCTTTAAGACTGCCTTTTAATTAGACCTGGGTAATTTGTCTAACAAATATATCACTGTGCAATAAAATTAATGTGTACAATAAATTCTAAAGTGACTCTTCTGCCATTGGAAGACTGTAAAGCATGCTGCATACCAAGTAGTATCAAAGTGTTCCCTGGGCTGCAGACTTCCTGCTCTGAGCATTTTTTCTCATTAGGGAGTTAGACCTAACTCGACTTGCACACATGTTCTCCTGGTGTCATGAGTAACCCAAAGCAACAGTATGACCAAAGATTTCCTGTGGAGAGATTTAGTTATGCCTCCTACTGTTAATATCTTGCCCAGTCCTCAAGCCTTTCTGTTATTAAAAATTATCATGGGCTTATTCATGAGCCATCTCAAAGTGGTTCTTTGTCAGCCGCATCAGTACACCTGACAGAGATGATGATAGAAGCTGGCAGAAGGAGAAAAGGGATCAATGGCTCCTCCTTGTTCAAGAAACTCCAACATAGTGACAAAAGTATCCAGTAGGTTAATCCTTTCTGAGCACATGAAGCTTCATAAACCTGCAAAAAAGTAGGGTCATATTGACAATGAGCAGGTCTGTCTTCAGCTCTCAAATGTGTTTGCAATCCGACTTTCCATTCCTCAGAGGCATCGTTAGTAAAATGGAGTTAATACTAGTGTCTTTCACCATAAATTAATAACTCAGTTCTGTTCTTCAAATACTTTCTTCCCCCAAATGTTTAAGATATTACACTTTGTCAGCTACTGATGAATTTGTTGGAAATTTTGGAAACTTTCTTCAAAGAATACCACTTGGCTTTATTTTCTTGAATTATTCAGATAAATGTCATTGCCCTGTATTAAATTTTAGTGATTACTAGCAAAGTTCATTAACTTCAACATAGAGCTTTTAAACTCAATCTAGAATATTATTTATTTAAAGTATGCTATTATTAGTAACATTACTATTATTACTATTGCCTGTATTTAAAACTATCACTTATGGCATACATACCATAGGACACACTATGCCAGGCCTTTCATTGACATTATCCTACTTAATACTAATAAAACAAAAATTACATGGAGAATGTTTTAGCCTCATTTTTCAGATTT
This sequence comes from Lagenorhynchus albirostris, assembly GCF_949774975.1. NCBI lineage: Eukaryota > Metazoa > Chordata > Mammalia > Artiodactyla > Delphinidae > Lagenorhynchus > Lagenorhynchus albirostris. Next base: position 60,643,592 of record NC_083106.1, on the reverse strand, counting down.
AGAAACTGAGCTTCAAAGAGGATAATATGTCTAAAGATACCTTGGCTAATTACCTGGCAGAGCAGAACTCAGCTTTATCTGAGTCCAATATCCTATCTATTCAGAATGTGATCTTATCTACAAGGGTTTTGAAGAGTCTTATGTTAAGATTTAAAAGCTCTGCTTTTCCATTTCATTCAATTATAAAGTCAACGAGTATTTTCTGAGACTCCTAAGTGCGAGGCAAGAATTGCCATGCAATGGAGAGGAAAACAGACCTGATTCCTACCCTCAACGAGTTTACAAACCTATAATCACACCAATAAATAGAAATTGCCAACGGTGACAAGTGTTCGGAAGAAAGAGTAGAGTTTCAGAAAGATAGGTATTTGCAGCATCTCTGGAGTAGGGTGGGGTGCAAAAGCCATTTTCAAAGAACAGAAAAACATTCAGTAACCAAAGCTACCCTGGGGCAAGATGAGGCTGAGTGAAATCACCTTTGTGACCAGGTATAGAGAAGGACACTGCCAAGGAGAAGAGTGGAGTCCTATTAGGTTGCTAATATGAACCAGCATAATTAACTCTCACAACTGTGTGTAGAGAGGATGAATCATTAGCCTCATCTTATCCACGTGGAAATGGAAATTATATGACCATCCAGGCACAGAACCAGCAAGCAGAAGGGCTGAGAGTTGAATTTGGGTGTGCCTCTCCTGAAAGCCGGCACATTTTTTCACATTGCTCTGCCCGGGGACTGCCTGCTGGGCAGGCTGCTTCAGAAAAACACATGTCGGTGACCATCAGCTAAAACTTCAAAGCTGATGAAAGCTGATTAAGAACTGCTTCATGATAGAGCTCCATTGAAAAGCCTCTTGGAATGACAGGAGCCAAAGGATAGGGATCTATCAAAAGTGAAAATCATTTATTTAAATTACTCCTGACACAAAATAATGCTTGGATGTGAATTACAACAAAAATACCAATCCTTGACTGTATTTTTTGCACTCTAAACTCCAATTCAATGCACATCTTTGAAAGAATGCATTCTAATCACCTCAGTCTCAGGAAGTGCTACCAGTTTCACTGTGCTTCTCCCAAATGACTGCAGACTAGGAACCTAAACACATACAGAGTCATTGTGGCAATAAGGATGAATATTTGCTAATGTTTCCACAGTACCTCTGTGTAGTTGCTGGAATAAATTCATTTGTCTTTGCACTATCAAGTTTGAATTAGGAAATGTGACGCAGTTTTACAGAGATTCGCAGTATATCCTAAAGCTAAAATAAGTGTTTCTACAAGACCCATATCCTAAACTCACATAAGCTTCCTTGTTGGAAATCCTGCTCTTGTTTGTGCAAATATCTTCTAAAGCACAGCACAGGAATGTTGAGATCATTCAAACTCATTGCTGATTCAAACTCATTGTTTGAGTCCCTCTGGAGACTCTCCAGCAGGCCTCCCAGTCTCTCTAGAGTGCTTGCTGAAATAACCTTCCTTCCTATAGTCATTTCTGAAAGCCTTCCTCATTCTTCAAAGTCCAGTGTAAATAATGAATATTTTAGCAAGTTTCCCAGATGTCCTGCTCAGAATCATTTTTCCTCCCTATACTCCCATGGGTACAGTATCTCTACTGTTATACCTGTTTCAATGTGACATATTAGAATTGTGTTCTATCTCCTCTACTCACTACATTTTAAGTTCCTGAAAGTCACGGATGACATATTTCTTCTCCTCCCCCTCCCCACTGCTCAGCAGAGGACACGGTACAAAGACTGTATTTGTTGACTTATAGACTCTCCTTATCTTAAGAATCTAATTCTATACAGTCACACATTTGCTTTATTATTTACAACTATTTATTATGATTTTTGGAGACATGTTCTATAATGCAAAATGTAGGATATTTGGCTATCTCTGGGATAGCCAAATTCTGTATTACCTTCACATAGTGCCTACCATAATGTCTTTGGCACACTCCAAATTCTGAATACACACACACACACGCACACACACACACACACACAAATGCAAAACACTATTATAGTCTAACTAGACTTCTCCCTAGATTGTGGGCACCTCCACATGTTTTTACTTCTGTCCCTCTCTCTGGACAGTTAATTGACTAATGTTGCTTGTCTAACTGTGGAGTAGATTCTCCAGAAGTCATGGAGGACAAAACAATATTATCTCTAACAGAGTTGTATCTAACTACTGTAGAGCTGATAGAACCTTGAAAATTGTAAGAACCCCTTTGGTTTGTAGACGATAAAACTGCAGCCAGTGGAACTAAGAGAATTGCTGAATACTCATTCAATGACAGAATCAGGACTCCTTATTCCCAGCCTGCCGATCTCAAAGGTCTGATATTTACAAAATATAAAATGCTGGCTTTAATAACTCAAGAAGATGTTTCCACAATTCTGGAATATTTGTTTTACATATTTTTTAAGTCAAATCTATTGAGGTGTGATTTATGTGCCATGACTTTCATCTATTTTAATTATACATTTATATGAAGTTTGAAAATGTGGACAGCTATGTAACCATCACAAAAAAGATATAGAGCATTTCCCTCTCACCAAAACCTTTCCTCAGACCTATTTTTGGTCAATTTCCATTCCATTTGCTGGGTCCAGGCACCCACTGATGTGTTTTCTGTCATTGTAGAATAATTTTGCCTGCATTAGATGTTCATGTAAATGGTATTATTTGGTATGTGGACAAAAATGTCTGGCTTTTTTCACTTAGCATAATTTGAGATTCATCAATGTTGTTGCTTATATCAGTAGTTGATTTTTTGTTAATTAACAAAACTCCAGACTTGATTTGGATTTCACCAGTTTTTCCATTTATATTGATTGATCACTACAGTAAATTTCAGAGAAAGGATAAATAAACTGCAGTGGGTTTCATAAAGAATATACAAAATGAATGAACTGAAGAGCCAAGTCATGATTTGGGTGAAGAACATTCAAACTCAAGAGACAAGCAGATTAAAATGCCTCAGTGCTGATGTGAGCATAGCATGACAGAGGAAAATCAGAGTTCTGAAGAGAGAGGCTGAAGAAGACAGAACAAGAGTAACAGTAGTGGGAAATGAGATGGAGAAGTAGCCAGAGATCCATCCATATAAAGTTGTACGTGCCGTGGAAATGTTTTAAATTTTATTCTAAATAGGATGAGTCACAATAGAGTGTTTCAGTAGGAGAGTAACATGATCTGATTTGTTTCAAAGAACACCTGCATCTTCCATTTTAACATAATGGCAGAAAAGATATAAAGAGAAACATATCCAAGTACAACACATTATTTTTTTTTAAGCTGTAGGCAAAGGAAAGGAAATCCACTAAGTCAGAAACAATAAGAATCTATACTTTAAGTTTTGGTCCTGCATTAAAGCTAGAAATGTCTGTCCTTCCCTGGTAGATGAGAGCTGGGATTTAACAAGCTGAGTGCACTGAGGACTTTAAAGAGAAAAACCTGGGAAGTCTGATTAGCGAACACTGATAACATTGGAGACCCTGAAACACAGATGTTCAGTGGGTGAATCAGACTCCCATAGAGGGAGACAGTGGAGGAAAAAAACAAAACTTGAACTTGACTTTGGGTTTTATGATAACAATGAAAAAAAATTACTCATTGAAATTTCAAGTCCCCGTTCACACAGGTTTGCTTCTGATTTCATCTTAGCCAAATGGTCCTAAAATAATCCAAGCTGAAAATTTACCACCCATGTCTCTGTTATTTCCATGCACAGGTGAAAGCAAATGAATGAAGATACATACAACTCAGGACTCAAAGAATTGCCACAGAGTTTCAAGGAATGTGAGCTCACGATAAAAACTTGTTAATGTTAGGAGGAGACAAGCTGATATTAAGATCATGAACAAAAACAAACTACAGAATCTGCCCAAAATAGAAAGATGATATTAGAATTTTCCAGTACTAAATATAAAATAAACATTTTAAATATATACAAACAAAAAAGAAAATATTTAAATGTATGATGAAGGAATAAGAATTTATCAAAATTGACAAGAATATTTGAAAATAAAACAACTATGAGGTACAAATATGCAAACAAAAGTAATGTTATGGGTTAACAGCAGACTAGAAAAAGGTGGAAAAAACTGATAAATGGAACTATAAGAGTACAAAACAGGCAACACAAAGATAAACAAGAAATTTGAAGAAAGAATGAGAATGTAATATAAGACTTACTAGAGTATCAGAAGGAGAGAATAGAAAAGAGATAGTAGTTGAAAATTTTCCAAAACTGAAGAAAGAGTGAAATTTTCAAAATTCAGAAACTTGAATGAAACCTAAGGAGGGGAAATTGAAAAGAAATCTATACAAAGTCATATCACACTGAAAATGTAAAATATAAAAGACAAAGAGAAGGTATTAAAACAGCAATCAAGTTTTAAGAGATTATAAACAAAGTTAATTCAAAGAAAATATAATTAGAATGATAGCTAATTTCTCAATAACTATAATAAAAAACAGAAGAATGCTATTTTCTGATACGAGAGAAACTAATTGTCAAACTAGTACTCTGTATTTGGCTAACAATCTTCAAAAGTAAGATTGAAATATAGATATTTTCAGAACCCCAAAAAGAGAATTTACTATAACTGGATCACAAAACAGAGTTCTAAGGAATCTATTGATACTTAAAAAAATAGAACTTATTGATACTTAAAAAAAATAATCAAGAAAAAAATGTCAGGGATTAAAAAAACTGATAAGCAAAGAAAAACAGTAAGCTGGGTAATAAAGCTATACAATCATTAACTACACTATAAAAATTATTAGATAATAAGAGAGTATTAAAGTTTGCTGAATGCAAAATTACATTAAAAGACAGTTAAAGTTTATTAACCAGGAGGAAGCATTAGAAAATGCAATTTGCTCAGAATAAATTCCACCTAAAGATATATAAGTTTTTATGAAAAAATTATAAAATTTATTAAAATTAAAAAGACCTAAAGGGAGGCATATACCATTCTATGGATAGTAAACATTCAATGCCATTTCTACCAAAAACAAACAAACAATTTTTCGTGGTACATGGGAAGCTGATTCTAAAATGTATGTGGAAGAATGAAGGGCCAAGAATAGCCAAGACCCTAGAAGGAAGAATTATTTTAATAGTGAAAAACAGAAAATAAGCAAATTTTCCAATGATAGCACAATGCCTAAATATATTATTATTATAGGGATCATTAAAAAACCTCTCCTTAGGATCTGAAATTCCCTCCATGTAACTCCCTATCACCATATAATAATTTTTTCTTGTTATGGGAAGAGCACTTTATCTTATTCCATTGTTCTAGGTAAATTTGGCAAAGTTCCTTTTTTTTTTTTATCCCCCTGTAAGATGTTTATATATTTGCACTGAGGAGGGATGAATAACATGTGTAAATTCTCTTGGTTTATGTTCTTAGGGACTCTGCTGGCTCATCATATTGAATATATATTTCCCTAACCTAATTATAAAACATCAATACAGTTACTTAAGATCTGATAGAATTCTTTAGGACTTGACCCTGGAAAGTTTTAATGTTGTAGATATTCACTGCTTGTTCAGATCTACCCATCAAACTTCTCTGCTCTCCAGAATGAACTCTATGATCTACTTCAGGCCTTTGATTTTTCTTTACAGTGTTTTAACATAAACTTCAGCTCTACACATTTTCCAAGCTAGCCATTCATGCCAGTTTATGTTATATATTGAGATATATAATCACTACCATTTAATTTGTTTTATTTATTAAACCTACTGAATCATCTTATATAATAAGCAGATCAATGGATATGGGAGCTCTTTTAGTTAGGATGGCTAAGCAAGTCCTATTTGAGGTGACATTTGAGTACAGACCCGAATAAAGTAAGGTATTGAGGATTGTGCAACGCTGGGTGAGAGCATTTCAAATAGGGAAAACAGCAAGTGCAAAGAACTTGAGGTAAGAATTTTTAACATGGTGCCTTTGAGGGACACCAAGAAGGCGCCGTAGGTAACAGAGTGAGGAGGTAGGAAGTTGTATGATGCAGAGTTAGAGATGTACTCACGGGCAGATCATGTAAGGTCATGATGAAGACTTTAAATTTTGTTCTGATTATAATGCAAAGGAATAGGAGGATTCTGATGAGGAAACTAGCATGATTTGATTTACATGTTTGAAGGTTCACTCTAGCTCAGCTGCAAAGTGGAGAACTGACATTAGAGAGGTAAGAGAACAAGCAGTTAGATTACCATCAATCTAGTTCAGGGTAGAGATGATTGTGGATTAGAGTGTGGGGTAGCAGTGGTGAGAGGTGGTTGAATAAAGGATATATTTTTAAGTTATAGCCAATAGAGCTTTTTGGTTGATGGGTGTGGAGTCCTGACACCAAAGTTATACTGAACCTTATGTACAGAAGTACTAAGCCCCTGGGAGAATTAAACTTCTTTTAGTAATGGAGGTAAATGGGGATGCCAGGTATGATGGAATTATTTCTGAGGATATTTAAAGGCAAGTGGACACCCAGTTCCAATTCCAGCCTCTCCTTTGAGAGATGGATTTGCCTAAGCAATTTTGTTAAATAATTGATACAATGTTGTGGTAGATACAGAACAGAGCATGGGAATATGAATTATCACTCAGAGTACATGAGGTTCCAGGGCCTCAGTGAAACTGCTCTGAACTGTGCTGAGCTCAGAGGAACAGGTGTACTATAAGGCACTCAAAGAGCATCTTGAGACATCTTTTTATCCAAATAAGGTATTTCACTGTCTTACCCCTACAAAGAGTTGATTCAATTGTCCAACCTGTGAAACTTTTGTTTGCAAACCAATTTTTAACATTCTATCCAAAGAAGCATTATCAGATGCCTTATCAAAAAAGTCATATTGCTTTTTCTTTCCCAGTAGCACATACTAAGTGTTCCTTTAGAGAAAATAATACTTTCCCTCAGTCTCTGCAACCTGACAATTAGCTGTCTTGTCTGAAGTTTCCTTATCCTCATAAACATATAAAAAGCATCAGAATAACTACACTTTTTTTCTCCGTATGGAGTGACACCTATCCTGTGATTAATGTGTATTGTTTGACCATCCAGTACCCCTTTCTCTGGGGAACTTCTCCACCTTTATTCAGTAAGACTCCAGCAGGACTGTCTATAACTTACCTGTTTTCTTCAGTGGTGGTGGGTCAGCCCCATGATGTAGACCTGACCAAGCATGGTACTCAGATTCCTGCCCAAAGTGGTCTATAAGGTGGCATGTGTCCCAAATAGCACTATTTGCAGTCCTATATAAGATTATATTTATCAAGGGGTAGGAAAGAGAGGATGTGATTTTTACCTAAATCAATTAAACTATAAAATTAATTTATCTAAAATTAAAAGCTTAAATTTAATGTGAGCCCAGTCTGTCAGTGGTCATAATTTCTCCCACATGGGAGAGAGTCTGAGAATAAAAGAAACACAGAGAAATGTAGAACCAACAGATGAAGATAAATATAGCCCTGACCACAGCTTTCAACATATGACTCCATATGTACCTCAGCAAGTTCTCCTATTTGTTTTATTTGTCAGTTGTTTTATTAGGAATCTGTTTTTCTCTAATAAGTTAGCCTAAAACATTGCAGCTTAAAATGACAAACATGAATGACCTTACACAGTTTCTGAGAGTCAGGAATCCAGCCATGGATTAGATGGGTGGTCTGACTTAGGATTTCTCATGAGGTTGCAGATAAGATGTCATCTGAGCAGATCATTATCTGAAAGCTTGACTGGGGCTGGAGGATTTTTTCCAACATGACTCATTCACTCACATGGCTGTTGGCTAGAGGCCTCAGTTCCTCACTGCCTTTTCTCAGAAGGCCTCAGTTCCTTATCACATGGATTTCTCCACAGAGCGGCTTGAGTGTCCTCATGACATAGCAGATAGCTTTCCTTGGAGTGAGCAGTTCAAGAGAGAGCAAAGTAAGAAACTACCACGTCCTTCATGATTTATCCTCAGAAGTCACATACCGTCACTTCTGCTATCATCTGTTGGTCACAAAGACTAATCCTGACACAATGTGGGAGGGGATGACACAATAGCTTTAAGAAGCAGGAAATGTGGTCACTGAAGCCATCTTCAAGGATGAATGCCCGATTCTGCAAACACATACACATTCCTTTTTATTTTTTTCTTCTAAGCTACTGTGTTTTGGGTTTCTGTCACTGGAGGCCGAAATAGAGTTCTGCCTAATATATAATCACCAAACAATCCTCCCACCCAGGAAAATCTACTCTATTTTCAAACATTTTAAAAATAGAGGCCATAGGGAATATCCTAGAAAGAAACCCCAAACATATAAGTAGTGTTATTATATGTGACATTTTGACTTTCTGAGCTTCATTTCCATCTAAAAAACATCTGGACCAGACTTTCTACCACTGTGAAAATCAAATGAACACAAACAATATTGTTGTTACTTTTAAAAATGAATATTTAAAAGTTTACAAATCTTTCATGTATCTTTTTTTCTTTTTTTTTTTTGCGGTACGCGGGCCTCTCACTGTTGTGGCCTCTCCTGTTGCGGAGCACAGGCTCTGGACGCGCAGGCTCAGCGGCCATGGCTCACGGGCCCAGCCGCTCCGCGGCATGTGGGATCCTCCCGGACTGGGGCACGAACCCGTGTCCCCTACATCGGCAGGCGGACTCTCAACCACTGCGCCACCAGGGAAGCCCATGTATCTTTTTTTTTTATTCAATGATTATAATAATCCTGTGAAGTAGATAGGTCAGGTATAGCTTTCAGCAGTTTTCAGATGAGGAAATGGAAGGGAAAGGTTATTATTAACCCAAGGTCAATGTAATCCAGCTGATAGAGTGGCATAGCTGTGCATCTATCAATCTAGTTTGTGCCATATTGTCCTTCTGCACTCTTGCATCAAAGGCATTCCAACCATAATAAATGTCCTCATCCTGTTTCAGCACTAGCTCACTCCTGAAAATGTGACTTAGCCTCAACTGTGCAAGTTTAATAAACTAATATGGACTGTACTCCAGTCTGAATAGTCATTAGTTTTAAGCCCTTCATTTATGAGAAACTGACACGTTAGCTCTATTTCCAAGGCTATACTTTCCAATACCGTATTCTGAGGTTTTGTTTCTTGTTTTTGTTTTTTTTTTTTTTACAAAGAAAGAGAAATGTGCTGGTACATCACAGAAACAAGGACAGGGAAATAAAACTTCTTGCTTTACAGTATAAGGTGTTACAATTTAACAAGAGTCATGCTGTAATAGGAAGGTATCAGAAGTGGGGAGACAAAGAAGGCTGCTGTTTCTCCTGCAAGTCCTCAGAATGTCTCCTTGCTCATCTGCTTAACAATCAGATGTGAATATCTACAGCATGAAGCCCCTTAGGTACAAGAAGACAGTGTTACAGATTCATAGGGCCGGGTGTGACAGCCTTTCACTCCCAAACACAAGCTTTTGCCTGTGCTTTTTAAACATAAGTAGCACGTAAGAGCACATTAAAATTACACAATGTACAATGTAAGACATTTTCATTTTAAGTCTCATTGAATCTATTTCTGACACATATAATGCAGTAAATCAACCAATAAAGAAAAATCATAAATTCTCAGAGAGGACTTATGATACGAGCCATGTTATCTCTTCTGTGAAGTTAATTACTTCCTCTGTTTTTTGGCTAAAATCTCAACCCTTTTTCTAACGTCCCTTAAAAATTCCCTTCACTTTCTCCCCAAGATAGCACTACATTTCCCTGATCCACAATAAGCTCTTACTCATTTTATAAAGTATTATCATCCCTTCTCAGAAAATCATTGAAAATAGAAAAGAAAAAGTGCTGATTGTCCTTCTCTTTTGGTGGCAATAGCAATTTTTCCCCATTAAATAGAAGTGATAAAAAGAACAAAATTCAGGTCCTCCCAGCCAGGCGAATGAACTCACAGGAAATTATATAGTAAATTATACAGTAACATCTAAGCTTTGTGTATTTATATATGAAAAGTGCATCAGACTAAGTGAATTGAAATGACCTATCACCCAGACATTTTATTTATTTAAAAATTGAAAAAGCAGAACATTTTGATAAAGATGAAAATTTACTCTTTTAAAACATTATTATCAAAAGATTACCCAAACTCCACTCCTGACTACCACCCTTTTTTTAGCCTCAACCTTCTCACACATCATTGTCCTCAGCAGTGTACAGTAAGGTGACATAACATGTATGCCTGGAATAGAAGGATGCTCAGGACAGAAGGGAATCAGAGAGGGTGTGATATTAGAGAGGGCAATTCAATAGCAATCTTAAAAGGCTCAAAGTTCAATGACTTAGCGTTTTGAGATATGAAATAAATGAAAATGAGAAAAAGTCCTGAGTATGAAAGTAGACAAAAAAATTACCTTGTCAAAATGCCATGCATCCATCAACGGTAGAATCTGTAAATAAATGGTTGCAAATGGAATCCAATATAGCAGAAAAAATAAACAAATTGCAGCTAAGTACAACAACATAAAAGGATCTTAGGAAAATAATTTTGAGTGGCAAAAAAATTGTAGAAAAATATATAACAGAATGATTCAATTGAGTCACATAAACTTCAAACACTTAATCTAAACAAAAGCTTGGGATATAAACATAAAATTAAGCTATATAGAAAAACAAGGGAATAATAAACCCAAAATTCAAGACAGTGGTTACATCCGAGGGTGAAGGAAATGGAACGAGGACTCAGAGAGGAGTGTTTATGACCTGAAGGGAATGGATTTCTTTGTGTGTTGGGTGGTAGATACACAGGTGTTCCGTGTGCATTGCTTTTTAAAATCCTTGCATGTATTTAAAAGTATCCTTTGGATTTTATTTATATCTAATTTTTTTTTTTTTTTTTTTTTTTGCTGTACGCGGGCCTCTCACCGCTGCGACCCCTCCCGCTGCGGAGCACAGGCTCCGGACGCACAGGCCCAGCGGCCATGGCTCACGGGCCCAGCCGCTCTGAGGCACGTGGGACCCTCCCGGACCGGGGCACGAACCCGTGTCCCCTGCATCGGCAGGCGGACTCCCAACCGCTGTGCCACCAGGGAAGCCTATTTATATCTAATTTTTAAAAAACGAATTTTAATAGTGTCATGTACCTTGATACTGCCTAGCCCTTGAACAAACACTGACCATCTAAAGAGCTAGTTCCTGAAACTGAAACTCAAACTGAGAAGACAGGCTTTGGGTCCCATGCTTTTGGATCCGAATGTTGAGGAAGGATGTCTAAGATATACTTCTGAAGGTTGTTTGCTGATGTGGTACCCAGCACAAGGAGGAAAGCCAGAAATGGAATTCTGCTAATTCTGGGAAAGCCAGAAAGTCAGGAATTCCTAGGGAGAAAGTCAAGTCCTAGTTTAGACAGTTATTTTTAGTAGTCTGTTTCTGAGAGACTATTGTTTTTTAATGAACATACTCTAGAAATCCATATTTTCAGCACCACAGAAATAAATAGCCCCTTATCTTGACCTGTGTAAAGTCAGGAGTGTACTAGAAAACCTTTAGTTCCATGCACTAATCACAGATTTATCAGAAATGACTATTGCATAATGTATACTCAAGCAGAGGATGTAGAACTGACAAGTGATAATGCATATGTTCCTATTTTAGAAATCAATCTCTAGATAAAGTTCCTTTTTTTTTTAGCTGAACATTCAGAGTTGCTTCTGATGGAAGGTGATTTAAATTTATGACTAAATTTCAGGTTACTTCTCCTGAGACTGCTATCAAATTTCCCTCCAGTATTGAACAATATTCTGGAAGAATGTAATCTTTTAGATATTGAGAGAAAAACCTTATCAATAATATAGTTAGCATAATTCTTTCCATATAATGTCTATCCTAGATTAGAATTCATGAATTCCCACAGCAATTTTTTAAAAAAGGGAAGATAAAATCCAATTTTATGTTGGCTAATTTACTCTTGATAGTTATAGTTTATTGGAAGCAATGAGAAAAAGATAGTACAGGCATACCTCAGAGATACTGTGTTCGATTCCAAACAACTACAATAAAGCTAATGCCACAATAAACAGATATGCACAGATTTGTTAGTTTCCCAGTGCATATAGAAGCTATGTTTATGCTCTACTGTGCTCTATTAAGTGTGCAATAGTACTATGTGTAAAAAACAATGTACATACCTTAATTTTAAAATATTTTATTTCTCAAAAATGCTAACCACCATCTGAGACTTCAGCGAGTCGTAATCTTTTTGCAATAGTAACATCAAAGATCACCAGTCACAGACCACCCTAACAAATAACAAAGATTAAAAAGCTTAAAATATTGCAAGAGTTACCAAAATGTGACACAGAGACACGAAGTGAGTAAATACTGTTAGAAAACTGACGCCTACAGACGTGCAGGATGCAAGGCTGCTACAAACCTGCAATCTGTAAAAAAAAAAAAAGCAATATCTGTGAAGCACGATAAAGCAAAGTGCAATAAAACAAGGTATGCCTGTATCAATTCCAAGCGATCAAAGAGAAATTTCTGGAGTTAAAATATATATGTATGATTATACAAATATATGATACATATATGCATAAGCATATATATTTATATATAAAAAGAGAACAATAAAGATGGAAAACCAAAGACAAAAATCACAGAATCTTAAGGGAGGGTAATGAGCCAGATTAAAAATGTCACAAACATTATCTCAAGGCATACAACATTCTGTTTACAATGGATGAGTGGGAGGGTGATTAGAATGGAAGTGTCCATTTAATATATATGTACTTACATGTATGATATATACATGTAATACTCTCACATACATAGGTAATATATAATATATTTTATATTATATATACATAAACAATCTCACACACTACAACAGTTAACTAAAAGTTTTTGCCCTTATATAGAGCCAACATAATTAATATCAATCACAATTGGCTTTTCTTTTTGCTGATTAGCAGGCCCACCTGGACGCCAATCAATGTTGCTGGTCTATAGGATGCTACCCCCGTTATTCATACCGAACACCTTCCAAGGATTCTTTAAAATCATGTATCAAACACAAAAGCCATAGCAGTCAGAGGGGTACATTGCAGATGAGAACAGTGACAAGTTGGGAGAAGGAACAAATGGATATATTATTTCCACTAAAATCTCATATTTACTTACTTTTTTAAGAAGCATACCCCCCGTCCAACCCAGAAGTCTGCAGGGAGAGAATTCAGATCTAAAATCTTAACATGCTTCCTAGGATCAAATCAAGTCCCAGATGAATGGAATGGTCAACCCAGATTTCTGGGTTCTTTAAACACTGGAGTCCTTGAAGAGAATGAGGTCTGGACTGAGGCCAGCTTGGAGGTCCTCCAGGCAAATCTGCTTTCTGCTTTCAGAGCTGATTCCTTAAGTAGTTGGTTCTAAATATGTAAGGATTGTTAAAACTAGGAATACCAATGAGGCCCAGCCAGACTTTATTGCAAACATAACATCACTCCCTTTCTGTATTGCTTTCATTGTTTGCATGACAGTAATCCAGAAATAATTTTCTCTCAACAAAAGATGTGTAATACGTGTTTAAAAAAATCTTTGTGAAGAATATCTGGTTTCACAGTTAAGAAAACATTAATTTTATGCCCATCGGCATTCGGAACAACCTCTTTTGTTAACATATTTGACTGTAGGATTATGCATCTATTTATTTATTTCACTAAATGCCAAAGCAGAGATTTCCAGAATTTCCACAGAATTGTTGTTATATAATACAAATATCCCTTCCTTCTTGATGAAGACTCTTTAACAATTACACATTAATTAACATGAAAACAGAGAGCAGGGATAAAATGGAATTTGTGATTTTAATTCTTACCTTACTCAGTCACCAGGTGAGCCCCACAATTTCTCTAAAATAACATTTAAGCAGAGAAAAAGTAGAGGTACAGTACCAACAAAAATCTGGGTGTGTCGAAAAAGAACACATTCCAAAAACTTCCTTCCAGGGATGTAGCCTCTATGATACCAAAACCATACTTTAAATCTAACAATTCCTCCAAATGAAAGCCTACAGTTAAAGGTATAATAAAGATGTCTTCAAAAGGATTGTACTTCACTACCTTCAGACCTCATTTATCATAAAATCAGAATGCTTTGTCCATCAACGGCTATCAGAAGGTTATCCCAAAATGTTTGCAGAGAGAAAGTAAAAAGTGCTTTTTAAGCGCAGGTGTTCAACAAGTGTGTAAGGGTTTATGTGTGAGAATGAATGAATCACTGACCTGCCTCTAATGGCGTGGCTGAGAATTTGTGGGTAACACTAGGAAACAGAGGCATACCTCTGGCACTTGGTTACTCTACATCTTCTGGGTAGAATTAGAACAGAATCAGAAAATGATGGGCTAGCTCACCTGCCTCTACCCACAGCCTAACGAGGCACATGCCCAAATATATCTTTTTTGGAAGTAACAGTAAGATCACCGTGAAGTAGGTCAAATACCTTTGAAAATAATTTTCATAGAGGAAGGGTTCAAAAATAAGTGGAAAGGGATAAACTTCTAAGGACTCTTATTGCAAAGGTGTCTATGTCACAGTATCTATGAAAAAGGATCTGGAACAGAAATCCCACACACTTAGTGTATAGTAATTTGAAACTTAACTGTGAAGTGATTCTGATATACACAGCAATTTAGCCTATAAGAGAAAATGTATTCTGTTTCATCTTAAAAAAAAAATCACCTTAAATGTTTGTCTCACCCCACTACAGAAGGTAGTCATTGGGAATGCATAAGTTACTATTTAATGGGTACATAATTTTACAATAAGTCCCAGCCATCTGCTTCTTCCTCTAATTATGAGCTCAAGAAGGACATAATTCACTACATATGGTACAAAAGGCTGATGGAAAGGATTTAAGTATCATGTATAGCTTCTTTCTAAAATGTTCCTTTTCAAGACAACACAGTTTTCAGACTTAAAACACAAATCAGGGGAATTACTAACTCACTTTGAAAATTAGCAAATGCTTCTGAAGGAAAATGGGAATTGATAAGAAGATTTTAATTATTTCATACAAAGACTCAACATTTTTGCATCCCATGTATTCTTTCATTGGAATCCATTCAAAGATGTGTTTTAGCAAAAAGAGGGAACTCGCCAAGAAATATAAGACAATGGGACTCAGAAAACAGAGAAACCAACACAAAGACAATAAAGTCCAAGAGGATAGATGCAGCAGTCTTTGAAAGGTCTGAGGCTAAATTGTACCAGGAGGATGGAGGATTCCTGGAGGTAGGTCACCAGGGAACAAAATGATACTGATAGATCACATTTGAGAATGAACAGATATACATAAATATAAGCAAAAGGTGAGGCCATTATTAACTCTAGGAAAAACAAAAGAATGCACAAAAAATGAAGCATAGCATAGCACACTACTGTGGCAGAGACTATGGGTAGCCAATCCAATATTCACCTTCCCCTTGTTTCTTTCTAGCAGAACTTCAGTTTATTTGGGGGCAGAAATGTGTTCAGCTGAAGAACATTTCCCAGCCTCCCTTGCAGGTATGGGTGGTCATGTGAAACTATTATGACCTATGGAATTTTAGTAGAAGCTGCTGTGTAAGACTTCTGGGAAAGCCCTTTAAAGGAGACACAGACTGCCCTTTGCCCTTCCCAGACTTCCTCACCAGGAATACGATTGCCATGCCTGATGTAGTGGGACAATTCTGTCGCCATGAGGATGCAATATATGGTAAACCTGGAAAACAGGAAAGGTAGAAGGACCTTAGCTTGCTGATGACGTCTTGGAGTCTCCTAATGAGCCCTTAACTTCATGTTTTGTGAGAAAAATAAACTGCTAATTTGTTTGAGCTAATGTTTTCGAATCTGTGTTACTAGATGAACACAATTCCTAACCGAAATGATTATATTAAGAGGAAGTGGGGTGGGAATGTGTAAGAGAGGTAAGTCCTTTTTAATATATGTAGGATGTTAAAGATAATGTCTAAAGTTCATAAACCAAGAAATAGTGGTAAAAACACATTATGGAAAATATGAAAGTACATACCTGGGGAAATTTTACAAGTTGAAAGTGATTACTCCTAGAATGGAGTGGGATGGGGTAGGAATAACTATTTTTCATTACATGTCTTTAGTATATCTGTACTTTGAACATGTATTACTTTGATAAAAATTAAACTAATTAAAAAGAAACAAAAAGATAAAAACAAAACAAACAAAAAAAGAAAAGAAGATTTTGTTTAAATCTATGTTTTAACTCTCCAACTCAGAAAACATTTTTAATATCAAAAGTTGCAACGATAAGCTTGATTTAAATGTTACTTTCAGTTGGGATTTCTTTTTTTAAGGGAGAGGGGAATGCCAGAAACATTTCTCCATTTGTTCTGCACTCTTTCCCAGTGTGAAATTGATAGGAAGCAGTACAAAGCTAATGACAGGGAAAGGTGGGAATTAACAACACAGGAAGAGTTTTGTTTGTTTGTTTTTGTTTTGTTTTTTTTAGCGGTACGCTGTTGTGGCCCCTCCCGTTGCGGAGCACAGGCTCCGGACGCGCAGGCTCAGTGGCCATGGCTCACGGGCCCAGCCGCTCCGCGGCATGTGGGATCTTCCCGGACCGGGGCATGAACCCGTGTCCCCTGCATCGGCAGGCGGACCCCCAACCACTGCGTCACCAGGGAAGCCCCAGGAAGAGTATTTTTGAGCTTTTATTTTGACTAAGATGAATATTTACTGCTATTGTCTTGCCTTTCATTTGTCACAGAGACAATACAGCTCATACTATAAACCCTCGCATGAAGGATTCATTGTCTTTAATAAAGTGAGACAGCAGTGCCTACATATATTATCTTCAAGATCCTCTTCTGCTCGTAGAGGGGATGGTTGATAAATGGAAGTAAAGCTCCACGGAACAAACTGAAGAGAATGGCTATGCTATTCTATGGGCAACATTAGAAATAGTCTTACCGAGCTAATTCCCAAAACAGAACGGCGTCATACACCTTTAGTGCCACACTTTGAAGAATTTCACACTTCAGTTCTCAAAATTAAGAAAAGTACTCCGGAGCTTTCTAGTGCTCCTTTTTCTTTACATTTCAATCAACCAGGATCACATTTATCAAATGGAGGTAGGGGTGGTGACGGAGGATCAATACAGTTTTTAAAAGGATACACAAGGAAATTAAAACTCTTCTGTTCCTCTACATGTTTTATCACTGAACAAAAGGAGGTGAGTGGGTATTTTGCTAGTATCACATGCTGCCAGCCGAATTCTTTCATCAGGTCTCCAGTTGAGACCTCTATCTGTGGAACACGCTGTGAGCTTCCTGAGTGCAGGTGTCCAGGAAGATTCCTGGGTAGTTTTTACAAGTGATGGTGTTGGTTCTTTTTTAGCTGCTCGCTCTCATCATTTCCCATCTTCCTCAGGGGTGAGTACAAATCTCCCTGGCCTCTTGTTAAGTAAACAGATAAAACACATTCCATAGAAAATAAGCTAGAGAGGTGACATGGAAAAGGTAAGGTGCCCTCCGTTTTGTTCTGACTGTGAGACAAAATAAGGAGTGTAGTTTCTTCAAAATCTTTCCTGTTCATCATGTTGAAATGAAGAGAAACATTATTTGAACAATAAGGAAATTCTGGCCCTTCAAGTTGAGGATTTTTTTAAATATAAAAATATTCACTGTAATAGAGGGTGTGGCAAGAGAAGAACCTTGGAACAGGTATGCACAGGCACTACTAGAAGAAAAGCATATTGGTCCATTTCGTAGAGACAACTTGGCAATATGCATGAGTCTTTCAATAAATTTAATTGCCTTCAATTTCACTTTGAAGACTCTGTCCTAAATAAAGTGGGAAAAATCTGATGTTCAACAAAGACATATGCTATTGAAAAAGCTAAAAGCAATATAAGCACTCAAAAATGTGAGTGACAAAATGCATCATGGAGCATTCAGACATGCAATAAAATCGTATTTCTTGAAAGAACAAAGGACTTAGTTATATGCTCATAGAAAATATTAAGTTAATAAAGATGGGATACAAAACTATGTACAACATAGCTATACATATAATATGTTCCCATATATATTTATGACTACATCGTACATATGCATATGTACATATGTACATATGCATATAGTGTTTTCTAAAGAGATATGAAACACATAAACATTTACCTATATATGTATATTAAATGATATATGTAGTACAATATATTATATATGTCTAATATATTTGAGGTAGTTAGAAATACCTCAAATATTATTAGTTTTTGTTTCCAGATGTTAGCATTATAACTATAGGTGGATTTTTTTGCTTTCTATTTTTTGTACCATCCTGTATTTTTATAATTGGGTTGCATTTTTTATATTAGAAAAATAAATGTTAAAACTGTCTGGTTTAGTAGGCTGTACTTGAGAAGTCAGCATTTTTCATAGTACAAATCACAGTAGTTCCATAACTTTGAACAACCCAGTTAACTCCTCCAGGTGGGAGGGACTAACGTCCAGAACTAGATTCGTTAGCAGGAACAAGGCAAGCACTACGGAGTATACAGATATGGAAAGAAGTTCAGAAAGAAAATCACACGTGGAACACTATGTATATCTGGAGACTAACACTAACCACAAAATGGTGCCCAGACAGGCTGTCAACACTGGGAAAGTCCCACCCTGAAGATTCCCGAAAAGATGGGAAGAGCAAGGAAGACAGATGTGGCTCCTAGAATAGGGGCTCTTCAGCGACCCAAGCAGGCCATATGGACAACAGCTACACAGTAGACTATCAGCAGGTTGCCACATTCCAGACTCTAGGACAGAACTTCAATCTCCAAAGATATGGATGATAGGAAAAGCAAGATGAAATAAGCATTGGAAATAAAATAAGGCATTAAATTCCTAGAAGTGTAATTCAAAGTAGAGATTGAGTCCCAGCATTAAGGGAGAAATGCAATACGGTCCTGGAATTAGAATAGTGGAACTTGGAGACAGGTCAGAGTAAATTCTAAAGCAAGCATGGCATGAATTGAAATATAAGGCCAGTTCAGGGTCAGGTTTATAAAAACAAAAGAAATGGTACTTGCTTTCAGACATATTATGTTTGACGGAATAGCAAAACATCATATGGAAATAGCCAAAAGACAGCTGACCTGGACATTAGATTAAGGTGAGCAATCCAACAGGAAAAAATATTTGTAGTCATTGGCACAGAGATGATACACTGTTGTCTTTGCCCCCTCCCAAGATCTGTCAGTCTCTGCTCTTCTCTGCCCACTCTGCACGTTAGGAAGCTGATCTCTGTCGAATGTTTACCCAATCTTGCTTACCAGCTGGCTTCAGGTTACGTTTAGCCAGAGGAGGCAGAGACAGGGAATTACAGAGGGTGGTAGGAGCAGGAAGTGGTCAGGGTACTTCTTTCTTTTTATTTCTTTTGCCATTTGATTCTTTTTTTTTTTAAATTGGAATATAGTTGCTTTACAATGTTGTGTTAGTTTCTGCTATACAGCAAAGTGAATCAGTTCTACATATACATATGTCCCCTCTTTTTTAGATTCCCTTCCCATTTAGGTCACCACAGATCACTGAGTAGTGTTCCCTGTGCTATACAGCAGGTTCTCATTAGTTATCTGTTTTATACATAGTAGTGTATATATGTCAATCCCAGTCTCCCAATTCATCCCACCCTTGGTAACCATAAGTTTGTTCTCTACATCTGTGTCTCTATTTCTGGTTTGCAAATAAGTGCATCTGTACAATTTTTCTAGATTCCACATATAAGCAATATTATACGATATTTGTTTTTCTCTTTCTGACTTACTTCACTCTGTATGACACTCTCTAGGCTTATCCACGTCTCTGCAAATGGTACTATTTCATTCCTTTTTATGGCTGAGTAATATTCCATTGTATATATGTAGCACATCTTCTTTATCTATTCCTCTGTTGATGGACATTTAAGTTGCTTCCATGTCCTGGCTATTGTAAATAGTGCTGCAGTAAACATCAGGGTGCATGTGTCTTTTTGAATTATGGTTTTTCTCTGGGTATATGCCCAGGATTGCTGGGTCATATGGTAGCTCTATTTTTAGTTTTCTTAGGAACCTCCATACTGTTCTTCTTTCACATCTTTCTTGCTTCTTCCTTGCTTCCACGTCTGGCTTCTGACAGTAACTGCATCCCTCCATGACTATAGCTCCCACTTAGCAGTTACCTCCTGCCAGGTTTCAAGCCTCACTAGGCTCTTATAAGTTAGATTACCCACTTTTTCCTTCAGCCCTTGAAGTGGAGATAATTTCCCACCACCATTATTCCCTGAGTACTGCACCATCATTTTGTTGAAAGCTTTAACCCTGCCAACACCTCTGAAATCCTTTTATTAAAGACTTGTATTAAATAATCTGGGGATAAAATTACTTTTCTAATAATATCATGACTAAATCAGATGATGGGGAAAATTTGATGGGGTGTGTGGAAAGGCGTTTATATAAAGAAAAGATTCTTCTTTGATCTAGAGGAACTAGACAGTATTGAATATAGACACTTGGTATCTTGGGGACATAGACAAAGAGTGGTGAGGAATCTTAGAGAAACGAGATGTGACAATGTCACAGAAATGATGGGAATAGAGAGGATGAGGAAAGTTTCAGTCAGTGACGTGAAATGCTTCAAAGAGGCCATAGAGAGTAAGAATAAGGGAAAGGACATTTAATTATCAAGTAGGCATTCAGCGACCTTTAAGAGAAAAGAGTGTAAACAACAGAGGGCATATTTTCAGGGGGTGTGAAAAACGAGTAGTGAAGAAATTGCAACAGAAAATAGACTCCATATTTGTGGATGCTTTGGAAATAAGGAAATTCAAAGTAAATGATAACCACAGTACAAGATAGGTAAAAGTTTGTTTCTTTGTTTTCAAAACAAAAGAGAATTAAGTGTTTGAAGGCAGAGAGAAACAGAAAGGGAGAAACTGAAGAGGGGTGGGGGTGGGAACAGTAGAGAGGACATCACTGCAAAGGTTTAGCTTTGAGAAGAAAACACGGTTAAATGTAAACGTGCTACTTTTCAATTTCTTTTTTCTTTTTTAATTAATTTATTTTATTTATTTATTTATTTTTTCATTGTGTTGGGTCTTTGTTGCTGTGCACAGGCTTTCTCTAGTTGGACGAGCAGGGGATACTCTCCATTGTGGTGCACGGGCTTCTCATTGTGGTGGCTTCTCTTGTTTTGGAGCATGGGCTCTAGGCGCACGGGCTTCAATAGTTGTGGCTCAAGGGCTCTAGAGCGCAGGCTCAGTAGTTGTGGCGCATGGGCTTAGTTGCTCCTTGGCATGTGGGATCTTCCCGGACCAGGGCTCGAACCCATGTCCCCTGCACTGGCAGGCAGATTCTTAACCATTGTGCCACCAGGGAAGCCCCAATTTTTTTTTTTTTTTTTTTTTCAGTACGCGGGCCTCTCACTGTTGTGGCCTCTCCCGTTGCAGAGCACAGGCTCCGGACGCGCAGGCTCAGCGGCCATGGCTCACGGGCCCAGCCGCTCCGCGGCATGTGGGATCTTCCCGGACCAGGTCACGAACCCGTGTCACCTGCATCGGCAGGCGGACTCTGAACCACTGCGCCACCAGGGAAGCCCCCCCATTTCTTTTTAATGCAGGGTAATGCTTTCTTCTAAACTAGAGAAAAAAGTAGATAAATAATATCACATAGAAATATTTTATATTCTGTTCTGAAATGAACTATTGCAGAAGCTCATCGTGGATGGTAGAAGGACCCTCTCCCCTACCCCCATAGGATTAAGTCTCATCTGTGCCATTAGCTCAGTTCTGGGGCATCTTGAAGCAGGAGCTATGCATAGACCAGTGGTATCTGGATATTTTCATCCTGAACTCAAATGGTAAAAAAGGAAAATGTGAACATATACCCCAATGTGCAATATTTAGAAATTATTTGCATTAAGTTCTATAATGTATTAATTCCGAGGTCTGGTTTATAAATTCAGTACATTTCCCTACTTGGTTAATTGGCATATATACCTGGGAAAGACACTCTATAAAAACATCTAGATCCAAATAAAAAAAGTGTTTCACTAGCTGCTTCTACTAAACCATTATACCTTTTTCTGTATCTTGTTCATCAGAAAGGATAACTATGAAACTGAGCTGGTGAATTTTACCTTTCCTGATATCAGTCAGATCTTACAAAACAACGAACATAATATTCTATTTAAAACATAGAGATAAAACCTACAAAAGTTCTTCATTTGGGAGATTTTGAAGAGATTAGAAAATTCTGTTTTCAGATATGCAGACTTTAGAGTTTATAGGTGATACGCTTACCACTGTTTTTGTCAAAAAAGCTACATAACGATGGGAACATTTCCAAGCACCTATTTTCAAAATTCTCTTGTCATAACATAAGACTCTTTAAAAAAGCATTCATTTTCTCAAGTCTTTGCTACAAGTAATAAATAAATGAATTTCAATTGTGAAGATATCTCTATAACCATAACCAAGAACCTTGTTTATAATTCCAAACAAATCGGCAATTTTATCAATGGTTATATGTATATACTTGTCCATAAAACAAATAGTTTTCAGTTAATGTTTTTTTAATCTAGTTATTTATACTGAGAATATATCTTCTATGGGACATCTTCCTTTGTTTGTCCACAAAAAGAAATATAATCTAGCAAGTACCATGTAGTCTGAATGTTAGAAAAACCTCTACAGTTATCCTCTATATAGTAAACTTCCACAACTACATGAAATATATTTAATACAGTTTATTTTAATCAGTGTTTCCCATGCATGTTCCAATAGAATTTTCTGACAAATATGTTTTAGTTTATCCCAGTATTAATTTCCACAAAATATTTCAACTATTTTTTTTTTTAACCAGGGCAAGAATCAATGTTTCCCTAATGGTACATGGTATTTTTTCTTCACTACTAAGAAACCTCAAAATTGTCATCCAAACATTTATTATATTTGATTAAATTTTATAAAGTACTGGATTATCATATGATTCTAAACATTACTGAAAAAAATGGTCATCTTATTCCAAATGCTTAGTTTTTCAATGTCCTGCTACTCATGATGGCTTTATACCCTGATTAAATCAGGGCTAAATAAACATGACAAGATTCATCCTTAATGACACTAAATGTGTAAATTTCAAATGGTCTCTGATAATTTCAATTATTTTTTATCAACATCTCAAATATTGTTATGATCTTACTGTTTTTAGCTCAAAATGTGGCTGAAGAGGAGCCGGTGTTAGAAGTCTGAGCTCTGCCATTTTCTTGTTTATTTTCACCTGTGTTATTAGTAATATATTCAAGCTATGATTTCTTTGCAGGAATCTTTTTTAAACAATTTGTTCACTTTGAGAGGCTTAGTTTCACCAAAAGTAATTAATATAATCTGCAAATCCACCTAATCAGGCCCAAATACATTGCAAAAATCACAGTATGCTGAAATCAAATGAATGCACGGAGGACTTGTGTCAACACCTTTGTTATAAGACACCTAATCCTGCCTCAGTATAGCTCATGAAGGCTGAGTTATGACACACATGCCTGCGAGGGTGCCAGCATCGATCCTGAAATTAAATATTAGCAAATCCCAACGAATAAGCTCACCTAACCCCATATTGGAAACTACTGGTATAAATGACCCCTTGAATTTCATCTCATCACAGTGACTGCGTCTGTAAAGATGTTCATATGGTTCACCGACAGTCAAGATTTCACTCTGACCCAGTGCCTTTAAAAAACTCTTCTAGGGCTTCCCTGGTGGCGCAGTGGTTGAGAGTCCGCCTGCCGATGCAGGGGACACGGGTTCTTGCCCCGGTCCGGGAAGATCCCACGTGCCACGGAGCAGCTGGGCCCGTGAGCCATGGCCGCTGAGCCTGCGCGTCCGGAGCCTGTGCTCCGCAACGGGAGAGGCCACGACAGTGAGAGGCTCGCGTACTGCAAAAAAAAAAAAAAACCTCTTCTAATCATTAGTACTTTTGAATCAGTCACTAAATGATTTGCAACATGCTAAGTCAAAATTATGTATGTACATGAACATAAATCCAGTATTTTGAACAGAATGTACACATTATATTTTCGTTGTTTATAAGAGATATCTTAAATACAAGAGAGTTCCAAATTTGGGGAAAACAATATCAAAATCACATACATTAGTAAGAAAATTATTTCCAGATCAAACACCTACTTTTAATATACTTTTCCTCCCTTTTTCTTTAACATAAGGAAACATCTTAACTGATTGAATGATATAGCTGGCCATTTCTTTTGTTCTTTATTCAAAGTAACAGATTAATTCCAACTAGAATATAACTGGCAGCCATCTTAAAGGTGATTTTTCTTTAAACCTTCATGTAACTGTATCATGGTAGTTGAAAAAGAGTTCATTTTTACACTTATTTGTTTAAAAACACAAAACTTTCTTCCGCAGACCTAGGGGAAACTATATGTCACTTGCTATTTCAATTATAACATGAAGATATTTCTAAAATATATTCAAATCCACATCCATTTCTTGGTAAATTGATATGTATAAAACAGAAAATGCAATATTACAAAAGGCTCTTATGTGAATGCTACAGAAAAGTCTATCACCTCTAGGAAACCTGGCAGTGTAATTAGTCTGTGCCTAAAATAAAGCTTCCCACTCAGATAAAGCCCTGGCTCCCAGATTAGCACAAGTGTTTCTGCTACCTTAGATTCAGTCAGCTAGGAGTTCTTTTGCTTTAAAATTCACTTATTGAAAACCAAAAGCCTAACTACTCATTCAGTCACATTATCATATTGCTCCCCTTATGTGAGCGGCATAAATAAACCAATTTACTTCACACATTTCAGTCTTTACATTTTAGCAAAGATATCCAGTCACCTTACAGCATCACAGCTCTACCCAATTAGATAAAATTCATAGGGATCAAGAAGTAGGGCAGGTTCTCCTGTTGCTTGCTCTTGTGCCCCTGTAGCCAAGTAGCCTTTCAAAAGGCTAAAAACAGCCAAGCTTCAATTCAATCCAATTGTTGGAAAGCCTGAGGAAGTTGGCACCTTAGATCTTAGGTAGTTAGAAGCCAATGAGTGCCCTTTCTAAGATCCTCTCCCTCAATACTAGACAAGGGGAAATTTTTCAACAACTTCTCCATATGATCTCTGAAAAAGAAAAATTAAGTTACAGCATAAGAGGCTGTATCTGCCTTTGATAAAGTATAAGTAATTAAATATTAATAGTGCCATAACCCAGAATTTTGACAGTCAAAAGTCAGATTATTTTCAGTAAAGTATGCATTCCTAGCTTTCAGTTGAGGAGTTTTTGGACGAAGAACAATTCATAAAATAGTCTTTTCTCAATATTATTTTGATCAGGAACCTCTAAGGAATCATAAAAGTTGCTACATAGTCATTTAATTTACAAAATTGCACATGACATTTTTAGGTGAATTTTCATGGAGGTTTTTGAAAGAATATTCATATAAAAACATTGCTTTATCTTATAAAGTGCAGCTAGGGTCATGGCTGCAACAAATTCCCTCTGACTGGGGCAGGAAACATCCCTGAGAGAAGCAAGCAGGTGGAGGACAGTAGAGCGAGATGCGGAATGAGCCCCATTTACAGAGGTGGTTACTACTACTCAGCTCTAACTGACTGCTGGCCCAGGCTTCTCATAGAAGTCTTCTGATTTTTCAAGAGAAACTAAAAATCTAGTTAGACCAGCTAAAAGAATCCCAAGGTAATAACTGAAGTGAACTGTGATGGTAAGTTCGACTACCTGGTTAAGGTGAGGGTAATGAAAAGTGGCCAGATCTGGGCATATATTGAAGAACAAGCTAACAGATCTCAATTCACACAGCATTTGTTCCAACAGTTTGAAATGCAATGAAAAGATGCTGACCATTTCTTATAAAACTCAACCTCTCTAGTCCTGGTAATAAATAAAATACGATGTTGGCTTCAATTAACAGAAAAAATAAAAACACCTAATGTCTTCCAGAATCTGGCCCCGAATCTCTCTCATCACTTATTTATAAACGACCCCTCCCCTGCACCTCCACTTCCATTCTAGCAAATGACCATTGTCTCCTGAACACACTGTGTTTAATTTTGTTCGAGACTTTCTTGATCAGACTCTGTTTTTCTTCTGCGTGGAATATCCTCCGCTTATTAAGTCCCACTATTCT
This sequence comes from Lagenorhynchus albirostris, assembly GCF_949774975.1. Lineage (NCBI taxonomy): Eukaryota > Metazoa > Chordata > Mammalia > Artiodactyla > Delphinidae > Lagenorhynchus > Lagenorhynchus albirostris. The sequence goes on along the minus strand of NC_083106.1, from coordinate 60,617,408 downwards.
CTCAAGTTTACGAGGACTTTATTAGCAACCCAAGTGATCTCTCCCCATTTCTTCCTTAAATTTGCAATGTGTTTAAAGAAATAGGACTAGATAATGAGGGAACTTTGCATTTGTTCCCACTTCTGCCTCTTTGGAAAGAAAATGCCTAAAACTTGCAGCAATATATTTCTTACATCCTCTTAAATCTTTCTTCTTATTCAAAGACCCAAGTCCTATATAAATCAGAAAACAAAATTATTATAGTGGAAGCAGATGCGGGAAGAACTCTGTAACCGTGCATATAGCATAGTGCAATTTTTCAGGGACTAGTGACTACTGAGAAAAGCAGATAACCAGAGACACAGGTGGGAGGAAGATAAACCTGCAATAGGGCAGAGGTGCACCTGTGAGTGCTTACTGGCTTTTGGAATATGAAATAGGAAGGGCACATTGAATCAACCTGTTCTCTGTCAATCTGAGAAAAAGATTTAACCACCACTCCTGAACAGCAGCAAGACCAAGGACAATTTATTCAGTCTGTATTCTAACAATCAAGTTTTAACACATCTTCAATGGGGAAAAGAGAGTAGCCATGGAACATAAAGGAAAAAATACTGCATAGTAAAGGGAAAAAATACAGCATCTGGAGACTCAAACAGCATATGTCTGAAAAAGATCTACTCAATGATTTGGAAGAAAAGTTAAGGAACTTATGCAGTGTGTGTATGTACATAGTATACATAGAGAGATATGGTGCATAGTTTTGTGTCCAACTTTTTTAACCTAATTTTTTTTGTGAATATTTAACCAAGTTTTAAATATCCTTGGGAAAAACTAATTTTTACTTGCCATATAATATTACACGTGGGGATGTTCCAGAATGCATTTACCATTCACTTTGTTTAACCATTTTGTTATTTTAGCTTTTCACTGTAGCGTGCATGTTTGTAGGACATTTTTTTTTCACTGTTAGGAAGATTAATCAATGTAGAATTAGAGTCAAAGGCGAAAATTATTTAATAAATATTGATGGAACAATGCAAACATTTTTTAAAAAACAATTTAACATACACTGCATATGGAATATAGGATAGAGATAGAAGAAAAGGAAGAAAGAGGGAAAGAAAAAGGAAGGAAAGAAGGAAGGAAGGAAGGAAGGAAGAGGGAGGGAGGGAAGAACAGAAGAAAATTCCAAGCTTTGTCTCACAGGGAAAGAACAAGGCACCAGTACTCCAGCCTGACACTTCATCCTTGAATGAAACTATAAAAGTGGCGGCACCTGAAAGACAAGGCAAGGTGAACCACACCTCAAGCAGAGATCAACAAGAAAGAGCACTGGTCCAGGCCAGGACACAAGGAAAGGACGGGGATTCACTGCTATCCTGAGGATATATTCTTCTACACAGACACCATCATGGGATGAGGACACATTTTGAGAGGTCAGAAATTCCTGAAAAGGAATTAAATTTTGTATTGACTTAAAAAGGACTGTTTAAGATGTTACAGGCTAAGTTGATTTGAATAAGCAGGTTTAAGATCTTTTTCTACTCTTGGAAGAAGGGTACCTTGCAAGAAGTAAGAAATCATCTAAAAAAATAAGGAAAGCTACATCTCAGTACCCATGTAATTTCTGACTGGTAAAATCATGCACACTATAGTCAGCTTTTTATTTTTTCCACCTTTTTTAAAGTATAATTAACAAATAAAAATTGCATACAATTGTATGATGATGTTTTTATAAATGTATACATTGTGAAATAATCACCTACAGTTAACTTTTTAAATACTTCAAACTATATGCTTCCCTACACTGCTACCAAAATGACTGAAAAGAAGAAAAAACAAGCAGACAATATCAAGTGCTGACAGGTTGTGGGAATAACATACTCTCATTCTGCTGGTGAAGGTCTAATTTAGTAAAATCCCTTGGGAAAACTGCTTATCAGTATCTTCCAAAGCTTGACATATGTAATCCTTATGACTCAGCAATTCTATTCCTGTGCATAGATCCAAGGGAAATGTTTACCAAATAGCATTCGTAAGAGTGTTCTCAGCTGTGCTTATTTGCAATTGCAAAAAGAAGGGAAACCTTAATAGCCATCTACAATACAATTTACACACCCTCCCTCTCTCAGGATTCCCTCACACCCTCCTGTTATGGAAAGATCAGCCTCTGTACACCGGTGCCTGCCGAATCAAATCTCGGGACACAGAGCTTTGGGAGAAGTAGAAAAGGATAGCTTTATTACTCTGCCAGGCAAAGGGGGACACAGTGGGCGCCTGCCCTCAGAAACCATGTGTCCGAACCCAGGAGGATTTGCTGAGGGTTTTATAACAATGCTTCAAAGGTGGGCTGTCTAACAAGATTAAGGTGTGAGCAGGGCTTGCATTCCCTTCATCTTGTCTCGTAGCAACAGTTCGAATCTGCCCTTTGGAACTCGGAAATTCATGGAGGCTGCAGTCTTGCCTACAAGAAATGGGGGAAAAAAGGGCCTCCAGGCCGGGAGCCCCACAGGGCCTCATTTGGTTTCACTCCCTCACTCAGAATTCCCTTCACTCAGAGCTCCCTCAAACCCTCTTTCAGCGTTCCTGTCAGAGTTCCCTCATACCCTCCCTACCATTTCTCAAAATCATGTCCTTGTGTGAAATGATATCCTCTTGGGAATCCACCATATCTTCAAGAAAACCTGTCCAAGTGCTCAGGTTAAATTTGTGCTGTCTCAGAACTAGCGTCAGTCTTCATAAAAAGCACTGCCAACATATGTGATGGATGTAAGAAACTGCAGATTGATGCCTTTGAGCTAAGACATTAATTGAATGCACCTCTGTGTAATCCCTGCTTCACTGCATAGAGCTCACAATCTACAAGGTAAGAAAACATATGACCAAGGGAGAAAAAGTGAGCCATAGTTACCAGGGCTTCTGGTAAAGGTCCTGTTATGGACAGAGGAAATTTATGTGGCTCAGTGAAGAATATAAAATGAGATTTTTCTCTTGAGAGTAAGTTTAAGAAATACTTTAAAAGATTTACCAGTTTTCCTTCACCAAACTTTCTCAAACTTGGACCTCTATTCAAATATCTCATGCTTTGGATTGAAGCTGATTATATCTGTCTGTAAATTATTCCCAGAGATTATACTATTGTTCCTCAAAGTGATAGAATTGTATGAAGCAACTCCAAGCTCCTTCAAATCAGAGGCTTAGAGAGCAGGATAAAAGGTGACCATATATCTGGTGCCCGTAGGGAAAGTGGGGATCTTGCCCCCAAACAAAATGATTGTACTGCAGAGATGATGAGACAGCCTCTGGCACAGATAGCCCTAGAACATGCTCCTCTATTTCCAGAAATTAAGCATTAGATCAGAATTTGAATATCTACAATCCCTAAGCTAAAAATTGTGTAATTTAACATGTAAGGCAAAGAAGGAATTCTTGTGGATATAATGTTTCCTCACTTCCCTCATTGTTCATTTTCCTTAGATCTACGCCTTTCACATTCACTCTGCTTTGGTCTCCTCCTTGCCCCAACCTGATCTCTACTTTTCAATGGCCCATTCCACAAGCATTTATTGAGCATATACTATACTGTTCTGCACCTTGAAGATATTAACATATGTAGTAAGTACATAGAAATAAATCTTGCAAAATATATATGAAAATTATTAACACTGACCCATCATTGGATGGGATTCATTGCTGTCCCTATTTTTCTTTATTCTTCACATTTTCTCCAAAGAAAACATATTACTTTCATCATCAAGTATTATAATAACAATACAATAAGGGATTAAAATTCAAGAAGTGAAATAGGAGGAAAATCCTAATTATAGAGTTTGAGAGAATTGTGGCTTTTTCTTGAGGATTCATAGTAAAGGGTTGACTGCTAGCTTTCTGGAGTAATCGAGGAATAGTTTTAAACTAGAGCCAAGCGACTTGACCAGATTCCTTGTGCAAAGATATTCCTGCTCCACTACCCTGAGATTCAGACTTTCCTGTTGGTGGTGATGCATCTCTAAAGGAGTCAACTGACGGCTTCCTTGGTGGCGCGGTGGTTGGGAGTCGGCCTGCTGATGCGGGGGGCTCGGGTTCGTGCCCCGGTCCGGGAAGATCCCACGTGCCGCGGAGCGGCTGGGCCCGTGGGCCGTGGCCGCTGGACTTGTGCGTCCGGGGCCTGTCCTCCGCAGCGGGAGGGGCCCCAGCAGTGAGAGGCCCGCGTACCGAAAAAAAAAAAAAGAATTTAAAGGAGTCAACTGATATCTATTGTGAAATGCTCAGTTCATTGTTGCTTGAAAGGAAATAACAGAGAGATACAGAGAGGGTTATTAAAGAAGTATACAGCTCTACTGTCACGTTAAGGTTTCTCTAGTTTTTTCAAAGGCTAATCCAGGGAAAGAAAACTTTTATTTCAACATTTGCCATCCAACATTAATATTTCAGACCAACATAAAAAAGAAAATGCAAGGAATAAAACCAGTCAAATGTATACAATCTGCTGCAAGTACAAAGAAATCCAGAAGTGGCTTGCCAATGGATGAGATTTTCTGGAGTTACGGGCATTATGAACAAGTCTGTCATTAACAAATCTGGAGAAAAAGCCTATGTTAATCCTGTGAGTCTGTCACATTCTCATTTTCTCTGTGTGCCTTTCTTTCTTCCACTGTTAATTCTCCTCTAATTCCAAAGGTATGAAGAAAGAAAACCAATTACCAAGAGAAAATGAGAACGATGCTAAGAATGTTTTTCTCCTTAGATTTTGATTAGTGGCTTTATGTGACTCAGTTATTTTTAGCTATTGGCTTGAAGATATTCGCTTCACTTACATAATTCTCCTTGTATATATATTTTTCCTTTTTGTTTACAGGGCTTTAAGCATGGTATATGATATACACCTTGACAGTATACGTTGAAAAATTCATATGATAGTGAATATTGATTTTGTACATAAAATAAGCAAGCTCAAATCTGCCCCAAATTGCCTTATGGTAGCTGAATTACACCTAAGGATTTAAGCTACAAAATAATGTGCCTTATTTTATAAATCAGATAATTCTTAAAACTGCCTAGTTACTGATCAAAATGAGGTGTTTTTTGTAAATCAAACATGATTCCTAGCTTTTGTATAACTAGCATGAACGTTACTTTGGGAGCTAATGAGTTTTATTGGCCCAGCTATTATGTAAATTTTTTCTTGCCAGCTGTAGCTAAACATATCTGGGTTATTTTCTAGTGCAAATATAAGCAAGGGGGGTATTGCAAGTGGTAACCTTAATAAACAACTGTTTAAAACAATTTTCTCACTGAAAATAGTACAAATGCAATTTAATTTTAAGTAGAAATAAGCAGATGAAAATAAAAATAAGGTCTACTCATCTATTTCAGATAAAAACCACTACTAAATTTCCAGCTGGGAAAAACAAGATATACACTACAGCAAAAATAGAAGGCATTTTCTGGAAACTTTGGTGGTATTATTATTAAAATATTTGCAAAAATATTTGCAAATTCTTGAGATCCACCTATTGGGAAGTAATCACTGGTCTCCATTTGCACCCTTGAGAGTCAGAGGCAGTGTTATTGTGTCCTGCACAGCATGCTTACAAAATCATAGACTGTCAAAATCAAGCATGCAGACTGCAAATAAAAAGCGAGAGCATCTTGGAATTAAACCCAAGAGATTAAGATCAGCAGAGTCTACACCTTGAGTTATGCTGCTGAGAGGGAAACCTGTGATTTCCTATCGGTTTTTTATAGGTTTTGAAGTGATCTATCCCGGACAATCTTCTTCCATGTGGGGCTCAGATAAACAGTAAAAGTCAGTTGAGTTCATTCATTATTCTTTTGTTATTTATTTATCACAAAATATTTGAAGCAAGATTTCACAGAAAATTTCCCAGTAAGTCTGTTAGCAACCAGCTGAGCCATATTCAGGGTTTATCTGAACATCTGAGTCTACTGAGAGAATTCTACATATGCATCCACATGTGAAACTGTGAAGAATATAGTGAAATGGAAAATACGCTCCTCAGAACTTGATGTGCTCAGTAAAATCTTCATCTAGTACCTAAGCATTTGAGAGCAACATTTGATAAAGTAGCCATGGCTAGGGAGCAGGGAGGTAGCTTTTACCATTTTTTCTTTTCCTTTTTTTCCACATGCTTCTCCAAACCTGGGAGTTACAAAGATGCACTCAAAGGATCAGGCATCTTAATGACTTTAACAGTATAAGAAAACATTTCGGGCTTCCCTGGTGGCGCAGTGGTTGAGAGTCCGCCTGCCGATGCAGGGGACACGGGTTCGTGCCCCCGTCCGAGAGGATCCCACGTGCCGCGGAGCGGCTGGGCCAATGGGCCATGGCCGCTGGGCCTGCGCGTCCGGAGCTTGCGCTCCGCGGCGGGAGAGGCCGCAGCAGTGGGAAACCCGCGTACCGCAAAAAAAATAAAAAAAGAGAAAAGAAAACATTTCAAGAACGTTTTAAAAAACACTTGGACATTGAGATAAGATGCCCATGAGAACTAAGCTTACATTGTTTCTAACACAATTATGGAATTTATATTGCATATCTCTTATATAGATGTGCCTAGTAGACAAAAATAACGTCTCACATATATCTAAGGCAAGTCTTCTATACCAGTTTTAAGGAAAAAACAATGTTGAAAAGGGTGGATTTGTATAAAAAGGAAACAAACCAGGTGTCCTTAAAGGTCAAATTTGATTTGAACACCAGAGTATCCTCAACCATTTAAAGGATTAATTTCAAGGGAATATTTTATGCTGTTAGAATCATAGTGACTCTATATTTGGAAGAGAACACAAAATTGTTTGGTCCATGTCAATGCTTTTCAATTAGGGTTCGTCTACACATTGCAAGTCTGCAACCCACTGATAATCTAAAAACAAAGATATTCTTAACCACCTGAATGAACACCTTATAACTGCCATGTGGTTGGAAAATTTTAAATTACAATTGTGTTTACAATCATGTAAGTGTCAAAAACTATAAATCTGAGCCAATAAGAGAACTGTGTCAGTCTGTTTAGTGGCTAAAAGCATCAAGGTGCCTTGCAGTTTTAATAGGGAAAGGAAATGGGAGACATAAATTACTACATAGTGTAGATAAGATAACATAAAAATCTGTTTTAATCATCATTACCATATTTGTGTTGCTTACAGCAATTTAGTTTCAGCCAAAATACATCATTTATCATAACATGAAATTATTTAAATTAACCTGAGGTTGATACCTCGCCAAGAGTTGACAAAAGCTCAAGAAACCTTTAGAGGATGCCATCACAACTCTGAGAATTTATTGAGAAGATGAGAAGATTCTCTGAAGGAAATGTATAGGAGTAGAGAATGCCTTGGTGTTTCCTCCACTCTATCCCATTCTCCCAGTCCAAGTAAGAAGGATAATCTGAGTGCCCTGCTATGATATTTGGGGCAACATTTTTTCAGAATGCAAGGCTGACCTCTTATTTCCTGTTAGATGATAGACAAGCTGCAAAAAGCCAGACCCATGTAAGGTTAGAGAAGAGCATTGGAGATTTCTCTGAAGCTTGGGAATGAAGGGAAACAGGTGCTTGCCTCTAGTTAGGATGAATCTGCAGATTAGAGACTGCTTGGAGTGCCCTTGATGATTGAATAGGGATAAACAGCATAACTGAGAAAATCCTGAAAATTCAGAGCTCGAAAGAGTGAGGTAGTGAACTTTTCTAGGGACCAAGTGGACACTCAGAAGTGACTAGGGCTAGGTTGATCCTGAAAGGAGATTTCTAAAACACCCCCGGGGTGTTGTTCATGAGGGTGGGGGCTGGGAGTCCTTTGGAGCAAGCATGATCAGTATCAGGAAACAGCACACCGTGAAGCAGTCAAGTATGTCTTTGTCCTTTCCTTCTAAACACCACTTCTCAAGTTCCAGACCCTGAGGACTCAGGGGCAGCCGAGGTGCAGAACAGGCCATGAAGCAGGGAAAGCTAGAAGAGAACACACTCTCTTCTCTATAGGAACTACAGGACTGAAGTTTAGGACTAAACTGAAGGAGGAGGCAAACATAACTGATGACATTAACACCAATTACTATGTAATCAATCTACATTAAATTACAATGTTAATAACAATTAATATAATTAATCTTGAATTAAGAGGCTGAAGTTTTTATTTAGCTTTTAATTGGATATACACATATGTCTATTTCCTTTCAGGCTCATTGAAGAACATTTTAAAATAACTTCAATAATTTTGGAATTATGAACAAGTTGCAAGTACAACTAACTTTTTCCTGAATCATTTGAAAGTAAGTTGATGATGCAATGGCCCATCATGCTCAAATACTTCGGCATGCAATTTCTATAAGTAAGGATTTTTTCTGCATAATTATAACTATCAAAATCTGGAAATCAATACTGACTCACGGCTAGCATCAAATCCTCAGGTTTTGGTTTAATTTTAAATTTTTGTAAGTATTAAAGCTTTATATCTTATTTATTTTGCTTTATGGGTATACTTATTTAAATAACAGTAACATTATAATAAAGTTAATTTAAAATACTGAGGTCTTTAAGGGTCCATGTATAACCCAAGTTTAGGGGAAATAAAAACAATGAACTATTAAAATCCATTCATAGATACATGTATATGTATAACTGAATCACTTTGCTGTACACCTGAAACTAACACACAATTGTTAATCAATTATGCTCCAACATAAAATAAAAACTTTTTTAAGAAAATCCACTCATGTTACATACAAAAAATGCTGTGTTCTAGAAAGGTGGAGTGACTACAGTTTTCTGGTGGCAGATCCAGAAGCCAAATACAATGTCACAGCTCAAAACTTTGCTCTCATTCACCCAAAAGACAATCTGCTAGTTGTGCTAAACTCCCTCCTCTCTACCTCCCAAGGCTGGGGTAGGCAGTAATAATCATAATCTTTTTTTTTTTTTTTTTTTTTTTGCGTTACGCGGGCCTCTCACTGCTGTGGCCTCTCCCGCTGCAGAGCACAGGCTCCGGACGCACAGGCCCAGCAGCCATGGCTCACGGGCCCAGCCGCTCCGCGGCATGTGGGATCCTCCCAGACCGGGGGAAGAACCCACGTCCCCTGCATCGGCAGGCGGACCCCCAACCACAGCGCCACCAGGGAAGCCCTAATCATAATCTTAATAACAACAACAGGTACCAAGTACGTACGATGTGCCAGGAATCAGCCTAAGTGTTGTGTGTGTATCATTTCTTTTCCTACTCACAACAATACTATGAAGGAAATTTTATAGGTACCTTACTTTAAAATGTAAGGAAACTGAGGAGTGAAAAACTAAAGGAAATTTACTCAAGGTTATATGATTTCCAGGTGGTGAAGTCAGCATAGGAAGAGGCAGGCAGACACCCCAGCTGAGGTTCTTAACTGCCAGGCCACACTGTCCTGCTGCCGGCCCTCTTGAATTTTGCTCAGATAGTGTTGAAATTATCTCTGTGTGTTTTATTATTTGTTTTTCACTTCTCTCTCTCTCACAAGTATAAACACATCAAGGATTCTTTTGCATCTTTTTTTCATGTGTCTAACAAACATGCTATTGGACGCAAGGAAGGAGTCAGTAAATATTGTACCTGAAATAATTAATTCAAAATATTGCGTGAAAGGGAGAAGGAAAGAATGCTAACTGCAAAATTCAAAATGAAGCTGGATGTTAGAAGGATGAAAGTCTGACCCCAGTAACAAAAGACTTGAGTTTGCGAATAAATCTGAAGGTCCAAAGGAAGGTTAAAGTTCTTAAGTTCTCTGCAGGAGATCGCTGAGGGCCTGAATCAGCAGATGGAAATATTCAACTCCATGAGACATATACAGAAACAATGGCACTAAGAAGGAAACAATAATTAAAGAAAGAAAGAGAGGGAGGGAGGGAGGAAGGAAGGAAGGAAGGAAGGAAGGAAAAAAGAAAGAATATGGATGAAGTAGGAGATTGTGAAATGACTTGACAACAGGATTAGGAATTAAGTATAATGGCTGATTTTCCATTGTTCAGAATCAACTTGGAGGAAGGCTGAATAGCTCTGAGGACTTCTGGCCAGGATTCAGATTACATGTAAAGCTATTACAGTGGTGGTGACCACAACTACAAGATAAAAAGCCTACTGTTTTAATAGCTTGAATTTGACAATACATTTAGTCAAAATGGGCAGTCATATCAGGTTGACAGTTTTGCCTCAACTGATCTAATTTGTTGGCTGATTAAATTGACTTGAAAAGTTTTTCTTAACAAACATGGGTGCACACAAATATAGTCAGAATCAACCAATCCAAGAGCTGGTATTTATTGAATGTATCTATGGATTAGCATATCTGTTAAGTAAATTAACATACTTGGGGGAATTTGTAACTTTCAGCAGATGTTTGGCTACTGGCAATAAATAATTATATCACTCCTAAACATTCTGTAGTCACAGCTTTGCTAAACTGATAATATAAAGAGTACAGCAAGGATGAAAGAATAATTTTTACATTCCAGTAAAACTCTGGCTCAAAAGCGAATTTTAAAACACCCCGTTTAAAAGCCTACCAGCAAACAGTGTGGAGGAGTATTGAATCCTGTTCTACATAGCACTGCTAACGCAGCTGAACGGAGGAAATGGGTTGAGTTTTTTAAAGGTAAAGAGATGAAAATAAAAAGGAAAGCAGGTCACATAAACTGAAACGGTCCACTGAGGAGCTTGTCACAGAACACACGAGGTCTGGCTGTGAAAATAAAAACCTCTGACAATCCTGATTAAATCTAAAAACAAAATAAATAACATAGGAAAATACAATCTACATTATTAGGTAGCAAAGAGCAGATCCTGGCAGGAGAGCTAAGGGCCACGCTTTCTGCAGTTGGCTGGCTGAGCCAGCAGTTTGCAGGTTCAGGGTTGGAGCAAGAAAAATAACTGCCCTGGGTCTGACCACGCAGTGAGGCTCCAACAGCTGCAGCAGCCGATTTGAGGACCTTGTTTCAGTGGCTTTGTTTGTGAGAAAAGACTAATTAGTGAGGACAGAGACAGGGGTTTGATGTGAAGGTTGGTCAAGCCTGCAGACATTTTTCTTGAAATGGAAAACTTTTCATGTTGAAGAGTAAGTTTCAACATTCTTTATTTCTTGGGATAGAAAAACAGATCATTATCCCATCAACACCAACACATTCAGTAGAAATATGAAGATTCATTTTTGCATTTGTAAAGATGTATGAGAGCGTGTGATGTTTATCCTTTAAAGTATCTGCCTTTGACGACAAGGTCTGTGCCTTTCGTGAAATTTGATGAGAGCCCAGGCACTGGCATGGACAGGTAGCTCCTATAAATATTTGAGTGATTCCCCTGGTCCTTGAATTTTTGCCACCAGATGAAAAGGAAATATTGATGCCTAGCGTTCTCCCCAGAAGTCCCTGAAAGGCAATGGCTCCACCAGAGAAGTCTGTCTGGCTCTAACACAGAGCTTCATGTCTCTATTTTTCAGCACCGAAAGCAGAATGAGAAAATACTGAAGGGAGGACAGGATCATCATTCCACATTGTCAATTCACGAGCTACAGATAGGGCACGTGAAGCACAGTGTCGCAATCGCCTGAAATTCCAACCCCTGACTCCACAAATCAGCCAAGGTGCTTGTGCCTGGTGTTACAGCCCTGCTGTAACAGGGAAGCATCTACTCATGTATTTTTGTTTAGATGGAATGGTAGACAAATCCAGTTAGCCATATGTGCTTAGTTTTTTCTTTTCCGATTTCAGTGTCTAGGAGGATTAAGCAAACACTATCTACAAGTGGCTAATAATCATCCCAAGAATATTCTTCTTAAATATGCTCAAAATAACACAATATGCCATATTTTTTGCATGTGTTCTTAAATTTAAATAATTAACATAAAGAATCCTACTCTTCAGTGATTCTGCAATATGCTTTTGCATTCAATATTCAACTTTGAGATCTGCCCATGTTGATACTTAGCCCGCTGAAAGTGGGGAGGCCTGATTCTACTAAAAGATAATTGGGTGTCATAATTCCAAACCAGGAAAGTCATCTACACAACGGTAACCAGACACCCAAATTCCAAGGCAAAGTTCAAAGTGAGGTGTGCCATTGAAACCTACCCCAGCCACCGCGTATTATCACCAGCTGATCACCAGCACTCTGAGACTTTGTTTTCCTAATATGGGACAGAGAAGATTTGAAATTTTTCAGCTTTAAAAGACTTACCTTCTTCTTTCAAACACGTCCATCAAAGTTTAGATGCTGTGTTGGATTGGGCTCCGCCTTGCCCTAAAAATGACTTCCACTCAGCACTCAAGCTTTGGTCTTTGAGTTTTCATTTCTAGCTCTAGATTACTCTACATGCTGTATGATATCCCTTTGTATGAATCTTCCAAAATTTATTTCTCTATTCACGTAGTGATGAATATTTGGAGTTGTTTTCATTTATTTTCTAATTACTATACAAATAATGCTACACTGAAAACTGTTGTTCGTGTTTTTCTGTATATAATACCACAAGGATGTGATGACAAAATCAGTCCCAACTATCGAAAGAAGTTCATGTCAGTTATTCAGTTAAATACTCAGCTGACATTAATGTTTTACTGTCAAATAAGCACCCCCAACACCCTCAGAGATCTTAAATATCACAGTCCCACAATATTTGCTCTAAATAAATTTTCTGAGTTGCCTTGTTTACAAGTCTATATGGTTGATCTCTTTTCAAGCCATGTATGTTCAGTTTTCTCTTTCAAAATTTGTTTCTTGCGAGTATACACGTTCCCAATCAGGTGTATCACCAAGAAATTCCTGAATCCATGTGTATGTATATAGGGAATAGGGGAGTATAAGTCTTGAATTCACTGAGTCATTTTTTTAAAATCCTCTAATTTTGGTGTTTAAGGAAATGAGGATGGTCATCACCAACCCAAGCTACTAAGCCTCCTTCCTGCATTGCAATTCTTTAAGATAGCAAAGTTGTTTGTTTTTTTTTAATAGAATTCTTTGGCCTTTTTAAATTATAGAATATACCTGAAAATGGAATTTTTGATACTAGCATATGGACATATTCAAATTTAGTAACTATTACCAAAATACTCAAAGTTTTGGTCTCCTTTATTCTCTTATCATCAGTGAATGAGAGTGATGTCTTTTAAATTGGCTGACGATCTTTTGAATAGTCCATTTTGATGTCGTTTAATTTATCCTTTTTTTCTTTGTGATTTGTATTTTATTGTGAACTTATTTTTTATTATTAAGATATTTTCTTCTAATAAATGTAAAGTAAAATGGATATGATATATATATTAGAGAAAGAGACGGAGACAGACGATAGATGAATAAATAACTTCATCTAAAAAGGCCAAAAAATTGCATTGTTTTATGAAAATGTCCCAATATGCCCTCACATGCACTGAATATCATTGATATCTTTTAATTTTTGTTCAATTTGATAGACCAAAAAAGGTACCTTAATGTTTCAAATTACATTTACATTTATGAATAAAATAATTGAAATTCTTTCTACATTATTGACTATTCTGAGTTTTTTTTCTGTGTGAATTCTGCTTATGTTTATTTTCATTGAGACACCAGTGTTATTTTTATTTTGTAATATCCTTTAGAGCAAGGGGCTTGAATCCTTTTTCTTTAAATAATTTCTAAAAATATTTGTTTAAAATGATTTGGGAAATCAGATATCTTGTATTTCTAAAGTAGATATTTTCACATTTACTTTTCTTGTTGATTTCTTCCATTGCTTTTATTAGTTTTATTTATTTTAGGATCTCAGATTCACAGAGATGGTTTCTTTTGCCTCAGTTTAAGTCAAGTTGTTATCTCCATGTACTGCACTGTACTTTTAAACATTTTTTATTTTATTTATTTATCTCCACTCCCATCCCCCTTGGGTCCCAATCCTGCCCACTTCAAAATTATATGGGATCTTCTGTGTACATATATTTTTAATTTACAGAAATGAAAGTGGTCTCTAAAGCTCATTATGATATTTATTCTATAAAATCTCTTATCATTCAAGAGCTGATTTCATACCTCTTAGGTTTGTTCTTGATCTAAAAAGAATGTACCTAAGTTTTTTTTTTCTACTGAGTGAGAAATGACTTAGTGAGTCAAGAACATTCTTTCTATTACAAATTTTATGAGAAAGTTTGTTACTACTAGTTGTTTAATTTTATCAAATGATTTTTCTGTAGCCATAAAATGATTGTGTGTAATTTTACTTTTAGTCTATCTACATGAAGAACACTGATAGAATTTCTGATGTTTACTCACTAAATGGACCATAATAACTTGTTTTAAAAATATTTTTGTGTTCAGGATTTTTATATCTACATAAATTACATTAACCTCTAGCTTTATATTTTGAACTACCCTATCTGTTGTAGAATCAAGATCACACTAATCTCATAAAATCAGTTTTGTATCAACTTGTTTTAGATAAGGTTATCCATTCTTTGAAATTTTAGTGGAACTCACCCATAAAACTATTTAGACATTGCACTTTTTGCAGGGAGGAGTAAAGGGAAGATTTTCATTACTATTTTAGTCTATTTATTTAGTGATTATTAGAATATTTAACTGTTCTCTTTTTTTTTTTTTTTTTTTTTTTTTTGCGGTATGTGGGCCTCTCACTGCTGCGGCCTCTCCCGTTGTGGAGCACAGGCTCCGGACGCGCCGGCTCAGCGGCCATGGCTCACGGGCCCAGCCGCTCCGCGGCATGTGGGATCTTCCCGGACCGGGGCACGAACCCGTGTCCCCTGCATCGGCAGGTGGACTCTCAACCACTGCGCCACCAGGGAAGCCCTGTTTTATTTCTTAATGTTACCAATTTTGGAATTTTGTTTAATAAAGGTACCCGTTTCATCTAGGTGTTAGCAGTTTATTGACTAAGTTGGGCCTGGTAAGGTGTAAGGAGAAAGAAACGATCTTTTCCTTACCATTGCCTTTTTACACTCTGCTGAATAGCTTGTCACTCTTCTAGATAAAGTCTTGTATTTTTCTTGTCACAATTAACATACTAACATACTAACAGTTACATTCAAATCTAATCACATCTTTTCATTCCATTTGAAACTTAACTCCTTGTTCAACTCAGGTCTGAGTTTCTTCTCTTTCTTCTGCAGAGCCTTTTTCTTCTTTTTCCTCCAGTAATCACTATGCTGTCTCTAACCCCATCAGAGGTGAAGGGAAGAAGAGAGAAGAACAGAGGTAAAGGCAAAAAGATCTCTCTTGACCAGTACCATTGTAATCTGTTCTTGATGACCTTTGAGTGTGGCCAGTGACTGATGTCGACTATTTTGTGGAGCATTTATTTAGGGGGTTCATTCAGGATCTGTTTCCGAGGAGCCATCACTTACAGGTCCCTCATATTGGACATCCTGTCTCTGGGCAGCAAGTTATGACTCTTTCCTCAGCTATTGGCTTCTGGTATGCACCCCACACAAACTCCATCCTTGGGGATCTCCCACCCCTTCAGGTTTCCTCTTGGAATTAGGGACCATAGAGGAAGCTCATATTCACCACAGCGCCCCCTCAAGCTCTATAAAGACTGTTATATAATGTTGGCTCTGATACACTGGTTTGTTCTTAACACAGTCATCTTTAAAATACTTTTTCAGGATTTCCCTGGTGGTGCAGTGGTTAAGAATCCACCTGCCAATGTGGGGGATGCGGGTTTGATCCCTGGTCCTGGAAGATCCCACATGCTGCGGAGCAACTAAGCCTGTCTGCCGCAACTACTGAGCCCGTGTTGCAACTACTGAGCCAGTGTGCTGCAACAACTGAAACCCATGCTCCTAGAACCTGTGCTCCACAACAAGAGAAGCCACCGCAATGAGAAGCCCACATAGCCCCTGCTTGCCACAACTAGAGAAAGCCTACGTGCAGCAATGAAGACCCAACGCAGCCAATACATATATAATATTTTTCCAGGACAAAGTGATATACTAGTTCAATGTCCCCGAAATCCAAAGAGACATGCAAATCAAATTCCCCAGGCTGTCTTAAAGAACTCATCATTTGTTTGGGAATGGAGAGAAATATAATCTCACTCCATCAGTTCTCCATCTAAAGAAACCCTTTTTCTCCAGTTCTCTAATTTTGCAGCACTCTTAATTCCCCATGTAGTCTGGACCTGAGAATGAGCTAAACAATGGAAGAAAAAGTGGTTTAACAAGTTCTTACCATGTCCTACACTGACATACAACAACTATTGCTCTTCTTAGGGTCACTGCTGAAACTCTAAGGGGAGAAGGTAAGTACAATGAGACAGCTTCGTGATTCATAGCTTTGCTAATTTACTTGTGTTTCTTAGTAAGGTCCTTTTTATCTTAGTATCTCTCGTGATTATTTCCTTTTCATTCGTTCTATAGTTTATCTGGATCTTCTCTTTTTTCAGATTAGTCTTACCAAAGATTTTTTTCTCATTATTTTTAATATTTTTTTACATCTTTATTGGAGTATAATTGCTTTACAATGGTGTGTTAATTTCTGCTTTACAACAAAGTGAATCAGTTATACATATACATATGTTCCCACATCTCTTCCCTCTTGCATCTCCCTCCCTCTCACCCTCCCTATCCCACCCCTCCAGGCGGTCACAAAGCACCGAGCTGATCTCCTTGTGCTATGCGGATGCTTCCCACTAGCTATCTACCTTACGTTTGGTAGTGTATATATGTCCATGCCTCTCTCTCGCTTTGTCACAGCTTACCCTTACCCCTCCCCATATCCTCAAGTCCATTCTCTAGTAGGTCTGTGTCTTTATTCCTGTCTTACCACTAGGTTCTTCATGACATTTTTTTTTTCTTAAATTCCATGTATATGTGTTAGCATACGGTATTTGTCTTTCTCTTTCTGACTTACTTCACTCTGTATGACAGACTCTAGGTCTATCCACCTCATTACAAAGAGCTCAATTTCGTTTCTTTTTATGGCTGAGTAATATTCCATTGTGTATATGTGTCACATCTTCTTTATCCATTCGTCCGAAGAGGGACACTTAGGTTGTTTCCGTCTCCGGGCTATTGTAAATAGAGCTGCAATGAACATTTTGGTACATGACTCTTTTTGAATTATGGTTTTCTCAGGGTGTATGCCCAGTAGTGGGATTGCTGGGTCATATGGTAGTTCTATTTTTAGTGTTTTAAGGAACCTCCATACTGTTCTCCACAGTGGTTGTATCAATTTACATCCCCACCAGCAGTGCAAGAGGGCTCCCTTTTCTCCACACCCTCTCCAGCATTTATTGTTTCTAGATTTTTTGATGATGGCCATTCTGACTGGTGTGAGATGATATCTCATTGTAGTTTTGATTTGCATTTCTCTAATGATTAATGATGTTGAGAATTCTTCAATGTGTTTGTTGGCAGTCTATATACCTTCTGTGGAGAAATGTCTATTTAGGTCTCCTGCCCATTTTTGGATTGGGTTGTTCGGTTTTTTGTTATTGAGCTACATGAGCTACTTATAAATTTTGGAGATTAATCCTTTGTCAGTTGCTTCATTTGCAAATATTTTCTGCCATTCTGAGGGTTGTCTTTTGGTCTTGTTTATGGTTTCCTTTGCTGTGCAAAAGCTTTGAAGTTTCATTAGGTCCCATTTGTTTACTTTTGTTTTTATTCCCATTTCTCTAGGAGGTGGGTCAAAAAGGATCGTGCTGTGATTTATGTCATAGAGTATTCTGCCTATGTTTTCCTCTAAGAGTTTGATAGCTTCTGGTCTTACATTTAGGTCTTTAATCCATTTTGAGCTTATTTTTGTGTATGGTGTTAGGGAGTGATCTAATTTCATACTTTTATATGTACCTGTCCAGTTTTCCCAGCACCATTTATTGAAGAGGCTGTCCTTTCTCCACTGTACATTCCTGCCTCCTTTATCAAAGATAAGGTGACCATATGTGCGTGGGTTTATCTCTGGGCTTTCTATCCTGTTCCATTGATCTATCTTTCTGTTTTTGTGCCAGTACCATACTGTCTTGATTACTGTAGCTTTGTAGTATAGTCCAAAGTCAGGGAGCCTCATTCCTCCAGCTCCGTTTTTCTTCTCAAGATTGCTTTGGCTATTCGGGGTCTTTTGTGTTTCCATACAAATTGTGAAATGTTTTGTTCTAGTTCTGTGAAAAATGCCATTGGTAGTTTGATAGGGATTGCATTGAATCTGTAGATTGCTTTGGGTAGTAGAGTCATTTTCACAATGTTGATTCTTCCAATCCAAGAACATGGTATATCGCTCCATCTATTTGTACCATCTTTAATTTCTTTCATCAATGTCTTATAATTTTCTGCATACAGGTCTTTTGTCTCCTTAGGTAGGTTTATTCCTAGATATTTTATTCTTTTTGTTGCAATGGTAAATGGGAGTGTTTTCTTGATTTCACTTTCAGATTTTTCACCATTAGTGTATAGGAATGCCAGAGATTTCTGTGCATTAATTTTGTATCCTGCTCCTTTACCAAATTCATTGATTAGCTCTAGTAGTTTTCTGGTAGCATCTTTAGGATTCTCTATGTATAGGATCATGTCATCTGCAAACAGTGACAGCTTTACTTCTTCTTTTCCGATTTGGATTCCTTTTATTTCCTTTTCTTCTCTGATTGCTGTGGCTAAAACTTCCAAAACTATGTTGAATAAGAGTGGTGAGAGTGGGCAACCTTGTCTTGTTCCTGATCTTAGTGGAAATACTTTCAGTTTTTCACCATTGAGGACAATGTTGGCTGTGGGTTTGTCATATATGGCCTTTATTATGCTGAGGAAAGTTCCCTCTATGCCTACTTTCTGCAGGGTTTTTATAATAAATGGGTGTTGAATTTTGTCGAAAGCTTTCTCTGCATCTATTGAGATGATCATATGGTTTTTCTCCTTAAACTTGTTAATATGGTGTATCACGTTGATTGATTTGCGTATATTGAAGAATCCTTGCATTCCTGGAATAAACCCCACTTGACCATGGTGTATGATCCGTTTAATGTGCTGTTGGATTCTGTTTGCTAGTATTTTGTTGAGGACTTTTGCATCTATGTTCATCAGTGATATTGGCCTGTAGTTTTCTTTCTTTGTGACATCTTTGGTTTTGGTATCAGGGTGATGGTGGTCTTGTAGAATGAGTTTGGGGGTGTTCCTCCCTCTGCTATATTTTGGAAGAGTTTGAGAAGGATAGGTGTTAGCTCTTCTCTAAATGTTTGACAGAATTCGCCTGTGAAGCCATCTGGTCCTGGGCTTTTGTTTGTTGGAAGATTTTTAATCACAGTTTCAATTTCTGTGCTTGTGATTGGTCTGTTCATATTTTCTATTTCTTCCTGATTCAGACGTGGCACATTGTGCATTTCTAAGAATTTGTCCATTTCTTCCAGGTTGTCCATCTTATTGGCATAGAGTTGCTTGTAGTAATCTCTCATGATCTTTTGTATTTCTGCAGTGTCAGTTGTTACTTCTCCTTTTTCATTTCTAATTCTATTGATTTGAGTCTTCTCCCTTTTTTTCTTGATGAGTCTGGCTAATGGTTTATCAATTTTGTTTATCTTCTCAAAGAAACAACTTTTAGTTTTATTGATCTTTGCTATCGTTTCCTTCATTTCTTTTTCATTTATTTCTGATCTGATTTTTATGATTTCTTTCCTTCTGCTAACTTTGGGGGTTTTTTGTTCTTCTTTCTCTAATTGCTTTAGGTGCAAGGTTAGGTTGTTTATTCGAGATGTTTCCTGTTTCATAAGGTAGGATTGTATTGCTATAAACTTCCCTCTTAGAACTGCTTTTGCTGCATCCCATAGATTTTGGGTCGTCGTGTCTCCATTGTCATTTGTTTCTAGGTATTTTTGGATTTCCTCTTTGATTTCTTCAGTGATCACTTCGTTATTAAGTAGTGTATTGTTTAGCCTGCATGTATTTGTATTTTTTACAGATCTTTTCCTGTAATTGATATCTAGTCTCATAGCGTTGTGGTCGGAAAAGATACTTGATACAATTTCAATTTTCTTAAATTTACCAAGGCTTGATTTGTGACCCAAGATATGATCTATCCTGGAGAATGTTCCATGAGCACTTGAGAAAAATGTGTATTCTGTTGTTTTTGGATGGAATGTCCAATAAATATCAATTTGGTCCATCTTGTTTAATGTATCAGTTAAAGCTTGTGTTTCCTTATTTATTTTCATTTTGGATGATTTGTCCATTGGTGAAAGTGGGGTGTTAAAGCCCCCTATTATGAATGTGTTACAGTCGATTTCCCCTTTTATGGCTGTTAGTATTTGCCTTATGCATTGAGGTGCTCCTATGTTGGGTGCATAAATATTTACAATAGTTATATCTTCTTCTTGGATCAATCCCTTGATCATTGTGTAGTGTCCTTCTTTGTCTCTTCTAATATTCTCTATTTTAAAGTCTATTTTGTCTGATATGAGAATTGCTACTGCAGTTTTCTTTTGGTTGCCATTTGCATGAAATATCTTTTTCCATCCCCTTACTTTCAGTCTGTATGTGTCTCTAGGTCTGAAGTGGGTCTCTTGTAGACAGCAAACATATGGGTCTTTTTTTTGTATCCATTCAGCTAATCTGTGTATTTTGGTGGGAGCATTTAGTCCATTTACATTTAAGGTAATTATCGATATGTATGTTCCTATTCCCATTTTCATAATTGTTTTGGGTTCATTATTGTAGGTCTTTTTCTTCTCCTTTGTTTCTTTCCTAGAGAAGTTCCTTTAGCAGGTGTTGTAAAGATGGTTTGGTGGTGCTGAACTCTCTCAGCTTTTGCTTGTCTGTAAAGCTTTTAATTTCTTCATCAAATCTGAATGAGATCCTTGCTGGGTAGAGTAATCTTGGTTGCAGGTTTTTCTCCTTCATCACTTTAAATATGTCCTGCCACTCCCTTCTGGCTTGCAGAGTTTCTGCTGAAAGTTCAGCTGTTAACCTTATGGGGATTCCCTTGTGTGTTATTTGTTGTTTTTCCCTTGCTGCTTTTAATATGTTTTCTTTGTATTTAATTTTTGACAGTTTGATTAATGTGTCTTGGCGTATTTCTCCTTGCATTTATCCTGTATGGGACTCTCTGTGCTTCCTGGACTTGATTAACTATTTCCTTTCCCATATTAGGGAAGTTTTCAACTATAATCTCTTCAAATATTTTCTCAGTCCCTTTCTTTTTCTCTTCTTCTTCTGGAACCCCTATAATTCGAATGTTGGTGCGTTTGATGTTGTCCCAGAGGTCTCTGAGACTGTCCTCAGTTCTTTTCATTCTTTTTTCTTTATTCTGCTCTGCAGTAGTTAGTTCCACTATTTTATTTTCCAGGTCACTTATCCGTTCTTCTGCCTCAGTTATTCTGCTATTGATCCCATCTAGAGTATTTTTCATTTCATTTATTGTGTTGTTCATCACTGTTTGCTTCATCTTTAGTTCTTCTGGGTCCTTGTTAAATGTTTCTTGCATTTTGTCTATTCTATTTCCAAGATTTTGGATCATCTTTACTATCATTACTCTGAATTCTTTCTCAGGTAGACTGCCTATTTCCTCTTCATTTGTTAGGTCTGGTGGGTTTTTATCTTGCCCCTTCATCTGCTGTGTGTTTTTCTGTCTTCTCATTTTGCTTATCTTACTGTGTTTGGGGTCTCCTTTTTGCAGGCTGCAGGTTCGTAGTTCCCATTGTTTTTGGCGTCTGTCCCCAGTGGCTAAGGTTGTTTCAGTGGGTTGTGTAGGCTTCCTGGTGGAGGGGACTAGTGCCTGTGTTCTGGTGGATGAGGCTGGATCTTGTCTTTCTGGTGGGCAGGTCCACGTCTGGTGGTGTGTTTTGGGGTGTCTGTGGACTTATTATGATTTTAGGCAGCCTCTCTGCTAATGGGTGGGGTTGTGTTCCTGTCTTGCTAGTTGTTTGGCATAGGATGTCCAGCACTGTAGCTTGCTGTTCGTTGAGTGAAGCTGGGTGCTGGTGTTGAGTTGGAGATCTCTGGGAGATTTTCGCCATTTGATATTATGTGGAGCTGGGAGGTCTCTTGTGGACCAGTGTCCTGAAGTTGGCTCTCCCTCCTCAGAGGCACAGCAGAGACTCCTGGCTGGAGCACCAAGAGCCTTTCATCCACATGGCTCAGAATAAAAGGGAGAAAAAGTAGAGAGAAAGAATTAGTAGAAGTAGAAAGAGAGAAAGAAAGAAAGAAAGGAGGGAGGGAGGAAGGAAGGAAGGAGGGAAGGAAGGAAAAAAAGAAAGGAGATAAAGTAAAATAAAATAAAGTAAGATAAAATATAATAAAGTTATTAAAATAAAAAAAATAATTATTAAGAGAAAAAAATTAAAAAAACAAAAATAAAACAGACGGATAGAACCCTAGGACAAATGGTGGAAGCAAAGCTATACAGACAAAATCTCACACAGAAGCATACACATACACACGCACAAAAAGAGGAAAAGGGGAAAAAACCATAAATCTTGCTCTCAGAGTTCACCTCCCTAATTTGGGATGATTCGTGTCTATCACGTATTCCACAGATGCAGGGTACATCAAGTTGATTGTGGAGCTTTAATCCGCTGCTTCTGAGGCTGCTGGGAGAGATTTCCCTTTATCTTCTTTGTTCTCATAGCTCCCAGGGGCTCAGCTTTGGATTTGGCCCTGCCTCTGCGTGTAGGTCGCCGGAGGGCGTCTGTTCTCCGCTCAGACAGGACGGGGTTAAAGGAGCCGCTGATTCGGAGGCTTTGGCTCACTCAGGCCGGGGGTGTGGGGGGGAGGGGCACTGCGTGCGGGGCGGGCCTGCGGCGTCAGAGGCCTGCGTGCGGCGGCAGAGGCCTGCGTGCGGCGTCAGAGGCCGGCGTGACGTTGCAGCAGACTGAGGCGCGCCGTGTTCTCCCGGGGAAGTTGTCCCTGGATCCCGGGACCCTGGCAGTGGCGGGCTGCACAGGCTCCCCAGAAGGGGAGTGTGGATAGTGACCTGTGCTCGCACACAGGCTTCTTGGTGGCGGCAGCAGCAGCCTTAGCGTCTCCTGGCCGTCTCTGGGACCGCGCTTTTAGCCGCGGCTCGCGCCCGTCTCTGGAGCTCCTTTAAGCAGCGCTCTTAATCCCCTCTCCTCGCGCACCAGGAAACAAAGAGGTAAGAAAAAGTCTCTTGCCTCTTCGGTAGGTACAGACTTTTCCCCGGACTCCCTCTCGGCTAGCCGTGGCGCACTAACCCCCTGCAGGCTGTGTTCAAACCGCCAACCCCAGTCCTCTCCCTGCGCTCCGACCGAAACCCGAGCCGAGCTCCGACCGAAGCCCGAGCCTCAGCTCGCAGCCCCGCCCGCCCCGGCGGCGGAGCAGACAAGCCTCTCGGGCTGGTGAGTGCCGGTCGGCACCGATCCTCTGTGTGGATATCTCCCCGCTTTGCCCCCCGCACGCCTGTGGCTGCGCTCTCCTCCGCGGCCCTGAAGCTTTCCCCCTCCACTACCCGCAGTCTCTGCCCGCGAAGGGGCTTCCTAGTGTGTGGAAAGCTTTCCTCCTTCACCGCTCCCTCCCACAGGTGCCGGCCCGTCCCTATTCTTTTGTCTCTGTTTATTCTTTTTTCCGGAGCCTGTGCTCCACAACGGGAGAGGCCACAACAGTGAGAGGCCGGCGTACCGCAAAAAAAAACACACAAAAAAACAATATTTACTTTAGGTTCCAAAATCCAAAGGATTTTCATAAGGCTTTTCTTTTTTTATGGATTTCTAACTTTCTGAATTATGAACAAAGAACATAGTCTAATGTAATGCTGATTCCTTAGAATGTATTGGGGCTTCTTTTGCAGCCTTGTACGTGGAGCCTCCCATGAATGAATTAAAAGAATCTTTGTTTTCTATTGGGTGTACATTTTTACATAAAGCTAATATGTTCTTATTGTGTTGCCCAAATCTACTATAAGGGTTTTTGTCTGTGAGATCTGTCCATTTAAACCACAATTTTTGATGTGCCTATTTCTCCCCATTCTGACCATTGTTGCTGTTTATGTTTTTGGGCCGCACTGATATTCTGCAAATTATGCATATCACTGTATTACTGTATCTTCTTGAGCTAAGCTTTCTTTTACTTCTTTATTCCTATTGCACATTCACCTTACTTGGTGAGTTCACAATCCTTACTTGGTGTATTATTAAGATAAATATATCACATTTCATTCAGACTTCTTTCTTCTCCTCCTTCATATCTTTGTTCAAATGTTACCTTTTCAACAAGGCCTTTCCAGGCCGCTGTCTTAATAACTTGCAATCCCCTGCCTCCCTAGCCCTCTTCCTGCTTAACTTTTCCTATAGCATTTTTCACGTCCAAAATACTGTAGGATTCAATTACTTATTTTGTTTATTTTCCGGCTTCCCCAAGTTAACAAGTCAAAAATATGCTGAGCAGGTATTTTGTCTGTTTTGTTCCCTCCCTGCTCTATCACTGCACCTGTAAGAGGAGCTGACATTTAGAAGGCATGCTATAAATGTTTGTTGAATGAATGAACAAATAAGCAGTTCTATATCCTTTTGTTTTAAATGGATGTCTTGTAGATAATGGTGTCAGTTAATTGCATGTTTGCTTGAAGCTCCTTCTGTATTCTGCTCTATGGAGAAGGGGCTGGGAGTCTGCAAATGACATTTCCCAGGATCTCTTGCCAACTGGCTTCTTGTCAAGTTCTGCTAATGGGAGTCCTGATAGGAATTTGTAAGGTGGAGGAGGGGAGAGCTGCCTCTCATCCTGCTTCCTGTTTCTGGCAGAGTGTTAAGTGGTGAGAGCAGCAGAAGCAGTGACAGACCAATAGTGGTGACAGCACAGCAACACCTGACAGCATTGGTGGTAGCCACAGTGTAAGCCACCGTTCCAACCCTGCCAAAGGGGCAGCTCTTTGGTGGATCCTGAACAGGATGTGACAACATCGCCAGCGGTTCATCAGCAGGTGTAAACTCTTGGGCTCCAGCTTAGAAGTGTCAGCAAACTTCTGATCTTTGGGTATCACCCTTTCTTCTTTTTTGCTTCTGCTAATCATGTTCTGCATTTTGCTCGTCCAACATCTGTATAACCAATTCCCTGTATTAAATCCCCTCTAAATACTTAGGATTCTTTTTTTCTTTTGGGGATCTGGACTAATATAACAATACACTGCTAAATCTTACTTCAGATCCAATTTGTGGGCCTCCATCTTTAGATTTTTGAGTTGAACTCACATTTTTCGAAATTATTCTTATAATGGGATTTTCTTCTGTGTAATGCTTAATGTTCTATATCACCATGTTTTTTGTTTTTTTCCTTTTATTTCTGTCCTTTATATTAGAAAGGTTGAATTTTTTTAAGCTGGTTGAAAGTTATATTTCATGGTTTCAAAAATACATGTATTTTGTAATGTAATATCTTGAAAATCAGGAAGGGTCTGAAGTCTATAGTGTTTGACGATCAATCACTGTTGGCCAGGCAGTAGTCGTGACATAGCTGTCATTCCTTGAGCCTGCAGGAATGTCAAAAGTGCCAGCATCATAACCTATAGATTGGGTACCAGCAGTTTGGAAGAAAATCCTAGAGGAAATAGTGGAGAAAAGAATATAGTTAACTCCTAGGAACCAAATGACGTGGGAAAAGATGTTGATGTGGGTGATGAACTGGACATACTTAGCAACATTCCTCAGGAGAAGTCTAAAGTAGGCCTGTCCTACCTGCAATACATAGTAGTTTTACTTCTATAAATTCTTTTTAAAATATCGCATCACCACCCTTCATAGCACAGAGGATTATTTTGTGCAGAAAAACACAATCATTAATGACTAAAAAGTCATTTAGAAGAGCTGAACTTGGTGTGAAGAAGTTTGGGGAATATGTTCCCCAAATAAATGTTTATATTTATAAACATATTTATATGTTTTATATAATATATTTATAAAAATATTTATAAACATATAATAAATAAAATATGTTTTATTTTGTTTTTTCTTTTTGTAGTTTCATGAGAATGATATATCTAAAAGAGCCCTTTCAATATAAATAAAAATTCTAACCAAGAAAGCATTGTGTCTTATTGGGCAGCCCCTTTTCATAGTTGGCAGTATTTTTTCAGCATTTTTCCTTTCATAGCGGTAAATTAAAAAATGGTGTGTTGGGCTTCCCTGGTGGCGCAGTGGTTGGGAGTCCGCCTGCCGATGCAGGGGGCGCGGGATCGTGCCCCGGTTCGGGGGGATCCGACGTGCCGCGGAGCGGCTGGGCTCTTGAGCCATGGCCGCTGGCCTGCGTATCCGGAGCCTGTGCTCCACGGCGGGAGGGGCCACAGCAGTGAGAGGCCCACGTACCGCAAAAAAAAAAAAAAAAAAATGGTGTGTTTTACAATAGACTGTGTCTTGAATTTTATGTAAAACAGCAGACGTACTATTTTCGTCCCTATGGGATTATTTCTAACTAAGGCCCAAATTTGCATTTAACTATGAGTTTCTACATTTACTAATATTTATGTATTTTCCTTAAACTATTCTCCTCCCCCACTGATGTCCAACGTCCCTTACATCCCAAGTCATATTACAGTCACCTGGAATTTTAATTCTGGATTGCCATGGGGCTGTTTATTGTTACTTATTAAGGCAATAATAACACTTGTAAGCTCTTACCCCGTAGTGTCTCTTCCTCCAATATTTATTCTTCTTTTTCCTGGGGGTCTTTCTGCAAGAGTAATTTCAAAGGTACTCTGTGTGGTAAATTTTCTGAGGTTCATTTACCTAAGACTCAGAAAATAAAGATATTTCTCTTTCATAGCTAAATATTATTTATTTGAAAAATATCGACATTCAAAGTTCTTCATACTTTTCTTCATTCTTTTCTCGCATTTAATTCTTCAATCCATCTGGAAATAACTTTTCCTCATACATCAATTAAATAAAGGTGTCCCTTCAGCAATGGTTTATAATTCTTCCATTAGTATATACTTAATTCAGAGATACATCAATGCATATTCCATTACATTTTCTGCACATTAAGTATTTTGTCAGTACTACACTGTTAACTGCCAGAGTTTTAATGGAGTGACATATTAGGTGGAGTGGCATATCAAGATGTCAACTACCAGTCCTGGGCCACCTTGCCTTCCCTTACAACCATCCCCATCTTTATTTGTGGAGGATAGGTCCCAAGCTACAGGTAACTAAACTCTATAATATCCTGCAAGATGTAAGACTAAAACAATGAAGAAAATCAGAGAACTGGTTTGTGTCTTCCCTCAACTAACAGAAATGAGTCCATCAATAAAACTGAAAGAAAAAGAGGCAAATTTTAGGGGGTGGGGATGATAGCTGTGTATAGAGAAGGTGACTTGTGCCTCCACCCTGATTATCCCCATCCCTAGAAGAATTTCCCTTGCTGTTTGGGTCTGAAGCATAATGAGCCCTTCTCAGAAAAATAAGGTCAAATGAGCAAGTACCAGTAGGTATGTAACACACACACACACACACACACACACACACTCACACACAAACACACACTCACACATCTACAACACAGTATTCCTACAGAGGTACAACTAAGAGAGGGAGAGAATGCTTAAAGATCTCCACAAAAGTACAAGGATACATGTATTTTCTTATGGAAATAGGACTTGAGCCAGCTTGGAAGGTAGAGGGAAGGGGCAGGGGAAGAAAGGAGCTGGCTTTGCCAGCTTTAAGAGCAGCTTGGCAGAGAATAAAACCTGCATCAGTAGGACTTTTGGAGTCATACTCCATGGACTGCTTCTCTAGAATCCCCCATGGCAAGCAGTAGGGCAGGTGCCCAGCTGGGTCCCCAAGTGGGCCATTTGTCAAAGTCAGCTATGGGGTACACCTGCACCACAGACCGGTCAGGGAGGACACGAGCAGCTGGAGCCTACAGAATTTTGTGGCCTAGCTCGGGACACTTGATAATAAAGACTCTGACTCTGACTTTAAAATTATTTGACCAAGTTTACTACAATGAAATTAACCAGGTTGATTACTGTGTTGCATGAGGCAGGCTCAAGAATAGAGTTGATAATGAGTCATTAGAAAAGTGGAGTTTCCCCTTGTGTACATTTGACTAATGGCTGTTCAATTAATTATTATGTTCTGATAGAGGCAATAGTCATTTTTTTTACTTTTCAACATTTCTGAAAAATATGTTTGTCATGCAAATTAAATGCATATAAAAATGCATACCATTTAACCCAACCATTTAATTCCATGTCTGTGAACCTATTTGAAGAGACTATGTGCAAATACGCTTATTGAAGCATGATTTTTTTAGTTTGGTTACAAATGAATTTTTATTTGAAGTAAGTGTAATAAGAGAAACATTTGACAATGAATTTGATTCTTTCACCACTCTAGACATCCCCAATACTTTGTCTAATAGTGATTTTCTTTGACCCTCTTATTGCTAGGAGATTTGTTATTATATCAACTAACAAATGTTTGGGTGTTTTTTAAATTTGATTTTTTTACTTTAAAATTTTATGTTTACTCTTAATTTTTAATTTAAAATTTTATAACCATTTAGTTACAAAAAAATCTATCTTGAATAATTACTGCCATTTTTGATGTTCTAAATTCACTTTGTAGCCTAATATGTGCTAATATGTCTAGCCCTAATTTTCTGTGCTAAAGATTTCATGGAAATTGTAAAATATATTTTGCTTCTCTTTTGGATTAAAACGTTTTACATGTATACCAATACTTCATTTTTATTAATGTTATGTTAATAATATAACATATATAACATAATAATATGTTATTCTAAATTTCTATATTTTTCTACTTTGGCTGATAAAGGCAAAGGTAGTTATCCTAGATCATATGTGTTTCAATTTCTTTTTCTAAGCTTTAGTCTTCGAATTATATATTTTGATATTTTATTAAGCAATACCAAAAAGAACCATGAATATTATATTTTTATTTAAATATAAATAACAGGTTTTAGCCCATGTAATTAATTTTGTCTTTAATTCTCAATTTGTCTGAAATTAAAATTTGACTGGAGCTTACTTTATTTCATTTGAGAAATGCTGCCCATCCATTTATTTTCAATAATTCTCATTCCTGTAGTTTTAGGTGTATGTCATATGTAATTTTGTTCATTACAGACAAAATGACAGTCTTCATCTTCAATAAAATGCTTTATCTAATTGCATTTATTAACACAACTAGCATGCTTTGTGTTAATGTTTTCTCTTTTGGAAGTAGTTTTTAATTTTTCTATTTCTGTGAATTTCCACATTTTTATGACTCTTCATGTTTTTCTTCTATTATTTGTAAGAAACTTCCACAAAGTTAATAATTTGAATTTAATTGTCTTACTGTTTACCATAAGTTCTTAAAACACGAGCTTTTATATTTCATTTCTCTAGTTACCATCATCAATCATAAAACAATGATTTAACCATGTAAGAATATTATTTTCAACTATTATATTGCATAGCTTAGATTTGACCCATGGCTCAAATGCCCCTGCTCTGAGCTTCATCATTTTTTTTTTTTTTTTGCGGTACGCGGGCCTCTCACTGCTGTGGCCTCTCGCGTTGCGGAGCACAGGCTCCAGACGTGCAGGCTTAGCGGCCGTGGCTCACGGGCCCAGCCACTCCGCAGCATGTGGGATCTCCCGGACCGGGGCACGAACCCGCGTCCCCTGCATTGGCAGGTGGACTCTCAACCGCTGCGCCACCAGGGAAGCCCAAGCTTCATCATTTTTTAAAAAAAATATTGACTTGTACTTCATTTTAAAAACAGTATTTATGATAATAATTTCGATTTACCTAAAATGGCTGATATTGATATTTACAACCTGATATTTAATTATTACTCCATTTTTAACTTGGATTCATCTTCTACTTGACTAAAACATGGCTTCAGATAAAAATTTTCAAGGGTATATGTACAATAGTTTTTGGTGACCTCTATGTAACTAATAATGTCATTCTGGTAAACAGCAACTTATCTAGTGCAAAATTATTGACTCATGAATATATTCTCTTCAAACCTATAAAAATTGGTATTTACAAAAAGGAGCTAGACTTCTGAGTAGAGGACCAGCCCCTGTCACAGATGCAGGTGTCAGTGCCCACTCTTAGCATTGCTCCCTGTGGTAGGCAGAATGATGGGGCCCCAAAATATCCTAATACCAGGAACCTATGAATCTGTTACCTTATATGGCAAGAGAGACTTTGCAGATGTGATTCAATGAAGGCTCTTGAGAGGCAGAGATCATCCTGGATTATCCAATGGGCCCAACACTATCACCAGGATGTTTATAAGTGAAAGAGGGAGGGAGACAAGGACAGGAGAGTCAGAGAAGGAGATGCAATGACAGAAACAGAGGTTAGAGTGATTCAGGGCCATGAACCAAGGAATGAATGTGTGTGGCCTCTAGATGCGGGGAAAGGCAGGAAATGAATTTCTCTCTAGAGTCTCCAGAGATAATGCAGTCCCCACAATCCATTTTAGAACTCTTTCCTTCAGAACTATAAGATAATAAACCCGTATTGTTTTAAGCTGATAACTTCGTGGAAGTTTGTTACAGCAGCAATAGGAAACAAATACACTTCATACTGACGACTTTACCATGGCATACTATATAAAAGCTGTAACAGGCTGAGGCTACTTGTTTGAAGTGGAAAGAGTTCTTCCCTCCCGCATAAGGGCTCTCACTCCTCGCCAGTGTGGGATTTAGCCCCCATTCCATCACTTTTTAATGCTTAAATGCTATTCTCACAGGGTTGCCCCAATTCCATTAGAGTCCTTAGAATCCCCAGAGTGCTTTTTCATTTCCAATTAGTCAGTCCTATTTGTCCCTGCTTTACAGAATGGCATTAACCCGTTGAAGCTTGCAGATACTACAACCAAACACCGTAAGTTTAGTTTGCTTACACACTGGCCACTGTAGATAAGCAGGCATCCGTGTAACATCCAGGCCATACAAACAACCCTCGGCTCGTCACCAAGCCTGGCCCACTCCTCCAGTCCTATCTGGAGCAACGTTGCTAAGGTCAAGACCCTGCTCTGGTTTCAGATCAGCAGCTGCCTGTCTTGGATGCTGTCATTCTTCATAAGTTTCAAGGGAGAATGGTTCTCTGTGTGGATGCCCTCCACTGCATGACCATGGTCAGCTAAAGTACTGTTTTGGGCTCGCAAAGGTATAACACTTCAGCTTTGCTCATGTTTTATCCTTCTTTGGTATAAGAGGGCTAGATAAGGACTAAGTTTGTTATCAGAGGCATGCCTACTTCAGAACCAGTGGCCATGTGCAGAGACCAGCCCACTGGTCCCATCCTTTTTCTACCATCTAGTGATGTGAATATCAAGGGCTTCTTTGTTCTTCCCTGTTTCCAAGTCTTGGTCAAGTGTGCTCTGCCCATTTAACAGATTTCAGTAACTTCGAATCTCAGGAGAGTTTAAGGTTTCTGTCCTTTGCCTCTCAGGAGCAATCCAAGCTCCTTATGCAAAGTTACCAAATTCCTTCCCTGCAAATATCAACATCTATATATCAAATTTTAAAAGAATAATTAAAATTAAATTGGGTTCACTGGCTACCCTGTCACATACACATACATTGTCAGGATAATCTTCAAAGGTGCTTCCTTGACCATTCAAGTCTCCCAAAGATTTTGTTGTAAATCATCTTCACGGTGTTTGCTGGCCCCTCTTCTCTCACTAAGATACAGCGCAGGCTGTATAGGGCCAGGCCAGAGAACAGGGCTCTAAGACAGATTCACAGGGCTTGCCTCCTGTTTCCCTCCATCCCTGTTTTAAATACTCTCTCTATTGAATGGCTCTCTGTCCTCCTCTCTCTGCTTCTTGTTTTTTGCATCTCCCCTAGCATTCAGTCAAAAGTCCATCTGGCCAAATTCTTGATTATCACTTCTTCGAGTTTTCCTTCATAAAATTTCTTTGCTTTAAATGTTTAATAAACAGTAGATAATTTATTATAAAACATTGTATATAGAGTATATGACAAATACTTAGAAAATTGTTTATAAGTAATGGTTCTAATGTAATTTAATATTTTTACTATATGCTCATCTGTATTCCCTTAAGTTTCTAAAATGCATACATATTATTTATAATAAAAAGTCAATTTTTACAAAAGTGCTTAAATGCTCAAACTTCTCTGTCCAGTTAATCGGCATTGACTCAGCCATTTACTTGTTACAAAATATTTATTGAGCACTTACTACATGCTGAGTACTTTGCTAAGCACTGAGTTACAACAATGAACATGCAAGAGAAGTCAACTGAGCCAGAATGTCCTATGCATTTTAGGCTTAAGTGAAGCCCACAATAGCAACAGAAGCAACATGATTTAATCAGGAAGCATAATTGTATATAAAACCAGTGTTTAACATCACATGAGGGATAAGTGATCAAACTTTTCTCTGTAGGGATCTTACAGATAAAGTTGGGCAAGATTAAGATTAATAATTGTTAAAAATTATTTAATGTTCTTAAATGGACTATTCTTTACATGTTTTCTTTGGAATTACCTGTCCATTATTTAATGTTTATGTTCAAGAATTTTAGAACAAACACTTATGTTTATCAAAAATAATATGTGCTAAAATATTTATATCGGGCAAGCCATAACCATGGCATGTATCTACTCTTCAGAACACTCACTGTGGCTATGATGGAGGTTCCACATTATACCTCTTTATGACCTTTTATGTCCATAGCAGTCAAAACACCTGTGAGGAACTTAAAATCTTCATGAGTGATGAGGTCACAAATCAAAATAATGTCCCAATTGAAAATGGAAACACATTTAATTCATAATGCTCAAAAACTAGGTAGGAGATAGATGTGAGGAGGAACTTTGAATGAATCAAATTAAGTATGGAATGTTCAGACTGTTTAAAATAACTGATAGGTGGAGGAGCAATACATTATTGATAATTAGTTAATAATTATTGTTAATTGGATAAAAATTCTTAAAGCTCCTCTTGTTTTACAGTGGGACGATGTTGAGTTCTGATACTTCATCTTACAAAAGTTAAAATTGCAATTAAATATGAGATTTAAATTTTCTTTCAACACTGCAAATGGAATCTAAGTTTTATTTGGTTATAAAGGTTTATTGACCAACTGGAATTTTAGAAAGTATTTTTCCACTTGGAAAATGACACAACATATTTTCAAATTTATATTATGCAAGGCAAACCACCATCTTCCATGTTTTGAAGCAGGTAGAGACATAGCAAAGGAAATGTAGAAAGAATGTGAACAACAGATATTATGGTGTATGCCTTATAGGGTGCTTCTAGGACTATTGCTACTACACAGTATTTTTTAAATGCCAGTTAGGTGCTAATTGTAGGCTATGTCATTTAACTCAAAATGTTATGAGATAGGTACCACTTTATTCCCATTCAGATATGAAGAGAGTAAGGCAGAGAGATATTAAGTAGCTTGCTCAGGGTCAGCCAGCTAGTGAATGATGGAGCCCAGAATTTCAGCCCAAACAGTTTGAACCTAGGCTTTTTAGCTGCTACTTGGTACCACTTCTTTCCAAGGACTTATACTCTTCAATGGCCCTGTGGTTTTAGGTCGTGACAAGCCACAGGCTGATGTGATGCCACTGAGACTAACTGATCCTTGAGCCCTCTGACTTTAACCCTCCTGGCACTGGCACCAACAGGTGCAGCTTTTAGCTTATCTGAGCACCTAAAGTAATTGTTCGAGATTTTGGCTGTTTGCTGGGAGAATCATTGAAAGGGCAGAACCTTGCCTTGCTTGTTAAAGCACTTTACACATGTGCAAAGACTTGGTGGAAAAAAGGACTCAGTTGGAAAAAGGACAGTTTCTGAGTTTACATGGCATTCCATAGACCAGAACAATTTCTGATTTTTTTAAATTCAACATTTAAAAACTGAATTGAGTCAATAATTTTACTTTGCTAAACAAAACACAAATTTATTTGGGGCAATTAATATGAAATTACAGATTACCTCAAATGTTCATCCTCTGCTTAAATGAATACCGTCCACATTTGCCAAGTTTTTTTTCTTATGTAAACTCATTTTTTTCTAAATATAAGCATTAGTGATTTAACTAACTCTTAAAAAGCACGTCTTTTTCCAGATTATAGAGTCTTATTGTTGTATTAAATGTCTCAGCTTGTAAGCTTTGACCACACAATAAACATAGCACCACATGATATTAAAATTTAATTAGCCAATTCCATATTCATAATTCACAGTCATCATAGGCAACATCTTACACATTCTGAAACTTTTTAGTTTATAGGGAAATTTTTTAAATGCCCAGTACCTTTTGCAAAACTCAGTTGAACATTTCCCTGCAGTTTTGCATTATTCATTGATAAAGATGAACCACCTCAAGAGAATTGAAAGATAACATATCCTTTATTTTACCTTTAATCTTTCATCAAAAGAATCTACATATTACTTTCATAGCACTAAATTTTATATATGATAAGGTCTATTAAAGAAACATGCACTAAATATTCCAATTTCAGAAAGAAGGGCCAAAAAATGTAAGCTGTGTCTCTGGTTCATTGAATGAAGTGTCAGGCATCTCATGCAGCACAGTGAGCGAATTATTATTTCTGAATTGTACATCAACCCAAATCTCCTAAAAGCTCTTTCTTATACCAGCTGCTAAATGATTAATAGTGTTGCATTGATAATTTTCACAAAAGACACTGCTGAATAAGAGAACAGCGTGTCCAAGAAAATGAGTTTGAGGTTCAGGGAAACAAAACACTTTTTCATAGTTTTAAAAGAAACATAGTATTGAGTTATACAGACTATCAGTTTCTCCCAGTAAATAAGCATGTGCCAACCCCAACTTTCTTCACTAGGACATGGCTTAGGAAGTTTATTTTCAGTACTCGGCATATATATTAATATTACATATTAATATAAATTAATATAAAATTATATTATATATTGTATATATTTTTTTCAATATTTTATATGCTGAGTATTGAAAAATAGATATTTGTATACACACACATACATATGTGATCTTGACTATGTATGTTAGACTCATGGTTTTAATACAGATATCGTTAATAAAAATATTTTCTTTTGAAACTTTACTAGTGATTTGCTTTATGGCTTTTAATGTGCCAACTTTCCATCTCTCCTACTCTTAGCAAGACTGTCTGTTTGTGGTCGGAAACCATGGACTTTTAAGGCATAAAAAACTGGACATGAAACAGAGCTTCACCACTTAGTTGGGTGATCCTAAGGAATTTACTTACCTCCTTTTTATTTATTTATTTTTTTAATTTTTATTAGAGTATAGTTGCTTTACAATGTTGTGTTCGTTTCTGCTGTACAGCAAAATGAATCAGCTACACATACACATATATACCCTCTTATTTGGATTTCCTTCCCATTTAGGTCACCACAGAGCATTGAGTAGAGTTCCCTGTGCTATACAGTAGGTTCTCATTAGTTATCTATTTCATACATAGTATCAGTCATGTATATATGTCAATCACAATCTCCCAATTCATGCCGCCCCCCTTCCCCCTTCGTATCGATACTAAAATATGGAACACTTTCACGAATTTGCATGTCATTCTTGCGCAGGGGCCATGCTAATCTTCTATGTATTGGTCCAATTTTAGTATATGTGCTGCTGAAGTGAGTACTACTTACCTCCTTTTTAAACTGTGAATGGTCAGCTTCCTAAACTGAGAAATGACAAAAATTATACCAACCTCATTAGATTGAAAGAGGATGAAATCAAGTCTGCAGGTTTTGCAGTCAGTGATGTAAAATGAAATCACATTTTCTGTAATTCTCCAATTCTAATGGCTCTCTAGCCAACATCTTCTCTAAGAAATTTGCACTTTCAAAAATTTCTTTGGCTCAGATAATACAGAGAATCTCATGTTGTATGTACATTTGCCATTGTAATCCACAACAAACATATTAGCAAATCAAACCTGTTAGAAAATATTTGCATAACATATATCTGATAAAGGACTTTTATCCAAAATACACAAAGGATGTTTAAATCTCAACACTAAGAAAACAAACACAATTTCTTAAATGTGCTAAAGATCTGAAGACACCTCACTGAAGAAGATATACCAGTCACTTGCCCTTGGGCACTAAGAAACCACTACACACCTATTAGAATAACTAATATCCCCATAACTGACAGTAACAGTTGCTGGCAGATGCCTATAAAATCTGATAGTATGCTAGTGCTAAGAAAGAAACAACAACAGATAAGTAATTCAGTATAAGGCAGGTAAGGTGTTCAATCCCAGCTAAATGCAAGAAAGAGTGGCAAAACAAAGTTTGGGAATGGGAAGAATAAGTAGAAAGCTTGCCCCCGCCAGGTATGACAGTGTACACAGGAAGACGGGGATCAGCACTGTGGAAGCCATCAGAAGCTGGAATAGCCTCAGAGGAAATAACTTTCTGATCGTCAGATTTCAAACCCATGAAACGTTTAGAGGAAGGATGGAAAGGAGCTTGGCGTGTATCGAGCACTTACTTGTTAATTTGCAAAATCATACTATGAGGAAGGTTATGTTTCCATTTGAAACAGATCAGAAATGGCACTGGTAATAATTAGACAATCTAGAATTTGAGCCAAGCTGCCAATGACTTTATGACTATCAAGCCAAAAACACTGATGATCACACTGACATTCGATGAAATTCTTCTGGTATCCAAGTATGATGGGGTAAGTGTCCTAAGAGCTATTACTAAAATTCTTCCTAATAAGGGGTGTGCCTTTGTTTAAAAACGGAACTTAAGGAACCATTTAGGGAGAAGGTGGGACCTGAGGTTCAGCTGAAATGAGGCTGTAGATGAGAGAGCTAAAGTGGGTCTGGGGTAAGGAGTAGTCAAGAAGAAGGCAGGGAAATTGGAAAAGTGGAAAAGAATGATGGAGGAAAAGAGAGGGTGAAGTCATGTGACAGGCGGATGGTGCCTCGTTACTGAAATAGCCAAGAGACTTTTAAAACCAGGAATATCTTACTTTGATTTTGTAATTGTTTGTATTGCTGCCATGTTCCTTCATCTTTTCAAACCTTTGCCAAATCCATCTACTCAAATGCCTTTGTGTGAGTGGTTTGTTTGGCAAAATTTAAGAAAAGGTATTGAGTTTCACATTTAGATCAACATGGTATGAACCAGGGACCACACAACAAAAATGGAAAAACAACCTTTAAAAAGAACAAAGGCAGCAACCAGAACTAGAGAGCAGAAAGAAAGCATATGCCCTCTAGGAAGTCACAAAAATGTTCATAAAGACATTGTGATCTTCAAGAGTGGAAGGTGGATTTTGAGGATTAGAGAGATGCTGACAACCAAGTAGCCCAAGTGATTTGGAGAAATCATTTATGAGTGAACATCCTTGAGGAGGACTTTAAATACCAGATTTATTCCTTAGTAGTAAATCAGAACATTACTATTTTTGAATCACAATTCTTTCTCCTCCACCCAGCAAACTGTCATGTTGAGTTTCTTTATCAGTGTCTGTATGTTGATATCACTCCTAAGCAAGTTTAGGAATTGCCTACAGAATAAGCCAATGAAACATGTTCCTCGTGTAGTCTATATCTCAAATTAAACAGTGAAGTGTTGTTATATATAGAGATGTTGCTATAGAAATGTATAGTTGAAAATGTGCTTCCTGACAGTAATGAAATTGTCTGCTTTTTATTTAACTGTGTTCTGATATGAAAGTAATAACGCACCTTTCAAATAATTCCTTTAAACCTTTCATCAGTTCTTTTCCAGTGATGGCACACCTTTGGAGTAATTAAAACTTTAGCTTTACGTGTCAAACCCAGACAAGTATTGTAGCCTCTAAAAACAGAATTGAATCATTGTGTAAAGACAGCAGTGCCATCAGAGTGGTGGTGTTTGAAAGTGAACCTGTCATGAATTCTAAGTGTGGCGCAAATAAAATCATTCTCTGCTTATGTCAAACCAGGACTCAGATAGCAAGAATACTTAACTATGTTCAATGGGGCTTAATGTTTTGTCAGTCATTTATCTGCACATTGAAAATATCCTGTCAAGCAGAGGTAGACTTTTACTAAAATGAATTCCCTCCAGAGGGAAAGTACCCCATTGCCCAGCTGTAAAGTATCCACAGAGACCCAAGAGATTGTTTGTTTTCCTTTCGTTTTTTAACCAATGGAAACTCTAGTACCCAGAAATGCTCTTCATTATAGTAAATATTTAATAAATTTATTTTTCCGAGGTTAGTTTTCGAAGGATGTGTTTATAACTGGTATTTAGTGTTTAATAATTAGAAATAAGAAGTATAATAAAGCGCCATCTATTGGGAATGCAAACAACCAGCAGACTCAGGTAAATGGTGCTTTAGACATTTTTAATAGGCTGAAAAAAGTTAACCTGTCATTTCAAGAATTTACAGGAAAATTGGACTAAAAATGAGTTTCAAGTGAAGACTGGATATGTCTGTTTACTGATTATAAAAAAGTAAGAAATTATCGAGGACATCAACAGAGGACACAGAGGCCACTACAGAATAGAAAACTATGTGAAAAGAGTAAGGGAAAGGTGATAGAGACTTATTCTTTTTTTTTTTTTTTTTTTTTTCAGTACAACGGGCCTCCCGTTGCGGAGCACAGGCCCCGGGCGCGCGGGCTCAGCGGCCATGGCTCACGGGCCCAGCCGCTCCGCGGCATGTGGGATCTTCCCGGACCGGAGCATGAACCCGTGTCCCCTGCATCGGCAGGCGGACTCTCAACCACTGCGCCACCAGGGAAGCCCGAGATTTATTCTTTGGTATGCATTTTATTATTTGAGACATTGTAACTGGAAAGGTAAGAGACGAAACTAGCCAGAGGGTGGTCTATGTACATAATTATAAAATCAGAGCGTTAAGGGAGCAAAGGTGAGCTCAGGAGGTGCTGTGGGTAAAAGAATTGTCATTCCATGGATCTCAGAAAATTGTGCTGGGCATGGTAGGTGCTCAGTACACTGACTAAATGAATTCTGAACTTTAGATGAAGGTGAGACTGGATATCCGCAGTTGACCCATGCATACGGATGACAGAATACGATAATATGGACTTTGGTCTCTGGAAGACTTTGGTTTAAACTCTAGTTTTGCATTTTTAACCATGTGAACTTTGTGCCTTTCATCAAGTCACTTGACTTAATTAACTCTGGTTTTCCTTAGGTGTAAAAGAAGGATAGATAACAATAGGAGAAGCTATAAAAGGCTGCTGAGAGGACTGATTAGGGTAGTATATGAAAAACATTCAGCAAAGTGATTCGCAAATAGTAACCTCTCAAACAATGGAGGCTTAAAAAGGATTGATGATCTAAATTGTGACTTTAAAAAAAATTTGTATTGAAGTTATTTTAGACCTACAGAAGACTGTGTACAAAGGAAAATAGTACACAGATGTTCCCATATACTAGGGGTCTGTAGACTTCTGTAAAGGGTCAGATAGTAAATATTGTAGGCTTTGTGAGTGAGATGCCTCTATCACAGTTATTCAGTTCTGCCACTGTAGGGTGAAAGCAGCCCTAGACAATAGGTAACACAACGGGCACAGATCCGTTCTAACGAAATTTTACAAAAACTGGTGATGGGCTAGGTTTGGCCCATAGTTTGCAGTTTGCCAACCCTAAACTAAGCTATAGACTTAATTCAGATACCCCCAGTTTTGGCACCAATTCAGATACCCCCAGTTTTGGCACCAGTGTCCTTTTTCTGTTCCAGGATCCAACCTGGGATATCACATGGTCATTTCTCCTTGATCTTCTCCAATCTGTGATTGATAGTTACTTGTTGTTTAATTTTCTTCATGGACTTGACACTTCTGAAGAGTACCAGCCATTTTGTAGAATGTCCCTTAATTTAGTTTTTCTTATATTGTTTAATGATTATACTGAGGTTATGAAATTTTGGAAGAGTACCAAAGAGGTGACATTCCCTTCTCATGGCATCGTACTGGTGTATATGATATCAGCTTGACTTATTATTGATGCTGTTAGCTTTGACCAGTGGTTAAGGTGTTGTCTGCCAGTTTTCTCCAATGTAAAAAGTATCGTTTACCCTTCTAAACTCTATTTATCACAAACAAATCACTAAGTCTGGCCCCCTTAAGAGGAGCGGAAACTAAGCTCCACATTTTGGAGGGAGGACTATTGCTATAGACTGAATATTTGTGTCCTCCTAAAATTCATATGTTAAAACCTAAACCCCAATATGAAGATATTAGGAGGTGGGGCCTTCAGGAGATTATGAGGGTGATGCCCTCATCAATAGGATTAGTGATCTTTTAGAGACCTCAGAGAGCTCCCTTCTGCCAAGTCACAACTCAAAAAGGGAGGGTGGTGGTCTGGGAGGGGAGGTCTTCTCTGATGTTCCGCTTAAACCTCATTCTTAGGCAGTAACTGTGAAGCTGTGCCTAGATGTTTTGCTTTCACCATTATTCCTGTTCCTTCTCCAGCTGTAATGATGGGTCTAGCACGTACTCTTGCCCTTTTCCCAGAGGTGGAGTATTTTTTTTATTCCCCTCCTCATTTTTCTTCTCCCTTCTGCAAAAATCCAGTGCTCCAATGCAACAGTTTTTTTCTGTTCTTCCCTGTGCATATCAACGCTTTGGCTCCATAGATGAAATAGAAAACATGGATCTGGGTGGCCTTTTGTCAGTGACTGCTATTCCCCTCATCCAGTCAGAACCACAGGGAACTGTTCTCAGGATTCTTTATGATCTTCTGTGTGAGCATTTGATGGCTGTCATGGAGAAAAAGCCTACAAAGGGATATAAACTACCTATCCTGTGGCCCCCAAAGGCTTCACACTCACACTAGCCCATATGTGGCTTTTAACAACGCCTTCAAAAGAATGTTAGCTCCATGTTCTTACTGGTCAGTATGGTTTTCTGGCAGCATCTACCCAAGTAATCAAATTCCAGGGTCCCATTTTTCCCTCTCTCACCATTTTTTTTGGAGGTAGTTGTTTGCTCTGAAAATTTTAATTTGTAGTTAGTCCATCATTTTTCTTGTTATAAGGGTGGGAGCAATGTCCTTTCCAGCTCTCTACATCTTTGAGCTCTCAGCTGACATTTTAAAAGATCCTTTAAATATATTCAAGGATATTGCTAAGATTAGAGTCTTTATTCAGCTCAAAGAGCATCATTTGCAGTGATGCCACAGATATGGAAATAGGTGAGTCCTTATGTTAGCAAGATATAGATTGGCAAGAACTATGATATGAGTATATAAGGATGATTAAAAAATTCAAAATTTAATCACAAATGCTACAACAGATGTTTTGCAAATGTTAATGGCTTAGCTGTTCTGACGGTAAAACGTACTTTATAAAATAAAAGTGAACAACACAGGGAATGAATTTCATTAGAGTTACATCAACAGTTGTATAAGAAAAAAAAAAACCTATAGCATGGCATTTACAAGTAGTGTCACTCTACAAGTTGACAAGAAAAAATATCCAGCGTGTGGACTTGGCACTCAGGAAAAAAATGGCTAAGAAATCCCAGAAGAATGTGAAGAGAGTTCAAACAACAACCTCCAAACACCCTTCAAGGCACAGCCAGAGAAGAATCTCACTCTAATTGTCACTTTCACAGAAAGTCTGGATGCACGTATGCTTACAAGGTAATCCCAATAGTCATTTACATCTCAGCTTTGTATAAACCAATGAACAATATTACAAAAATATTTACAGATAGAAAATGCTACACAGACCTCACAGAAAAATAACTATTATATATAAATACAAGTGCCTCCAAAGGAGCAGGGATATTGTTAATTTGTACTCCGTGCACTTTTATCACTGTACATTTGCAAGTTTGGGCCAGGAACTAGAGATCAGTGTTGCTCTACATAATAGTGAGAAAGTCATAAGGAGAAGTGATGGGAAGGTCAGCAGAAGAGCAAGGAAGTTGGCAGTCAGCCCGGGTGCTACCTGGATAGGAACAGCTACAGTGGTCTCTAAGTGGGAAATAAACTGTGTGATTTTAAGTTATTGTGAGGTGAGCAAGCTGACCCTTTAGTAAAGCTTTAGTAAAAAAGCTGCTTCATGTAATTTCCTTCTATCTGTGGTGCTTTGCAGTGTTCTGATCCCAATGTAGAAGATGTTTCCACATTTGGATCAACCCCAGGGCAAAGATAAAGGACTTTGTCCCGAAGCAGGAATTAGTCAAAAGGGACTTAAAGAATTTGAAAAAGAACAGATACATGTATACGTATAACTGAATCACTTTGCTGTACACCTGAAACTAACACAACATTGTTAATCAACTATACTCCAATATAAAATAAAAATTTAAAAAAAAACGAATGAAAGTCCCTTTATCTCTTCCCACCCCCATTCTATGACACAGAACTCAGCAAAGACTTGAAAGGGATTTTGGATTTTCACAGTTCCTGAAATGAGGCAGTCTCCATGCCCCCTGTGTCTGCCAGCAGCCATGTATCTCCCTATGTGTCTCATTCTTTGTAACACTGGAGTCCCATTGCCCCCTTCTTCCCAGCATATATCACTCATCTGGGAAATTAGGAGAATGTACTTGGTGATTTTGTTTATGATAATTCCAGTGAAGAAAAGAATCCACTTGCTCCTCCATCCTTGCAGCTTCAAACACATGAACCACAAAGCCCCCAAAGGGAGCACGATGACCCAGGACCTATAGAACAAAATGTTTCATGAAAAGTCATCACAGCAATCCACTGGTACTGGTTCCTGGCATTATTTACAACACACTGTTCTTTGTAAGGATCTCATGTTTTCCTAAAGCTAACCCAGTAAAATGTGCTATAAAATCTTCAGAGAACTTAGGTATTTGACTCTAAACCCCAAACGCTACCCACCAACCACAGCTGTCTACTCCTTACTTTATCATCTCAGCCAGAACTACCCTCCTACAGGTACACAGCATTATCAGTCATGAGCACTGGTATATTTTCAACATGCTCGTTAGCTGTATAGAAAAAAATTGAAAAAGTTCCTTGAGAAAGAAAGAACACTTTCTCTTAAACATGAAGTGTTTAGCTAGTTGCCTAAAAAACCTGAAAATGAGGACTTTGAGCCATGTCATTCAACACTGAAAATACTTATGGATACTGACGGAAAATTTAAGTATTAAACTTCACATTTTCTCTCATTGTAAACAACTAGAAGACAGTGTTAACAGTGCCCCTCAAAAATTTCAGAACAGAACAAAACGTATTAAAACTGTATAACAATATTTCACTGTTATCTCTCTGTGGTGAATTATCTGTGATTTTTACTCCACAAATTTTTTTTTTGGTATTTGTCCAGTTCTCTCCAAGTTGTGTGAATTTAATCTGTGAACTAAAGAAACTAAGAAAAATTTGGTTTTTCCACTATTAGATTCTTTGTGGCAGATATTTATATTCTATAGTTAGAAGGGTTTTTCTCCCACACAGCTTAACTGTTCTATAATTTTAAAAATGAAATGTTATTTTAAAAATAGCCAAGAAACT
Organism: Lagenorhynchus albirostris; assembly: GCF_949774975.1. Classification (NCBI taxonomy): domain Eukaryota; kingdom Metazoa; phylum Chordata; class Mammalia; order Artiodactyla; family Delphinidae; genus Lagenorhynchus; species Lagenorhynchus albirostris. The sequence goes on along the minus strand of NC_083106.1, from coordinate 60,574,028 downwards.
ATTGAATATGTAGAGGGGTACACTATCTTAGGTAAGCCAGAAAGGTCACAAGCTTGGAAGCAAAAATCAATGTATTGGGCTTCCCTGGTGGCACAGTGGTTGAGAGTCCGCCTGCCAATGCAGGGGACACAGGTTCGTGCTCCGGTCTGGGAGGATCCCACATGCCACAGAGCGGCTGAGGCTGCGCGTCTGGAGCCTGTGCTCCGCAACGGGAGAGGCCACAACAGTGAGAGGCCCGCGTACCGCCAAAAAAAAAAATCGATGTATTTTAAAGTAGAATCTTTTAAAAAGGCCAAAATTATCACTTTAGAAAAAGCAGCTAGTCAATTTTCTTCATTTTACAAATAGAAAACTAACACTGGAAAGGCAAAACGACTTTCCCCAAATTACAAATGGAGTAATCGTAACAGAAACAGAACTTAGGTCTTTCCCTCTGTCCTGTCCATGATTTTTACCTTACCACAGAAATTTTAACTACTTAGTACAAAATGACATGTGGTCTTTCCTAAAGGTACCTAATGCCAGCATCTTCTCCATTTGTTCATCTTAACGAGGGTCAAGTCTAGAGAATTAAAAAATAAGCTTATAAAGTTGAAATCCTGGCTCATCCCACACAATTAAATTCCATCATTATACATAAGCAAATGGGAAATATCATTCTATTTTGGCCAAACAAGGATGTCATTTGTCATGCACTGAGAAATAAATGTGTGTATATATATATATATATATATATTTTTTTTTTTTTTTGGCTGTGTTGGGTCTTTGTTGCTGTGCATGGGTTTTCTTTAGTTGTGGCGAACGGGATCTACTCTTCACTGCGGTGCATGGACTTCTCATTGTTGTGGCTTCTCTTGTTGCGGAGCACGGGCTCTAGCACACGGGCTCAGTGGTTGTAGCTCATGGGCTCTAGAGCACAGGCTCAGTAGTTGTGGTGCCCAGGCTTAGTTGCTCCATGGCATGTGGGATCTTCCCGGACCAGGGCTCGAACCTGTGTCCCCTGCATTGGCAGGCGGATTCTTAACCACTGTGCCACCAGGGAAGCCCCAGTAAATGTATATTTTGACAGCTGGCTCCAGATTCCTAGAGAGAAATACCTTTGCTTAGGAAATACCTTGATAGAACTCTCAGGAGGGAAACACCAAAACCTGAGCGTATGTTCTTCATGGAAATAGCAGAGTGAAAAAAATAAAACAAACAAAACACCTAAATTCTAGGGCTCTATGTAGCCATTTAACAGAAATTTGGAATTGGGGGAAGAGCTGTGGATAAGGAAGAATTAGTCCAAATTGTATAGGAGGATATTGGACAATGTGGGTATAAATGAGAATGTTGATGATGGAGTCTCTAAGATCTTTTGGAAACAGTAATGCTTAATTTAATTTATTGTTTTGATAACAAGATAAATGCACAAATAAAATTTCTAGGCAAATGGGTATCATGAGAAAGAGTATATATGTGGCTTATATAATTTATGCCTGAAGCAGAAAAAGAATAGCAGCTCTAGGAGGAAAAAAATAGGTAAGACTGAGTTCCATGGGAACAAAAGCTTGGTAGGAAAAGATGAGAAGTTACAGAACTCTAACGTGCAAGTACATCTCCTTCAAGCAGTCCTGACACATTAAGAGAAACATTGGCCTCATCATTTTTGTGGTAGAAGTTTAACTCAATTTGCATTTAATTCTTAAGAAATGTCGTGACCCCAGTTGGCATCTGGGTTATACTGATATGAATCGTAAGTGTAAAAATAAAAATGCAAACCTAACACCAGACAATTCTTGTTTCTCACTTTTATTGTCACTTTTATTGCTTGTCAAAATCAGGGGTGACGCTTATCTCGAGGCAAGGCTTAATTCACTTTAGTTTAGTTTGCTTGTTTGTTTTGGTGATATGTAATGAAGCTAAAATGTTTAGGAAAATTATTTAGATCACACCTAATGACATTTACAAAGCAAACTTGATGGCAATTAAAGAGATATATTTAACTTCAGGGTAATGAAAAAATTAAATGTAAAATATTAAAATTAAAGAAAATGGCAATAGTGAGCAGAAGAATTAGAAAAAATTATATCATCCGTTCAAAAATGCATTAACCAGGACTTCCCTGGTGGCGCAGTTGTTAAGAATCCGCCTGCCAGTGCAGGGGACACGGGTTCAAGCCCTGGTCCGGGAAGATCCCACATGCTGTGGAGCAGCTAAGCCCGTGCGCCACAACTACTGAGCCTGCACTCTAGAGCCAGCGACCCACAACCACTGAGCCCGTGTCTGAAGCCCACACGCCTAGAGCCCGTGCTCTGCAACAAGAGAAACCACTGCAATGAGAAACCTGCACACCACAATGAAGAACAGCCCCCACTCACTGCTACTAGAGAAGGCCTGCACACAGCAATGAAGACCCAACGCTGCCAAAAATAAAATATATATTAATTAATTTAAAAAATACATTAACCAAAGGAAGAAAACATATATAACTTTGACTATTATGAAAAAAATAAAATGAAATGGAATCTAACAGGTGGCAGATAAGGAGTAATGCCAACATTATACAGATTATTATATCAATCACACAACAAACAGGATTCAAATAGTTAAATGGACAAAGAACATTAAAGGTTATTCAAAAGAAGAGGAAATCCAATTTTAAGTAAATATTTAAGAAAATTTATAACCATATGTTGACCAAAATAATTAAAGTTGAAATACGATGTTTATTACCTGATAAGTTGATGAAAGTAACTTCTTTAGTGATAATATTTCATGCTAACCAGGATGTCAGTTCATCACCAGGATGTGACCAAACTTGGTTATATTTGCAATGCACAATGTGAAAAAAACCTTACATTGGTACTTTTTTGGGAAACAAAATGACACTATTTACCCAGAATCACAGCAAAGTGTTTACCCTTTGACCTAATAATTCTAAGGAAATCATAATTTTTAAAAATTTTTGTTGTATATATTCTTTTTTTTTTAATATTTAGATTGCACGTATAAGTGATAGCATAGAAGATACATGTTTCTCTGTCTGACTTATTTAAGTAAGCATAATACTGTCTAGGTCCAACCATGTTGTTGCAAATGGGGGAATTTTATTCTTTTTTATGGCTGGTATTCCATTGTGTGTGTTATCTATGTTATCACTTATATGTGGAATCTAAAACATAAAATAAATGAGTTTATGTAACAAAACAGAAACAGACTCACAGGTACAGGGAGCAAACTGGTGGTTACCTATGGGGAGAGGGAAGGGGCAGGGGCAAGAAAAGGGAATGAGATTAAGAGACATAAACTACTATGTATAAAATAGATCATCAACAAGGATATATATTGTACAGCACAGGGAAATATAGCCATTTTTTGTAATAACTTTCAATGGAATCTAATCTATAAATATACTGAATCACTAAGTTGTACACCTGAAACTGTAAATCAACTATACTTCAATTTAAAAAAACCAACAACAAACAAATTTAGGTTAGATGTCACATTAAAAAAAAAAAAACCTACCCTAAAAATTAAAAAAATAAGGACGAAGTAAATTATGAAATAGATCAATGAAGTGCCATATAACAATTTTAAATGTTGAAAATAATGACATTTTAACATATCATTTTAGGTAAAAAATACAGAATGGAAAATAAAATCTAAGGTCAGCATACACATGCATATATGCATACATATGTGTGTATATACATATACATACATGTATGTATATATATTCAAGCTACATGGGGAAACATGGTAAGATTAAAGCAGTTTTTTGAATTAGGTGAAATATATAGAGAATTTTTTTCTACTCTCTTTATTGTTGTTATAATAGTCATACGAGAAATGAAGTGTTTTTAGGGCAGAAGAGGACATGTTGAATAAGGCTCATATATATCCCCTGCTTTCCTAAGTTACGTCATTTCACTGTTGACATATCCCATATCCTCATTAATTAAAAGAAATATGAAAGCTATATTCCTTGCTCCAAATTTTTATTTTCTTTACCTAATATAGAAAACTCATTCTAAGCAATAACAATTTCTTGGAAGGAAGTTGTCTCCCAGCAATAGTGAGATATACTGCCCTAATTAGGCTTTAACACCAACACTGGAAATGAAATCATTTATTCTAAGGTGAATTTAGACATGCCCTGATATTACCAACTCACTTTTTTGGGTTATGAATGCTAACAGATTTTCTAATATTTCACTTATTTATTTATTGAGGTTCTGTTATTTGCACCCAGCAAATTGAGTTCCAGGTGTTTCATATTTTTCCCCATACCGTATTATCTGACTGTTTCATTTTAGTCATTCCGGGGGGTTTGTACCACATTGTGGTGCCAGGTGTTATTTTAGGTGCTTTATTGGTAATACCTATTTCATCTCTAATAAACCCATATGGAAACTGAGGCACTAATAAGCATCCCACTAGCGTTGGAACGTGAGGTGTCAGACTGCAGGGTCTGGGCTCATGACATTTGTGGTGAGACTGCATCTACAAACACCATGGCAATTCTCTACTTGTTAATTCTGCAGGCTATTGCACCAGCATGGTTGTTTTAGTGAGGGAGGTTAAAATCAATCATTCTTTTCCCATTAGCTCCAAATATTAATAAACTGATGTTGCATTTTCTCCCTTTAACCTATGACATTCATACTGCTGTCTTTTGAGCACTAAGAAATCAGCGTCCAAGCTGAAATATCAGTTAACATGACTGATGAAGCAGAGAGGAATTCTAGAGCTGTCAGCCAACTATAATTATATACAATTTAAAGTTTTAAATCATAACTGTGTGATGAATGCCTCACTTAACACACCTAAAAATACGTTTGTGGTCAGGCTGAAAGTTTAACCAGTCCTTATGGCATACTAATATACTCTTTCAGCTGTTCTCCATAGAATGTCTCAAGGTTGCAAACGGTTTTCTTAGTAGCAATGTACATAAATGAAGTCAATAACTCCTTCCCTTGACCTCTTGCTGACTTTTCTTTTTTCATTAAATAAAACAGACTGCTTAAAAATTCCAAATTTTATGATGAATTGTATTAGATACATTTTTCTTTTAACCTTTAAATATCTTCTAACTGTTAATGACTTGTTACCTTTTTTTCTGTCATTTAAATGAGCCTACCATACCAGATAGTAGTTGAAGTCTAAGGAACATGTTTTAGTTCAAGTTTCTAGAGGTTAAAAATTAATTTCATATCTAATTTATAATCTAGAGACAGAGCAAAATGTAACAATTTATTTTGCAATTTTTTTTTTGAATTTTGGTTGGCAGGATCAGGGGTGGGAAGAGGTAGCATTCAAGAATGCACAGTTCTTTAAATGTATTTAAGCAAAAGTAAGGGGAAGGGAGGTATGGAAGAAGGGAATTACAAGGAAAAAAGATTAATTTGGGAAAGAAAAACATTTTCATTAAGGCTTAAAACTCATGTATCAAAAACACTGCAGTGTTTTAACTGTACATTATTCTGAGTGCACATATATTAATAGCATTTTTCTAGTGTAAACAATAAACATTTATGGAAAGTTTATCTTTATTGCACAGTACTGTGACTCTCTTTCAAGACTTAGTCATTAAAAACTATGATCTTATACATGGGCTCGAATGGACATCTTCATGAGCTACTTGAGGTGATGAATCAGAATATTCACGTAGCTCATTCCCCATGCTAGTTTTCACAAAGCGCTAAGTAGTACTAAGAGTAGTACAGAAGACAAAAAAATCACACTCTAAAGTCAACACGATTTTAATGAAGAATAGTGTATTTGTTCTCTAAGAGTAATGGAAAAAAAACTGGTATTTTGCAGTGTTGAAAATGTAGAGAAAGACAGGGAAAGCTGTTTCATTATAGAAACGTTAGTCTATAATGGTCTAATATGATGCTGAGATCACCATAAACAGAATAGATTATTCAAATTGAATTTTCAAGGCTCTATTTCAGTTTTTGTTTTCTGTTTTATTTTAAAGGAACCCTAAATGGGCAATTGAGTCTAATTTCCAAACTTGTTCCACAGTTACATATTTGAATGGGGAAATTTTGTACACTAAAGTCTTCTATAATATTATTTCATGTTTGCAAAAAATTGAACTATCAAAACTAAACTCATGTTTGTCTGTGAATCTTTCAAAAATCAATTCTCAATCAATCTGGTCGCTATCAAGTAGAAATGATCCTAATGTTAAGATGTTAAGATCATCGCTAATTATTAGAGAAATGTAAATCAAAACTACAATAAGGTATCACCTCATGCCAGTCAGAATGGCCATCATTAAAAAGTGTACAAATAACAAATGCTGGAGAGGGTGTGGAGAAAAGGGAACCCTCCTACACTATTGGTGGGAATGTAAGTTGGTGCAACCACTATGGAGAACAGTACTGAGGTTCCTTGAAAAACTAAAAACAGAGTTGCCGTATGATCCAGCAATCCCACTCTTGGGCTCAAATCCTGAAAAGACGGAAATTTTAATTTGAAAGGATACATGCACCCCGATGTTCATAGCAGTACTATTTACAATAGCCAAGACACAGAAGAAACCTAAATGTCCACCAACAGATGAATGGATAAAGAAAACGTGGTATATATATTCAATGTATTATTCAGCCATAAGAAAAATGAAATAATGCCATTTGAAGCATTATTTGGATGGACCTAGAGATTATCATACTAAGTGAAGTAAGTCAGAAAGAGAAAGACAAATACCATACGATATCACTTATATGTGGAATCTAAAATATGATGCAGATGAACTTATTTACAAAACAGAAACAGACTCACAGACATAGAAAACAAACTTATGGTTACCAAAGGGGAAAAAAGATAGGGGAGGGATAAATTAGGAATTTGGGATTAGCAGATACTAACTACTATATATAAAATAGATAAACAACAAGGTCCTACTGAATGGCACAGAGAGATATATTCAATATCCTGTAATAAACCATAATGGAAAAGAATATAAAAAAGAATATATAGATACACACACATATATCTATAACTGAATCACTTTGCTGTATACCAGAAACTAACACAACATTCTAAATCAATTATACTTCAATAAAAAAATTTTTAGGGACTTCCCTGGTGGTGCAGTGGCTAAGACCCCCCACTCCCAATGCAGGGGACCCGGGTTCGACCCCTGGTCAGGGAACTAGATCCCACAAGTCAACTAAGAGTTCGAATGCCGCAACTAAAGATCCCGTACACCACAATTAAAAGATCCTGCATGCTGCAGTGAAGATCGGAGATCTCATTTGCTGTAACTAAGACCCGGTGCAGCCAAATAGGTAAATATTGAAAATAAATAAATAAATAAAATAAAATTAAAAAAATTTTTAAAGATGTTAAACAAGATCAAATTTGTAGACCTGTCATTATGTCTTAATTTACCACATGCAAATCAAATTGTACGTTCAAGCACCAATATTTTACTTTAATTTATTGACCTACATAGGTTTGATGTAGTCTTTTATAGGCATGAAATTATATATGCTTCCTAAAACTTTCAAGAAAGCTTGCAAATTTTAAATATCTACTATCAGATATACAAAATAGCAGCACTTTCTCAGTAATAATGATGTCATATTAAATATTATGCCATTAACAAAGTTTAGATCATTCTTTTTTTTTTAGATCATTCTTAATAAAACTAACTAAACCATTAAAATCTATAGAATGAAATCTTTTCTCATATAAATCATATGGGTAAATCACACGTTTTTATTGAACTACTTTAGAACAGCTTTCTTACCATAAGCAAAACCAACTTTAACTAAATTCATCTCCCCATCACAGAGTATTATCAAGCTAGTCACTAAGCTATAATTGGTCTATATTTTTAATATCGTTACAAAGGGATTCAAGGTCCATGTTATTTTTTGAAACTCCGGAGGCTGGGATTAACATATACACACTACTATGCATAAAATAGAAGGCCAACAACCTACTGTATAGCACACGGAATTATACTCAATATTATGTAATACCCTATAAAGGAAAAGAAACTGAACAAGAATATATATATATATATATATATGTGCATGTATAACTGAATCGCTGTACTGTACAACTGAAACTTACACAATATTGTAAATCAACTATACTTCAATTTAAAAATTTTTTTAATAAATTTAAAAAAACTCTGAACTCTAAAACAAGCAGAAAATGTAAAATTTTTCTAGAAATTTTCATTTAACAGCAGACGGTGTTAGGAGAAAAAAGAACATTTTGGACTAAATTAGGAGACTATTTTCAAGTGAGATGTAAAATGAGAAAAACATGATTTCCCACCAGAGCCTAAATCATAAATCATTTTCAAGGAAATCAATGTACATTCCTTTCTGTGTCTGGGATTTCAGTCCATTATATAATCCATCTTTCTAATACAAATGAAACTCTTTTATAGCCTTGCTAATAGAAAACTAATGGTAGGTTATACCTCAGATACCTCATTTATAATATTTCTATGCTTACCATTTTCTATCTCTATAAAGCTTCATTTTTATGTTCCACTGCATAATTTTTAAGGAAAGAAAATCTGTTCTAAATCATTAGTTTTGTGTATTAGAAAACATATATTCACTATATACCATGGCATGTTTTTAAAGTCAATTAAAATCAAAAGTAAATGTGTTGCATTAGATTTGCAAGGCCTAGTCTTTAATAATAATCTTTAAAAAGCATTTACATAGATCTAAGCGGCTTTCATAACTTCTTTCAGGGTTGGATTTGTTCTGGAAAGAGAAATAACAATAGGATAGGATTAGATGACTATTGTGCTTTCATCTCTAGCTTTCAAATAACCATGTTATTTAAATTAAGAGGTAGGATTATGCTTTATTTTGTGTGTGGAGGGTATCGAGATTCCGACGTCAAAGAACATAGAATCTAAGAGAAAACGTAAAATGTCCTCAAATAACACCAACACAAGATGAAAGCTAAAATCACCCATAAACTGGGTGCCCATAAAGAGCAATAGAAGTGCAAGGGTTCCTTTCTGCTTGGGAGGAGAAGGGTCAGGGAGGACAGCCCAGAGGGAAGTGGTATTTGAGCTAAACCTTGAAGGATGAGTACAAGAACAGAGTGTCAAAGAGCATGGAACTATTCTTTCACAGCACACTCATTAATGCCTAGTAGTATCTTTGGAACAGAGCACTGAGAAAGACCAGCTTGGGAAATATCACTGTACAAAACTGGTAGCCGTGATATCCATGAGGCAAGTAGGGGCCATGCTCTGAGCACTGTTGTTTTATTTTAACTACCAATTTAATTATATGATATTGATATATTCATTAATTAATATGGTAATATTTAACTCTGCAATCTAGGGCAAACCATATTTGTCTGTGGTATATTATTTACACATTTAAACTGTATTCCCTAAAAACCTTTTTTGACATTTTTACATCCATATTGAAAAATAAGATGGGTATGACATTACTTTGTGACATCTTTACCAGTTAGGGTTTCAGGGTTGGGTTAACTCTGTGAAACAAGATGGGAAGCATACTCCACCTACACACAGACTGGTGGTGTTAGATGTGGCATACAAATTACCTATGGCAAAAAAAGTTCAAAAGAATTCACCAATTAGGCATTCTGTTTCCAGAGCATTCAGCAGAGTTTTTGGATGATTTTTCAGGTGTTACCTGTTATTTTCTATTTTCTATGTAAGAAAATTCTGGAAATACATAAATATGTATTTCATAGGTATATAAAAGCATACGGATATTTTCTAAATATATTAGCACAAAGCATAGCCCAGTCAATGTAGCTTGGTGTTAAGAGCCTACTTGAGTCAAAGTCTCTGGATTTGAATCCCAGAACTTGAATTCCAGTTCTACCACTTACTGAACATGTTAGATTTGGCAAATAAGTTTACTTCTTTCTGCATCACGTTTCCCAACAGTAAGAGAGGGTGTGTAATAGTACACATCTCTTTGGGTTGTTCTGAATGATTTGACACATATAAAGCGTATATGGAATGGAAACATAGTATTTCAACTTCCTGTGGGCTAAAATGAAAATAAAACCACCCCACGAGCGATAGACCTTTTGTATGATAATTGAGATTAGCTTTATTTAAATTTCTGGTTCATGCTTATGCAGCACGTGCTTTGGAACCCTTTAGCTTTTTGGGTCTCTCTCTGCAAGAATTTAATGATCTGTAACTAACACTTGATCAGGTGCTATATAAAAGGAACCTATGATAATTTTGTGATGTGAGGAATTCACTGTTGAGGTGAATAGTTTCACCTGCTAATTTATATATTTATCAGTAAGGTATTTAAGTTGCATTAACCATTCTGTTTGCTAATATGGTGGGGCACCTCCTGGGTTCGCTGCATCGGTATTTCTTGGAGAACATCAGGCCAGCCTCCTAATCTCTAGTTTCTCCCCGGGAGGTTTCACTTATCATTCCTCTATCCTCTGCCACTCAGAGTTGCATGTTCCATCTTACATGTTCTCAGAGCTCTCAGTTTTTTTCCTCAGCAATTTTCAGTATCACAATTGTACTTTTGCAGTTATTTCTGTAATTAGTTTAAAGTCAGAATAGAATGCAGGCTCCATAAGCACATGGACTGTATCTGTCTTATTTACATGCTGTATCTTCATTACCAGTTTCAAAATCTGAGAACTAGTAGACACTTAATAAATATTTCATAAAATAAATGAATGAATAGATGCAGTTAATCAGTACTTACCAAACAGTACAATATAGTGCTTAATAATATAGACTTTGGAAGGAGAAAATTTTGATTTTGAGTCCCTCTCTGCCATTTTGCATGGATAAGTTTCCTCCAAGAAAGTTACTTACATCTTTCTAATATTCAGTTTCCTCATCTGGAAAGGGGGTGCAACAAAAATTCCTATCCTCACAGAACAATTGTGAAGTTAAGTGTGATTGTATTCCTGAAAGTCTCAGCACAGCTGCCAGTACATAGAATACAATATACTGTGGTTATTATTATTAGGATTATTATTGAATAGGTTATTATACCTTCATTCTGACTATACCATTCATTCATATGAAATGAACTTCTCTATGTGACATTATTTGGTTTGTGTTTAAAATATATTTCTCTGGAAAAATTCTGAACATTAGTTTCTCTTTTGTTAAATGTATGTGTTTGCTGTGAACTAAGTCAGTTTGGTCCCCTATGATTATTAGATTCTTTGGACGGTAGTATTTCAAATGGCCAGTATCTCAAGACTGAAGAAGACTACAGGCCCTACCTCACTATCCAGTAACAGGCTGGATATTTCCGTCTCAGTCCTGTCACATCTGCCCAAATTAACAGCAAGTGGCACAAGAACAGTCATAGGATCTGCTCCTAGGAAGCTTGATGAAGTCCCAGCTCCCTGTCCTTTGAAGCAGTCTGGCAAGAAGAGTCACATGAGGCAGATGTGACAGTTTTCTGGCGGCAGAATCCAGCCAGGTTTTAATCAGAATCAGGTGATAGAATCCTTTTTTTTTTTCCTGTGGTCATCTCAGGGCCAGGCTGAATCTAGGCCTTTGGATACTGCTCCAAGGGAATGAGCTCCTTGATTTTAAACCTTATTTATGCAAAGGCACTGGTGCTTGATTAATATCTCTGGCCAACCCACAAATCTTAAACATCAGTAATTTCACCAATGAAAATGATTTCTCACACCCCATTATACTGATTAGTAAACTATCTAGTTCTAACCAGAGATAAACAGAGTTGACTTGCTTATAACCGCTGCCTTTGGAGTCACAAATGACAACTCTAAAGAAGTCTTTCAAATTCTGATTACTCTCTTACCCACCCACCCACCCCATGTTAACAATTCTGGGGGCGTATGTAAATCAAAACTCACATACACAGCATTTTTAATTTAGCTGAAACATTTTAAAGTAAATTAAAGCAATGTAATGTATTTGCTAGATCATTTTACATTTAACTCTTTGCATCCTAGACATATTTATGTACCCTCTCTGTGCCTCAGTTTATATCTATAAAATGAAGATAATGATAGCAATTTCCTTACAGGGTTGATGTGAGTTTCAAATAAGCTAATGCCTAACAAGCACTAGAACAGTCTGGCTTATACTGAGGTTCGATAAACTTTGGTAGCAGTTGCTACCAGTACTGCTGCTATTACCATTTTATAATTATGAATATTTATTGGGATTACAAGCAGATTTAAACAAATTCTCTGGGTTCTAGTTTGTAGTTCTTTTGGACGACACTTTTTTTTCCTGAGTTCTCAGAATCCTGCTCTGTTTTTGTTTGTGGTTTTGTTTTTTTTTCCTTTTTGTATCACTTAATTCTCTCTTCATTCCTATATTTATATTTCCCATTTACCCATTTATGAGAAGACAGAACTCTCCCTAGAGAGTATGGGTCAGATGTGTGGGTAACCAGCAGCTTCCCCACAAACCCTTCTTGGACTGCTCAGGCAAGTCCCCAGGGAACTAGGGACTCCCTAGGAAATCAAATTTCCCCTCTCAGAATGGAAGCAAGAATGAGGGTTGGTATGTACTGTTCTTTGCCTGATTTCTGGTTCCTCTGAAGCAACGAACAAATGCCAATTGCCCTTATAGGTGTGAGACCAGGTTTTTTGTGGGGTTTTAAAAAAAATATTTATTTATTTGGCCGCGCCGGGTCTTAGTTGCGGCACGCGGGGTCTTTTAGTTGCGGCATGCGAACTCTTAGTTGCAGTATGTGGGATCTAGTTCCCTAACCAGGGATCGAACCCGGGCCCCCTGCATTGGGAGCGCAGGGTCTTAGCCACTGGACCACCAGAGAAGTCCCGTGAGACCAGGTTTTAAGCCTCCAGAACAGAAACTCCCAACTCATGGCCCCTAGGTTAGATTTAGATGTCAGAAGTAATTGCTTGTCATACATAGTGCTTTTGTTGTTGCTCTTATTTGCTTTGTTTCATAGAAGTTAAGTCAACATTTAAAAATTGGGAGATCTGGGCTTCCCTGGTGGCACAGTGGTTAAGAATACACCTGTCAATGCAGGGGGCACGGGTTCGAGCCCTGGTCTGGGAAGATCCCACATGCCGCGGAGCAACTAAGCCCGTGTGCCACAACTACTGGAACCTGTGCTCCACAACTACTGAAGCCCATGAACCTAGAGCCTGTGCTCCACGATAAGAGAAGCCACTGCAATGAGAAGCCCACGCACCACAAAGAAGAATAGCCCCTGCTCACCGCAATTAAAGAAAGCCCGTGCGCAGCAACGAAGACCCAACGCAGCCAAAAATAAAAAAAATAAAAATTTGGAGATCTTCCATTAAAACCCACATTTCAGGTTTCTCTTGAAATACGCAAAGATCAGGCAACAAACAAAAAAAATTGTGTAGCGCCAAGAAGCAGCTGCCCCTGCACAGAGGGCATGTGTTTTCAGTTTGCCTGCGTGCTTCCACCACGCATGGACTCCCCACCATAAGGTCAAGTAGTCTACATCTAATGGCTCTGTTCTTTTACTTATTCTAATATAGAATATTTCCTGTACTCAATCTACCTGTATCTGTATCCCATGTCCCTTGCCCTCCTTAATGTTAAAAGGGATAAAATGTCAGGCTTCCACCTATGGCCAACCCATCGCTTGTGCTGCTTTGAATTCCATTCTCTTTTTTGCATACTCAAAGATTTTGCACTCTCTTGAACTATCAGTTTTCCCCTCTCAACTGGCTTATTCTTATCAGCATGCAAACATGCAGTAATATCTTCCATTTTTAAAATACTCCATTTTTTCACAACCCACATCAAACTTCTGCCACATTTCCCTTTCATAACAAAATTGCAACTAGTTGATGCATGAGTTGTCTCTCCCTCTCTTATTCTCTTTTCAAAGCCACTTCAATCAGACGTTTATTACCTCTACTCCTCTGAAACAACTCTTGGCAGAGTCACCAATAACTTCCATCTTGCTAAATCCCAAAACAAACTCTTTGTTGTTACCTTAACTAGACATCTCATTAGCATTTGAAAAGTTCTTCAATAATCCTTGTTTAAACACTTTCTTCTGTTGGTTCCCATGACATCACACTTTTATGTATTCCTCCTAACTCACTCACCCTTTTCAGGCTTCTTTGAAGGGTTCTCTTCAACTTATCTGCATCTTACTTCTTACTCTTCCGTCCATATTTAATGCCCTACATCTAATTCCTCACATCTCTTCTCTTCCCTCGCCTTACCCATGTTGTAGGCTTCGAATATTCCTCTATATACTTATAACACTCAGGATTCTCTAGTTTCAAATATTACCCTGAACTCTGTGCTCATGACCCAGACTAATTCAACATCTCCACTTGAATACAGATTAGGCTCTCAAGCATACATGTCTGAATCCAAACGCTTGAATTTCTTCTTCAGACCTGCTCTTGCCTCAATTATCCCCATCTCACTAAAAGGAACCACAATTATTCAGTTCTTTGTTCCTGACTCTTCTCTCTTTCTCTCATACCTGATATATAATCTATCAGAAAATCCACTCACGCTCCTTTCAAGATATTTGTCTGAATCTGACCACATCTCACTATGGATCATCACTAAAACTTTAGAAAAGGCTACTATCATCTTTCACTTAGATTATAGCAATTGTTACCTAACAAGTCTCCCTGCTTCTACTCTCAACTTCCTAGTCAGTTATCTACCACAGTGACCTTTATAAAAGTTAAATCGTATCATATCATGGTCCTTGTTTAAAGCCATAACTAGCTTGACCAAATCATTTCAGTTTGCCTGGGACCTTGCTAGATTTAACATGAAATTTCTATGTTCCAGGAACTCCCTCTGTCCAGGGCACTGAGGTAGTAGGTCATCCTATCTATTATGTACAGAAAAAAATAAAATCAGATAAAACTAAAACCCCTACTAGGCACTCAGTCAACTACATGATCTTGTCTCTGCTTTCCTCTTAAACATCATCTCCCATTATTCTTTGCCTTAATCATTCTACTCTAGTCACATTGGCCTTCTGCTGTTATTCAAACACGTCAAGATTGTCTCTGCCTTAAATATTTGTTGAATAATTGAATGAATAATATAAAGTAGGAAAGCAAAAAAAAAATCATGATGGTGGCATGTTTTAAGAAAATGCAGTATATATTTCTTTGAAATAAATGAGAATCATTTCTATTCACTTGATATTGAAATGTCTATCTGCTTTGCTAATTTATATTACCAGTCTGGTCCCAGTAGCATCTGAGTTTTCAGCTTCTGCTCTAAGCCATGCTAAGGAGCTCAGGCCATGGAGACATGCTGTATTAGGTAAATTAAGTTCAGGAAGATAGGAGGCCTCAGCCGTGCCTAGCATCCAGTTATTGAGTAGTTGATGGACACCCTTAATTAGCTAAGAGAGTATGGTTAGAAAGAGAACTAGATTTTCTGTCAGGAAACATGGGTCCTAGTCGTGGTTTTGCCATAGTCTAATCATATGACCTTCAATGAGTCACTTATTCTCAGGCATTAAGTTTTCAGATTTTTTTTCTGCTTTTTGTTTGTTTAGTTGGTTGGGTTGTTGTTTACTCTAAAACGACAGGTTGAGTTGTAAAGTTGTCTCTAGATTCTTCCAGCTCTACAATTTTTAAATGATTGATTTTCTTTGGCTTTTCCCCATGTGCCATACATTCATATTTTCCAGATACAACAGTAATAAGTGCACAATAATGTGAACCTAATCTATTAAGGATGCCACAAATTAGAGAAAAATAATGCTGGCTACATGGGGCCTCTCCCACCAAACCTAGGCAGTATTTTTTGCATGACTTTTAAAAAGATTATTCAATGAAATGCAGACTGGTTACAATTATTCATGTCATCAAGCTTTTAGCACTTCTTTGGGGCTCTGTTTCCCTGTCACTGTCAAGCAACTTTTGGATGGTAGTATAAAGTTGCCCTGCTCAATTTCCTCCTATTTCTTTTCATTATTCCATTTCAGATAAGACAGCATTCTCCTTCCCATCTTGGCGCTTACAGTCTTCAAAGATTTTGTAGTAATGTGCCATGACCTAGTAGCTTTCTAAGCTAATTTCAAAGCCCTGAAGTTTCGTGAAAATTCTGTTGCTTCCATTTTTCCAGAGAGGTAGACTGTAAATCACATTATTAATATTTCAAATCTAGCTTCATGATCCCATATTTTAAATTCTATTTTTGTTTCGAATAGAATAAATTCCGTCACATATTCCTTTCCTAAATGGCAAAAATCCTAGGGAAACTGAAAAGTCATATCTCCTGCTGTGTCATTTTCACTGCAGAATGGGAAGAAACTGTCACCTAGCTAGTTCATAGTTTGATACTTCAGAAAACCTATTCCAACTTACATTTTTCTTTCTCTTTCCCTAACTTCCCCTTAACTATGAAACTTGCTTATTTTTATGCTCCCTGAAATATAATTTTCCTTGCTTTTTAATGTTAATACACTCCTTTCTCCTCCTAGGTGTTTAGCTCTTTATGGGTGTTTCATTACATTTTACTCATTTTATAAACTCTGCCCATTCATCTGTATGAGACTCACTTTTCTTTTCCTTCTAGTGAAGGACAGATGACAGTTGTCTGTCATCAGCCAACTTTATGAATTTATGTCTTGTCTGTTTTGTTTTTTAGGAAGACACTTAATAATTCTCAGTATTACTGCAGCATCTTTCATTTTATAACTCACTGTATTTTAAAATGTATACAACTGTTATTTATATAGTAACTACTGGAAATAAATGGTGGTGCACAGTTTGTAAATATTTAGAAATTGGGATTATAAACAATTATATACAGCAATTGAAAGTAAATCACTCTTCTTCCTTGGAATGCTTAATCTGGTTATGGCCTGGCCCACCCATGAGTGTCTCATCACTTAGGCCTCCTTTGTTGTTATTGGGTGGCAGGGATCTTCAAACTGGCTTGTTTCACTCAGCTTCCTTTCAAGCCAGAGGTGGTTTTGAGTTTATCTGGAACATGATAGGACTTAATAAATACTAGTTTCCTGTCTCTTCTGAGCAGAGACCCATACACATTCTATCCCCTAGGACTGACTCTTTTTGGTAGAATTATAAAAATCATGTGCAACTTAATAAGTCATAGGATGAAGATAAATTTCTCATATTATGCCACTGTGTGTGATTATCAGTGATGCTCATTATGTCTGTGTTCAGTCAAGTGAGGGAAGAAACATATACACAAATGATTACCATCCAGTGGGAGTATTGGTTCTAACAGTATTAGTGAAGTGCAGTGAAATCACTAGAGATGAAGTCATAAATTGTGCCTTGGAAATTCAGTATTTACACAAAAAGCTAAGATTTGAGCATTATCGTTTGCATCCCAGAGAGGGAGAGTAGTCTGAGTAAAAGCAGTTCTGAACAACTGAAGCATAACATCTGAGTAAAGTCAAGAATGGTTAGCAGCAAAAAGATGAAAGTATCTTAAGTTAGTGTAAGCAAACTATAATATTATAATTATACATATGCTACTAAGCCCAAAGAAAACCTAAACATCTAGAACACAAAAGATATGGAAACTAGAGAGGTGCTGGTTACAGGACTGATAGTTTTTGGGAGTCAAATGAGTTTTTCTCATGGTTTTGAGAACAGAAGGATATAAAAGAGCTGAGGTTTGTGTTGGCAGAGGATGGAAGAGGAGTAAAAAAGGATTTTAAGAAAGAATGTTGATGATTTTTTGTGCCTTTCAAGATGTTTAATAAATGTAAGTAAAGGATTTTTGTATTCTTTTCAAATTACTTCAGGTTCTCCTGCCTGGTTGTTAAGCACGGAATATACAAGGACCAGGGAGTGCACAACTGGGGGACCTCAACCCAATCAGGGAATCAGAAGACACTTCACTGAGATTAAAGTGTCGAAACTCATCTTTAAAGATGAGTGTCCAGAAAAAGGTAGAGGTCCCAGGGAAAATGATTAACATTTTAAAAGCCCACTGGAAAAGTCTGTAAAGTACTTCAATCAAGTAAATAAATCTAGTCTGCTGAAGCATTCAGAGATATATCAGTGAGCTCAAGTTGAAGGAAACTACGGTTAAAAAAGTGGGAAAGACATGATATTCACCTTTGAGGCATGGATTTTTACACAGCATATGGATTAGACTCGAGGCTTTAAGCCTAGACCTAGAAAGGGACCTAGAACTTGGCTTTTGAGGATTTTTTAAAAAAGGCTTAGAGCCATACCAAAATTTTTCCACCTTTGCTTGGGGAATAGATAGGGAAATAGTCTGTGTTCATGAATTGGAAGTTTCAATATTGTTAAGATGTCAAGTCCTCCCAACTTGATCTATAGATTAAATGTAATACCAATCAAAATCCCAGCAAGACATTTTATAAATATAAACCGATTCTGATTCTAACATTCATATAGAAAGGCAAAGACCTAGAATAGCTAAGACAATACTGAGGAAGCAGAAAAAAATTTGTAGAACTCACATTTCCCTATTTCAAGGTTTACTATAAATCTGCAGTAATCAAGACATAGTATTAGCTAAAGTGGGATAGAATAGATTGACAAAAAATAGATCTACAAATGTAGTAAATTGATTTTCAACAAAGGTACAAAGACAATCTAATGGAGAAAGGATAGCCTTTTCAACAAATAGTGCTGGAACACTTGGATGTTCATATGCAAAACAGTGACCCTAGACATAGACCTTTCACCTTTTACAAAAATTAACTCAAAATAAATCATAGATCTAAAAGTAAAGTACAAAACTACAAAACTTCTTGAGGAAAACAGGAGAAAATCTGTGACGTTGTGTCTGATGATGAGTTTTTAGCTACAACATTAAAAGCATGATTTGTGAAAGAAAAATCATTGATAAACAGTACTTTAATAAAACTTAAAATTTCTGTGCATTAAAGGACACGAACAACAAAGTGAAAAGGCAACCCATGCAGTGAGAGAAAATATTTGCAAATTATATATTGATAAGGGGTTATTAACCAGAATATATAAAGAATCCCTGCAATTCAACAACCAGAAAACAAACGAACAACCCAATTTTAAAATGCACAAAGGACTTGAATAGACATTTCTCCAAAGATATACATGTGACTGATAAGCACATGAAAAGATGCTCAACATTACTAATTATTAGGGAAATGCAAATCAAAACCTAACGATTGGATACCACCTCACACCCATTAGGATGGCTGCTATCAAAAAACAAAAACAAAAAAACCCAAAAAACAAAAACAAAACAAAACAAAAGAGAAATAACAAGTGTTAGTGAGGATGTAGAGAAATTGGAACATTTGTGCACTGTTGATGGAAATGCAAAATGGTGTAGTCTCTATGGAGAACAATATGGAGGTTCCTCATAAAATTAAAAAGAGAATTAACATTTGATCCAGCTATTCTACTTCTGGATATATATTTAAAAGAATTCAAAGTAAGGATTCAAAGAGATATTTATACACGCATGTTCATAGCAGCATAATTCATAATCTCTAAAACATGGAAGCAACCCAAGTGTCCATCAAGAGATAAATAAATAAACAAAATGTGGTATATACATACAATGGTATATTATTCACCTTTAAAAAGGAAAGAATTTCTGTTACATAATACAACATGGATGAATCTTGAGGACATTATATTAAGTATCAATAAGATACGCCGGTCACACGAAGACAAATACTTTGTGATTCCACTTACATGAGTTATGTAGTCAAATTCATAGAGACAGAAAATAGAATGGTGTTTGCCAGGTATTGGGGAAAGGGGGGAATGGAAAGTATGGTTTAATGGAGACAGTTTCAATTTTGCAAGATGAAAACTGTTCTGAAGTTAAACGGTAGTGATGGTTGTACAACAATATGACTGTACTTAATACCACTGAACTGTACACTTAAAATGGTTAAAATGATCAGTTTTATGTGTACTTTATGATAATTAAAAATAATTTAAAAAAGTAAAAACATCTGTTCTGTGAAAGAGAATAAGAAGACAAGCCAAAGACTAAGAGAAAATATTAGCAAAACACGTATCTGATAAATGACTGGTATCCAAAATATACAAAGTGTTCTTAAAACTCAACAAAATGAAAATAAATAACCCAACTTTAAGAAGAGCAAAATATATGAATAGACACCTTACCAAAGAAGATATAGAGGAAGTAAATAAGCATATGAAAAGATTCTCAATGTCAATATGTCATTAAGGAAACGCAAATTAAAACAAAATTAAGATGCCACTGTTAGAAGGGCTAAAATCCACAAAGTTTGAAATACTAATTACTGGCAAGGATGTGTAGCAACAGAACTTCTTATTCGTTGCTAGTGGGAATGCAAAATACTGCAGCCACTTTGGAAGACAGTTTGGAGGTTTCTTACAAAGTAAATGAATTTAATCACATGATCCTGCAATCGCTCTTGTAGGGTATTTACCCAACTGATTTGAAAACTAAGTCCTTGTAGGGACTACAAAAGCACCAAACTGACTTGGAGACAGATCCCCTGCCTGGGCCTAAAGTAGAAGGAATAATCCTCTACAAACCAGAACCAAGGCCTTTATCTTGCATGGGGATGAGACCCAAATTCACAAGATCCCTGAGGTACAGAAACCTCTCACAAGAACTACTATAAAACATAGGTCTCAACCAGTGACCCAATAGAGCCTGGTTACATGGAAACAGCAACATAGAGACTCTTGAAAAATCTAAGGTATGTCCAGGCTTTTAAAGAAAAAAAAACTCCCACTGGAGACTAGCTCAGGAAAAGCCATAATGGGATCATTCATACTAAGGAAATAGAGATCAAAGAGATTAGAGAGAAGTTTTAAAATAATTATGTTTAAAATATTCAGAGAGATCAAGGCAGCAAGAGATTCCATGAAGAATAAAGATTTTATGAAGAAAAAAACTCAGATACTTTTGAAAAGGAAGCAAATGGAGATTCTGGAAATAAAATAGTCATTGAAACGTTAAAAAAAATAAATAGATAAGTTAAACAGCAAGCTACTAAAAGATCAAACCAGTTGAGAACTGAAAATGTTCAATAGGAGTAGAAAGAAGTGGAGAAATTGAAGAAGTATTTAGAAAGTAGAATTAACAAGATTTGGTAAAGGTACTTAAGCCTCCAAAAAAATTCATTCCTGACCCAGAAGAGAGGCACTGTTGCTGTGGTTTAAGCTGATGTGGTAGCTTCTTCACAATGCCTAGCCCTTGGTAAGCACTCAACAAATGCTATTGTTTCCTTATTTTGTTGTTGTCCAGTTATTAACATTGGTTAACAAGGCTGAAAGGTAAAGAGGGAGGTGGTGAGCCTCCTAATATGTTAGGGAACAGGGAGCCTATCTTTTGTGTTTTCCATTGTCAAGCTAGTTTACAGACAGCCTGGCACTCCGGAGCTGCTATGTTTTAGTCACATTATCCAAAAGAAAAATAGACTGAAATATGAAATAAACCAGATAGCTCAGAAAACATATATCAGTGTATGTAATAATGTACTAAATGATTAAGGAAGCAACCCACATCTGCCTTGGAGAGATAGGATGGTTAAATCAATGATGCTGGGGTGGCGGCAGCAGCAGCAGCAAAGAACAACATACTATTATTACCTGGTTATGCTGACACGATTTACAAAATGAAAAAAGCATATAGAAAAAAATTTATTAAAATTAAAGAGATGCAGTTTTAAAGATTTCTTTTGAAAAATACGCAGATGTTATTTTTATGGACAAATCCTCATCAAAATAAGATAATTTTTATGGGAATATGCAGTGCTCAACAGTGTGCAGTAAAATAAGCACACGCTCACATTGCTGGTGGAAGAATAATATGTATGGCTTTAAGACATTATTATCAAGTTTCAAAAGGCCTAAGAACATTTGTACTTTTTAATTAAATTAAGTTAAATAAATTCCCAAGAATTTACTCTAAGAAAATTGTAGAAATAAATATATGCATTGCCATGTTGTTTATAATAGCAAAGACATTGGACACTATCTAAGTAGTTAATCAAAAGATAGTGGTTGTAATACATGGTATGGTTATATTGGAATATGATATGGCCAAAAATCCATTTGTAAGCAATTTTTAATAACTGGCATGCTGATTATTCTCCGTTTGGCTCCCTACTCTGCCAGATCCATTCTCTTCCATTCCATGCCTTGATCTGCCTTTGAGAGGTCAGCTGCTACAGACTGCATCGCACAGATTCATTGCCACTCGGGTGCCCACTGAGCTCCAAGAAAACATGTCTTTATTCTACCCATTGGGCCCTATAGCTTCCTTTGTTGCAAGTCTCTGATGACTCAGCAACCCTGTTTTGTTTCTTAATCCTAATCACACTTCTGTCTGGAGTCCCTTCACGGAAGTCTTTTATTTAGACCTTCTTAGTAAATTCTGTATCCAGACTGAGATGCATGTGAATTTCTTATGTCATAAAACTGCATGGTCTACATGGTCTAATGTGAAAATATAGAGAAAAACTTGTAAAGAAACACTTAAACATGAAGTGTTTTACAGCCTTCCATTGATTTACAATAGTTCAGTGTTCTTTCACAGAAAGTTTCCTGTTGTCCACATCAAAATAGATGTCTTGCCAGAAATTGCTATCACTTTTCACTTTCAACTGAGGTCTTTTTTTTTTTTTTTGCGGTACGCGGGCCTCTCACTGTTGTGGCTTCCCTCATTGTGGAGCACAGGCTCCAGACGCGCAGGCTCAGCGGCCATGGCTCACGGGCCCAGCCTCTCCACGGCATGTGGGATCCTCCCGGACCGGGGCACGAACCCGCGTCCCCTGCATCGGCAGGCGGACTCCCAACCACTGTGCCACCAGGGAAGCCCTCAACTGAGGTCTTTTTATTCTTGAAAGATTTCAAGAATATTTTGTCCCTGCTTTTTTTGTGGCAGGAACGTAGGTATATTGCCACTAAAGACATCTTCATCATGTATAATTGCTCAAGCTTCCCTCTACTCTTAATTTTCCTTGCATTGAGAGAGTTCAACTAATGTACTTTTGGCATTTTTTTTGTAGTTGTTGTTAGTCACTTTCTTCTTAGGAAGATGGAGTGCTTTTTCTGCCTGAAAACATAGGGAGAATAACTAGACATGCCCCACCCTCCAGTTTTCTCTTGAAGCCAATCTCTGGCAGAGACCGATAGTCTTCATTTTCATTTTCGTGCTGGAAGTCTTGCAGGAGCCAGTTCTGGGGAGTGTGATGAAAGGAGACCTTGCCCAAGTCCACACTTTCTGTAAATGGATGAAGTCCCCTAATTCTGGAATCCAGGTACCAAGTCCATTTGGCTAATGGACCTAAAGCCACAATCTGCATCCTGGTTTCCAGCAATGATAAAGGTGGTATTTTGGCTCACATATATTTTTTTGTTCTATTTCTCAAATCATTTAGCAATCATGTAGGAAAGATGTATGTATGGCATTAATAAATAACATCCTCCTCAAAAACTCCAGCAAGATGTGGCTCTTTTACAATGATAACCTTTATGTAAGAAGAAAGATTTTCTGGTTGGTTCAAGTTTTGTTCTATGTTGTCATAATTTTGGATGCCAAGGGGCCTCACACCATTCTTAAATAGTCCGTGGTAATCTCTTAGAGAATGCAGCAAGTCAAACAGCAAAGAAAGCAGAGTGGAGATCATTTGGGGAGCTGGTTACTCCCACACATCAGGACTATGAAAGTGACTCAGTTACTGAGCTGTATGTTGGCTTTCCCTTTCCTCTTGCCCTTTTAGCCCTGGAGTCCCCAAAATGCTGGCAAAATAAGTATTCAGGACCTGTATTATTATCCTTAAAACTTTATTTTTTTACGTGATTCAGTAATGCATCATTTAAGACTTAGGCAATGAGGCTACTTTAATGCAACAGATATTTCTCCTAAATATCAAGATAGTAAATTAGAGCACTGTTGCCTTTTAGTTTCCCATATCTTAAGTATTAGTCATTCAAATAATTTTGAAATCTTTTATTAGTAATTCTATTAATTCCACTTGAACAGATCTTAATTTAATGAGTCACTGGGTACCCTTATTTTCTTCTTAAATGAAATAATTTTAATGCAATCATTTTGTGCCTATTTAGATTTTATTATTATTAATAATGCTATATTTTAATGTTATATTCATTATGTGATCTGTTAATAAAAATCTGTTGAAAGTAACCCATTAATTCATTTCCTTCAGACATTATGAAAAACGTATTCTGTTGACCATTTGACAAGAAGAGATTATTTATCATGGGACATAGTTCATACCAAATGATGAAATATGATTATTTTACTTGCATGGGATGGATGAGAGATTGTTCATTAATCCCATAAAAGTGTATTGAGAACTTAGCATGCATCAAATACTGTGCTAGTTACTGGGGATACATTGTCTCTGCCTTAATGGAGACTAAAAGGAAAATTATACAAATGATAGACATTAATTGAGTGATCACACCAAAAATTATGTAATGAAAAACTATGAATAATACTAAACATAAAAATGTATAGTATGACCAGGGTTGGCAGGGAAATGTAGGGAGACTTGGTAGATAACTTAAGGATTCCTTTGGCCTACAGTTAATAAAAATTTTCAGCCTCTAAATTTTACCTCTTGTCTCTAAGTTGAATCACCACAGAAACTTGTAATATTTATAATTAATTTTTTTCCTTAAAATTCACCCAAAGACAATTATATGGGGAACCATTTTTTTCAAAGTTATAGGCACTGTGATCCAGACATCAGGACACCTGACCTCCACATCTGAGCCTTACCAAATTCCAATGGGAGCCTTAGGAAAGTAATTTTTTATCTTTGAACCCCAGTTGCTTGGCTTGAAAAATGAAGTTGTTGGACAGGTCACCTCAAGGACTACACCAATCTAAATAGTCTATGGTCTATAACTTAAGAGAAATACTCTCTATTACTAGAATAAGCTTGTGCCTATAGAGGTTACCTGTTATATAGAAGCTACAAGAATATTGATCTTAAGTGAAAATACAGAACTGTATCCATTTAGTCCTTCATTAAAATAATTTATAACTATGCAGAACTACTACATGAGGTAAAAATAGCAATCGGTTTCTGTTGTGGTTATTGCATCTGATTTTTCTGGGAAATTGTTTCCCAAAGGTATATCTGTTCCCCAACAGAAGTTGGTGTAGGATATACTAAGTAATGACTAGAAGCTAAATTAAATTGATATATATATAAGTAGTAGCCACCCCAGAAGATTTTCCTCTTCCCCCAGAATAACGTAAGTCTACCTGCTATACATGTTTGTAGAAACACTCCATTTCCTCAAAACACAAAGAACATTGATACCTACCTGTTTAATAATGTCTTTCTTCCCCACTAGACACAATACCTCCTTCACTGCTGCATTGTTTAGTTTTTGCTGCATTAACGAACAACCAAATTTAGCGTCTTGGAACAACGAGTATATTTATTCTTCATGATTTTGTGATGACAGCTTGGCCCAACGGGACACAGCTGGGCTTGCCTAAGCATAACGCTAGGCTGCTGGTTGGGTTTATATCTGCTCCACATATTTCTCCTTCTGGAACCAA
Organism: Lagenorhynchus albirostris; assembly: GCF_949774975.1. Taxonomy (NCBI): domain Eukaryota; kingdom Metazoa; phylum Chordata; class Mammalia; order Artiodactyla; family Delphinidae; genus Lagenorhynchus; species Lagenorhynchus albirostris. The sequence goes on along the minus strand of NC_083106.1, from coordinate 60,548,545 downwards.
AACTAAAGAAACAGTGACAACATAGGGCATGGTTTTATGGCAAATGGCAATAGTGAAACAGGAAACAGAAACTCGTGATGATTCTTAAGCCTCATTTAAAAATGGTCACACTGTCTCTTCTGCCCATATTTCACTGGTCAAAGCAATCACATGGACAAGTCCAAAATCAATGGAACGGGGGGGCATAGTTTGCCTCTGTGTTAAGGGAGGGGAGAATGAATTGCTGAACAGTAATAAAGGCTACAACAGCTGCCCTACACTCACTGCATAGCACAGTCCATGGCACATAGTAGATGTTAAGTGTTTTTTTTGAGGAATTCATAAAATTTGATAACATGTCATTCATCTTCCCAAAATAGTCCATGTTCTCTTGTCTATCTTTGCAATGCAAATGTTCTTTTCCCTTCATATGATAATACTACCTGAATACTTTAATTTTCCCCAATTCATGGGCCAGGAATGGTTTACCATCATATCCCTAGTTCTGAGTTCAGTGACTTTCACACAGCCAATTCTCAATAAGCATTTTTAGATAAATGAAAAATAAATTAATGAAGCCATAAAACAAATGTTATATGGTTTGTTCATTTATTTGTTTGTTTTTGAGGTGCTTTTTTGTTGTTTTTTACAAACAATAAAGCTAAGGCTGATATCTAGTAAGTGGCGAATCCTAGGGTGCTCTAGCATCTTTCTATATAAATCAAGAAAGTAATCACTCTCTTTTGTAAACTCTACTTAAATCTTATGGTACGCTGGTTGGAAATAGTTTTGAAAGCCAAATATACACTATTGAAATTATATGGGCACCGTGGAAATGTTCTTATAGACCAGTAAATTTCAACCCTCATGCTTTAAGGATGATCATCATTATCTTAAAAATTAATATTTACTATCTCATAACAGTACCTTATTTTGATATACTAGCCATTACTTCACATTAAAAATATTTTCTGTGTACCTGTTAGACCCAAACCACTGTTTGATATACAAAGATACATAAGAAACAGTTTCCTTTGTTCAGGGTGTGCTGTCTGGTTGAGTAGATATGCTATGATCCAAAATAGCTACATTAATATCTGTGAGTATCAAATGAATAAAACATAAACCTATACGAATTCAGATAAAGGAGAAAACATCATAGAAAAATGATGGAAAATCTCATGGAAGAAGAAAAATTTAATGGAAACTTAGAAAATGAGTAGGATTTCTCATAACTGAATTAGAGAGGGAGGGTATTTCAGGGAGAAAGAATTCAATAAATTAAAAAGTAAAAAGTATCATCCAAGAACACCAAGAAAGTCATAGTAAAAGCTATATGTAGGAAAATAACTAGAGACAAGGCTGGAAAAATCAAGAATAGATTGTGGATGAAGGCATAAAATGATAAACTAAGGAATGTCAATTTGATTTTGTAAGCATTGTAGAGTCATTGGAGTTTTTCACTAGGGAATGCATCACAGAGAAAATATATATTTAAGACTGTTAATTTGGTAATATCATAGACAATGAATTTGAGGAGAAGTACCATAGAGGTAATTTAGGAGAATGTTTCCGTTATCAAGGTATGAGGTAATTACACCTAAATGAAGGTGGATGGCTACAGTGTAAGAAAGGACTACATAATGAGTACAAAATCAGATGCCTTGGGACTAAAATAAAGAGCAACATGGCCATGGTTTCATTCATGGCCCCAGAATTCAGATCGGAGGACGCTGGGGCCAGAGTACTAAAAGCACAACAAGTTGTGCTAAGGCCCAGAATCTCTGAAAATGGAAATAAGGGCAAGGGTTAGTTACTCCAGAGATGAGCATGCTTCCTAAAGCAGGAACATATCCAAGAGACATAGCTCAGGGGCAGGATATGAACATCATTAGCCAGAGTCCAAACTGAACAGGGCATCTAGATTGTGGATTTTATAAGAGAGAGGCCATAAGTTCATTCAAAAGTTCTAATATTGGACAGAATTTATTATGTGAATAAATTGAACTAACGTTGACTATTCTGGCTCAAACCTAAGAGAAATTTCTCTCACTGGGGAGCAAGAACAATTCAAGATGATGCTTGTCGGAGTAATTGAATGGTCATGTTTGCTGTTGCCACACAGTCCAGCCTGAACACAGGCAGTCCGTGCACCTGGGCACTAGGACTAGAAGCAGAAGAGATGAGATGGTGGTGATTCACTTCAGGGAGGTGAAACTTATATGGTCCACGTTGAAACTTAATTCATGTTTTTTTATCAAATGAAGAATAACTTGCATGGTCTGGGACATCCAGTCATTTACTCTTCAAAGAAAGGCTTGTTTTCTATTCTAAATCTTAGGTTATGTGATTCTGAGTTTTTTCATTCTAGTTTTTTTAAGCAGTAAGATCTCTTACATGAAGGAATAAAGATGCTAATGAGACTACATACAGAGAGAAACAGAGAAAAGAGTGTTGAGGTGGTACAGGAGAAAGAGAGAGGACAGGAAGAAGGAGAGAGAGAGAGAGCCTTTGTATTAGGTTAAACTGAAATCATTAATAAAGATATAGTAAAAGTGTACTTTGCAAATATAAAAAAATATATCTAAGATATAGTTCCTTCTCAAAAGGAAACTTAAAATATTTTCATTGCTGTGGATTAGTACATTATCACATAGAATATTATCAAATGATGATTTTTTCATCCATGAGTGTGCACATTTGTTGTATGATTCATAACTCCAATATACAGAAGCATGACTTCTAAGTCACTAAGGGGAGATTTTAGATGCAGCACTGTGCCTCTGTTCCTTGAAAACTGTCAGCAGATACTGAAGAAAATAATACATTCTCTACTTAACTCTAGGTACCAGGATACCAAAAAATAAGATTTCTTCTTGTTTGTGAACTGAAATTTCTGTGGGGGAGATCTAACAACACAAGAGTGCAGTGCCAAGAGAATTCACTGATTATTAATGGATCACAGAATTACCAAAAAAGCACAATGTAACTGTGGCAGTAAGTTTCAAAGATGTGGGCATCAACCACATGTCTAATTCAACCGAAAGCAGAACAGTACATCTGTAGTCACCATCGACACATCTCTATCTCTTTCTGAATTGAAACTCTTACTCACCTGTCTATTCTCTACACCTACCCAATCTCCACTCACCTTCTACTTGTAATCATCTCTACTGTTTGGAGTTTTTTGGTCGTGCTGCTTAGTTCTGTAAATCGTTTCCACTTTCATCTCTACTTTGCTTTTGCTTTTCTAAATGCGTTAGGCGTTGGTGTCAATAGATGGAGATATGGTATGTGTGTAGGGGGGATTGTGTGTAAGAATGAAATTTAGAAAAGGTACCAATCTCAAGGTCAAATTGTTGCTTTCTTGCCTCTCCACCCCAACGTCAGAACCCACCAGCAACAGCATTATTGTCCAACAAACAGGAGTCAACAGCAAAAACATACTGAGTGTGAATTGATAAGTTAAAGGAGAAAAATCTGCCTTATTGTAACTGCCATCTCCTAAACAGTCACATGAGTCAGAATCTCCTGTGGAGCTTGTTGAAAGTACAGATTCCTCAGAATCCACCCCCCACCCAGAGATTCTGATTAAATAAGTCCGGTGTGAAGGTCAGAGGTATAAATGGTCAACATGCTCTCCAGGTGATCCTGGTGCATGGTCCTACACATTGCAGTCGTTATTCTAGAAATTAAAGAAATAAATACTTCTCCTAATCTGACTGAGAGCAAGTAATAGCAGAGCTGATAGTAAAGGAGACACAAGGAATAAAGGTCCAGATAATCAAAAAGCTGTCAACACGTGAGAGGAAACACAAGGCCAAAAGTAGACCTCTTCCTTAGATGTTAGGATCTCAGACTTCCTAAAAAGTAAGAGAAGAAAATAGATTAGATCATGGAAGTTAAAAAGTTTCACATTCCTTTCAGGTTGCTGCCATGTAACTAAAATACATTAGATCCCACTCATTCCCATTTTCATCCCCCAAATGCCTACTTTTCTAGTGTTTTCACTACTTTTACCATTTACTACTTTACCATCTCTTTCAAACCCAATTCCTTAGCCCTTTTCTCCTTGTCTATAAGTCTCTACTAGCTTCACTGTCTTCCCTCAGCTTCTAGTTCCAGAGCCCTTTTCACCAAGCCTACTGTCAACGCTCTTACGTACATTTCACTGTTGCCCACACCACTTGTTTTACTAAACCCCTAAGCTAAGATGAACCCAATCCTACTTCTACTTCTCTGCATCCACTGAACACCACTGAATAAAAACCACACAACCATACACACTGATACCACTACACTATATGATCTTTCCTCTCAGCTGGGCCTTTAACCCCACAGCAATCCTTTTTATGTGTTTCTAGTCAATTTGGCCTGTTTCCTCACAGTAGCTATTCTAAATCTTTATCAGTTCACTTGAAGACCCTATTAATTTTCCCAACACAAAAAATAAAATCCATCACATAGGAGCTACTTTAACTTCCCATCTCCCTGCACATAAATGCCCATGTCAGCATCCCTAGTCAAATACTTATACCTGTATCCACAGCTATGCTCACCTTTCCCAGAAAAATAAGTGCTTCAATACAAAGCTAATGGATCTATCCCATCTTCTGCACGACTCTGCCTCATCACTTTTATTTACTTTCATCCTTATCTACCTCTCTTTCATCATTGTACCTTCCCCTTAATATTTTCATGACTATCCCATATTTTTTTAAATGCTCACTAAATTTGCATTACCCCCTAAAACGACCCTTCTTTATTTCCTTATATTTTGTTGGACATTCATAAAATGGGTATTTAAGCACTCTATTTTTTACATCTTCCATTCATTCTTTAACTCTCAATATTCTGCCTTACTACTCCCATCTTCTTACTCAAGTTGATCTTGCTAAGATCAGCAATGACCTCCTCATTTACAAATCCAGGGAACACTTCTCACAACCTAGCTACTTAACTCTGAGGCATTGACATCATCTGTTCTTGATGTGCTCTCTTCCTTTCCTTTCCCTGGCTTTCCTTTTATTTGGCTGCCTCTTTCATAGAGTTGTGGGCATGTGCTAAGTCTACCACTTACCAACTATGTGACGGCTCCGATCCTAGTTCCCTCCTCACATAAAAGGGAGATGATAATTATATATACTTCATTAGGTGGTTGTGAGAATCAAATGATAAAATATGTCATAAGTGCTTAACACACAATGCCTGACAAATAGGAAGGTGGTACAGTAACTGAGAGACAGTGTGGTATTGATCCGTGTATTGTATGGTTTTGTTGTTGCTGTATTATTACCACTGTTACTATGATTATCTTAGCTATTCCTTATCTCAGAATTTTTCCAAATGAATACTTTTTTTGTGTTTCTTAAAATATAGATTCCTGGGCCTTACCCCACGCCTAACAAATTGGACTCTTTGGAGTTGATCTCAGTAATATGTATTTTAAAGAGTTCCTTGGGTGACTTTTGTGCTCATTGAAGATGGAGATCCACTGTCTTATCCTCTTCTGTTGGCATGGACCCTAGAATCAGAAAGGCTTGCAATCAAGTTTAAGGATAAAGACTTCGCTTAGTTTTAGCTTTCTTAGCTTTAGCTTTCATGTTAGCAAATAAAGCTTAGTACCATCAACTACATAGGTTTGTTGAGAAGATAAAATTAGATGGTGTATATAAAGGGTCTAACACAGTTCTCTTCATATAGGCCACTCAACAAATATTTATAATACATTTGATTTTCATCCTCAGTCAAAAGGTGAAAAACAGTATGAATACAGTAGAGAGAGCAAATCCTCTCCCACCTGTGTACCTACTCCCCCAAGATATATCTGTGTAAGTCTTCTCCAAAGATACAGCTTTAGTTGCCTTAGTTACTGAGAAGTCCAGTAAGTATGACAGTAAATTAGAAGGCAATAGACCAGGAAAAAAACTGTAAGTATGCAGTAACTTAGAATGAATAGACCAGGAAAAATGGAATGAAGTTAGAGTGCCTCGTATTGTGAAATACATATATAGTGAACTAGGTCATTTTGGCAGGTAGGTCTCATCTAACAGTGAATAATGTTCATATGATAAAAATCTCCAATGTGATTAGAACTATGCTTGCTAATGTGGGAAATTCAAAGAAAGTTCCAGATTTGACCTCTGCCCCAAAGGATCTAATATCTAATGGGTTGAAAGACTAAAACGCATAAAAAATTGATACAAATTTAAATTGTATTTTTCTATTGAATTAAAATATTATCAGCACTTAGCACATGTAAAGTCATACTATTTACATAATGATTCAGTTGCATAACTATCTTACAACAAGCAGCCAAGAAGGATATCTGTATAGATAATATAAGGGTAACTGAGGGAGGAAAAAGAAAGGAATTTCAAAGAGTCAGTTAATATGGAAGTAGGCACTCTGAAGTTTCCATGTCAGAATTTCTGTAGTGCCACACCTTTAAATTCTCTTCCAGGTTCATTGTTCTGGGGGCAGGGGTTTCTTTGTATGATTAAGTTGTATGACTGTTAAATTAAGTGCATTAATTTCTCTTTTCAGTAGTGAAAGAGAAGAAATGTTGCAGAAGTCATCATAGAGTGCTCCATGGAAAATTTGGGAACTGAGATGGAACCTTAAATGAGGTTTGGGTCACAAAGAAGACAAGATTGCGCTCAGGCAAAGAAAACATTACTGGAAGGATGGGGTAAGATTGAATATGACTTGTCCATGGAATAATGAGAAAGCCCATATGGCTTCAGCAGGTACCTAAAGTCATGTTAAATAGAAAGGATGTGATTGCACTTGCAGAGACTGAGAAGCCTGGTAAGGAATGCAGATTTGCTTCTATGGAAATAGCATAGTTCTTTTTTTAAAACTGATAACAAAACAATGGATAATATTAGTCTGTTAGTCGAATTCATGCACTCGACAACTAGCCACTGACAGTTAACAAAGCAAAATGCTAGGCATTGTAGGAAATAAAATTGAATAAGACATAGTACACTGCTCTCAAATCCATTTAAAAATTAGGATATAAGATCATGACAAAAATAATTATAATACAGCAGAATATAAGTGCTACCAGAGTAGATACATGACAGTACTATGAGAAGAAGTAGGTAGTTAGTTAATGAATTGTAATAACTCATGATATTTGGATAGAACCTTGGAGATAGGTGTTACATAGGTAAAGATAAGAGAGGACTCCTGGGAGGAAAACAGTATGAGCAGAAGCAGTTCGTTTCAGCAACTATTGCGTACCCACTGTGTGCCACGTCCTGGGTGATGGGGTATAAAGACTCATCACAGCCTCTGCCCTTATTGCTTAATATGGGTGAGCAGAGCACTTGTTCTCAGGGACATTTGGGGAGATCCATTCAGGCAGAGCATTTATATATGAGAAAGTAATCGAATGAGTCTGGGAAGATAAATTGAACCAATATATTAATGAGAGCCTTAAATGTCGGACTAATTTATACTCAATTCTACTGCATATAAGTTCATTGAAATCTGTTGCCATAGTTTTTAGCAGCGGAGTAAAATTATGACAGTTGTGTTTTGGGCAGTCTAAGCTGGGAAATGTATAGAACAGACCTTAAGAAAGAGACTTTAAAACTAGGAGGCTATTATTACACTAATAAAGTATGGAGTGATAATAGCATGGGATAGCTGGTGACAGCAAGGTGACAGTAAAAGCTGACACGTATCAAAAATATGCTAATGCTCTAGTCACTTGCTCAGGGCTTAAGTGAGTTATCTCACTGAATCCTCACAATATCCCTGTGTTTTAGATACTGTTATTATTCCCAATTGACAGGTGAGTAAACTGAGCACAAAGACATGAAGGAGCATGCCCGTGACCCACAACTAATAAATGGTGAGGGCAGATTCAAGTGCACCCAGTCTCTAGAAATTGTACTTATTTTTTTCCTGTTTGTCTCATTTTCTTTTTTATTATTTAAAAAATTGGAAAACCAAAAGTGTAATTTTCATTCAATAAATATCATTTGATCCTTAGGCAGTTTTGTTGCAGAAAGTAAAGTCCATGATTTTAGAATGATGGTAGCAATTCATCAACAAAGCAATCAGTTTTCACACAGTTTCAATAACTGCAGCAATATCCTTGAACTGTAGAAATTCTGAAACTGTGGAATTGTCATTTCAAAGGATTTGTTCTTTACTTGGCCTGAATGATCTGCCACCTTGAGCATCACTGCAACATAAGGATACTTAAGTGATCTGCAGCTGTCTGAGCTCACAGCCATACCCAGCTTCCACTGAAAATCTATTAGCTGGTTGGTGACCTTGGCCTTAGCCTCCAGCTGTGGCTCGCTACACCCCTCCATAGCAGCGTCCCGGAATCCCACCACCTCAGAAATTGTACTTATTAACCACTGGCTATAGAGTTGAAAAGAGATATAAATTTTGAACTTGCATGTCTAAGTAAAAAAATAGCTCAATTAACAAATACAAGGAGGTTTAAATACCTTTTTCACTTAAAACTTTACCAGTTTGAACAAACGTTATATCATCACTTTCCTAAACCAGACTCACTGAAAAGGTTAGTGGTTTTAAAATTCAATAATAGAATTTTACAGCAGAATATATCTCAGAGAATACAACTTTACAGAAGAGGGAACTGAGACCAAGATTAAGGGAATTGCCCAAAGTCAAAAAGATAGCTAGGGACTGAACTCAGAGTAAAACCCATACCCCCTGTTTTCTGGCCTACTGTAACACATTACCCTGATTTTATCATACAGAAAAGGATGTAACTCTTCTATTATACTTTCCATAGCAAATATGGAAGATCATACTGAGTCGTAGAGGGAGAACAGTTTTTACTCATAAATTCCAGAAATATATGTGATTGGTTGCATACCTACTAACTCAAAATCAAAATTGTAAGGATATTAACCATTAAGCCCATTTTTCATTTTAACAGTTTTAACAGATGAGTTTATCTGCAACAGTGGATTTTCAGGCAATGACGTTGAGCAGGTCCACTTCTATATAATACCAAATTCTTAGTGAGCAAACAAAACAAAATCCTTAAACTACTTGGTACCTCACGATGATAAACAAATATCAGGGCTTGTTTTTTATGATGGGAGTGGGGATCACCAAAAGGTGTTCAGGTTTGAAATGCATTGCTGTCTTGAGTGGACATCTTTCCAGGAGAACTTTGACCTTTTTTCTTGTCTCATTACCAGGTGTTTCTCCCTTTGTAGGAGCAGATGAAAAGCTTAGGCAGACCAATTTGCTCTCATTTATTTTATGTTATTGCCAGACTCAGAGACAAAGAACAAAAGGAAGCACACCCATTTCATGTCTTTTTAAATGGAATGGCACTCAGTATAATATCTTCATAACATTAAGTATGTAAGAGAATGTCCCAGGTTAATGTAGGACCAAAATACTTGGAGAACTCTGTGGGTTCAAGGCTAATGGAATGTACCAAGAGGGCCTCCATACAAGCAGAGAGGGGACACTGGGAGGCTCAGAGAGCAATGATGCAGGTTTCTCTGCCAGGAACAAGACAAGTCCACATAACAACTCTGAATATTTGTCAGTTATTTCCCCTTAACCCTCTCTAGCCACAGATTAATAATAATAAGAAGAAGAAGAAGAATGATGATGATGAAAGGAGTTCAGAAGTAAGAAGAAAATATGAACCAGTGAGCTTGTACAGAAAGGCTTGATTCACTTCAAATTCATGAGATTAGCAATTGATTAAAGGTGAATGCATTAATAACAGAGTTCATGGCACTGGGGAGAATAAGAAAGATATCAAAGAAACACGTTGAAGTGGGGTGTAATGAAGAAAAAAAGGAAAGCTAATAAAAATTTTAAAAGCAAAAGAAAGGGAGAAGAGAGAAAATGAAAGAAATTAAGCTGACAGGAAGAAACATATGAAATGCAGCTGTGATGCTCATTTGCTCTTCTTTTAAAATGTAAATCACTTCTGATTTTGAAGTCAAGGTCTTGATATTTTCCTGTGGAAATATAGCCATATACACTCTAAATAGTCTCTTCTACAAAGGAGAGAAAATTAGAAAAGATAATGTAGTTGTACTGTAAGGACTTAAAAAATAGTTCTAAAAAAGCTAAAGGCATTTCAGTGGAAGTTGTCTGCAACAAACAGCTTTAAAAACCTCCAAATTTCCTAGCCTGATGTAGGCACAGAGAGAGCCAGAGACTTGGTTGCCTGGCAACCGCGCTCATCACAGGCAGCTGGGGTAAAAGGAACCGGCTGGTGCCAAATGGCCTTTCACCTGCTTCGTTAAAGGGAAATCAGAGTGAAAGAGTTACCTCGGAAGGTCCAAAGTCCCCCTAGAGAAACCTTTCTCTAGCTTCACTTTGTTTGAGGAGTCACTTGAAGGGGGGTTGCTAATGCCTGAGTAGTAAGGGGCGCTCTTTTCCTCCCCTCCCCCTCCTCTGGGTGCCATTCTGGACAGAGCAGGCTGAAAGCTTGGTGTTGGGACGTTGTATTGCAAGGGAAAGGAGATCACCTTTTTCTTCATTCCACCCCACTTCGATGTAAAAACAGAATACTTTTTATAGTTATTCCTAACTCGTATATATACATTATTAGTCCTGGTATTATCAGAAAGCAAATTTAATGAAAAATGAGATGTTCATGAAAGGTCATCACTAAAAAAGCTACAAGCATTTTTCCTGGTTTTCAGAATTTTAACTATCAATTTGTAGCAGAAAGTATTTAAATATATATATCTCTCTCACATAATTCACCTCCCCACTCCAACTACAGAGTTGAGAAGTTGAAGAGGAAATACATTTTTATTCTCAACATGACTTTCCCAAGGCAGTTTTTTGTGATTGTCAGTAGCTATAGAATCATCCAGAAGACTTTGGTCAATGAAGGTGAAGCGGTGTCAAGCAGCTAAAAGGAAACAGGGAACAGCTTATCAGCACTCCTAATACTTCTCCCAGAGGGCAAATCAATTACGAAAGACTTGGGTCAAAGTAGATAGGAGGAATGTAATTTTGCTCTAAGTTGAAGATACATCTGACCGCAAGGGCTTTCACCTTCTCAGGAATGGCTGTGGGGACATTCACTGACATTACTTGTCTAACCTTATCTTAAAAGTAAAAACTCCCAGAAAATGTATTATGTGACAAAATGTGATCTATTTGGTCAACCAGTGGTTCTTAAGTAATTAAATGTTTAAGTAGATTATTTGCTCTTCTAGGACAGTTAGAGTGTTTCTGTAATAATATATTATTAAATAGCTTTTTAAAAATAGTCTTCATTTACAAAGTTAAAATGGAAGATGATTTTTTTTTCTCTATTTAAAAAATCTAACACCATAATTCTTTTGGGGAAAAGCAGTTTAGGGTGGAAAATGAGACCCTGAGGCCATAGGTTAGCATACAGGTCCTTAACCTTGGCTGTACTTTAAAATTACCTGGGGAACTTTTTAAAAACACTGATTTGCTACTCACATCCCCCTCTCCATCAGGGCTGTGATCTTGATTTCACATCTGAGTCAATTCTGTATGAAACAGCATCAATATGTGCCCATGAACTAAGTTAATTTAGATTTAAAAGTTTTAAAGCTGTCTTATTTTCTGGGAGATGGACTTTAAGAGACTAGTTACAATATTGTAGAAAAATGAGCACAATGTTTAATGTTATTTATGCCTAATTGCTTTTCCCAACACCTGTGTCTCTCTAGTAGCCTTCCATTCTATGCTGTATCTCAATATTAATGTCCTAAAAGAGCTAAAGAGGCAATTAATGTTAGCAAAAATATTCTACATTATGTAGAAGTGTAAGTAGTAAAGCAAATGGTAGTTCTTACTGTTAGCATCCAGCCAGGTTACGCTTTGGTAGCAGAGGGCCATAATAACTAGACTGCCACCGTACAACTCCAAGTGCCCACAATTTACTTTATAGAGAAAAAAAAAAAATATATATATATATATAGGCTGAGCTATTTTTGCCAGAAAACCAATACATATTTCTTTAACTTGTAGTATCATTTTCTGATAGAATTTTTAGAGTGCGTGTAATATTATAGTGTCCTATGAAAGAAATAGAATGATTGATGTTGTTAATAATTCTCTACTTCTAATATTACTGATGAAAACTGGTGATTTGTATGCAAGAATTAGGATACATCTTTTGTCATTTGCTACCATACACCGTTTACAATAATCTATAAATTTCATCATTCCATGCCTAATAATAGAATAAATTCTAGACCATTCTATGTTAAATATACTTACCTGACTTACTGCTTCAGCTGACTAAGAAGTTAGTGCTATTGCTACCTAAGTAATAAGACTAAGAGATGCACTGGATTTTCATTTACCAAAAGTTCTATTTATTGGCTACAAACTGTCCCTGAGAACTTTGTCCTTGAGTCTTGTAACTGTTAGGGTTCCTACTTTCAAGAAAGAGAAATCAATTCTGTCTAACTTACTGGAAGGATTAGGATATTAAGAATTATTAGGAAAACTGGAACTCGGGCTCCCCAAATAGGCAGAAACCAAGCAAAGAGAGGCAGAGAGCATCAGGTGAGGTCACTCTGCAGAACCAATCTGTTCAGAAAGCAGCCATTAGCTCCACTGCCCTGAGCATGGTAAGACACCACTGCCACTGGGTGTTACTGCAGAAACCACCGGCTGCCACTGCAGTCATTGTTCTACACTGCAACTAGAACTAAGTTTAAAACTGCCCCTCCATCTTTGTATTTACTACCCCAGAGTCAATGTTCCTGCCAGAAGAATTCAGTCTGCTGAGCTATTATCACCTGCCCAGAGCTCTTAATGCCAGGGGTCAGGGGAAGGAAAGTTTTTCCTCCATTGGCTGCTGTACTGGAAGCTGGGGCCCTGTATCCCACCAAGATTCTAGGATGGGATATTTCTTAAAATACAAAAGGGATTTGAAAAATGGACAGCCAAGGAAAGGGGACATGTTTCTACCACACCTCCCAAGGAATACACATGTAATAACTCCATCATCAATAAAAGTTGAGGGGGAGGGGGCATACATTCCACTGATAATGAACTTGTCCATCAGTAGGAGAAGGGATAAACCGGTATTTCATACAATGGAATATTACTGAGCCATTAAAAGGCATGAGGTACTGATATATGTAACAACATGTGAATCTCAAAAACATTTTATTTAACAAAAGAGCCAGGTAAAAAGAATTTATATATAATATAGACATTATTATATTGATTGAAGTCCTCAAAAAGGCAAAAACCAATCTAAAGTGAAGAAAACAGAAGAGTAGTTTTCTCAGGGTTTGGAAGAGTGCCTGGACCAGGAAGAGGGATTAGAGAACTTTTTGGTGAGGAATATCTTCTATAACTTGTTAGAGAATGGGCTATATGAGTATATTATTCTTTTCAGACCTCATTGAATTGCATCCTTTAAGATTTTACCTCAAAAAGAAAACTGAAATATAAAACTCTAGTTAATAAGTTTGCTTTGCAGTTTATCAGTTCTAAAATTCCCTTTTGTGTATTCTAGGCTTGAACAAACAAATAAATATATCGATGATAATTAGAGCAAGGTTTCTCATTTACACACCTATATGATATTTTTTCATTCTATTCACTGAGAAGGCAGAGGAACAAAAACACAGCAGTAGCAATGGCATGCCTACTTTTCAGATCCTGGTTTATAAATTACATTCTCCACTAAAGGGAACCAGGATTCCTAGGAAAAATAGATGATATCAGAGCTAAGGCATGGGAAGTACAAGACAAGCCTTGATGTGACAGAAAGTAAGGAAGTAAAGATAAAGGGACAAGTCAAACGAATACATGAGTCAGCTCAAAAAGACACCCACTGGTCAAATCTGGGACAGTTTGACCACCAAAATAAATATTGATAATAATGGATTATAACCTGGTGAGTAAAATAAAAATCCATGACTCTGCACTGACATAAATAAATAGATGAATGAATAAATAAATAAATAAACAAAATAAAGGAGGGGGGAAAGGAAATGAACTTTTTACAGTAGAATTCAGACCAAAAAATGAAGAAAGAACGATGGAGTCAGAAAACCATTAGTGGATAGCAAATCTAGTACATAAAAGTTTGATGAACAGTATATCTACATAGCCTCAAAGTATCTCTCCACAGTTACCTATTGATTAGGAAGGGGAAATAGTGAGTTTATCATGGAGAAACCTGGTGGACACCACTTTACCCAAGCAGTCAAAACTAATATCACTAATATTAGTGCAGTCTGAGTTGTGTGCCACAATATGACTCACTGAGAAAGCTAAAATATTATTTCAGTGGAGTTCCAGACAAAAATGCATAGCCTGAAACTAATAACAATGAAACATCAGATAAATGCAAATTGAGGGATATTCTGCAAAACAGCTGATCTGTAACTTTCAAAAATTTAAGGCAAAAAACACTAAGTATGGCTGAGGATCTGTTCCAAATTAAAGGACACCAAAGAGACATGAAAAATAAATGTGATCCATGTTCCTGATTTGGATCTTGAAGAGGGAAAAAATAAGAAAATGGGTCTTCCCTGGTGGCGCAGTGGTTGAGAGTCCGCCTGCCGATTCAGGGGACATGGGTTCGTGCCCGGGTCCGGGAAGATCCCACATGCTGCGGGGTGTCTGGGCCCGTGAGCCATGGCCGCTGAGCCTGCGCGTCCGGAGCCTGTGCTCCGCAACGGGAGAGGCCACAACAGTGAGAGGCCCGTGTACCGCAAAGAAAAAAAAAAAAAAAAAAAGAAAATGTCCTCATTTTGATAACTATGTTGTCAACAGGTAGGAGAATAAACACGTTCTTAGGAAACACACAGTGAATTATTTAGGGGTAAAAATTCGTCTCTCTGAGTTACCTTCAAATGATTCACAAAAATTATAGTAATATGCAAGTACATAGAGAGAAAGCAATGGGACAAAATGTAAATAATAGAATCTGGGTATGGTATAGGTTATATGGATATTCCTAGTTCCTTGTACTGTTCTTGAAAACTTTCTGTAAGCTTGAAAGCATATCAAAATAAAAAGTTACAAACAAATAAATAACTTATGTCAGATCCTCTCCCTACTCCCCCTCAAGAAAAAGCTGTCCACTGGAGAGACAGTATTGAGTCAAAAAAATAGTACAAAAGAATAGTACAAAATTCCAGTGTTTCTAGCTCCAGGGTCTGTGAAGGATAGCTCCTAAACATAGGATGGAGGAGAGCTCTTCTTCCGCTCTACAAGGAAAGGTCCCTGAAGGTAACACACGCCTTCCTCTCAAGTCTGGTTCTGTCTTGTTTGATTGCAAGAGTAGGAGTAAGGAAGCAAGAATCAAGCTGATTATTCTTTTACCTTAGGGGAAAAAATCTTTTATTGTTGATAAAAGATTTTTGATGCATTTCTTATAAATGCTAAAGAAAACTTGTTTTAAAGTAGCTGGATATTTGTAAGCCTATAGCTATTCTGAAGACTTGAAACGCACACAAAGGTTTGAGCACTGTCTATCACTAAATGTGCGAGGTTTAAGCGTTCTGTTTAATGAGATCAATATTCTTTTTGAGAAGAAAATGGACTGAGTTTGCTGGGAGTGGGATCCCAGGACATTTGCATCCTTTCCCTTGCTAGAAAATTTCTTCTATTCATTTATATCTTGTGGTCTATAGCTTTCTTGTGTTAAGTTACAGCACATTTTTCACTCATTAATGAACTCTGATAAGAATTCAACCCTTGAAGGTAATATTTATGACAGAGTCACATTGCAAAGTATATGTGTATTTTAGATAAGCTCTCAGTAACTCTTGAAAAAATCCAAAATAATAAATTATCTGTTCTTTTTCAAATTTGCCATATTTATTAGAGGTGACACTTTCTGTCACTCATTAGATCTAAAATGTCTAGGATATAAACTTATCATAAGAAGACATTCACATAGTCTTGACATTAGCTCAGGCTAGTCTGGTGGGATGAAAGACACTCTCTCACTGTCTATTTTCTTATAGTTGATTAAACATTTTCAAAGTTAAATTCAGTTCTCATTGGAGTAAAAATTTGTATTGGACATCTTATAATTATACCATCCTTTATTATCTCTCTGTTGGTTTCCTCATGTGTAAAATGGAAATTATGAATGTTACATGAAATAAAGTGCTTAGTACAATGTCTGGTACATAAGTGCTCAGTAAATGTTACATAGTTTATATTTTATAGTACACAGCTTCAAGTTGAGAATACCATATTGAACACATGTTTATCAGCTCCAAGATTAAGAATCAAGAGATCTCAGAAAGATTTTAGCAGCTAGAGCAGCAAAATGACATTGGTAATTAGAATCTCAGGCTCCTGCCATGCAAGGGGGGAAGTTGATAAAAAGTTAGCTGGTTTCTACCACCAGCCCTTTCACTATCCCAGCAAAGCATAGGATTTGGAAAGATCTGATTCAGAGGATGGCAGAAAATTACAGAGAAGAAAACAGGTGTGGGGAGTGGGTGTAGGAGAGAGAAGGTAGCTTGAAATTCTATGTTCAGTACCCTCACCTCTCCTCCTCCACTCCCACATACTGAATATAAGTCTTCAGGTACTCCACCCCGAGAGGCCAGAAACTGAAGGTTTAATCACTGGTAACAGATGAAAATAAAATCACTGGAATATAAGGTACATTAGTAAAGCAAGAATGAGGCACATACTTGAAAATAAGAGTAATTATTGACCCACTGTACACATAATAGCCTGATTCCAAGACCTCTGCCCCACCTTGCACAGATTACTAGAAACCAATGGTCAGGCCTCAGGTAGAATATTAGAGAATTTTTTTCTGTAGATATTAAAATATTCCAGAGGTAAACTTCCCTGCATTGAAATTGGGGGGCCTGGGTGACCGGCTGCCATTTGGGCCAATTTCACAAGAGTGAGGAGTACTCACTCATTACAAGCACAGAGATCACAGAGCTTCCAACCAAAATTGGAGAGCCTCGTTGTTAAATAAGAATGGTCACCAAGAATCATGAAACATATTCAGAAAGTCTCCAGAATATAAGAGGGAGGCCAAGTAAGCAAACCCAGAAAAGAAATTCAGAGGAAAGATAATGCAGGAAATGCAAGAACATTTCAAAATTAAACACAAAATGCAAATTAACACATCAGGGAGATGGAAGTTTTTGCATCAATAAAAATGGATGATATTTAGAAGGAAGAACTCTTAGTTAAAATAACATTGTTGAAACAAAAATTTCTACAGAACTTTAGAAGTAAAGAAAAATGTCAAGAAGATGGCAAATGTGAGAGAAAAGCTAAGAACTAAGAGCATCAAACCAAGAGCTCAACCTACTAATATGAGTTTCATAAGAGAATAGAAGGAATGTCATGGGCATAAAAAATATTTTTTAAAAAGAGACTTTTTCAAAACTAAAGAGTATACATTTACAAATTGAAAGAACCAAAAAGAGTACCAGTGTACTTAATATCTTTATCCAAAACAAAGCATATTGTCATGACATTTCAGAATACTGTGCTAAAGAGACAATCCTAAACAATTAATAATAATAAAAAGAGATCACATCCAAAGATGGAGAATCAGAATTACTTAAAGATTTTCAAAACCAGCACACGATGATTCAGAGAGGCAATAATTTTCAACCGAGATTTTTTTTCATTTAAGGATAAAAGTGAAATAATGATATTTTCAGTCATGCAAAGATTTACAAAATTTGCCTTTGTTTCTAAGGCAGCTGTTGGAAAGGAGTGCAGAATGAAAAAGAAAATTCTACACAGGCATTTGTGCCAAAGTTTGACAAAAGTACTATTTCCTTGTAATTTAAGTAATAGGTCATCTATATAGAAAGGAAGAAAAAGGGATAATCTGTAAATGATAAATCAACAAAATTTTAAGCATTATTATTTAAAATGATAAGTTAACCAATATAGAAAATAAAAAGTGATAAAAATTATATTGAAAGGGGAAAAAAGGAGGCGGGTGGTGTAAGTAAAATGAAATTTTATCACTCAGAGAAAGGTCATAGATCACGTTTGAAATTAATACACAAAAACAGTTTTGTAAACATATCTCCATAGGCCTATAATTGGGATTTGGATCTATAGTGACATACCTGAAGAGACTGCCCATTTCCCATCTTCTCATGGAAGCAAAGTTCTAAGAGAAGATGAGTAGATTAAGAGAAATGTGGAAGTGGAAGCAGTGGAAGCCTGCACTTGAAGTAGATCACTACTTCAAGTAGATCAAGTAGTGATCACTTGAAGTACATCACTACTTGAAGTAGATCACTCTCTAGCTGCCAACACTGGTGACATCTCAGGCAGGATATGGAAGAGAATACAGTTCACCTATTGGCTCTAGAGAGTTGTTCACAAAGCAGAACTAGAATAAATATTGAGAAAATGCTAATACTTAGAGCATATGATACTAAGTATGGTTCAGCTCCACCCCGTGGGTAGCCCAGCGGAGAAACAGCAGGGATAGCTCGGCCATTTCTTTCTCTTCAGGAGGCACAAGTCACTACTGGCGGCAAAGGATAGCTGATCATGATTATAGGTGCCACGTCTACCTACACTGCAGTCAGATCGCTTTTGGAAAATCTGAGACACACAGGAGGTGGGGTGTGCTGAGAGCCTACCAGTTAGGTGAAGCTACTTGCTCCGTGGGCCTAGGCACAAGCTGTTAAAGCAAGTCTTCCTGGAAAATCCTCCAATTCAAAAGACCTAAGGGGACATTTTTCTACCTAAGATCTAAGATTATCACTACACTGTAGTTCTCTCTACAGTCCCTGATGGAACTGTGAGAATTCGCTGGATCCCATGTTGGATGACAACTGCACAAAGCTCTTTGTTGTTATCAGCCAAGCCACAGATAACTGCAGAAACATGCTTTTTTTGTGAGTGACATACCCTGCAAACTCCAAGCTTCGTGAGTGAGAGGCATCTCAGCGGGGACGGCTGCAGTCAGTGGCTTCAGATAGCACATCACAGTGCACTTTCCTCGATGATATTATACACACACCCCATCCACATCGTCCTGTAACGTCTGCATAAATCGGAGGAAAAAGAAAACTCTAGAATCAAATATGAAATATGAGGTATATGATTTGGGCTTCATAAATCTGAGTTCTGTTTGTCCTGCAACAGTATAAATTTTTTTTTTTTTTTTTTTTTTTTTTTTTTGCGGTACGCAAGCCTCTCACTGTTGTGGCCTCTCCCGTTGCGGAGAACAGGCTCCAGAAACGCAGGCTCAGCGGCCATGGTTCACGGGCCCAGTCTCTCCACGGCATGTGGGATCTTCCCGGACTGGGGCATGAACCCGTGTCCTCTGCATCGGCAGGCGGACTCTCAACCACTGCACCACCAGGGAAGCCCCTTTTCTGTCTTATTTGATTCAGCATCCTAGACTCTCGCTTTGTCCTTACCATAGGTTCTATACTCACTGAACCCTTGGTTTTAACCATTTGCCTGATTCTGTAATTTTCTGTCCTGAGCAATAGGAATAACTAACATTTATATCTTGTATGTGTACAAAGCATTTTCCTGTAAGGAACTGGGTTTCAGGAAGAGATATAACCAAAAACCAGAAAAATAGTGGTCAGAGAAGTAGAAGCATCCAGGTAGTGCAGGATCATAGCAATGAGTAGTTTCAAGCATGCAGTGGTCAGCCTTGCGCTTTCCACTTAAAACTAGAGTCACCAAATCACCACTGAAGATCTAGGGTATTATTTGTAAAACGCAGAGTTTTATCATTTGGTTCTTTTTGTAAGTTTAGTAAATCAGGTATAGTTGATTACTATAATAAACACAGAGAATTGTGAGAGTTGTAAATCTTAAATAGAAAAATACCACATTTATTTTGAATATAACCATAGAAACTGAATTAATATCAGGCCTCTTTGCTTATTAAGGTCAGGTTCTGACAGTGGTTGCTATGGTTGTGTTTGATGATTTTCATTGACTGCATAACAATTAGAAACGTTTTTTCTGAAAACTGATTTTTCTGGTAAAAGGGAACTGAAGTGAATTCAGGGTCCAGCCACCTTTTATACTTTGATCTAGCACTTCTTTCACAGTCATAGTCATAGCAACACATAAAATCAATCAGCAGAAAATGCTTATTTATGTCACATATGGATTTTCCAACAAATAGATTATGAAAACACCTCTCATGTCTGATTCCCAGTAATTACAGTCTGATGTTGCTTTAATCACGAGTAAATAGTCTATCCTTAAGAAACTAACAAGCCCAAAGCAGGTCAGGACACAAAGTGTGGCTCACATGAGGAGATAAATGGGAAAAAGAAGAGATAGTTACTTTATTCTGTCTTGTGTATTCCCCCCTCCACCATACCATACTGTATTGATTTAGGTGTTTTTCATTTCAATAAAGGTATTTAAGTCACAGCTGATGAACAGTGTTTGTATTCCATGAGCACACTGTCACAGATTTGGATTACATACAGATGAAAAATAGCCCATATGGCTTTTGAACAAAATGAATGGCTTGCAAGCCCTGAAAAATTCCAGTGGAAAGGTTGTCATGCTAAAAGGTTAATTCAAATTTGACTCTGCATGATGGACACTTTTATTTATAGAACCTTTGGCTAATTTTCAGCAGCCATGTTTTCTTCTAATTAAAATAATATGAACAGCTAATAGCAATCAGCTTTAAAGAACTGAATATTTTAGAGAAAGGGATGATTAATAGGCTTTTTAATAACGATTTTACACTAGGTGTCTCCACTAGAGAACACATAAAACATTTGTATTCAGCCATTGGCTGGTTCAAATGTCAGGAAATATTAATGTGGAATAAATGAGAAGCGAATTATTTAAAGCTGTCTAAAATAAGTCATTGATATTATCATGTAAATTTGATATTTCCCTAAAGGTTCTAGAATCATTCTCTGACATGGCATAACTCATAAACTCAGAGAAAGTAGACCATTAGAAGCATTATTTTTAAAATGGAAATTTCCGTATTTATTCACATACATAACATATAACAGCAAAGCAGCAAAAGTTTGTCATGGAAACGTTATGTACACATCCAGACAGATATAGAGATAGGTAGGTAGATAGATAGAAAGATAGATAGATAGACAACAAGAATCATTTCATCATTACAACTTCTGTAGGATTTAGCAAACTTTTCCTCAAATCTCTGAGAATGACCAAAGAACTAGTTGAAAATCTAAAGTGGAAAAATGGAAAACATAAAAAAAAAACTATATGCAAGGGAAGTAAAGGTTAAAAAAGAAAGAAAAGGAACATATCAGAAATGTAAGTTTCCCAGATAAGTGTCTACTCCCACTGTGACAGTAACAACCAACCCATCCCCAGCTCCTCACCCAATTTCTCTTTTCTGCTGCTTCCTCAATAATAAAACCCTGAATTTCATCTGGGTATACCTTTTTAAATTAAGACTACATATCACCACCTTCTAGGAAGCTAACAACAACCAATAGCTTGATCCTGACCAATGGAACATAAGTGGCAACAGTGTCTGCATCTCCTGTGACCTGTCCATTCTTTCCTTTCTGCCAAACGGAATGCAGATGTACGTGCTCTGGCCACAGCAGCCTTCAGAGGTAATGGGTGAATCTGGGGATGCCGTGCTGGTAAGACTGAGCAATAAAATAAAAGGAGCCCCGGTCTCTAATATCATGGAGGGTCAAACCAGTCCTGAATTGCTCTAACTTATACTTGAAGGGAGAAAGCAGTTTCTACCTCTTAAATTCTCTGTTGTTTTTTTGTTATTGCTGTTGTTGTCTCTTTAGGGTGAACAAAATCCTAATTAAATCACTCTCTAAGATGTGAATTTATTCTAGAGAAACAAGTCAAGCAACATTTCCACAGTGTAAGATACACTACTACACTTTAAAAACCAAACATATTGTCTCCATGGAGAGACGTAAGTGCACTAGACCAATCATTCTGTTTCCATGTACGTCAGAATCACCTGGAGGGCTTGTTAAAACACAGATTTCTGGACCTCACCCCAAAAGATCTGATTCAGTAGGTCAGCTTGGGGCTGAGAATTTGCAGTCCTAATAATGTCCCAGGTGATGCTGACGGTGCCTAACTAAAGGACACATGCTGGGTCTCATTGTCCCAGAACACACCTCCACTTCTAACATATGCAAGATACAACTGTGCCTTGACCTATCATCAGGCTATTCTAATTTCTAAATGTCATGCAAGGCTACTTTCAAAATCCTGGAATACCTTACCATTCAAACAAGCTCCACATCTTCATTATTTTAAATTGATTACAGCTTATAAAAATAGCGATACGAATATAATACAAAGTCATGTTTTTATTCCTTATTTACTGTAATAGATTTAAGTTCCACTTCAGAAATCAGGTAAAATATAAACAATCTAAATTATAGAAAAGGGGTTTTGGGAGGGGGATAGTATAATTACCAGATCATTTGTTTCTGAATCACCCAGAGCACTTATTAAAAATGGAGGTTCTGGGCCCCATCTCACAACAACTGAGGCAGAATACCTGAAGGTAGGATCTAGGAATCTTTGATTTAGCAAGCTTACCAGGTGATTCTTATAAACCCAAATGTTTTCTAATCATTGATCTTCTTGAAATGTCACCAGAGACACTAACTCAGACTCTTGGAGGAAATTTTTCAGCCTGACAGAGCATGAAACAACAGCCAGAATGACCTACATAATGCTGCAGGCAAAAAGCTTGAAACCCACTTGTAGTAACCAAGGGGCAGTTGATGGCATGAGGTAGCAAGCAATCACCACAAGAAAATCATCTAAATAATGGAATCCCTCTATTGAACAGTGTTTGAAAAATATTTTTCCCCAAGGAGGAAAGTGGGGAGTGGGATGAATTGGGAGACTGGGATTGATATATATACACTACTGATACTATGCCTAAAATAGATGACTAATGAGAACCTCCTGTATAGCTCAGGGAACTCTACTCAGTGCTCTGTGGTGACCTGAATGGGAAGGAAATCCAAAAAAGAGGAGATATATTTATACGTATAGCTGATTCACCTTGCTGTACAGTAGAAACTAACACAGTATTGTAAAGCAACTATACTCCAATAAAAAATTTTTTTAATTTTTCCCACCCAGATTCATACAAATATATGAAATCTACCCATCTTGTCACAAAAGGTATTGTTCTATAGAAGGCCTTTTGCAGAAGCCACTAGCAGAGATGTTCATACTGAGGAGAAAACAGAGAAAGCCTCATCCCCATTTTTTCAGCACTGCAGAGACCTAAATAGTAGCAAATAGATAAGAAATAAGACACACAAATGGTCAACAGGTAAGGAATCTGATCATGACATTCCACCACTTGAAATATTTTTGGGCTCCCCATGGTCACGAGAGGGAAGTCCAAGTTTCCTAGTACAGCAAAAAAGGGCCCTTCGTGACCTCTCCCTTTCTCATACCTCCAACTCCACCTCTCACCATCCCCCTCCTCTTACTTGCACCACATCAGGCTACTTGCAGTTTCCTCTAATATGCCCCATTCTCTCATCTCCAGGCTTTCCCCTCTGCTTGGAGAGTCCTCTCTCCAAATCTCTACCCACCCACACCTTTTCTCCCTGGATAACTCCCACTCATCTGTCAGGACTCAGCTCAGTACCACCCCTTTGTGGAAGTCTCATCTAAAAGCTCCATCTTCCTTCCCTCACTCTCAATATACATACTAATGAATAAAATTACTATTCCCTAGCCCCAAATTATGAACTATAAATCCGAGCAATGGGAAACATTTCTGAACCATAATTCATCCTTGATACACTCTTCCACTCTATCATCTCTATCATGTGATTAAAAGGAGTATTGAACAGTGAGTGATGTCCTGAGGAAAACTAAGGAACAGGGGCTTTTCCTTGCTGCTCACTCCAGCCAGCTTTCAGGAGTGGGAGAAAGTCATCCTTGGAGACTTCCTCACAGACATCTTGGATGTCTACTGATCTCTATGGCCCAGCTATAGGTCCAGAAGAACCTGGCTTGGGGACTTTTTGTGGGTAGTGGGCCAGGGTATGTAACTAAGCTGGTGTGGAATGAGAAGGCCTTTGCTGCCTGGGGCCTCAAAAAGAAAAAAACAAAAACAAAACGCCCTTACTCAACCAGAATGCTATTATTCCCATGAGACACTTACTAACAGGACCTCATATTCTGGGTGTTTCCTCTTGAGCTCCACTTAATTTCAACTCTCTTCGAAACTTGCCTATTCTAAAGCTAACCTCAAATTCCCTACTAAAAAAAATAGTTCATGCAGATATCAAGAAACAGCCAGATGAACATGGCATATGGATCTCAGAAGTAGAGGCACCAGCAGAGAATGAGGTAAACCAGAAGATTCAGGCAGAAAGCGCTACCTCAGAGGCACTTCTGGACTCAGCCTGATTTATGGTCTCAGCAGTATTCTAGTGTTCAGGTACTAGTTGTCACCTTCCTGTGCCAGGCATCCAGCCAGCCTATTATAAACAGCCACAGGCCGGGGAGAGATGCCCTTTACCTAATTAACTTAGCTGACCCACATCTCTACTTCCTATGTCACCTGCTTTCCAAGGTTCTGTTTTGGCGAAAGCGCTGCCCTGGCTCAGCTCTCCACTAAACATTCAGTCCCGGCATGCGGTCCTGGCTCCTTTCCACACATGCATACCCTAGGTCTCAAAATTTGCTACCTGGCTTCTCTCTCTTCCCTTCATTTCCATGATTTCAGAATTTTTATGCCTCCCGCCATGATGGGTACATCAGTAAGAGATGGGTTTTCAAGCTAAGACTGACCATGATGTATTTTAAGTTTCATTTCATTTTTGGTCAACTCTATGTGTTTCATTCCATATTGTAGACTCTGTGCCGCTCTAAATGTTCCAAGTTAAATTTCTACGTGCTAAGGCGTAGAAATACCAGAACTGACTAGATGAAACCATCAGATTGAGGAACGCCATAATGTGGGAGCTTGGGCATGGTTCCTACTGGGATGTTATCTCTTACAAATACCTCATGAATTTCTTGGTCTGCCTGTCATCTGCCCCACCAGGGCTTCTTATATTTTTCTGGCAATATTCATATGATGGTATTGATGTTACTTACAGTTTTAAATTACTTTAAATGTTTGATCAATTTGATTTTGAGCTACTTTTTATTATTATCAGTATTCATTAATTTGGAATTATAAAATTCAACTTTGCATTTATTACTGAGATTTATTTCACTGATCCTTGTGCAGAAAGAGTGCTTTTCTCTTTCCTAATCCCACTGGGTAAAATATAAACCTACATGATGAATGGAAATATTTCTCTCATCATACTGGTCACCCTCTTAGGAACTTTCATCTCTTTATAGTCTATACTTTGAAAAATCTCTTTGTTTTACATTTCAAAGTAAATTCATCATAGAGGATGCCAGCTTAGAGCAAAAGGCAATAAACGATTCTTTATCCAAAGACCAGGAAAAGCATTAATTATAACAGAATGGTGCAAACCTCCCTACTCTGCTTCAGAAGCATCTCTCAGTTCTTTTCCACTGGGGTACAATCTAATATTATGCACTCATATTTTGGCCCTTACTGTTGAAAAGAAGATGATAATAGCCAGTGATATTCCTCAGGCTAAATCTATCAAATGTTTATTCTAGCAGACTTGACATATGATAGATTTAACCAGCAATACACCCACCTTTCTTTCTCCCTCTCTCTCTCTCTCTCTCTCTCTCTCTGTGTGTGTGTGTGTGTGTGTGTGTGTGTGTCTCTGTTTCCCTCCACCCTGCCACACACACAGTAACTGTGCAGATCTGATAGAATATTAAAAGAATATTAAAAGTAGGTATTTAGATGACCTATACTCAAGTATAAAATCAGAGAATCGAATGTCAATGAAACCATTTTCTTCTTTCCTTCTTAGAAAGTAAAATTTCTAAACTTAGAAATTTTAAATTGCTAAAACTAAGTTTCCTGATGATATTTTTCCCTTTTCATCTTATTTTTCACAGTCAAAATTCCAAGGTAAAAGAAATAAGGTAAAATTTCTACTTGCCTCTTTTCTGGTATTTGAGGAAGTTGTTTTTAAATGCCAGTTGTCATAGCAGCAGGGCAGTGTTCCAAGGCTGTCTGTCAGACCAGTTTGACTGTTACTAGTAAAAGCTTTTCCTCATTGTTTTAGTCCTTCTTATATTTGGAATTACATTGAGAATCTTGTTGATTGATAAAGAAAATATTTTTGGCTGTATTTTCACTAGGGAAAACATAAGTTTATACTGAATTATTGAATCAAAATATGAAATTAAACGATTATTTTGCTTAATTTCTTTTCACCTTTGTGACAGAACTACTATCCCTTACTTTCCTTGATCCCACAAATACCCTGGTTTGTTAATGTTTCTTTTTTTCTGCATTTTTGTTACATTTGTACAAGTTATTTTCAAACTTCAAAACAAACATATGCCTGTAAATTCTGTGAACATGAAAAAAGTTTTTCAATAATGCCTCTTGGAAACTAAATGCTAATTTCCACCTTACAATAAGAAATCTCAAATGGTTTAGGGTCTACAGGAAAAAAAAAAAAACAAGCCCAGAAGATTCTCTGCTCTGAATTTTCTAGACTAGAAATGTCTAGTAACTTAATCCAAGTCCAAGGAGAAATTTTCTGTTCCCATTTCTAAGTTCTATAGTGAATCCGATTCCATGTGAGTTAATTTATATGGGATAAAACTCCACAGTCATCAGGATCATTTGAGTACCATAAAAAGAAAAATCAATCCAGAATAACTGATCAGTGATAATTTTCTAACCAAGGATTACAGGTTATATTTGTGTTAAAGCTTTCAGGAAATCTCTTTGTGGTTTTATAACATTGGGAGAAGATTGTGAACCTGTCTTTTCCTCTCCCCCATACCTTCTCATTTCCAAGATTGGTTGGTAGATGAGCTCCCATTCTCTGTGTCTGAGGCTACATCTTTGCATGGCAGCAAATCACCTTAGTTATTTGAGTAAATCATAGCCATTTATTTAACAAATATTTATGGAAGGCCTATTTCATGTCAAGCTATTTGCTAACCCCTGGGGCTACAAAATCTGATTAAGTTTCTTGCCCCCATTGAGTTTTCCATATATTGGGAAACACAAATGACTTGTCTGACAGCCAGGGTCACCCTGTCATCCCTATTAAGTGGTGGGAAAAGTGATACCTCTGAAGTCAGATGGAATTAAGGTCAAATTTCTCTCTGCCACTCACTGGCTGTGTTACTTTCAGAAAGTCACGTAACCACTTTGAGCTTTAACTTTTGCAACAGTAAGTAAGGATAATAACACCCTGCAGGAGTCTATTTAGTCAATAAAATTTTCTTGACTTGACTATATGCCAGGCACTTTTCTAGGTTTGGGGACTATATTATAAACACAGCAAAAATCCCTGCTCTTGTGAAACATATTTCAAGAATATTGCCTGCCACTGTTTAATAATAATAGCTATTGCCATGACTGTTATATTTAGTAAGTGTAATTCAAAGAAAATTACCAAGAAAAAATGTTTGCCCTCTCAGATTTTACAATGAAAAATACAAGTACAGACTGAAAATAGGGCACCTAAAAATGCAAAACATAGAGCAAGCAGTATATCCAAAGTTGAAAGGTATCCATTTCAAATAAATGCCAGGAGTATGAATTTGAGTGGAGTGTTAGGATTAATATTCAATTATGAGGGGATAGCCAGAAGAATTCAATCTGAGCTTGTGCTGTGAAAATGAAGTTCCTGTCGCACCACTCAACATAGAAAGGTCAGTCAAACCATGTTCAGTTTGTACCAGAGCTTGCACATGGGTCTCAAAGTACAGGCTCCCTCTCACCTGGCTGATTTAGCTACTGCCATGGCTGAAAGTGTAGCTGGTCCACCGTGGAGACTGATACTAAATTCTCAATGCGGTAACACCTCTCTAGGAGACCAACCAGCCACTTTGACAGAAAATTGGTTATTTCAGAGCTTTTCTACTCCAGAAGGGCAGCAATTCATTCTTTAATAGAATTGGTACCTATTCTGGGTAGAGGTTGGTTCTTGTGTGCAGGCCCTTGACTAGCACCGCTCTGTAAGAGCTTACAGAGTGTATGATTTATTATCATGGGACCGCTCATAACATCACCACAGGCCAAGGGACCCACAGGAAAAGTGGTGCAATGATGCTCACACACAGACTCCCCTGGTCCTTCCAAAACCTCATCACTCAAAAGTTGCCCTCCTGGGGCTTCCCTGGTGGCGCAGTGGTTGAGAGTCCGCCTGCCGATGCAGGGGACGTGGGTTCATGCCCCGGTCCGGGAAGATCCCACATGCCGCGGAGCAGCTGGGCGCATGAGCCATGGCCGCTGAGCCTGCCCGTCCGGAGCCTGTGCTCCGCAACGGGAGAGGCCACAGCAGTGAGAGGCCTGTGTACCGCAAAAAAGAAAAAAAGTTGCCCTCCTGATTTCACATAGTAACGGCCCCTTAATTGCACAACTGAGATCCCAGCTTATATGTGCAGTGTTGTTCTTCAAAATACAGTGTATATATTAAACCAATGGCTATTTTATAGTGCTATGTCCCTGATAGCGGGGTCTGGGAACCAAAAAGTAGAAATGGGAGTGGCTTATTTAAATGTCACTCTCAGTAATCCACTTGGGGAATTTATGCTTCCTGTTCCCACAACTTTTGGCTTTTCTGGTCTAGAGTTTCTTGTTCCTGGGAGTGGAGGAGGAGATGCTTCCATCAGGAGCACAGCAGGGTGTCCATTAAATCTAAATTTATGTTTTACCCCTGACAGTTTTTGAGTTCCTCATACCAGAAGACCAGAAGGCAAAAAAAAAAAAAAAAGAGAAAGAAAAAAAGAATTGCTATACATATATGTACTGTAGCAGGAATAATTGAGCTTGATTATCTTGAGGAGATACAGTTGCTATTATGTAATGGGCAGAGCGCCTGGGACTTGGCAAATTCACTGGCTTATCTCTGAGTACTTCCACATGTATGACTACTCTTAAGGGGCAACTGTAACAACCATTGCCTAACAAGGGTGCAGAAACCAGGGTCTTATCTCTCAGGAGTAAAGCTCTGGAACAAGCAAAGCAGATCAACAGAAATGCTGGCTGAGAGTGAGGAATATATAGAAATGGATGATGAATATCAGTTGTGACCTCAGCATCAGCTGCAGCACCAGAGAGTATAGCTTGTCCTACAAACCCTTCCATTGTAAATCATTTTTGATAGAAACTTTGAGTGTCCACCACCCTGAAGAAGCTCTGGCAGGACAGAACAAAACTTAATTGGAGAAAGAGTGGATGTAAATGGTGAAGAGGATAGAATGTAGCATATGTGTTGTTAAATATATCTCCTAGCCTAGTTCCCGACATATACATGCTAGTCAATTTATATTTATCAAATATTAATAACCTGCTTTCTACAGGCAGAACTGTATAAAGGATTTTTTCAGGAGGCAGCTATTTTAAGTTCCTGGAGGTCAGAGGCAGCTGTGTCTTTTCTTATTTGTACCCTCTTGGCCGTGTGTGTTCCATAGTCATTTTCCAAGACACCCAGAGGTAAATTGTTAGTGCCACAACAGAAATTAAATCTCCTTTCCCAGATTCCCATGGAATAATCCATAATGTATAAAGTTGGGGGATGCTCTCCATTTATCATTATTTATTGGAATTTCTGATAGAAAGAGAAAAGAATGCTTAGAAAGGTGAGTGTACTAGGAATTCAATGAAATAGACCCTAAAGACCATCCATAACAACAACTGACTTAGAGGACTGAGAACATGCATTGGAGAAGACAGACCCAGCTGACAGGGAGCTGATGTGATAAGGATTCTGCAGGTGTTGCACTCACTGCAAATCTGCAATAACAATCATCAAAACAGCAGGAATTCCTCCCAGTACCTATAACCAAAGTAAACAGAGAAATAGCACGTCTGAGTTTCCTTCCAGATTGACAAAGCCAAAGCCACCTTACCTGTTAAAACATACTTCCTGTTGGATGACTCCTTTTCATTTGTCTAGCGTTGATTTTACTACCTCATATATTCTTTATATCAGTCCTATGAGAGAAATATTATTATAGTTACATACAGATGAGGAACTCAGGTACCTCAGCCAAGAAACCAACTTGGCCTTGGGTCACCCAAATAGTGAGTGATGGGTCCACCTTCCAGTCACAGGAGTCTCTAAAGCTTGTTCTCTTAAGCCCCTTGTTATACTGCCCTCAGGTGACTGGATGGAAGAATAACAGCAAAAGTCTCCTAAGTTGGATGTTATGGTGGGCTGCCCATATTCCCCTGCAAGGCACAGACACCCCTTCCCCCAGCTGCTGGGAATGTTGGCTGCTAATAACTCACAGCTGAGTCCTGCCTCCAAAATTTCCCTCCAAAGAAGAGAGCTGTGTAGCCCCATAACACACTACCTTCTCAGAGAGAGCTTGGATCTTATCCTGGTAGATGTGCAGTTACAAAGCCCCAGGGTCCTGCCTCAATTTGAGATACCATCCCAGTTTCAGAGATTCTCATGGAATTCTCATGAAGCCTCTGCTGTAATGCCACCTGAGTTCAAGTTTACTCTTTGCAGGATCCCTCTCCTTCATTCCCTAACTGGTACTGTGCCCAAGAGCATGTCCCAAAACCCCCTTAGGGACTCAACCTAAGACAGATGGATGGGGAATTGTCCTCGGAAGCAGAACCTAAAATGATATGTTGAGTCACCCATCGGCAGGCTGGCAATGAATGGAGCTGCTGCTGAATAAGAGAATAAGATCAAGCTTTATACTACTTACGGAAGATACTGGTGTAATTATAACAGATTCCTTTTGTTTAAAATTTGTACTGTGTATTTTCTTCCATAGTTTCACTTTTGGCCATTCTGTGTGTTTGTATTTTTTAAATGTCCCTTATAAGCAGAATACAGTGGATTTATTTCTTCATCCAGTTTGACAGTCTTTGTTTTTATTAAAGTATTTGTCACATTTGAATCTAATACCATTACTGATATGTAGTGGTTCATAGCTACCATCTTACTATCCCTATTCTGTTTTGTTCTGTATTTGTTTTTCTCTTTTATCTTCTTTTGGATTAACTATTTCTAATTTATTTGTTTCTCCTAATAGGTGTGGTTTATATATTCTTTTATTTTTATTGTACTAGTGAACTGTTATCTGTGATCACAGCTTGACTACTTGATTTACTTAAGACTTAGTTATGTATTTTACCCTGTTTTTTAACCATTTCCCTAATAATGAATTTTTTTATGCTATTGCTACAGCCTCATAATCCATTATTATTATTGTTTAAAAGACAGTATTCATTTACATTTACCTGATGTTTATCCTTTCTGATATACTTCATCCTTCTTTACCTCCAACATTCCATCTGTCATCATTTTCCTTTTGCCTGATAATTTCCTGTACTGTAGGTTTATTACTGATTAATTTTCCATTTGTGTTTCTATTAAAATGTTTCTGTCTTCCCTTCTGAAGAATATTTCCACTGAGTACAGTATTCTGTGTTGGTAATTATTTTCTTGCACTTTGAATATATTATTCCCCTGTCTTCTGCAAAGTCTATTGTCAGTTCATTGTTGTTCTTTGAAGTGACACAACTTTTTCTCTGGTTTCTCCTAAGATTTTATCTTTGTCTTTGTTTTCAATTGTTTTACTATGTGAGATTTTCTTTGTACTGGTCATGTTTGATGGTTGTATACATTAGTATCTGTGGTTTGATATCTTCTATTAATTTTGGAAAATTTTTAGCCATATCTCCTCCAAGATTTCTTCTGCGCCATCCTTTCTATTCTCTCCTCCAAGGACTCCAGTTGCAGACATTTTAGCTGCATGTCATATTCATCATATGTTCTTTTCCATCCTTTTGTGTCAGTTACTTCAGTTTGGATATTTTTCTGACCTATCTTCCAGTTCACTAATTTTTTTCACAACTGCATTCAGTCTCCTGTTTTTAACTAGTTTATGTTATTTTTACCCTTGCTCCTAAGGGTAAAATTTTCAACTGAAAGTCTAGTTAGTTTACTGGTATACTTCCTGTTGCCCCAATCCCAGTGTTTGTCCTGCCAATGCTGTGAGACTGCTAGAGAAGCTCTGCATAGCCAGACATTAAATACTTAATTTTATTAATTTGTTTGTTTATTATTTTAAATATATTTAATTAAAAGTTACTAATTATTTTTATTTTAGTTTTTAGTTTTAAATTTCCATTCAATTCTTTTTATAATCTCTACTTCTTTAGTTAAAAATGTCAACTTGTAATTGAATGTCAAATATGTTATCACAGTAATTTTAAAGCTTGTGTTTCTGCTATCTTTAATATCTGTATCTCTTTTGGATATGTTCGGTTTTTTTCTTTGTTTTTAATCAGTTACTTTTATGTTTCATTATTTCTTATTGAGTCTTGAAAATTATACGTAGAAATATCTAGGGATCATTTGAAAATATAACTTATTTCTTCATCCAAATGTATTTGCTCTGCTTCTGCCAGGAATAAGTCTAAAAAACCTATCTCCTTAATCCAATCGTGAATGGAAATTATTTGAAGCTGGGGTCAGGCCTTGCAAGAGCTAGTTTATTTACTAGTTAGTTTACTGGTGTACTTCCAGTTGCCCCAGTTCCAGTGTTTGTCCTGCCAATGCTGTGAGACTGTTAGAGAAGCTCTGCATAGCCTCCCAGCCTCTCAGTTACTGCTTCCAAATTGGCAAGTGCATTGAGGGGAAAAGGAAAGACCAAATGTCTGACACACACCCTCCTGTTCTTCCCTTCTCTTCTTGTCTCAGTCTTCCAAGTGCTCTTTACCAAGGTAGTCCTGCAATGCCCTCGACCAGATTTTTTGGTTCATAATTTTACAACTCTTTTGTGTGTTTTACAACTCTGTTTAGTTGTTCTTCAGTTGTCCAAAGAAGCTAGATCACAATTTCTGGACGCAGAACGCTATCAAATAGCATATTGTTAAAAGATAAAGAAAAAAATTGTTTGGGGGTTTCCCTGGTGGCGCAGTGGTTGAGAGTCCACCTGCCGATGCAGGGGACACGGGTTCATGCCCTGATCCGGGAGGATCCCACATGCCGCGGAGCGGCTGGGCCTGCACGTCCGGAGCCTGTGCTCTGCAGCATGAGGGGCCACAACGGTGAGAGGCCCGCAGACTGCAAAAAAAAAAAAAAAATTGTTTGGAAGCCCCAAAATAGCAGAAAGTGTTGTCTAAGAAGACCTGAATATGTTAAGTAGGAGATAGAAAGTTAGGAAAATCACCTAAAGAGGAAGAAAAGTTTACAAGATGCAAATGACAATTCCTAAAAGACAAATATAAAATATTCAACCTATACATGATAGGAATTCCAAGATAAGATGAACAGAAGAAAAGGAACAGTTAAAAAGCTAAAAGCTAATCAAGAAAAGCTCTTATTCACTAAAATAAAAAACAAACAAACCCTGAATCTGCAAATCAAAGGTTAAAAAGTTCAGAGTCTTAGGAATAATTAATGAGAAAAATATATATTTAGATGTATTCTGATGAAATTCTGAACTTAGAGTGTGGAAAAAAAAGAAAAAAAAAAAAAACCTTATATGCACAAAGAGAGAAAAGGCAGTTTTTTCGTAAATGGAACGGAAAGAAAGATTATTTCATGATGTTATTATTCATTGTTTTCTTACATAAAAGACACCAAATTTTAGGTTCATTTGCATCTTTACAATAACTAAAGCCTATATTTTTAAATTGGCTTCAAAATACATTGAAAGCTTCTTCCGATTGATACCTCTGCTTGGTATCAATTTAGTGGCTGTGGTTGAGGAGAGCTATCATCTTCTTTGTTGTCAAGTTCATTGTGGGAAACTTAGGGATAATGTCTTCATCTACCACAATCTATGATGATTTAACGTTGTTCTCAATTTCCTTATCATGCTTTGTACTTTCTGTTCATGATTGTGCATCACAGATCCAGGTTCCAAGCAAAGTTTTTTTTTTTTAATTTTTAAAAGGTGAATGAGGACACTTAAGTAAGACAGAGGAGGACATGCAAAATAATAAAAGGTAACAATTGAGGATATTTGTGAAAAGGGACCTCACTTTGGTTGGAAATGGAATGAAGCAAAATCATATGTTTATAAATGAACATTGAATAAAGCACAATTTCAGCACAAATTTGAATTGATTCGACTGATAGAGCTGAGTTTTGGTTGGTTGGTAATTAATTGAAGTCCGAAAAAGAAGCAATGTTCTATAAAGTGGTAAATTTTATTTAAGAAAAAAACAGCTATATGGACTCACACAGACTTAGTAAACTATCACACACCCCTGCTCTTCTGTCTGACAGACTTGCAAAAACCATGGGGGTGAATGACATGAGCATATGTTTTTAACACCATGGCAGACCCCACCTTGATTCATCCACATAGTAACATAATACCACTTGTTTCTTGGAGTAGGTTAAGTACAAAATTTTCCTTATACTCTGCATATTTTCTTTTTTCTAGGTAATCTATCTCTCTCTTTCTCTTTCTGTCTCTCTCACACATACACACTGCACACAGAAGATACATACAGAACTGGAATTCTGCTGATTCCCTTATAAATATATATGACAACGAAGAGTTAACAATACCTTCCCAAGTCTTCAGATAAACAGCATTCCAGTAAAACGAACCATCCTTTACTGGATAAGATAAACGTAGGCAAGGAATACTCCAGAAGTATGTAATCCCAGTTCAAGAAATCTTGCTCTCAATAATTTTTGTTTAAAAGGCTAGGAAATAATGCTGAAAATAAAGGCTAAAGGAGAAGATGATTGAAACATCATTGTGTAGGTTGAAGAGCTTAATCTTTAAGAACAACAATGCTGGAATGAAACTGCTTACGTTTGCATTTCAGCTTTGCAGTGAACATTCTCTCATTTTTGACATTCTCTCATTTTTGACATTGATCAATAGAGAGAAAGACCTTCCAATGTGGTATAAAAAGTCAAAAGTAACCACTAGTACAATAAAAATAGAATGCAGACTTCCCAATTCACCAGAGGGGAAAACAAGCCAACACACTGCATCCACATAGGAATCCAGGAAAGAAAAAACAGAAACTGGCAAGTCTGAAGAACGCAAAAAGCATGTACAAAGTAAAGCAGAATGAAGTTTTTCCCTCATCTTCCTCCCACTCCTTCCACCTTCCATTCCTGATTCCTAGAAAATGCCAACTCCCTTCCTGCTTCTTGTTACATATCTCAGCAAGGAGAAAAGTCGACATTTGGTACTGCATCTAAAACTAGAGATAGAAACCAGGGTGCTCTTAACATAATAGTGCACAGGACATATGCACTGTAATATGTCTGAGTAGTAAGTCTCATTGCTTTGCAACTTCCCCTCCACAGAATCCAAAATGCAGCCACCTCCACACAATCCCAACCCTATCGAAAGTAGAGACAGATGGGAATGAGGAATAATTCCCCTGAGGCTGAGAAGAACACCGGGCCAGTGGTAGTTGGGAGGTGTGAAGAGAAAGCAGAGATCAGAAGAAGCACAGGTTTTAAATTTCCTAACAACTGTGAGGGGGAAGCCTCACAAGGCAGCTCAAGACTTGAACCTGAAAAGTTGGATGCAAGAGATAAATAGGACAGAGAAGCCACCCCTAAATTCTGCTGGGCTCTGTGTGGGCTGGAGTGTCGGCCTCAAGACAGAAGTGCTACTCTGCATTCCTCTGAATCCTGTAAGCATTTGGTCAGCTAAGAGTAAGGGTATCTAAATTCCACCCCTCCTGGCTATGGGTAAGGGCAAAAAAAATCTCAAAATTAAATAAAGGTAAGATTTTCCTGATTAATCAGGTGGGATCTTTGTGAAGAATATCTTCTTTCACTTACCTATAGGCCTCTGAAGAGAGTTTGCCTTCCTGGTAAATATGCACCCCCAATATTAGCACATAGTACGTTCCCTGACCACTTATTCAAATGTTCCACAATTTGTTATTCAACTACACTGAGGAGGGAGTATTCCAGTTACCAGGGAAATGAGCTTAGAGAATCCAGCTGTCTGGGGTGTTAAATGGTCTGCTATCCATCTTGAGACTCTCCTTTGGGTCAGCTTGACCTGTACTAAATTCCTGATACTTCTTTTCTGTGTCAGCGGCAAATCCTTAACCATCAGAAGGCAGAAGTAAACATGACGCCTATGCCTTGATATCTTAGTTTTCTCCACTTTCAATGCACATCACAATGGCAGGGCAACCAATAGAAAATGCTTTCGTGTATGTGATGTTGTCTATGACCCAAATAGTAAGTCTCTCCACAGAAAGCAACAAGAATCGCAGCTTTCAGTCCTAGACTCAGCTACAGCTTGCTCTAGAGTTGTCAAATCAAATGTTTTTGTTTTTTTTTTAACAACTTTATTGGACTATAATTGCTTTACAATGTTGTGTTAGTTTCTGCTGTATAACAAAGTGAATCAGCTATACGTATACATATATGCCCATATCTCCTCCCTCCTGCATCTTCCTCCCACCCTCCCTTTCCCACCCCTCTAGGTAGACACAAAGCACTGAGCTGATCTCCCTGTGCTATGCAGCTGCTTCCAACTAGCTATCTATTTTACATTTGGTAGTGTATATGTGTCAGTACTACTCTCTTACTTCATCCCAGCTTACCCTAGCCCCTCCCCATGTCCTCAAGTCCATTCTCTATGTCTGCGTCTTTATTCCTGTCCTGCTTCTAGGTTCATCAGAGCCATTTTTTTTGGATTCCATATATATGTGTTAGCATATGGTATTTGTTTTTCTTTTTCTGACTTACTTCACTCTGTATGACAGACTCTAGGTCCATCCACCTCACTACAAATAACTCAATTTTGTTTCTTTTTATGGCTTAGTAGTATTCCACTGTATATATGTGCCACATCTTCTTTATCCATTCAGCTGTCGATGGACACTTAGGTTGCTTCCATGTCCTGGCTATTGTAAATAGTGCTGCAATGAACATTGTAGTCCATGACTCTTTTTGAATTATGGTTTTCTCAGGATATATGCCCATCAGTGGGATTGCTGGTCATATGGTAGTCCTATTTTTAGTTTTTTAAGGAACCTCCATACTGTTCTCCATAGTGACTGTATAAAATTACATTCCCACCAACAGTGCAAGAGTGTTCCCTTTTCTCCACACCCTCTCCAGCATTTATTGTTTGTAGATTTTTTTGGTGATGGCCATTCTGACTGGTGTGAGGTGATACTTCATTGTAGTTTTGATTTGCATTTCTCTAATGATTAGTGATGTTAAGCATCCTTTCATGTGTTTGTTGGCAATCTGTATATCTTCTTTGGAGAAATGTCTCTTTAGATCTTCTGCCCATTTTTGGATTGGGTTGTTTGTTTTTTTGATATTGAACTGCATGAGCTGCTTGTGTATTTTGGAGGTTAATCCTTTGTCAGTTGCTTCACTTGCAAATATTTTCTCCCATTCTGAGGGTTGTCTTATCATCTTCTTGGTGGTTTCCTTTGCTGTGCAAAAGTTTTTAACTTTCATTAGGTCCCATTTGTTTATTTTTGTTTTGATTTCCATTTCTCTAGGAGGTGGGACAAACAAAGATCTTGCTGTGATTTACGTCATAGAATGTTTTGCCTATGCTTTCTTCTAAGAGTTTTATAGTGTCTGACCTTATATTTAGGTCTTTAATCCATTTTGAGTTCATTTTTGTGTATGGTGTTAGGAAGTGTTCTAACTTCATTCTTCTACATGTAGCTGTCCAGTTTTCCCAGCACCACTTATTGAAGAGGTTGTCTTTTCTCCATTGTATATTTTTGCCTCCTTTATCATATGTGACCAAGTGTGTGTGTGTGTTTATCTCTAGGCTTTCTATCCTGTTCCATTGATCTATATTTCTCTTTTTGTGCCAGTACCATACTGCCTTGATTACTGTAGCTTTGTAGTATAGTCTGAAGTCAGGGAGTCTGATTCCTCCAGCTTCATTTTCCTTTCTCAAGTGTTCTTTGGCTATTCGGGGTCTTTGGTACTTCCATACAAGTTGTAAAATTTTTTGTTCTAGTTCTATGAAAAATGCCACTGGTAGTTTTATAGGGATTACACTGAATCAATAGATTGCTTTGGGTAGTATAGTCATTCCCACAATATTGATTTTTCCAATCCAAGAACATGATATATCTCTCCATCTGTTTGTATCATCTTTAATTTCTTTCATCAGTGTCTTATAGTTTTCTGCATGCAAGTTTTTTGTTTCCTTAGGTAGGTTTATTCCTAAGTATTTTGTACTTTTTGTTGGAGTGGTAAATGTAAGTGTTCCCTTAATTTCTCTTTTAGGTTTTTCATCATTAGTGTATAGGAATGCAACAGATTTCTGTGCATTAATTTTGTACCCTGCAACTTTACCAAATTCATTGATTAGCTCTAGTAGGTTTCTGGTAGCATCTTTAGGATTCTCTATGTATAGTATCATGTCATCTGCAAACAGTGAGAGTTTTACTTCTTTTCTGATTTGGATTCCTTTTATTTCTTTTTCTTCTCTGCTTGCTATGGCTAAAACTTCTAAAACTATATTGAATAAGAGTGGTGAAAGTGGGCAACCTTGTCTTGTTCCTGATGTTAGATGAAATAGTTTCAGTTTTTAACCACTGAGAATGATGTTGGCTGTGGGTTTGTCATATATGGCCTTTATTATGTTGAGTTAGGTTCCCTCTATGCCCACTTTCTGGAGAGTTTTTATCACAAATGGGTGTTGAATATTGTCAAAAGATTTTTCTGCATCTACTGAGATTATCATATGGTATTTATCCTTCAGTTTGTTAATATGGTTTATCACATTGATTGATTTGCATACATTGAAGAATCCTTGCATTCCTGGGGTAAACCCCACTTGATCATGGTGTATGATCCTTTTAATGTTCTGCTGGAATCTGTTTGCTAGTATTTTGTTGAGGATTTTTGCATCTATGTTCATCAGTGAAATTGGCCTGTAGTTTTCTTTTTTTGTGACATCTTTGTATGGTTTTGGTATCAGGGTGATGGTGGCCTCGTAGAATGAGTTTGGGAATGTTCCTCCCTCTGTTGTATTTTGGAAGAGTTTGAGAAGGATAGGTGTTAGCTCTTCTCTAAATGTTTGATAGAATTCACCTAGAAGCCCATCTGGTCCTGGGCTTTTGTTTGTTGGAAGATTTTTAATCACAGTTTCAATTTCAGTTCTTGTGATTGGTCTGTTTATATTTTCTATTTCTTCCTGGTTCAGTCTTGGAAGGTTGTGCTTTTCTAAGAATTTGTCCACTTCTTCCAGGTTGTCCATTTTATTGGCACATAGTCGCTTGTAGTACTCTCTCATGATCCTTTGTACTTCTGCAGTGTCACTAGTTACTTCTCCTTTTTCATTTCTAATTCTGTTGATTTGAGTCTTCTCCCTTTTTTTCTTGATGAGTCTGGCTAATGGTTTATCAATTGTGTTTATCTTCTCAAAGAACCAGCTTTTAGTTTTATTGATCTTTGCTATTATTTCCTTCATTTATTTTTCATTTATTTCTGATCTGATCTTTATGATTTCTTTCCTTCTGCTAACTTTGGAGGTTTTTTCGTTCTTCTTTCTCCAGTTGCTTTAGGTGTAACGTTAAGTTGTTTATTTGAGATTTTTCTTGTTTTTTGAGGTAGGATTTTATTGCTATAAACTTCCCTCTCAGAACTGCTTTTGCTGCATCCCATAGGTTTTGGGTCATCGTGTTTTCATTGTCATTTGTTTCTAGGTATTTTTTGATTTCCTCTTTGATTTCTTCAGTGATCTCTTGGTTATTTAGTAGCATATTGTTTAGCCTCCATGGGTTTGTAGTTTTTACAGTTTTTTTTCCTGTAACTGATATCTAGCCTCATAGTGTTCTGGTTGGAAAAGATATTTGATACAATTTCAATTTTCTAAAATTTACTGAGGCTTGATTTGTGACCCAAGATATGATCTATCCTGGAGAATGTTCCATGTGCACTTGAGAAGAAAGTGTATTCTGTTGTTTTGGGATGGAATGCCCTATAATTATCAGTTAAGTCCATCTGGTGTAATGTGTCATTTAAAGTTTGTGTTACCTTATTTATTTTCATTTTGGATGATCTGACCATTGGTGAAAGTGGGGTGTTAAAGTCCCCTACTATTATTGTGTTACTGTCAATTTCCCCTTTTATGGCTGTTAGCATTTGCCTTATGTATTGAGGTGCTCCTATGTTGGGTGCATAAATATTTACAATTGTTATATGTTCTTCTTGGATTGATCCCTTGATCATTATGTAGTGTCCTTCTTTGTCTCTTGTAATAGTCTTTATTTTAAAGTCTATTTTGTCTGATATGAGAATTGCTACTCCAGCTTTCTTTTGATTTCCATTTGCATGGAATATCTTTTTCCATCCCCTCACTTTCACTCTGTATGTGTCCCTAGGTCTGAAGTGGTTCTCTTGTAGACAGCATATATATGGGTGTTGTTTTTGTATCCATTCAATCAGTCTATATCTTTTTGTTGGAGCATTTAATCCATTTACATTTTAGGTAATTATCCATATATACATACCTATTACCATTTTCTTAATTGTTTGGGGTTTGTTTTTGTAGGTCTTTTCCTTCTCTTGTGTTTCCTGCCTAGAGAAGTTCCTTTAGCGTTTGTAATAAAGTTGATTTGGTGGTGCTGAATTCTCTTAAATTTACTTGTCTGTAAAGGTTTTTATTTCTCCATTGAATCTAAATGAGATCCTTGCTGGGTAGAGTAATCTTGGTTGTAGGTTTTTCCCTTCAT
This sequence comes from Lagenorhynchus albirostris, assembly GCF_949774975.1. Classification (NCBI taxonomy): domain Eukaryota; kingdom Metazoa; phylum Chordata; class Mammalia; order Artiodactyla; family Delphinidae; genus Lagenorhynchus; species Lagenorhynchus albirostris. Next base: position 60,507,858 of record NC_083106.1, on the reverse strand, counting down.
CACTTTAAATATGCCCTGCCACTCCCTTCTGGCTTGCAGAGTTTCTGCTGAAAGATTAGCTGTTAACCTTATGGAGATTCCCTTGCGTGTTATTTGTTGATTTTCCCTTGCTGCTTTTAATATTTTTTCTTTGTATTTAATTTTTGATAGTTTGATTAATATATGTCTTGGTGTGTTTCTCCTTGGATTCATCCTGTATAGGATTTTCTATACTTCCTGGACTTGATTAACTATTTCCTTTCCCATGTTAGGGATGTTTTCAACTATAATCTCTTCAAATGTTTTCTCAGACCCTCTCTTTTTCTCTTCTTCTTCTAGGACCCCTGTAATTTGAATGTTGGTGTTTTTAATGTTGTCCCAAAGGTCTCTGAGACTCCTCAATTCTTTTCACTCGTTTTTCTTTATTCTGCTCTGCAGCTATTATTTCCACTATTTTATCTTCCAGGTCACTTATCCATTCTTCTACCTCAGTTATTCTGCTATTGATCCTTATAGAGAATTTTTAATTTCATTACTGTGTTGTTCATCATTGTTTGTTTGCTCTTTAGTTCTTCTAGGTCCTTGTTAAACGTTTCTTGTATTTTCTCCATTCTACTTGCAAGATTTTAGATCATCTTTACTATCATTACTCTGAATCCTTTTTCAGGTAGACTGCATATATCCTCTTCATTTGTTTGGTCTGGTGGGTTTTTACCTTGCTCCTCATCTGCTGCATTTTTCTCTGTCTTCTCATTTTGTTCAACGTACTGTGTTTGGGGTCTGCTTTTCACAGGCTGCAGGTTCGTAGTTCCCATTGTTTTTGGTGTCTGCCCCCAGTGGTTGTGGTTGGTTCAGTGGCTTGTTTAGGCTTCCTGGTGGAGGGGACTGGTGCCTGTGTTCTGGTGGGTGGGACTGGATCTTGTCTTTCTTGTGGGCAGGCCACATCCAGTGGTGCATTTTGGGGTGTCTGTGACCTTATTATGATTTTAGGCAGCCTCTCTACTAATGGGTGAGGTTGTGTTCCTGTCTTGCTAGTTGTTTGGCATAGGGTATCCAGCACTGGAGCTTGCTGGCCGTTGGGTGGAGCTGGGTTTTAGTGTTGATACAGAGATCCCTGGGAGAGCTCTCGCCAATTGATATTACATGGGACCAGGAAGTCTCTGGTGGTCCAGTGTCCTGGACTCGGCTCTCCCACCTCAGAGGCTCAGGCCTGACACCCCGCCAGAGCACTGAGATCCTGTCAGCCACATGGCGTGCTTGTTTCCATCAGATCCAGGATACTGACTGATTTGGTAGGAATTCTCACCTTCTGCTGTCTTCTGTCAGGTGTCCCAGCATCTCTTACTGCAACAGCTTTGGGGCAAGTAGTGTCCAGCCAATAAAGTTGCATCATATCCTCTTCCCAGCTTTTGGGTAGGAAGAAATTGCCCTCTACCTTTCTGGGTTTTTCTGGCTGGTCAAAATGGCTGAAACTCTCACCTTAAATACCAGCTTCTACTAAAGACCCACATGTTTTGTGAATCTATGTTAATTTTTAAAATCTATCCATCATGACTTGATATTTGGTATTCTTGTTTGGAGCTTGAAATAGAAAAAGGACATTTAATAGAAAAGTTGGTAAAATCTGAATGAAGGCTAGAATTCAGTTAAGGTGAAGTACCATTAGTGTTTTGACAAATGTACCATGGTAATATAAAGTATAAGATTTAGGGGAAACTGGGTGTAGGGTGTATAGGAACTCTCTGCATTATCTTTGTATTTCATTCTTCTGTAAATCTAAAATGATTCCCAATTAAAAATTTATGTTTTAAAAATTTCTTTACTGACCGAGTAACATTGCCTCCAAGAAGTAGGCAGTTGGAGCCCTGGATAGCAATTGGAGAAAACAGCTAAAATAAACACCTGCATTGTATACACCTAAAGTCTCTGCAGAAAAGAGCAGCTAGCAGCAGTGGCACCTCTTCTGAGGAAGATCAAGACTAAGTCTGAACTTAAATCTTATGTCAACATTTTATGGTATTCTGTTTTTAAGCAAATTAACTTTCTTCTAGTAATACAGACTGTGGCAATTTTTTTATGTTCAAATATTCTTAAGGAGCAAAATCAACACAATAGTCCAGAGGGATAGAACCTATTTACCAGACCTCTATTCATGAATGAAATCTCTAACAGTCATTTAACATTTCACTTCCACTAACAGGAATCTCAGTCATGGCCAATACAACAAGAAAACCAAATCTATTTATAAAATTATAAATGTAAGTGGATTAAATTCCCTCATACAATCACAAAAAAATGCTTAATTTGATACCGAAAACAATGACAAACTAAATATATTTTATAAAGAAAAAAATACACAGAGGGATTTCTAGATGAAAATGGCATTATGAGTTCATACTTTGAAAACTGCCTCTGTTCCAGAGATATTTAAGTGACAGAAGACTAATATTAAAAGAGAAAACCAAACACTTAACAGTTAGGCATCATGATGGACTAGAAATGGACAGGTAATAAAAATGGCCAGTGGGAACTGAATCCACCGAATGGCTAGGCTTCGGGGCCTGAAGTTGACAGTGGGAGTAAAGGAAACTATAAGAGTTCCACATAAAAGCAGTGCCACACTCACTTTTTGAAAACCAGAGTCTAGATTTTGGCTGCACCAAGTCCTGAAGAAAGCTTAAAAAATAATAAACAATAAAAACATAAACAAAAATTCTTGTAGAATGCTGCCTGCGATTATAGTCCAAATTAGGGATGCAGAGGACTTAAAAGAGCATCCTGACAGGCATCTAAGGCCAACAATCTTCCTCTCCCTTACCATTCTGACTCTGTATTCAGTATTCCCAACACCATCACAGGAAACCAACATTAAAAACACTGTAAGACCTGGTTCTGGATTAGGGACAAATAGGATGAGTGAGGGCAGCAGGAAAACCACTCCTCAGAGATGGGTAAAAAAGCCAGTAAGAGATAAAATCTCCCACTGAAAATGAGTATACCCTACCCCCCCAAAAAATAATCTTTAAAATATGTGTGATGGGCACAATTCTAAGGTCACCCTAAAGATTCCCATCCCCTGATATACATACCCTGTGTAATTCCCTCCCCTTGATTGTCAGAAGAACTTGAGAATATGATGAATGGCACTCCAGTGATTAGGTCACGTTATATGGCAAAGGTGAAGGGATTTTGTAGTTGGGGTTAAGGTCCTTAATCAGCTGATTTTGAGATACTCAAAAGTAAGATTATCCTAGATGCTCCTGACCTAATTATGTGAGCTCTTTAAAAGAAGTCAGAGGTGCTTTCTCCTATTGGCCTTGAAGAAGCAAGCCACCATGTGTTCTATAGCTGCAAGGAAATAAATTATGCCAACAATTGCTTGAGCTTGAGAAAAGACTCGAAGCCTCAGATGAGCCCTCATCTGTTACCCTGATCATAAGACTCATCTAATTTGTGCCTGGACTTCTGAAACATGGGAAGTGTGACAATAAATAAATGGTGTTTTAAGCCACTAAGTCTGTGGTGATTTGTTACACAGCAGTAAAATACTAATATAAGTTCCAATGCCAGAAAAGGCAACCAACAAAATCAGTAACTGGTATAGGAATTCACTCCAGATGAAATCCATCTCATTTTAAAAAATCTAACAAAAACTTTAAAATAAAGACGTTACAAATATCCAATGAGTTAAGCAGAGGCATCACTTCAATTTTTTTAAAAAAGGAAATAAAAAGAATGAGAAGTAAACAGAAACAAAATAAAGACAAGTAAGTTTTGTTTTTTTTTTTTTTTTGCGGTACGCAGGCCTCCTCTCACTGTTGTGGCCTCTCCCGTTGTGAAGCACAGGCTCCGGACGCGCAGGCTCAGCGGCCATGGCTCACGGGCCCAGCCGCTCCGCGGCCTGTGGGATCCTCCCGGATCAGGGCACGAACCCACGTCCCCTGCATCGGCAGGTGGACTCTCAACCACTGCGCCACCAGGGAAGCCCAAGACAAGTAAGTTTTAAAATTAACATGTTGGAGATATAAAACATAGCAATTGGAATGGGAAATGCAATAGAGGGGGTAAACTTTATAGTGTAGAGAAATTGAGAAATAATTGGTAGGATGACAGCATTAAGAAACTCACTAGAATGCAGAGCAGAATCTAGGAAATTTATAAAAGCATGAAAGAAACCAAGATTAAAAATTATTTGTGAGTTTATAATGGAAGGTTATACTCAAAAGTCTAAAACAGTATTAATATACGGTAAGGAATATTTAACGTGCAATTAAAGCATAATGAGGTCCTTGTAGTCAAGAGAAATATGAAATAATGAATAAATGTAGATGGGGTTCTGAAATAATGAATAAATGTAGATGGGAGTCTAACTAATATAAACATTAATCATAAACTGTAAGAATAACACATTTCTTGCAATCTGGCAGACTATCTAACCAGAAAAAAATTCCAAATACAAAACACCTAGAAATGATGAATAAAATTTAAAATATGAGCTCATTAGTGGCCTCCAGACAATGAGGATAAGATGCCAGACTCTGGCTTAGAATAGAGGAAGGAATATAGAGACTTAGAGAGATAATATTGGAATAAAACTGCCATGTGCCTCTGCTTAGCCGCCTCCAGAAATTCCTCTTGGTAGGACCCAAAGGACACCTCCTTCACCAAGGTATTAAGAAATGCATTGGTGAGGGGAAGACCAACATTCTCAAAAGCTTTATGGTGGCAGTTCTCTATAGGCTAGAGATGATGGTGGTAGATGCCATCATAAAATCGGGCTCCCTGCTTTCACTTCCAGATGGATAGAAACCAGGTGGCACTGTTGAATCATTAGACACTTGCTGGGTGCAATTACCATAATAATCCAACGGGGTGGGGCAGTAATCAAAGTCTTTTAACCTAAAATGATCTCTGGTGGTAGCTAATTGAGTACGAAAATCCCTGGGAATAAAATAGATGGGCAGCCATTAAAATACTGCTTGACATGTAAAAATGAAAAAAAATTTAGGCCTAGTGACAGAGACTTGTGAGTCACTGTATTGGGGATAAAAGACCACTTGTCTCGTTCTGAAACTTAAACCAGTTCTTGGACCCAGAGTCCCTTGATTAGAGGAAGACCTTGCCCGTGCCATAAATGTTCACTAAAACTCTTCCTCTAAGCCTTCCCCTAAGAAGAAATAAATACGTTACAAATATCCAATGAGTTAAAGAGAGGTATCACTTCAATTTTTTTAAAAAGGAAATAAAAAGAATGAGAAGTAAACAGAAACAAAATAAAGGACATGTGGCCATGTACCAGGGTGACTGTGCACTGTGTACTCAGACATTCAGAGGTTAACAGAACTCAGACATTCAGAGGTTAACAGACAGTACTCTGAACTGATGCTCACCCCCAGAGACCTGATATGCCACCCCAGTCAGGTAGTTAGAGGTCCTTGTGGATAGGGGATAGATGAAGTCTTGGCCTGAATCCATCTCATAGTTGATACACTGGAACTGCAGACCCATTCTGTAGTTATTTTCCTCCAAGGCTGGGGACATCTGCACACTGGTTCTGTAACCCACAGTGTGTAAAGGCTGTTATAGTAAGAAGCCCCTTTACCTTGCCCCCATCGTTGAAAGCAATACTGTATCACTGGGTATCACAGGAATTAGTGCCACCATCAAAGACATGAAAGATGCAGAGGTCATGATTCCTATCATGTCCTCTTCTTACTCCCCTATTTAGCTAGTGCAAAAGCCACATATATGCTCAGGGATACCTATGTATTATAAAATTAATCAGGTTGTAGCACCTACTGCAGCTGCTATTCCCAATGTAGTATCATCCCTGTAGCACATCATCACATCCCTTGGCACCTTTTAGGCAGTCACTGACTTAGCAAACATTTATTTTCTATACCAGGTAATAGCATTAGAAGTGATTCACCCTCACTCTTTACCTCAGGGCTGTGTCAGCTCTTGGCTCTCGGTCTCCTCATATCCTAGAGGGACCTTAATTGTCTTGATATTCCACAGAGCATCACACTGGTTCATTAGATTGATGGCAATATGCTGATTAGACCTGGTGATCAGGAAGTAGGAAAAGTAGATGCTTTTAAAAAGCACATGCCTGGGGCTTCCCTGGTGGCGCAGTTGTTGAGAGTCCGCCTGCCGATGCAGGGGACACAGGTTCGTGCCCCGGTCCGGGAAGATCCCACATGCCGCGGAGCAGCTGGGCCCGTGAGCCATGGCCGCTGAGCCTGCGCATCCGGAGCCTGTGCTCCGCAACGGGAGAGGCCACAACAGTGAGAGGCCCGCGTACTGCAAAAAAAAAACAAAAACAAAAACAAAAAAAAGCACATGCCTGCCAGAGAGAGGTGACATAAAACTCATGAAAGTTCAGAGACCGGCCACATAGATAAGTTTTTAGAGGAGCGATAGTCTGTGGCAGGTGAGGATAACCTCTCTAAAGTGAGAAAAGTTGGCTGTGCTTGGCACTCCCACTGCAAAGAAAGAGGCATAGTGCTTGGTAGAACTTTTTATATTTTAGAGAGAATGAATACCATATTTGGATGTGCTGTCCCAATCCAATTATGAGGTAATATATAAAGCTTCCAGTTTTAAGTGGGTTCCAGAGTAAGAGAAGCCTCAGTGTTGGGCACAAGCTGTGATGCAAGTGGTCCTGCCATTTAGGCTTTATGACCCAGCAGATTCAATGATACCTAAAGTGCCTCTGGCTGACAGAGGCTCAACAGAAGAATCACAACACAGATCTTAGGATTTGGAAGTAAGGACATGCTGTCTTCCTCCAACAACTATCCTTCATTTGAAAAGCAGGTCTCGGCTTTGAACTGGGTCCAGCAGAGACACAGACATTATGTGACTATGTGACCAGGACTGTCCATCATGAAATGTGACATTTGTTGTGTCAGATTATGGAGTGGGACATGTGCAGCAGCATTCTACTCTTAAACTGAGGTGGTCCACTCAAGACCAGGCTCAAGATGGTGCAGACAGCACAAGTGAATCACATGAGCTGGTAAAGCAGACCCCAGGGCGCCTCTATTACTGCCTTTACACCTCCCCCTCACCAACACCTGTGAATCCATAAGCAGTGCCTTATGACTGGTTCATAGAGGAGGAAAAAGCACAGGGTTTTTTCAGAGGTAAGTCTACAAGGTATTATGTCCCCAGCCAAGAAGAGATCACTGCTTTATTACAGTCCCATTAGGGGTGTCCCTAAATGACAGTAGGGGAGGGAAATTCTCCCGCTGAGCAAAACTTCAGGCAATAATTTGCACTCCACTTTTTGTAGAAGGAGAGGTAGATGTGTACAAATCTAAACTAATCTTTGGTTAATGGCTACTGGGTTGCCTAGCTAGTAAGGGATCTTGAGAAATGTGAAGGTTGATGATAACACGAACTGAAGGAAAGGTACATGGATGGACGTGGTGGCCGTGAAAATGCCTTGCTCAGCTCCCCAGCTCCACAGAGCATAACTGACTGATGGCTTGAGCTCTTCCCTTCTGGATTCACCACCACAGTCCTGTCCAGGCCACACTTCCCAAATGCTGCACTAAGCCAGTGACTTTGCACAATGGCTTATGGATACAGACCCATACCTGCAGACACAGGACCTTTTCAATGAAGTACTTTGCTTCAAGGACTCCCCATCAGCCTGCGCAAACTTTTCTGGAATTGCACTGCAGTCTGATACACTTTATACACATTGCCCTTTCCTTCTTACTCTCTTTCAGAAATGTCATCATTGCATTTCCCCACTGCCTTTGCATTTCCCTTCCTTTTTTTCTTCACAGGTATTTCCCCAATATTCCCCAATATTGCATATTGCAATATTGCAATATTTCCCCAAATTCCCCAAATTTCCCCAATCTGTTGCATATTGTGGGGGGGCTGTATTTTAATATCCAAAGATATCAGGTCATAATCCTGAAATCTGTAAATGTACCTTATTTGGAAAAAGGGGTCTTTGCAGCTGTGGTTAGTTGAGGATTTTGAGATGAGGAGAGTATCCTGGATTACCCAGGTGGGCCCTAAATGCTATCACAAATGTCCTTATAAGAGAGAGAGGCCAAGCAAGATCTGACATAAACACAAGCAGAGGGAACGCAACAGCAAGAGAGAGATTTGAAGCTGCTGGTAGTGGAAGACGTGCCAGCAGCCAGCAGCGGCTGGAAGGGGCTGGGGACAGATTCTCCCCTAGAGCCTCCAGAGGAAGTGTGGTTCTGCCAACAGCTCGACTTCAACCCAGGGAACTGATTTTGGAACTTCTGGCCTCCAGAACTGCAGAATAGACGTGTGTTGTTTTGAAACTACTCAATTTACAGTAATTTGTTAGACCAGCCACAGGAAATTAATACATATGTCTAATTCTGTCTCGGTGTGAGCTACTAACTAATACAAATGGTACCACCTGTAGTCCAAGAAAAGAGGCAGTGAGTTTGGGGGGCGAGTTCACTCACTGCCCAGCAGGCTAAGACGATGCCATACTGAGTGGTATATGGGGCATGGACAGTCCCTGGCCCAAAGCAGCCCAATTTGCTAATGGTCACCACAGATGACCTGGAAGGCATTTGGAAGATCAAGAGGAACAATACCTACAAAGACAGCAGAGATGGTTGGTTACCGATAAGTTGTATTGCTTACTACAAAGGAATCATAAGAAACTGAGCGTTGCTAAAAAGCAATTAAGGGCTAAGTGAGAGATCCATTGGCCTCTGTAATAGCTTACAAAGTGGAAAAGGAGACACAGCTGAGCAGCAAGTTGAAGCTCTGAAAGTTAAAGGTGCAGAGAGCTCCACAGATGATTAAATAGTCAAGGAAGGTCTGTGGTGGAAAACCAGGGGACCCTGATGCAGAGGTCCCTGTGCTGGAAGATGTAACAGAGGCCCCTTCCAGGTGCCTCTCTCGGAAGCGGCCCGCACTTCCTCTCCTGGTTGCCAGCCTGATGACTAGGGTTAAATCCAGGCATAACTTGCACGGGGACAAGCCGGGCACAGCAAAGGAGGAAGGAGACTAAACACCCGAGGAGCAGCAACGCCACCGGGAGCCAGGAGAGTGCATCTGGCCTTGGATTGAGAGGGCCCTTAACCAAAGGGCCGGAATACAAGACTGGATAAAGTAGGATATATTAATTTGGAGCACTTTCACAGGGAATGAGATCTAACAACCTGGCAGGAACCTCAGGGAGTGGGTGCATTTGTTACCAGAATGGCTCCTGGAAGTCTGAGAAAGTGATGGCCCACGCTAACAGATGGTAAAGAATACAGGGGCTGAGAGAAGTGGTGTGCTGGAATAAATGTAAGGCTAGAATACTCATCAGAGGATTATGTTCCACTGGAAGAATGGGACATCAAGTAAAGAACTATTCAGCAAGGCCATGAGGAATGCACTGGTCTGGGCACCAGCATCCCTGGGCAGTTCTGTGGTGGACTTCTTTGCAGGGCAGGGCTGACTGGGAGAGGTGGCCACAGAGCTGGGTTTGTTACTATCTGTGGGGATGAGAGTCCAGGAGGTGAGGCTTAGCAGCAGATGCCAGGAGGCCACAATTACCTGGACAGCTGGCAAGGCCAGAGAGGCAGCCCGGGGGTTTGACTGGCTGGGAGTTGCTAATAGAGCTTCACCCCTCTAGAGGTAAGATAGAAATAGCTCATGCAGTTCAGTATCAAAAAAACAAACAATCCAATCCAAAAATGGGCGGAAGACCTAAATAGACATTTCTCCAAAGAAGATATACAGATTGCCAACACACACAGGAAAGGATGCTCAACATCACTAATCATTAGAGAAATGCAAATCTAAACTACAATGAGATATCATCTCACACCGGTCAGAATGGCCATCATCAAAAAATCTACAAACAATAAATGCTGGAGAGGGTGTGGACAAAAGGGAACCCTCTTGCACTGTTGGTGGGAATGTAAATTGATACAGCCACTATGGAGAACAGTATGGAGTTTCCTTAAAAAACTACAAATAGAACTACATACAACCCAGCAATCCCACTACTGGGCATATACCCTGAGAAAACCATAATTCAAAAAGAGTCATGTACCACAATGTTCATTGCAGCTCTATTTACAATAGCCAGGACATGGAAGCAACCTAAGTGTTCATCGACAGATGAATGGATAAAAATGTGGCATGTATATACAATGGAATATTAGTCATAAAAAGAAATGAAATTGAGTTATTCGTAGTGAGGTAGATGGACTTAAAGTCTATCATACAGAGTAAAGTTAAATCAGAAAGAGAAAAACAAATACCGTATGCTAACACATATATATGGAACCTCCCCCCAAAAAATGGTTCTGATGAACCTAGGGGCAGGACAGGAATAAAGATGCAGACGTAGAGAATGGACCTGAGGACATGAGGAGGGAGAAGGGTAAGCTGGGACGAAGTGAGAGAATAGCATTGCCATACATACACTACCAAATGTAAAATAGATAGCTAGTGGGAAGCAGCTGCATAGCACAGGGAGATCAGCTCGGTGCTTTGTGTCCACCTAGAAGGGTGGGATAGGGAGGATGGGAGGGAGACGCAAGAGGGAGGGGATATGGGGATATGGGGATGTATGTATACGTATAGCTGATTCACTTTGTTATACAGCAGAAACTAACACAACATTGTAAAGCAATTATACTCCAATAAAGATGTTAAAAATATGTATATAACTGTATTTTAATCTTGTTATTGCTTCAGTGCACAGGAATTGTGTAAAGCATTACAGCAGATTATGTTTAAATTGGGTGTGCTGAAGATTAGGAAAAAGATAGTGGTTATTTTTCCTAAATAAAATACCTTTCTTCTCCTCCAGAGAAACCCTTTTTTTTTTTTTTTTTTTTTTTAAGGATAACACAATTTAATCCCAGGGTAAGGGAAGACTGGCTTAGAAAATACAGGAGCCATAAATGAAGCAGTAGAAGACTCCAACTACATAAAAAGTTAGTTATTTTTATTGTAACAGCACCACAAAGAAAGTCAAAAACAAATGATCGATATGATCCAGCAATTCCACTCCTGGGCATACCCAGACAAAATTATAACTCAAAAAGATACATGCCCTTGTGGCCCAATGGTTAAGAATCTGTCTGCCAATGCAGGGGAGATGGGTTTGAGCCCTGGTCCAGGAAGATCCCACATGCTGCAGAGCAACTAAGCCTGTGCACCGCAACTACTGAGCCTGCGCTCTAGGCCCGTGTGCCACAACTACTGAGCCTGCACGCCTAGAGCCCATGCTCTGCACCACAGTGAGAAGCCCATGCACCGCAACAAAGAGCAGCCCCTACTCACCGCAACTAGAGAAAGCCTGCGTGCAGCAACAAACACCCAACGCAGCCAAAACATAAAATAAAATAAAATAAAAAGATACATGCACCCCTATGTTCATAGCAGCACTATTCACAATAGCCAAGACATGGAAACATCCTAAATGTCCATCAACAGGTGGATGGATACAGAAGATGTGATATGTGGAATATTACTCAGCCATTAAAAAGAGTGAAATAATGCCATTTGCAGCAACATGGATGGACCTAGAGATCATCATACTAAGTGAAGTAAGTCAGAGAAAGACAAGTACCATATGATATCACAAATGTGGAATCTAAAATATGACACAAGTGAACTTATCTACAAAACGGAAAGAGACTCTCAGACATAGAGAACAGACTTGTGTTGCCAAGGGGGAAGCGGGTAGGAGATGGATGAATTGGGAGTCTGTGATTAGCAGGTGCAAACTATGATACAGAGAATGGATAAACAACAAGGTCCTACTGTATGGCACAGGGAACTGTATTCAATATCCTATAACAAACCATAATGGAAAAGAATGTGGAAAAGATTATATATATATGTATAACTGAGTCACTTTGCTGTACAGCAGAAATTAACACAACATTGTATACCAACTATACTTCAATAAAATAATACTTTTAAGGAAAGAAAAAGATAGACATGCAGCCAACAATGGTGCTACTTAACCCCTACGATCAGGTAAAAAGGCAAGAACAGAAGAGCAGGAGGGTGAGTGTGGTCTCTCTAATAAAAAGTCACAGGCTTACTCACTCCCCAAATCTGCACCAGTTTTCAGATCCAGAAAACATTAACTGAAGAGATGGGCTAGATCAGTCCCACTTTAATTTACAGAAACTGAGGCATGGGCAAGATAAACATCTTGCCCAAGATCACACAGCTAGAGTGTCAAGGAATAAGCTCAGGAAAATAAATTTGCAAACTTATGGTAAAATGTGAATATGTGAAGAAATCAATAAAGTAGATGAATACTCACAAAAATGTGCAAAGGAATGCAAGTGATAAATACATGGAAAACTTTAGTAATCAAAGGAACATAAAACAGTGTGATATTGTATTAAACTTGATTAATAAATATTTTAAATAATAATATGTTGAGCTAAACTTCAGGAGTATATAAACTAGCACATTATTTCTGGCGGTAATTTTCACTATATTTATAAAACACCTAAATTTGGGGAATCTTTTGACCCATAAATTATATACTTAAGAATTTATTATACATAAATCATCAGATATTTGCATAAGAGTTTATTTACAAAGACAATAATTGAGCATACAATATAACAGGAAAAATAGAAAAAATACCCTAATGTTGAAAAAAAGATTGGTAAAAACATGATATAATCATATAATGGAATAACATAAAGCCATTAAAATCATAATATTGAATAATATTCAAAGCCATAAAAATGTTCACAAAACATTGTTAGGTGGGAAATGGTGAACTTAAAAGAATTTTTATATTGGTGTGCAAGAGTTTTTATCCAAAGAATAAATGAAACTTTAGTAGAGATTCATATAATTGGGGGTAGCTAGAGCTCAGAGATCAATACCCTCATTTTCTGATGAATCTACTGAAACCCAGATAAGTTAATATTTTAAAGTAGATACAAAAGAAATAGACTGATTGCAATTTTGCATCTAAAATAATCGTGTGTGTGTGTCTATGAAAGAATTATGAGTTCGTGCCAAATGTCACTGGTGCTTATCTACCTGGGGTGCAAGTATGGGTAAATAATTATTTCATATATTAAGTTTTCTCTATTTCCATTACTTTTGCAATGAACACGTAGGAAAAACCAAGAAACGTTACTTTTTAAAATTTGTTCAAAGAATTAGCATGTGATTAAAAGCCCTCTGTTCCACGTGCTTCTCAAGATTTGCCTGTACATAGCTGACAGTTCTCAGGGGGCACTCATTAGCATTCACACAAATCCTTTAAGCTCAAAATTACCTTCATCAGGATGCAATCTAATTTTTTTTTAAGATCTGAAACAATAATCCCATTGCATGGGTACGGGACTAAATTATATGAACACTGATGAGTACGTGAGTAAGTCTGAATGTTGGAATCAGTAAAACAGAATAGCATTCATGTGGCATACTTAGCTTTTTATCTAATCATTATTTTACTGCTCAGTAAATAAACCTAAGTTAAAATTAGGTCACAAAAGTACTATAATTGGTATAATTAGTACTCTAGTTAGTATAAATTTTGGTCCTTATGTTGTACCTATTATGAGCACAGATTTCCAGTTTTCCCCAGTGGCATTTACTGTTTAGTTCTCTTCACCATCATCATCAGTAAAATTGCCCTCACACTGACACGGTGCTGACGCATTAGAAAAACCAGGACCTGGAGTTCCAGCGCCACCGACTGCACCTCACACCCTAGCACTGATGTTGTGTATGCTCAGATCCATCAGTGCTCTCCCAGACCCATTACCACAATCAGAAGTCTTTGCCTACCTAATAACTGGACCACCCCGACATATCCAGTATCTCTGGGCAACAGAGGGCTAAGGCCCTAGGAACTTAGGAGAATGAGGCCATGGTTTATCCAGAGTGTTATTTCAACCAATACAGGCAGGTGTGGGTGGTGGGAGAAGGTCAAATGAGTAATGGCTCTGCATCTCTGGCACTTGAGAATTTAAGAACTGAGACCTCAGAAAAGAGAGACTTGCAGTAAAGAACATGGAAGACAGAGGCTAGCCCAGGGACCTTACTTCTAATCTAGGGCATTCTAAAAGACTACAGTGGTTTTACCTTCAGGGTCAGTCTTAAGGCCAATTTAATTCAGAGATAAAGAGGGCACTTGCCAAAAAATATTTCTAACCATTCATGCCTAAAATTATTTTACATGCACAAAGAAAGTCTTTATTCCCCAATGAGAGAAACACAACAAAATACTAATACCAGGAAGAGTTCATCCGAAGATTAAGCGGATATTGTATACAGATTAAGAAAATTCTAGGGCTGGAACTGAGAGATCAATTACAGCAATTTTTCATTTTATGATGAGCCCACTGAAACCCAGAAAGCTATATTATACAGAGTATAAGTAGATTGTTGCTAATTTTCTAAATCCCAGAACACTAGAACCAGAAGTAAGCTTGAAATTTTAAAGAGATTTTTCTAGGACAAAAATAATAAATGTAAATTTTCTGTACTGATATGCTAATTTAATTGAACCTGTAACCCTGCAAATGTCATTGAAAAACAAGGGTTTAGATAACTATAAAATGATAGACCCCCAGTAGATTATTAGGGAAATTTGGTGCTATTTGAGATTGATATTATGATGTATTCTGAAGACCTCTGGACAAGAGTTAAAAGATGTGGGTTCCCTTCCTATTCCACTAACCCACTGTATGGTCCTTGACAAACAACATGATGGACCTTTTAGGAGCTCCTCCAGTCCCTTGAGTGTAAGATAGAGGGCTTGATCTGCAAAGCCAAATTCCACACAATTCTCTAAAAATCACATTTTCTGTAAATTTCTGTCTACAAATACTTCATTGTCTACACCTTTGATCTTACCCACTAAGAACATCTTATGATTCGTACATAAACAACAACAAAAACCAGATCATTCAATCAATAGATCAATACTATTACCTTTATCAAAATTGCCTTAGATCTCATATAGCAGACCCTAAAATGATGCATACTGTAAATCTCTGATACCAACTTAATAAATACTATAGTGATAAAATTCTAATAAAAAATGATGAAATGTCCCACAAGAAAGAGACAGCAACAAAAATACAATAACCACTTATCCCCATGAATGATGAGCTTATAAATTACAGACCTGGCCTGGTAACGCCTATGAAAATTTTCATAACTAAAGATTAAAAATCAAGATTTAAAAAAAATTCCCTCTGTAATTATAATCGACCAGAAAGGCTTCTAATTAACACTGACTTCAAGCAAGATTCTGTATGCTGGCTCTTTAAATACCTAGTCAATTAAAACATTTTTTTAATAAATCACAACTTCTTAAATTTTATAATCATATCAGGACTTATAAGATGAGTTTTAATTCTTCCCTTGAACCTCCATGACAAAATTCTTTAAAAATGGTTTTCAGAGACTTGACGTTGCCAAATTTGCACTGTCCCTTCCTCACCCTCTCTCTAACAGTCAAGGAGGCTCATAGTAAACTGGGTGATGCCATGCGTATTAGACCAAAACCTGCTGCTCCAGAAACAAGGCCGCACAAACGGTAGCCTCTGACCCACAAGTTAAGCTGGTCCTAATATGAAAGAAATTTTTTCTAAGAATATTGGAAAGAAAAAAGTCTAATCTCATACCAATTATTCAAAGAGTGAGCATTATTCACTAAAATACTTAACTATCTGGAAAAAATAATAACTGAAGTATTCCTAAAGGTTGTTTTTTTTTTTTTGAAAAACGAATCATTTTAAGTTTAAAGAAAGTGAATGGGATTCTCTCTTTCTTGTTAATTTATCCAGCAATATTAGAGTCTCAAGAGCATTGATTTCCATCAAACACCAGGTCTTCCTGAAAGCTGGTACATTTCCACACGTTTATCAAGAAATTGTTCCAGTTTCTCAGCTTTCCTCATTTAGTTTCAGGGCAAGATCCTGACAGTGATTTCTGCACGTAAGTCTGCTTGACTTCAGAGGGAGTCCTGCACACAACTCGTCAGTGCAAAATGACCCCAGCTTGGCAGACCATGCCCCTCTTACATAATTTATAGTTTCCAGTTCCCAATTTTTTATTTCCTAAATCAGTTGCTCAGCTCTTCTGAGCTTTCTCCCTATATTCTCTAATATTTTAAGGCATAAAGTTCAAAGACAATTTTTAGTTTAATATTGATTTAATATATCTTTAACACACAGTCATTATGGCCTCAGGTGCCTAGAAGTTCCAAACACTTACTGGCACTGATTTTCCAAAAGAAAGATTATAAATTATAATAGTCTCAAGATTAATTCAGTTTATCACAGTAGAATTAATAAGAGCAAGTAGTTGTATACTTTTATTCTGTTGCCGACAGGAATAAATATGATTTGTTCTTTTCACAAGAATTTGTCATTTGGGAGGAGTGCTGCTT
This sequence comes from Lagenorhynchus albirostris, assembly GCF_949774975.1. NCBI lineage: Eukaryota > Metazoa > Chordata > Mammalia > Artiodactyla > Delphinidae > Lagenorhynchus > Lagenorhynchus albirostris. The sequence continues at coordinate 60,491,474 of NC_083106.1, read as the reverse complement.
CAAGTAACAAAATATGCAAATTAAAGTGGCTTGAACATTAAGGATATTTTAGTAATTCACTCATCAAGACTTTTTGAAGTAGAAGTTTTAGAGTTGGTTACTTTAGCTGCTCAAAAATATCAGGACTCCGGTTGGCTTCCCTGCTACTTTGTTGGCTCTTCCCTCATGGTCACAAAATGACTGCAGCACCTCCAAGCCTCTTGCTCTCAGACTACACCTCCCAAGGCATGAAAGAAGAGTGTGGGCTTCAGTTTATGGTTTATTCCCTGGAGGTAGGGGGCATGAGTGGAACTCCACCTTTATCTGCTCACATTTCAATCACATCCCTGAAGAAAATCAGGATTTTGTTTGCAATGAAGTGGAGTTGGTAGTGTCTACAGCTGGAACTCCTTGCTCAGCCACAACAGAAGCCATGTTTATCAGGGATTTTGTGTGACTACTCTTGGGGTTGTCACATATGTCCAGAAAGTTCCCAACAAATATGCACAGTATGTATGTGTAGGGCAGTGATGCCCAGGCCCTCAACATGCTTTTTCTCCAATCAAGAACCCCATTTTAAAATAAGGCACCATAGTCAGATATATTGAGATGACTTATGGAATACCTCAAAAACGGCTTGTTATCTTCACTTTATCATTAAACCTACCACTAGTACATATTTTACTTAACTATGCATCCACTCACATGAACGCCAATGGCATAGACTTTGAAAAATATTCAATATGCTTGCAGTGAGTGCCTTTTATGGTATGTGAATGATACCTTAATAAAGCTTCACCACCACCACAGCCCCAATAAAAAGTAATGGAGCTTCTGCATTGGTGCTCTCTCTTGGAATATTTGCCCTTGGAACCAGCTATGATGCTGTGAGGAAAACCCAGGACTGATGTAAACAGTACATATAGATGTTCCAACCAAAGCCCCACTAGACCCTCAGTTGACAGCTAGCATCACCTGCCAGACAGGAGAGTGAGATGATTCTAGCTTCTGCTGAGGCTCCAGATATCATGGAGCAGAGACAAGTCATCCCTCTTGTGCCCTATCTGAATTGCTGACCCACAGAAACCATGAGAGATAATAAGTGATGATTGTTGCTTTAGGCCACATAGTTTGAAGTCATTTGTTACATCAATAGATAACTGACACTAATGAAATCACAACACAAATTTAAAATGAAAAGGTCTCTGGAGCAGTAAGTATACAGTTGGGGGATGAATTTATTTCTCACAATAAATCCACGAAAATTCAGGGAGTCAAGAAGGGCTTATAGCTGTGATATGCTGAATGGGTGGGCACGAGCTACAATCAATAAACTAAGTGATTTTGTTAGAGAGAATGGGAAGGGAGCCATGAGTGTAGACTGGTTAGACAAATCTCCCAGTTTGGGAGCCCCACTCTGTCACGGTTAGCTATGTAACCTTGGACAAGTAACCTCTATGAGTCTGTTTTCTTATATGAAAACTGGGAAGGTTAAATGAGATGATGCATATTAAATACTTAGCCTACGGCCTGACGCAATGAATGTTGGTTAGTGTTGTTACTATCATGAAGTACTTGAAGTGCCACCAACAGCATGGCTCCAAACTCTATATCTATGAAGCTGCTGCTTAACCCATAGATTTTAGCGACATAGAAATAGAAAGTCTTTCAAACACGTTATCTGTGAAGTTCAAGCATCTTCTTTCACATTTTCTAATTCCTAATTAATTCTCAAAATCATTTGTTGAAAATAATCATAGAATCAAGAAGTGCAGTTGCTGCTAAGCAGCTGAAGAATGAGGTTGCCATTTATTTATTATTTTATGGAATTTATGGAATTTGATGGTAGAAATATTATTTCAGATGATACGTTCATTGCAAGAGAGGCAGTATTGCCTTGCCATTTTTGCATGACTATCAGATGATAGCTTTTTCTACATGCTATTTGCTATTTTCGAGAACAAGGGAAGTGAGGAGTCAAAACGAAAATGATCTAAAATACAGGAATGGAAGAAGAAAGTTGACTATTATTCTTCCATTTCAGTTATGCATGTTTGCAGTGTGAGAAGCTCATCAGTAAGCCAGCAGGTTACTAAGCAGAGTCAAGCAGCCATGGCCTGCTACTGATGACCAGAGAGCACACCAGGAATCTGATTCGTCTGATATGGACATCTTCGGTTGCACTTCCCTTAATGACTTGAGATGTAAACAAAAAGGGAGGTTGACTTCTAGTAAGAAACAAGCACACGTTTGGCACTGTGCATTCTCACTGTGTCATTCTGCTACTTTAAGGGCATCAGCAAAGAATGCCATCTGAGGTCATTTATAAAATAAAGAACATCTTTCTAAGATTTAATGTAGAGTTTTATCTGTATCTTACCTGTCTTGCTGTCCCTAGCACCTTATGTGATTCCTAGATCACAAGAGGCACTCGATAAATGTATGCTGAACTGAATTTAAGTATCAGGTCAGAAAGTAGTCTCAAAACCTTCAGAAGAATACAGACCATTGAGCATAAAGAAGTGATGTTTCTCCCCTAAGCCCAATAAAGCCACACTATACCTGCTGCTGTACTTTTCTCACTCCCTCCGGGCCTTTTCCAGCTAAGACTACACAGCTTAGCATGGTAAATAAGTACAAAATCTCTGCAGCACGATGGTCAAGTTCAAATCCTAGCTCTGCCACTTTTCTGTCTGTGTTACCTTGGGCCAGGTCACTTACCCTCTCTGAGCCTTAGTACTTCATTTGCAAATGGAGAATAGCAGTGCCTACCTGTTAGGGTTATTGTAAGGAATAAATCCATAAGCATTTGTTAAGTAAATAGATTGAAGCAATCACATGATAAGCAGCCAATAAATGACAGTTGTAATGATAGGCATCCAATCTGTTACTGTCCAAGGCATGCAGCCCAGGCAAGGTCCTAATTCCCCTCCCCTTTGCCAAACGGGTTAAGAAGCCACACAGATGTGACAGCAGAGAATGCTCTTTGCACTTACACAATCTGAGGATGACTGGAGAGGATTTTCTTTCCACCAGAGGTCTAGCCATTGTGGTGGATGCTGAATCACACTGACGGTCCTTGGAAAGCCCAGCTGTGAACAAAAACACAGTCTTGTTTTATTTTGTGAGCATTTTCCTGCCAGTTTGGTTTTGATTAATGCCAAATACGTCCTGAAAATTCAACAAGCCCTTGATTTTTGTCAGCAAATTATTCTGTCTTACCATCTTCCCCCAAATCATCACTAGCCACACTGAGGAACACCTCATTTTATGTATTTTTAAATAATGTATTATAAAGGCTTGAAATGCTGCCACCTAGAGACAAGTATTTCATAAAATTTACGAAGGCAGTGATCGTGAAAGACCACTAAAATAGAATTTGGACGTGCATTCTAAATATCCTTTAAAAATTCTATAAAGTAACTTGGTTATTTACCTATTTTATGTAAAATAAATAGGATCAAACAAAAAAAAGGGAAAGTAATTCAAAGTAGAAATAAATAGCATCCTTCATACTTAATATTTTTAAGCCAGTTTTCTATCACAGGCAATGTGCTAGAATAATCCTTCACTCAGAACACAATAGGAATGAACAGGAGTGAGAACATCTTGCCTTTTAGCCTACCACCCATGCCTAGGGGTCAAAGTCCCACCTGCTGTACCCTGATAAACCATATACTTCTTCAGGAGAGCACAGACCAGATGGTGTATGCATGGGGTAGTTCCTAGAGCCTTAGCATCTCTCTCATGTCTCACTCTGTGCACACACCTTTGGGTAAACTACTTTTAGTGTTCAAGGGTTGACATTACACGGTGGAGAATAGGACATAAGCAGCTAGTTACGTTCTTTGGTTACAATTAGAAATTTCATGAGGATCAGAAATTTTTTTAATTTGTTATTTCCATCCCACAAGAAAGAATGTTTACTAATATTATCCATTATACAAAGAGGAAAAACTCCAACCATAAATATATCAAAGTTTTCTACATTTTCCATTACTATGTGACCAGCGCCTCCTGTCCAGCCTTCAAATCTCTCTTGCTGACATGTCACTTTTGGAAACTATTAATGTTTTTGATTCTTGTTAAGCGAACTTTATTTTTTCATTGTTTTCACCATTAATCCTTCCCTATATTCTGGTCCACTTTGTATTCATCTACAAACTCCAGGAGTAGAATCATTCCATATGTGCGATTGTCCCACCTACAATGAGAATAGAATAAAATAGTCATGGAAATATCAGAGATATTTTTAGGTCATTTGGTAGAAAAGTGTTACATTTAGGAAAAATATTTTAAAATTTTAACTCTCAAGCAATACTTTAGCTACAGTCCAACATGTAGTTGGAAATCTGAAAGGGATGAAAGTCGGCATGCCTATCGTTAGACTCTGGCAACCCAGTTTCCCCATTAGCCCCAAGAAGTGGTATGATCACTACAACTCCCCCCCATTTAGCAGCTGTACTCTCATATAGTATATAATGCATTCAGAGATGACATATAAACTTGGATCTCTATGTTCACAACACGATATGATTTGATTATATGTGTCTAAATTCAACCACAAAACATTATAGATTTCAGTTAGGAACAGGCATCACAGTAAGATAATACTGTATCACATTTGTTCTGGAAGGCTGGATCAAGAACAAGAAAAACATAGGTGATGAAAACTTTCTCTAATTTTTTTCTCCCTATATTATCATGGTTTTGCTCTGCTACAGTCAAACTCGGGACTGTTCCATTCTTTTGAAGAAAATGCAAATCAGGTTCTAGTTTTGCAAACTCCATACTGAATTGAGTATTTGAAGCAATTTTATGGTATCTTTTATGTAGTGCTGTTGAATGCCTTTCGTTAATATTCTACTTCAAATAGGTAGACAAAATACATGAGGAAAGGACTCATAAGCTATGTGAAGTTGCAAAAAAGGGAAAATATAAGGAAGCACAGCAATGCATTCCTGAGATCAAACACCCAGACACACACACACACACACACACTCACACTCACAAATGCAAGTGAAAATAATCAGAAATAGAGAGTCATGGCAAAGTAGGACATCTCTAAACCATTGAGAGATGCAGATAAAAGTCAACATGTGAATACTTGCTTACTCACCCCTCACATTTATAAGTGGAAAGCTTCCATTTCATGGAAATTAAAATTCATTCATGTGAAATCTCAGAAAAAGAAGAGGATGGAGAACAGAATAAAACTTTTTCCATCTCTGAATGGCTACTCTCTCCACTCTCCTTAAAAGTTAGTTGAGAATTAGAATTTATCTATGGTGGGAATGGCCTGGCCAAAGGATATGTCCAGATTCTAACAAGCAGGATACTTTCTGCAGGACAATTTTCCCTAATTTCTTTCAATGGTTCTTCTAAAGCTAGATTTTATGTAAGAGCAGAAAATACTTCAAAAGCTATACCTTAAAAATTACTAAACTTTGTTTGCATATAAAATTACCTTGACGCATACAATGATTCATTCGTTTAAAGGTCAGTAATTCTGACCATCTACAAGGTATCCAAACTGTATTCGGTTCGTAGAATTCTGGATAATATTAAATGATCTCTTCACTCACCAAATCCTAATAACTCATGTGATTCAAAACAATATATAAATGCTAAAAATGAAAAGAAATCAGATTTCAATGGTTTCCTAGCATTTTCCTCCATAACGGTACAATAAATCATATCCAGCCTAATGATTAACAAAATTTTCCATAAAATGATCTAGCCTGTAGTGTCATTTTATCATCAAATTGCAAAGTCCTGTCCATACCGCTCCCAGGACCTCCTTTGATAGAGCTTCCTTGATATACCAGGGAGACGTAAGCAAGGTCGAGCAGAATTCACAGGAAATTTCATCGACTAAGATGACCACTAGCATCGTGGGAGCAGGTGATACAATATCACAAGGAAAGCTCAAAAGCATAAATTTTCTCTGAAGTATTTTTTTACATTAAAATATCTTCTCAAATTCTCTCCCAGTTTAGCCCCTAACCCCACTTCCAGCATTTCATAATAAATAAAGCCATTATCAAGAAAAGTCAAAGAAAACAGTTTTAGATATTTTTTTGAGTTCCTTCTGATGTGCTTATCTGGCGGTGTACCATATGGCCAATTAGCTCTATAAAGTTTCCAGATTCATGCAGGTGTCCTAGATATTTTGGTAGCTGAGTTTCATAAATCTTTCACAGCAAATAAATAAACATAAAAATGTACCCCCACTTTATCACAAAGAAGATTGAAATAAGCCCAAAGTCAAAATGAAATGCAGAATGAAAGACTTTATGAGGCATTATTAATTCATTTTTATTAACAAAAAATTAAGTTTTTATAGATAGCTTCTGTCCCCCCCATGAACAAAGGAGAGCTAATAAAGGCACACCAATGACATACTTTTAAATTCTGAGCCCCTTCTTCTAGGTACCCAGTGCAGTTCATACAAAATGAGTTCTAGGCTACTAGAAGCTACAACTATATGATTACTGACAGCTCATAACTAAGGTCACATAAATTTTCTTGACCAAAAATTCACAGATACTCAACCATGTGTAATATTCTCATTGAAACAGTTCCACAATTAATAATATTAGCATTTCCTTATCTGCTTTTTAAAGGTAGTCTATAGTAAACATACTTATTCTTTTCTCACGTGTAACTTTGCCTTATTCAAATCCTTCTCTGACCATACTAAACGCTAAATAAGAGGAATCTTCTCCCCTCCAATCCTCGCAACTCTTCAGGATCAGATTAGTTTTCATGAACTATGTCTGCCATGTTATTTTTCTCCTCAACCACATCCGGTGGCTTCCTGGTAAAAGCTGAAGCAACCTAACCTGCCTTCCGTGCCTCCCATAGGTTTTACCCAACCTGCCTTTCCTCTCTTAGACCCTGGTGCATGGCCACTCAAAGCCTCTCTTCCACATGGGCTTGTCTGGCCTTTGTTTTCAAGCACAATGTGTTGATTCACTATGGCACAGCATTGTTCCCCAATTTTCTTCACTTGGAATGAGTTCTCATCCTTTTCTCTACCAGTCTGAACCCTACCCATGATTTCAGGTTCAGGGAAAGTCACATGTTCTCTCTGAAGTTCTCCCTAATCAGCCCGTCTCACAGTTGTCTATACTTCCTAGGGACTTGTATTGCATTTATTGCTTTGCTCACCAATTAATATTTATCATATTCCTTGTATTTTTAATTAACTACTTGAATATTTATATATCTCTCCACACATATTTGACTTTAATAAGGATAGAGACACTCTTTTAATATTGCTTTTGTGTTTAATTGTTCTTCCCCAGTGTACTGCACGTAGCAGGTGTTCAACGAATTCTTAATTCATTCAAAATAAACTCAAAGAGCAGCACAAGGGATTCATGCTATGTATAAAGCACTTCTTTCCAGAGAAACCTGCTAAGCATTGCTCTAAGTTGCCAAGAGGAATATTATCCCCTGGGTTTCATTAAAAATAGGTACACACTATTTTGTACTGGATGATATAAAGGAAGGGAATAACTCAAGAAAGAAATAACCAGGGGTGTATTGGCCCCAGTTCTCCTGTTTCATTATTCTTTAGCTATTTCAATGCTTTCCAGACTGTAAACACCCAAAAGAAAGATAATTTAGTGCTGAATGTGTGCTTTCATTTTCAGTGTGCAGTGAATGAAGTAAACCAGTAACAATAGTGAGTTCTACTTGTAGTTCTAAGGTTAGGCCTGACAAGTGAAAGTTCTAACATATACAATATAGCAATATCACATTATATCAGATAGTTTTCACGCTATACACCTTCTACTGAGCAACGGTAGGTAGCACCTACTACCAGTGCCTTTCTCTCTTTCATCCCTTTAATTCCATCTCAACTGTCATCAATTCTGCCTTTTGATTGGTCTGCTAGGCCATTTAAATTTAATGCAATTATTGATATGGTTGATTGAAGTATACCACCTTCCTTGGTTTCTTTTTTTTTTTTTTTCCTTCTCTGTTCCTCCTTTCCTGCCTTTCTTGGGAGGAAGGAGGGGTTAATCAAATAATTTTTAGAATTTTATTTTAATTTGTATATTGACTTTTTAGCTAGACCTATCTATTTGTATTATTTGGTTGTGGTTATCCTAGGGATTAATTTATCACAGTCTACTTAGACTTAATAGTGTGCTAATTAATATAAAATTAGGAATCTTGTAGGTATAAAATTCCATTTAACTGTCTCCTATTTTTGTGCTATTTTTTATTATATTCAGCTTGTATTATAAATGTTTTACAAACCTCAGTCAGTTATCTTGTAAAGGAAATAAAAGAAGAAAAAAGTCATCTTTTATATTTATGTATATATTTGCCATTCCCTGTTCTCTTCTTCCATGTAGTAGATTCAGTTTTCATCAGGAGTTATTTCTCTCTGGCCTGAAGGACATTCTTTACTGTTTCTTGAAAGCACAGGCCTGATGATAACTAATCCTCTCAGCTTTCATTTACCTGAAAACATCTATATTTTGCCCTCATTTCTGAAGAATATTTTCACTGAATATAGAATCATAGATTGGTGGTTATATATTTTTTTAATTTCAATACTTTAAAGATGCCATTCTATTGTCTTCAGTCCTCCAGTGTTTCTGCTGAGAAGGCAGCTACCATTCAGATCATTATTCTTGTATATATAAAGTGTCTTATTTCTCTGACCACTTCCAAAATTTCAACTTATGTTTGCTTTCCAAAACTTTGACTATGATGTACCTAAGGTGTGGTTCTCTTTATATTTATCCTGTTTAGAGTATTCTGAGCTTCCTGGATCTGTAAACTGATGTTTTTCACTTAATTTGGGCCATTATTTCTTCAAACTTGTTTCTTCCCCATTCTATGTCTTCTCTTTTTCTGGAATTCAAATTAGACACTTCCTATGTTAGATCAGTGGATGTTATCCCAGAGGCCACTGAAGCTGTGCTATTTTTTCCCAGTCTTTGTTTTCCTTCTATCCTTCAGATTGGATAATTTTTATTGTCTTGTCCTCTAGTTACTGACTTTCTTCTGCTTCATCCAATTTCCTGTTAAGCCAGCTCAGTGATTTTTTTTCATTTCAGAAACTGTACTTTTCAATTCTAAAATTTCTTGTTTTGTATAGATTTTCTTTTTTTACTGAGATTTCTCATCTCTTCACTCTTTATAACCATCATTTCCCTTAGGTCATTTAAAATGTTTATAAAATCAAGTTTAAAGTCCTTGTATGCTAATTTTCACATCTGATTCATTTGCTTTCCCCCACCTCCTTAATTGTAAGTCACATTCTTCTGCTTCTTTGCATATCTAGAATTTTTTATTTTATATGAGGCATTGTGTTCCAGTGTAGAAATGCTATAATCTATTCTCTTCCCCAGAAGACCATTGATTTTTCTTCTGGAAGTGAGTTAAATTACTAGATGATCACCGAACTTGTGGAGGCTTGGTGTTAGGCTTTGATAGGGCAGGGAGGTGGAAAACCCTGGGGGTTCACCAAACTCCCTAATAACTCCAAACTCTGTCTTTTCTGCTTTGAGAAGCATCTAACATCTCTATTCACCTTTTCATCCTTTCAGCTACTACTTTCTAGTGGATTTCTTGGAGTCTCCCCCATGATTGCGTAGCCCAGAAGTCACCCAAGCATTTGAAGAGAATTCTTCATATTTTGTGTCTTCTTCTCTAGGAATTCCTCCTTTACAGTATGTCCTCCTAAATTTTCAGTCACTCTGGCATCCTTGAACACCAGCCTTTCATTTCTCAAGCCAATAAGATTCTGGCTTTCTGCTTAAGTCTAGATGTTCTATATTATGCAGTGACTTGTGTAAAAAAAAGGGAGGTCATATAAATGTGAGTCTCATCTGTGCATATGGGTGTCTTCTTTTAAGGGCTAAATCCTCTCTAAGTTCTGTCTGCTTCTGGTTACTATCCAATGCCTTCAAATTATATACACACAAACATACACACACATATGTATTACAATTGTTATCTGTGGAAAGGTCAGTCCAGTTATCTGCAATAACTGAGATTACTCTTCTAACACCCTTGTATGGCTTCTCATTACACCTAGAATTGTATCCAGAATTCTAAATATGACCTTTAATAACTTACGTAATCTGTCCCTGTCTGCTTCTTTCATGCCGTCTTACCTGCTCTCTAATTTACTCATTAGGTTTTGGTCGCACCTGAAATCCTTGGACTTAGCAAACAACATACCTGCTCAGGGATCTCAGACATGATTTTCCCACTACTAGATCAGTGTCTCTCTTACTCCTTATATGGATAATCTCACTTAACCTTCAAGTTTTCACCCACATGTCACTGCCACAAAGACAGTAGAGCTGATTCCATAAATTATGTTAGTTGAGTACTACATTATGAAGGGTGAAAACCTAGTACCGTTCTCCTTATTGGCTTAGAGAAAACTGGCAATCCAGATTCAATCCACCACTGCTACCACTACCACCATACCTTAAAACAGAGGATCGCAGGATTCCTTTCTTGGGTGACCATGCCTAGAGTAAAGACCTAACAGATCCCTCATCACTAGCACTCCACTGTAAAACTGCCCAGTTGGATCATGTTACAAAGAAGCCCACCGGTTGATAGTCCAACCTACACATATGCAGAGAGAGCTTCCTGTTAGTTTTAGTGTCTCACTCTGAAATGTGAGTAGTCAGTCAGGGACGACCAGACTGTTGAGGAAAACTCCAGGATAAAGGGCAGAGAACAAGACAATCTGCCAAAAGGAACGTGCAGAAACCAGAAATTCTAGAGAAAAACCAGAGACTGTCATACAGAGTGAAGTAAGTCAGAAAGAGAAAAACAAATATCGTATATTAACGCATATACGTGGAATCTGAAAAAATTGGTATAGACGATCTCATTTACAAAGCAGAAATAGAGCCATAGTTGTAGAGAACAAACGTATGGATACCAAAGGGGAAGGGGAGTGGGATGAATTGGGAGATTGGAATTGACATATATACACTATCGATACTATGTATAAAATAGATAACTAATGAGAACCTACTGTGTAGCACAGGGAACTCTACTCAGTGCTCTGTGGTGACGTAAATGGAAAGGAAATCCAAAAAAGAGGAGACATATATATACGTATAGCTGATTCGCTTTGTTGTACAGTAGAAATTAACACAACATTGTAAAGCAACTATACTCCAATAAAAGTTACAAAAATAAAAAAAAATTTTTTAAACCTCTCATTAATGTCCTCAGAACTAAGCTTTGCTTCTGTAACAGAATATAATAGGGAATTTTAACTGAGGCACAAAGATGAGGTGAACACTGGATACTAAAATGAGTTAAGGGATAATATCCAGTAGAACTTAAGTGTGTCAAAGTGGTGCGGTCAAGAATTAGATACTAGTTATTCTAAAACTCACATGGAGAGGATTAATGGGTTATCAGTGGGGTTGGAAAGAGCATTTGGGGAGAGAGTTGCTGAGATGCTGTGAACCTAGGAGAAGACAGAGGATCTTCAATAGAAGCACCTAGAGGCCTTGATATGTGCCCAGAGTTAGGGGAACCCAAAGGACTGATGATTGCCTTCTGCCCGGGGACTCTGAAGGGCAAGAGGAGGAAAGATGCTACTGATTTACAGTTTGCTTTCATAAGGATGCATGTCTATTTTCTGTGGGCAGATGTGGCCACAGATGAAAAGGAACAAGCTTGGGAGTTGTCATAGATCCTGTCCAAAACTGTCATTTAAGAGGGGAAACAGGCCTCAGCAGATGAGAAATTGGAGGTAGACAGCTACACTCCTGGTGGCTGACTGCTTTATTCAAGGGTGTGACTGCTTGAATAGAGTACATTATTCTAAGCCAAGAGAGAGTCATACCAAGGAGCTTGGTCTCTAAAGAATTCACTAAACTGTTCATGAGGGGGGAAAAAATTCAGCATTAAATCACTTGTAGGCCCACATGAAGTCATCTTTGGATAGAACCAGTAGTGAAATGATTACCCAGTTGTACAAAGAATACAGCCAAGGTGTTGGTGGAATTCGTGTTGATACGAACACATGCCATTCTTCCTTTTTATATAAGTTTCTCCAAAGGATAATTAAAGTTACTTTATTAGAAAGGATAGGAGACCAAACATTTATATTACATTTCCTATATTCCAGGTACTTTCTATAAACTCCATATTAATTCATTTGACCTTCTCAACAACCCTATTAAAAAGATGATCACCATTTTACACATGAAGAATCTGAAGCCCAAGAAGGTTAAGTATTACTGAAGTCCCATAGCTGCTAAGTGGCATAGCCAGGGTTTAAGAACATTAGTCTGGCTCCATAGCCTGTGCTCTTAATCAATATATTTTACAGTTAGCTCTCTCGTTCTAGATGAATAGATTATTTTCTGGCACATTCCTGATTGTAACACATACTAATAACACTATTCTGACATGTTTTCAATTTGACTTTAAGAAAGTAAAGTCAACCACTTAAGAGAGTAAATTTCTGTTGTTTTCAGTTGTCCTCATATTCATTATCTTTCTTAGAAATGAAGAAAAAGAAACCTATACTACTCAAGGACTACTGCTGTCATGGGAATAGCCTCTGGGGTTCAGAATCACCAGCTCCCTTGTGTTGAATTAAACCAATAAGTAGATTACTAGTTTGATTACAAGATTCTTGGTAGAGACAAAATGTAGGTCAATGCATCATAATTTAGAGTTAAGTTTGATAAGGGCTGTGTTTTAAACATGTTAGACACATTAAAAATAAGCCTGGCTTAAGAATCTAATAAAAGGATATCAATTTTCTGCTTGGAGGTCAGTATTTTGAATATGGTTGAGTTTGTTTTTAATCTAAGTAGTTGCCAATATTCTCAGTTACAAATTTCACAGTTCAGGTCATTCAAGACAGAGTTGACAGACCTTAGGGGAAAAAAAGGTGAAATATTTTCCATTTCAATTATCTCTAAAAAGCAACACTGTTAGCATCACAACTGAGGTTTTTTCAGGTCTCTCAGGATATATCACACATCTGGTTCACTGGAAAGATCTAGATTCCCTGATAACCCTCATTAATTTTCATTCATTCATTCAACAAATATTTCTTACACTGCTCCTGTGTGGTAGGCATATGCTGGGCACTGGAAATCCAAAACTGAATAAGATAAATACAGTCTCTATCCTCATGGAGCTTGATGGTGAATTTCTCACAGTTATCTAGATTTACATATTCCATACACCATTTGTAGGTTGAAAAAGTAGATAATCAGGCACGTAGGAATGTTACACAAAATACAGTAAGTAGCCTCTGGATGAGGACCCGAGGAGATTTCCTATGAAATAAAGCATATGGGCTTTATGATGTGAAGTTTAAACATCGGGATGCTTATTTTTCTTTCTCTTCAGATGCTCTATTTTTCTGGTATACCGCTATGATTTTGTAAGAAGCAGTCACTTTGTCACATCTATAAACAAAAATTTTACTTCCTTTAACCGTATTTTCAGTGAGTGTGCTTCTGTTGACTTTCAGTTACCCGCCGCTAGGTGTTTCCTTTTCCTAAGGCAGACGCTGAAGCAGGGCACAGACGACTGAAGCAGCATGCTGTCGAGGGATTAGCATGTAACAATTGGGTGGTTTGGAAATAGCAGCTTCCTTGAGCTTCCTAGCTTGAGTCAAAATAATGAGCCCAAGAGATTTTGGGTGAGAAGTTTCTTGGCCCTGATAATACTTTAGTCAGGCTTAAAATATACCTCATTCTAATTAATTCTCACTGTCCTTCAAAACAAACATCACAATATTATTAAATAACAAAAAAAAAAAATTGGCAACCAATAAAATCCTTAGTACCAAAAGTGAATGTAGCAACTAAGTTAAACAAGGCTCTATATTACCTAATGTTCTTCATAAACTCCCCCTGAGGGGTGCTAAGCAGTTAGCAGCCTCCAGAGAAGACTTGTTTGCCAAAGAGTGGTGTGAGATGCCAAGAGAACTGGAATCAGATCAACTCCCTGCTTCCTTTGACTCTGGGCACTTCCCAAATTGAACTCTCTCACCAAACCGTTATTGGAGACGCTCCTTCTTCTTATAATCTCTGGATTTCACAATTTTTTAATACTGTGTCAGACCTTGTTTACTTTTTCAACTCATTTTATCTTTTACTGTTTCAGATTCCCCCTCATTTCTCCTTATTTTCTTTGTTATTTCAGGATCTCCTGAACCAAAGTATATTTTTTTCATGTGGGCTGCTGGGAATGAAGTCAACAAGGATCTCTCATCCATACTTAATTTTCTCCATAGCAGGTACTGTAGTGCAGCAGCAATTTTGGACAGAAATACGGGAGGGCTTTTGTTGCAGCTGCCATACTAGTTACCGGAAGATCAATAAATGGTTAGAACACCTAACACAATGAATGATTCCAGTGGGGTTGAAATGAACATATTGGAAACCACTTAAAATTCATACACGCACTTATTCTTTGGCTCTCAAGATTTCAAACTTAACATGCATAGTACCTAACCACTTCCTGAATACATTGTTTGAAAGAGGTTTAAGACTGATTTTTTCTTCCTTATGTTTTGCTAAACATATTTAGAGAAAGAGAAAAAAACAATTTAAATTTATTGGCAATCAATTTAATCAGGTAAGAAGTAAAGAAATTCAGTTATAGTTCATTTGTCCAGTATTTGTCCATGTAAGAAAATTTTCTTGATAGCTAATGTTTACTCTTTCTAGCATAAGCACTTTTAAATTTATAATCATTTCACCTTCAACCAACGATTTCAAAATTCCTATACACAATTTCTTTCTTTCTTAAAATCTGAACACTGAATAGAATTTTATCTTTTTCTTGATGCAAGAATTCTAGTTACTCATTTGCCCTTGCTCTAAATGTGCCTTTAGTTGTAATTGTGGTTTTTACAGCTTCTCCATGTTTCCATGGCTGACGGAAAATGCCACAACCTCACAAAATGAATATAGTTCAAATTTCCATGTCCACACTCAGGCTGTCAACACTGATCAGCAGCCTTTCTCTTTTTCTTGTTCATCTCTCTTTCATGCAGAATCTAAACTTTTACCTGTGTCCACAAGCTTCCAATTCCACTACCCACTTTCACCTCCTTCATCTTCCTATTACTTGAGAAAATTGAACCATGAATCTGTCAAGGACTAGTCCATTCCTAACTCAACATTTTAACATCAGCTTCCCTTCCTCAGGGGATGAATGGGCCCTCTCCCTTCAGCCTCTGCTCTCCATCTCACTTCTGGTGTACTGGCAGAATTTCCATCAAGTACTTCCCCTGACTCTTCCATCTTAAATCTGTTTTTCCTCTTGACCTAGAAATATATTTAGTCTATTCCATCTTAAAAAAAAAACAAAACAAAGCAAAACAAAAACTCCCATGGATGCTGTACCGTATTTCAAACTCCATTGTTGTTCATATTGATTCGCATTCATGATGACTTGTTTCTTGAGCGTTTTATAATTTTGAGCTCAGTTAATCTAAGTCTATGGAAATAATGAGGGAATCTGAGTTACGTGTGGATCTTTCTAAAGAGTAATTTTATTTGCTTCTGTCAGATACCCATGGCCACATTATTTTAATTTCTAGAATTGGGATTATATAAATCCAACTACTGATTCCACTTGAAGTCATGGTTACATTTAGGAATTCTTAAGAAACGAATTCTTTTTGCCCTACCTAGAGCCAGAGCCAAGGACAAACAAGTGACCTTGGCATGTATCTTTGTTGGTAGGAAGACATTATTTTCCTAGCTTGTCTTTTCACTGAGCAAATATCCCTTTGAAGGAACTGGCTATAGGGATCACTTTGCATAGGTACAAGGTATTGGGCTATGAAAACACAAGTCTCTTTGAATCAGAAAATACCTGCATGCAGCCACAAATCTGGTATTGGCTTACCAAGTCCTATTCCTGCTTTTTCTTTATTTTTGAACAATGAGGAGTGCCCTTGTGAACTTTAAAAAGCTATTGCATTATAACCAGCACATTTGGAGTAGGTGATCTAGCCCTCCATATTGGTGAAGCGAAAATCCCCAGGTTTTTCTAGCAATAAAGATGGGAGTTCTGTCTTTCAAGGTAATATCAGACTGAATCATTGTGATTATGAGGCGCTCCAAAATACCAAGTTTTATATATCTACAGAACAAAACATGTGCATTGTAACTTATTTTCTGGTAGAAAGCAAAAAATTAGTCCAAGTTTCCTCACCTTTTTATTAACAGAACAGGTAAAAATAAAAATCTACATTGCACAGCTAACTATGGAAATTATATTTAACATAATTTCCATTTCAAAAAGGTGGAGAAAATTAAGCCTTAAAAATTTAAGCAAACTGCCTAAGGTCACACAACAATTAAGGGATGAATCTAGAATGTAAATCCAGAACTCCCTTTTTTAAAAAACCACAATAAGCAACAGGATTCTACCCTCCAAGAACTTCTAATAATGTAATTATTGAGCAGACACTACAAAATAACTATCTTCAGAATAAAAATAAAAGATGTATAAAAGGAATCTAAGACATACCAAAAGAAGGAGACTTTGTAGAAAAGGACAGAATATTTTTTAAAGAATAAAATCGAACTTATAGGTGAAAAACCTAGAAATTGCTTATGATTTTCATTTCCAGTAATTGTGATCAAAGTAAATCAGGTCAACCTTCATGCTAATAACTATTAAAGCTGGCAAAAAAAAATTTTTTTTATTAAATCTACTTGATTTCATTTGAGGATGAAAGAGGCAGGGATTAATTAAAAGAGCAAGATCTAGGGGATGAAATCAAAAAAAGAAGAGCTCTATATTTGGGACCACTTTTCCTTTATGTACATGCTCATACCAGAAGAGATATCTGGGAGAATCAGGAACTTAGCAGGATTTTCAACAGATCATCCTGCCAAGGGAACAAAAATTGGAGTTCACTGTCTGCCTAAGACAGGGGTAGTGATAAACACCTCAGACATTGGTTTGGAACCACAAAGAAATATACCCTACAAATGAGGGTCTATCATTAAAATACAGGCTTTTTATAAGAACTGAAGCCCAGATAAGAATCACCTCAAACTTTTATTAAATTAAAATGATCTGGAATTTCTAGCTATCTACCAGAAGAAAATATAAATCCTCTCTGGTGGAAAAGTAACTCCATTATACCCCTAAATTATCTCTATTACTTTATGGTAAATGTGATGTTTACTTTAAAAAATAAACAAGGTACAGGGAGACCAGACAATATGATCACAACCAAGAGAAAAATAGATAATAGAAACAATCAGAAAAATCCAAATAATAGAGTCATTAGAAATAGATTTGAATATTTTCAAGGCAGTAAAAGATGAGATTAAAAACATTGACAGACAACTAAAAATTGTACAAAAGGTAGAATCGAATGAAAATTCTAAATCTGAAAAAGTATAATGACCAAATATTAATAACTCAATATATAGGTCCATAGTAAATTAGTCATAGATGTAAAAAGGATAAGTCACCTGGAACATAGGTCAGAAAACAATGTACAGAAGAAGGTACAGATAAACAAAAGAAAGGAAAAATAGAGAAAATTACACAGGAGATTCATAGGGGATGCTGAGAAAAGTTTGAACAGGTGTATGATTGCCAGCTCAGAAGAAGAGTGAAAAATTTGGCTGAAAAATAGTTGAAGGGAGTATGGCTATGGAATTTTCAAAGCTGGCAAAAGAGATCAAGCCACAGATTCAGGTAGCATTAGGAAAACTAGAAGAGATCAATACAAAGAAATGTACAGGTAGGCACATCATAGTGAAATCAGTGAAAAAGGAAGAAAAATAACAAAATCATAAAATCAGTTATAGGCAAGGCAGACAGACTAGCTTGATGGGATCCATAATAAGACTCATCATGGCCTTTCCAGTAAAAGTAATGGAAGCCAGAGACAATGAATTGTATTTTCAAGTGCCGAAAGAAAATAACTATTAACCTAAAATTCTATAATCAATGAAAATGTCTTTGAGGCATTAGGATATTCACTGACTAAAACAAGAGACTCTGTTGTGAGTAGACCCACTGATGCTGTTTAACAGATTCCACTAATGGAAATAGTAAAGGAATAATGGTTTCCTCTAGGTAGGAAGAAGATCATAGTGAGTGGGACTGGGCATGAGAGGCTCTGGGTGCTGGCAAATTTTATTTATTGACCTTTGTGGTGGTTACAGGTATGTTTACTTTGTAATGATTCACTGAGATTTATCCTTATGATTTGTGCACTTTATGTAGGTAAGTTAAACAGAGAGGATTAATGAACTCAATGTAAATTTTTTTTTTTTTTTATTGCGGTACGCGGGCCTCTCACTGTTGCGGCCTCTCCCGCTGCGGAGCACAGGCTCCGGACGCGCAGGCTCAACGGCCATGGCTCACGGGCCCAGCCGCTCCGCGGCATGTGGGATCTTCCCAGACCGGGGCACGAACCCGTGTCCCCTGCATCGGCAGGCGGACTCCCAACCACTGTGCCACCAGGGAAGCCCGAAAGTTCTTAATTTTAATGTATTTTGATTTGTCATTTTTTTTCCTTTGTGGTTAAGATCTTGGGGGGTAAATGTATAAAGAATTTGCCTATTTCAAAGACGTGTAACCATTATTTGATGTTTTCTCTTACAAACCAACATGTTTAAAGGATTTCTCTGGCTGCTATGTAGTCTTAGATAAATGTAACGATTAGGAGATTGCTAGTATAAACTCCATTACTCAAAGATATCGGTGCCAAAGTCTCAGTAATTTCTCCCAAATTTACTTTGTGGACTCAGTGGCTGCTGAAATTCTCGCTACCACGTCCACATTACAGGCATTAAAATGCAGGAAGAGGCAAGAGAAACGTGTTTTTCCCAGATTTATCAGCTTCAAAGAGCTTCTTCCAAAGCTTCCCCCAGGACAGCTCTGGCATGTCCTCACCCCCTTCATTTGCAATAAATGTGAGGAATAGAAATTTTTTAATCTAGTTACTTTGTCACTCTAATATAGTTAGGATATAATCTTTAACAAAAGAGGAGAGAACGGATCTTTGGGAAATAATTAGCAATATTTACTGAGAGGGGAAGCGTAGAAGCAGGAAAGAAAATGTTAAACCTTGGACTAATTTGGAGAAATAAAAATAGTGGAATAGAGTTTAAAAATCATATAGGTGGAAAAATTAGAGTTTTCTAAAGTCCTTATATTATTCAAGAGGAGAGCAGATAAAGGTTGTTAGAGCAATAATAAGGGAGAATCTTACTTTGCCAGGGATGAAAAAGAAGGGAAGGTGTATTTCAGAAAGGCAAACTGTCATGTGCAAATATGCAGAGCCCTGCAGGAATCCTGCAGGTTTTGAGAAAGCTAACAATGTGGCACTTGCCTGGATCCCAGCCTTCCCGAAGGGTGCTGAGGAAGATTAGGCTGCAGCTGGGGCAAGCACTTGGGCATAGATTGTCTAGGGTTATTTCAGGAGATTTTTACGAGTCTATACTTCATTTCTTTGACCAATGAAGAGCTATTAAATGTTTTAAAAAAGCACAAGTGGCATGACAAACTATGCTTTTAATACAACTATGTTTTAAATATAAATATGTTGTGGAAATGTAAACTGAAATCAACAAAACAGTTCAGCAACTATTGTAAAAATCAAGCATAAGGTGACAATTTAATATTTCACCTTAAGGCACCGTGCTATGTATATCTGTTTAGTACAAAAATAAATGACTATGTCCCTAGACTCAGGTAATTTACAAGACAGGTTGCTGGTGGTTGTACAGAGAATTGAAAGGAAGTGAAGGATATCAGAGATCAGAGGCAAAGAACTTTCCGGGTTCATGAAGTACCAGAAAATGCTTCTAGTGGTTGGTTTTTCTGCACCTCCATTCCCCCTCCCCAATACCCACGCACATACAGTGTCCCTTTCCATTGTTTGGCTTGTGTGTTGTTGAATAAATGTCACCAGGAAGAGAAAACACTTTTGGGTTTAGAATATTATTTCATTCTGTATGTTTAAATTAGAGCATTTCTTATTTGTTCAAGATGGCAGCATATTGAATTTCTGAAAGCCCACAAATAATTAATAATACTTTACAGACGTGTAAACATGTTTCTTTTTCATATTGCTTTTCTCTGCCAAATTACCCAAAAGAAAGCTATCATAGACAGAATTAAAATGTGTGAAGCCTCCATATGGTGTTGTGGCTTTTCATGGTATAGCTATAGTGTTGAATCTCAGTTCTGCCTCTAGTGTTAGAATCAGTTTCAAGTAGAACTACTGAATCTTTTTCTCTCCCGTATCCCTATCTATTCTAGTGTGTATCGTTTGCTTGAAAGATGAATGTCTCATATTGCAAGGAGCACAGATGTGCCTCTCTTTCTCAGCTATAATGATGAAAAACTCCAATAAGCAATTATTTCATGAATGGGTTTCACAGAATGCCAACTCATGCTGCAGAACTAATTCATCCTTCTGTTAACAACAAACATTCACCCAAATGTTCCCCCACCTGCCACAATAAATATGCTAACAAATACAAGATTTTAGAAAAACAATGTATCTACCAAGTTCTAAAGCAGTGTTCAATCGTAATATTATGGGTTTTTATGGGGAAAAATCATTATATTTTAACATATTGCAGTATATCACAGTCTAGAACATTGTACTGTTAACAGTATTTCAAAGAAGCAATCTTGTTAACGAAAGTTCTTTCAACCTCAGGAAAAGCAGTTCGAAATTTCTAGCGTAACTTATAAAACATACACACCTTGAGGAGTTGGGTATTTCATTACTGACCCTTTGTTTACTCTCTGGTGTTTTATTTATAACTGAAGACTTGAAGAAGTGAATTAAGAAGCTTTACTGTTGGTATTAAAAGGTTTTTTTCGAAAGGAAACCTCAATGCTTTCCATAATATTTGGGGTTCAGTCTAAACTCTGGGTTTTCTACCTAATAAACAAATCAGAAAAGTTCTTGAGGCTCATTATTTACCAAATGGACAGTCTCTAATTACTTCAACTACCGCATCACCACCACCTCCAAGATAATCAGTGTGTAACCATCCTTACATTTGTATCTCAGGTCTAAAGGGAAGAAATGGCCCCTCTGATCTCCAGCTTAGCCCCTCTTTGGTTTCCTGTGGCTGCTGTAACAAATTGCCACAAACTTGAACAACAGAAGTCTATTCTCTCCTTGACTCTTCCAGCTTCTGGGAGCTCCAGGTGTCCCCAGGCTGCAGGCTGCATCACTTTACCTGCTGCTCTTCTGTGTGTCTGTCTTGAAATTCTCTCTGCCCGTCTCTCACAAGGATACATGTGATTATGTTTAGGGCCTACCCAGGGAATCCAAGATAAACGTCTCCTCTCAAGAGCCTTAACTTTATCACACCTTTCATCATATAATGTTCACAGATTCCAGCGAACTGACACGGATATCTTTTTCAACCGACCACACCATCTATCTGTAGTTTTATCCCATACTTTCCTGCTTCTGCTGAGATTTTCTCCCTCTGATTCCCACCCTTCCCCTTGCCTCCTCTTCCCTCCCCCTCGTATCTTTGATTCCTTGCCTTCAATGGTTTCTTCCCTTCATCATATAATCTCAACGTATTAGTCTTTTAGGGATGCCATAACAAAGTACCACAGATTGGGTGACTTAAATAACAGAAATTTATTTTCTCACAATTCTGGAAGCTAAAAGTCTAAGATCAAGGTGTTGTTAGGATCGATTTTTTTGAGACCTCTCTCCTTGGCTTATAGAAGCCCATCTTCTCTCTCTCCTCACATGGTCTTCACTCTGTATATTTGTCTCCTAATTTCCTCTCCTTATAAGGACACCAGTCATAATGGATTAAGGACCACCCTAATGACTTCATTTTAATGTAATAACCTAAAGACCCTATTTCCAAATACAGTCGTATTCCGAGGTGCTGGGGGTTAGGACTTCAACCTATAAATTTGGGGAGAGCAAGATTCAGCCCATAACACAAACAATTCTTTCCCATTCTGGAAAACAGCAACGGTGGCAACAACAAAAACTTCCCTTCTAAAGAACTATTCCCTTAAAGTTCCATCTGTATCAGACATTTACTTCCCATCAAATATCCAGTGCTCCTTCACATTTACTGGCCCTCTTGCTGTAAGTCAGAGCCTTGGGACTAATTTTCAGTAGGCAGTATGCAGTTCTAATGGACCAGTAGGGGCTTGTACTATGAAAATGTGAATATAAAAAGGAAAAGTAATTTCCTTTTAGAGTCACGGTCTCATAAGACTGGCAACAAATGGATTATAATGTTTGTTTCACAAAAAGCATTTTCTGTGATATTCTCAGTTGCATTTTGTTCTCATGCTGTCAGCATTCATCAATGGAGGCTATAAGAAATAGATTTATGAAGTCCATCATGACATTTCTGTAGGAAAACTATTTAGTACATCTCCAAAAACCTTTGCTTCCCCACAGAAGCCCTTTTTACCTTTGTCAATGATAATCTTGTAATTGACATATTTGTTTGTTTGGTTTTGGTTTTTGGTTTTGCTTAAAGTCATATTTGAGATACAAGTTATATAATTAGAATGTAAGCTCAATAAGGGTAACAACTTGGGCTGTCTTAGTCATTCACTCATCCCCTATGCCTAATACTGGTGCACAATAAGCATTTTTTAAATAAATCAACGAGCAGCTTTAAAGGGTTGTATGGCCTGACTATCTGCATTGTCATTTTTTTCTCCAGATCTTGACTTTCTATGTTTACTTGTATTTCCCTACATCTGATTATATTTTATTTATCCTTATTGAAATAATTATTTCTGTATCAATAATTTTGGAGTATACTTCCTCTAAATTATGAATGAACATACTGCAAAAGTTATGAAAATATCTTCAGTAAACATTTAATTGAATGAATTATTTCAGTTGACCTATATTGTTTCCACAGGCTTGATACTTTTTGAATGGTAAAATGACAAGGACAGCCCTACCAAGAGACTTTCTGCACTCATTTTACATCAAGTCAGCAGTCATCACAGAATGGGTTAAGGCAGCAGATCTGAAAATATAAGTCAAGAGCCTCTGGTGTCCCCAGAATCTTTCGGGGGGGGGCGGTCTGTGAGGTCAAAACTATTTTTGAAAAAATACTGAGACATTATTTGTCTTTTTTGCACTTATTTTATCATGAGTGTATGGTGAAGTTTTCCAGAGACTACATAATGTGTGATAGCATAACAAATTGAATTAAGAAGCTAGCTACCTTCTATTAAGCCTGTTAAAAAGAAACCAAAACGGAGGGCACAGTTTGAATATACCTATAGGCCAAACACAGATAGTCATGTAACCAAAATTTAAAGACGTCTCAATTTCCCTATAATGCTGACTCTGACCTTAAACAAAACTTAAGCTTTCCTCATATCAGCATCACCTCAGTTTCCTAGCCAATCAAGTGAACATATACACAAACAAGTCAGATAATAAAATGCTATTACCCTAAAAAGAATGTAACTTTCTAGTTACTGATCACTATAAGAAACAATGTACTTCCTCATTCATGCTTTATAAATTTTATTTATAAACTTTTATTTACAAATTTTATTAAGTTTATTTAAACTTTATGAACTGACCTATAACTGCTGAAAGCCAACCTTTTACTACTCTTAGTTCTGAAGTCTCCCTGTTCATGAATAATTTGTTTCTCGATCAATAAAATATTTATATCAAGTAAAGTTCTCTGAATTTTCTTTTGGCAAGCCAAATGTTAAAGAGATTTACAAAAACATGAAACAATGCCACTCTTCTCACTATTTTTTTTGTTCTAGAAGACCAGATAATTTTACTACAAATATGTCTGTTAACAGGCATATACTGCAGTCATTTTCAATAATTACTTTATTTCTGTTTTAATTTTTAACATGGTAAATATTGTTATATAGGACCCACATACAAAAGCTCTTTGGGAGATCCTCAAAGTGTTTAAGACCACAAAATTTTCCTGAGACTAAAAACTGAGAAACTCTAGGTTACTAGAAGGAGCTCCTTCCTCTATGTAGTAGGAGAACAAAACCAAAAACAAATGTTTTCTCTTTCATCCTCCTTTGGACAGCTAGTCCCAAGGAACACCTATGATGTCACCATCTTAGAACACACAAACACACACACGCTCAATAGAATGAGAAGAATCTGAGTGATGGTTACACAGATAGACATATACAGATCTAGAGATGTAGCCCCAAAGTTTGTTTTCTCTTTTCACTTCCATCTGACATTTACTCCAAGTCCAAGCCAGAATTACCTTCCCTCAGTTCCCAGCTCCTGAGAAATTAGGATCTCTATCTGATTTTCTTAGCACAATTCCCCAATCAGAGAGATTTCTGTAATACTCAATCGGTGACCCTTATATTTCTGATGGCACTGCCCACAGATCTTTTTACATGAGGCTATTTCTCAGAGGTATGGCCTTGCTCTGGAATGACATATATATTTCATAGCAAGTGCCAACTCTGATATATTGTCAGCGGTTGGCTGGAACATTGTTTGAGAAGAAATCTGAGGCATTTCCAGGCTTAGCAAGACAAATGCCATCATTGATTAGTGGTCTGCCCTGGGTGCTAGAAGGAAGTGTTAGCTTGTGTGCTGTGTATTTGCTGACCCTATAAAATTGATTAGAATCACTGTTGTCAAACAAATGTAGAGCAAGACAATAAATGTTTAGTCCACGTAAAAATTACGCAGAAATATAGTTACTATGGTAAGTAATAACAGATATCAGCAATATCTCCCTCATAAACAAACTCGATCTGCTTAAAATATAAGCATATGTTTTACGATTCAGAGAAACAAATTCAATTAAAAGAGCATAAGAATTGCCTTAAAGGTTTGCATTCACATAGCCTGTATATCTATATATCTGAAGACATTTTTACCTTTCACATGAGCTAGGATAGATGGCAATTACCCTTGATTTTGGCACTTTAGGAGCTTGGCCAGAACTTACTTTCAGAAACAATCTCCTCGGAGTGGAATTTAGGAAGGTGAATTTTAGGGGTGCCAGGTGTGGCTCTTGACAACTTCCAGATGTTGTCACTGTTGCCGCTATAGTGTGGCATCTGCTGCAAGTCCGATTTCTTTACAACATGTCATCTTGTTGGTGTAATTAATAATTAACGCCTAGAGAAAGAAGAAGAGAAGGAAGAAATTGAGAGAGAAGAAGAAGCAAGAGAGAAAGAAGAAAGGAAACAGACAGAGAAAGACAAATACTGTATGGTATCACTTATATGTGGAACCTAAAAAAGAACAAAAAAAATTTTTTTAACTCATAGATACAGATTCCAAACAGATCAGTAGTTGCCAGAGGTGAAGTGTTGGGACTGGGTGAAATGGGTGAAAGTGGTCAAAAGGTACAAAAGAAGAAAAAAAAAAAGGAGAAGGAGAAGAAGGAAAGGAGGAGAAGAAGAAAGACACAGTTGTTCCTGGAGTTTGAGCCAGTCTAACTTTTCCCTTGCTTGGCAGGAAGCACAGATACTATGTATTTCTTTAAAATGTGTTCCTATGACTATTAACTCTGCCTACCACTGCCTTAGCACTGATACAAGCTGGCAATATATCCCTTTAAATCATATTTTGTTGGTGAAACAGAAGAATTTGCAGCTCCTTTGAGAGCAAAGCCCAAGCACTGACAAGAGCACTAATTTGTTCCTTTGCGAATTTGCCTTTTTGTCATTTTGCCTGGGACTTACACTGTGGAGAAGTGTACGCTGGAAAGAAAGTGATGCCTGGAGCTAATAAATCTGACTCTAAATACAGCATTGTGAAGGAATTGGGGGAGAAAAGCAAAACCAGAAAAGACTAATATAGTAGTTGTTCCCTTGGAAACAAAAGAATACTTAGTGCTTTTGGAATAAATATATATATTTGCAGCACAATTTTCACAAAAGTGTGGCTCTAAAATGAAATTCTGCCAATATAATCACAAACAACACTAGTGAGGAATAAATAGGGGGCATAAATATACAGAGAATTTTATAGTTTACAAAATATTGACATGCATTTGACTCCATAGGTCAGACTACAAAGATTATGTACCAAAGATAAAGTGATGGGAACCAGAATCGATGCTGGTTATTGCTTTACTGATGAAGGTAAACGGTCAGAATGAGCAGAAACTTGCTCCCTCACCTCCCAACAAAACCTACAAATAACAAAAGGGAGTTTTAAACCTTATTTTGGAATAAAAAGGAAAAGAAAAATATATGAAAGCATGACATATTCTAAGATAAATCATTAAATAAATGGCTTTGCAGGATTTAAATTTTAAAAAATGATGATCAGTAGAAAACAGTATGAGTTCCTTAAGAGTAAATCTGGAAAAATTTACTCCTCCTAAGATTAATAAATTTGAATTATGGAATTCCATAAACAAGGTGGCATTCCATGATCTTCCCCTTAAACAAAAGAAGTATGGCATTTAGGACAATCATACCCAAAGGCACATGTTAATCTCTTTTATAAAATAAATGAACCACACTGTTTGATGTTCCTAAAGTCCCCTCTGGCTCTAAAATTTTTAGAATCTAGGGTCCTATTGTATGAGTGTCACCAGTCATCACAGGTATATGTCCTTGATTCTGTCTTAATCAATTTTGTTATTAAGTTGAATAAAGACTTAATCATATTTATCAAATTTATAGATGACAAGTGATGGCAGAAATAACAATGTTGAATGACACAGATAATTTTTGGAATAGCCTTAACCATTTAGAACAGTTTGCTCTTCTTGGTATCCCCAGGGCATACCACAAAGCCTGGCATATAGTAGACCTCAAACACTATTTGTTGAAAGAATTAATGAATGAATGGGTCAAAAATAACAAGGTGAAAGTTATCAAATAAAATTAATTTGTTCAGGTACAGAATAGACTAAACCTGGTTTGATAGCAATTTAGATGAATACCAGTCAGATACAGTTCATTACCAGCTCAATTTAAGCCAAGAGTCCAATTAACAGAAGTATAATATCTAGGGAAATTAATCTCACTGTCATCACTCTAGTCAGACTATGTGTAAAATATTAAATTCCTTCTGGGCATCACTTTCTAAAGTTGACATTGGCAAACTAGAATTTAACAAGAGAGGGTAGCCAGGATATTCAGAAGTCTGGAAATCTTGTCATGAGGTATAATTGAATTATCTGAGATGTTTAACTTGGAAAAAGAAAACAGGAGGGACATGCTTAGAATATCTGGAGAGTTGTCATGGGAAAGATATATTAGAGCCATCCTGTGAATCACCCAAGGAAAGAATATGGAAGCTACAGAGAAATAGATCTTGCTTTAGTATAAGGAAGGAATTTCTCACAGATCTGTCCCAAACTGAATTACTCTACCCTGCAAAGAAGGGAACACTTCATCACTTCAAATGTTCAAGCAAAAAGTACATAATCTATCAGAGACTCACAAATTATTACTGTGGATGGATATTAGCGTGGATGATCTGAAGAGCCTTTCCTGCCCTGATATCCTCTGATTCTGTGACCCCTGAGTGATTTGCTGCCTACCTCTTCAACGTCATCACAATCTCTCTTTTCATTGACTTATCTTCTTTTCATTTAATATCTGATAAGTTCTCTTTGTTCTTTCTCCCATCATTCTCATTTGCTCATGAAGTAGTCCTACAATCTGACTTCAGTTGCAACCACTGAAGGGAAAAAAAGTGGCCTCTGAAAAGTCACAACCTCTTTACCTTAAAAGCCAATGGGGTTGCGTTTATTTACATTCCGTTTGATCATGCAGAGGTATTGTTAACTGTTCTATCCCCTATACCTTCTCACTTCCCTTATTTCTATCTCTTCAATTTCATCCTCTTGCTTACTGACCTTTTCTCTCTTCATCCACCCATGAATCACAGTAGTTTCCCAAGGCATTGATGCTTTCTATGTACAAGATTATACTGCCATTTTTGATGATGAGGTTAAGGTAAATGTTATATCCCTAACTACAATAAGATGTCAGCTATGTAATTAACACTGTCTATGTCCTTGTAATTTCTCTACAACAACAAATGAATACTGACTTGCTTGAAAGTACCCGTTTTGCAGTTTTTTAGTTTTATTTTGCTGGTTAAGTTAGAGAAAGTTTATCTTGGAGGAATTTTACAGGATCACAGCTCATATCAAATCGGTGAAACCATCAATCCACATTACAGATATTAGAATATTTCATTAGCCTTTGAAATTAAGATGACTCTAAGGATGGTGTCACAATCATGTACCTAGTGTAGCCGAGAAGACCTTGAATCCTTCCCACATAATGTACACGTCAAAATCTGACTTAAGTTTGTAGACACAAATTGTTAGAAAATATTCTAGAAAATTGAAGCTCTATGTTTCAAGTCTACACAAAGATTGTTCTTAAAAGGAATCTCTCATCTCTTATTCAGTAGTCACTAGTGCCTACCATTATTCTATCAGGTAATGTATCAGATGTTGGCTAACACTGAAATAATTCCCATTCAAATTTTTATACCCCATTCAAAATAACAGAAACTGTAGTTGGGATATATGGTTGCTAGGTGGAGGTGGTTGCTTTGAGTCTCATGAGCTTAGAGTCTGAACAAATCTGTGTCCTTATCAAAGGTCTAAACCAGAGCTGTCCAACAGAACTTTTGGTGAAGATAAAATTGGTTTTCTGTACTGTCCCATAAGATAGCCATGAGCCACACGTGGCTATTGAGTGGCTTTTGTGACTAAAGAACTGACATTAAATGATACATATATTTTTAAAGACTTTATTTTTTAGAGCAGTGTTAGCTTCACAGCAAAACTGTGAGGAAAGTGCAGAAAGTTCCCATATACCCCATTCCCCCACATACGTACAGCCTCTCCATTATCAACATCCCCCACCAGAGGGGTACATTTGTTACAACTGATACACTTACATTAACACGTCAGAAGCATCCAAAGTCTGTAGTTACATAAAGGCTCACTCTTGGTGTTGTACATTCTACTGATGTGAACAAATGTGTAATGACAAGTATCCATCATTATAGTATCATACAGAGCATTCTCACCACCCTAAAAAGCCTCTGTGTTTTACCTGTTCATCCCTCTTCCCTTCCCAAACACTGGCAACCACTGATCTTTTTACTGCCTTCATAGTTTTGCTTTTTCCATAATGTCATGTAGTTGGAATCATACAGTATGTAGACTTTTCAGATTGACTTCTTTCACTTAGTAATATGTGTTTGTTTTCTCCATGTCTTTTCATGACTTGATAACTCATTTCATTTTGGTGCTGAATAGTATTCCATTGTCTGGATTTACCACAGTTCATTTATCCATTCACCCTTTGAAAGAAATCTTAGTTGCTTCCAAGTTTGGGCAATTATGAATAAAGATGCTATAAACATCTGTGTGCAGGTTTTATGTGGACATAATTTTTCAGCTTCTTTAGGTAAATACCAAGGTGTGTGATTGCTAAATCATGTTAAGAGTATGTTTAGTTTTGTGAGAAAGTGCCAAACTGTCTCCAAGGCAGCTGTACCAATTTGCATTCCCATCAACGAATGAGGATTCCTGTTGCTCCACATCCTAGTCAGCATTTGGTGTTGTCAGCGTTCCAGATTTTGGCCATTCTGATAGGTGTGTAGCGGTATCTTGCTGTTTAAATTTACATTTCTTTGATGACATATGATATGAAGCAACTTTTCATATGCTGCTTTGTCATCTGTATATCTACTTTGGTGAGGTGTCTGTTAAAGCCTTTGGCCCATTTTTCCACCTGGTTGTTTATTTTCTTATTGTTGAATGTTAAGACCTCTTTCTATCTTTTGGAAAATAGTCTTTTATCATATATGTCTTTTGTAAATATTTACTCCCATCCTGCGGCTTGCCTTCTGTTCTCTTGATATGGACTTTTGCAGAGCAGTTTTAAATTTTAATGAAGTCCAGCTTATCAATTATTTCTTTTATGCATTGTGCCTTTGGTGTTGTATCTAAAAAGTTATTGACATACCAGAAGTCATCTAAATTTTCTCCTGTTATTTCCTAGGAGTTTTATAGTTGCATTCTACATTTAGGTCTGTGATCCATTTTCAGTTAATTTTTATGAAGAGTATAAGGTCTATGTCTAGATTAATTTTTTTTTGCATGTGAATGTCTAGTTGTTCCAGTACTATTTTTTGAAAAGACTGTATTTGCTCCATCATATTACATTTTGTTCCTTTGTGGAAGATTAGCTGACTATACTTACGTCGGTTTATTTCTGGGATCTCTATTCTGTTTCATTGATCTGTTTGTCTATTCTTTCACCAATGCCACACTGTCTTGATTACTGTAGCTTTGTAATAAGTCTTAAATTCAGGTAGTGTCAGTCCTTCAAATTTGTTTTTCTCCTTCAATACCATGTTGACTATTCTGGGTCTTTTGACTCTCCATATAAACTTCAGAAACAGCTTGTTGATACCCACAAGGTTACTTGCTGGGATTTTGATTGGGATTGCATTGCATCTACAGATCTAGTTGGGAAGAATTGACATCTTGATGATACTGAGTGTTCCTATCCACGAATATGGACTATCTCTCCCTTTATTTAGTTCTTCTTTGATTTCATTCATTAGAGTTTGTAGTTTTCCTCACGTAGATCTTATACATATTTTGTTAGATTTATACCTAAGTATTTCATTTGGGGGCTTGCTAATGAAAATGATATTGTGTTTTCAATTTCAAGTTCCACTTGTTCATTGCTGGTATAATCTTAATTTTAATTAACTTAAATTTAAATAGCTTCATCTGTCTGGTGGCTATCCTTTTAGTCAGCACAAGCCATCTCTACAAAGTACAATCATGAATTCTTCCCTTTTTAGGAATAAATGTAAATGTTACTACTGTACCAAAATGTAGTGCTGCACCAAAACATTTACACTGACTTACTCATTTAACATTTATGGAATATACCAGGCACTATGTACCAGTTGTCATCCTAAATGCTAAAGAGCATCTAGGAGCTCACTGAAGAGCTCAGACTACTGAGAGATGTAGTGAGTAAAAATTACAATATAATTTTGCTTGCTGCTAGAGACATCTGAATAGAGAATTGTGGGGACACAGCATATGAAACAATTGCAGGAATTTAAAAAGTTTCATTGAAGAGTTTTATTTGAGCTGGGACGTCATGGAAGAATAAGTTAAAAAATAAATGTGGGTAGAGGAGAGTGAAGAAGAGGACAGGCATTCCAGAAGAGACATGAAGTCCTGAAAAGGCTTGGTGTATGGAGGACACAGTGTGCTACTCCACATGTGGTATGCAGCCGCAGAGGATGCTGCTGGAAAGTAGACTCCATGCTGATTGTGAGTCTTACATGATCAGTAAGAAGTCTGGATATCAAGTAGTCACATAGTTCATTATACTTCCCCTATTGTTATAAATTTCATACTTTATATTAAATGCCTTTTTAAAAATCTGCTTCCTTAGATTTTCAAGTTGTTTATGGCAAGATCACGTCTGCCTTATCCACCACTGTACTCCATGGCATCTGGTAATCAATAAGTATTTGTTACATGAATGAATGTTTCTGCTTGTTCTGAAACTTGATGCCCTTTGGGACCACATCACCTACTCTATTCCAAGTTACCTCTTTAATGTCCGGTGTTCCACCTCTCAGTTTGCAACCACATTGCCCAACAGTTTGCCTGTTTGGTGGCAGTACTTAGTGACAGGTTTTATTACTGTTTTCTGCATTTTAAATAAAGCTGGGTACTTTACTAGACAAGAACATTTGTGGCATTGGCTTTGAGTGACCCAGAATGAGATACTGAGATGGGAAAGTAACTGAAATAACTCCCCTCCACCAACTCTATAGGGCATATAGTTAAAAGGATATGTATAGTATATACATTTTTTAAAAAATGAAGAGTGAGGTATAAAAGTAAAACGGATCAACAAAGGTACTCCAGAGTAACTACTTTTTACCGATTTCAATGTAGGGGAAAGCAAAACAAACGTGCTCCTTGTTTCTTCCATTCCATCCATAGCCATATACATTTACTACCTTATGTTTATATTTCTTCATTATTTGATGGAGCTAATCCTCTGCGTAAGAGAAATCGGAAAGGCTCTAGACTACATCAAAGCAGTTCCCAACACTTATGGTACCCAAATTATTCATATTTGTGCAAAAAAAAAAAGTATCCAACAGGTTCAAAGCTTTGAGCCCAAGTAAAAATAAGCATGATTCCCTATACAAATGGGATTGCCCTTCCTTAATAGCTAGAGAAGAGGGGATGCTAACTGCAGGCCCCGGCACATCTCTTCCTCACCCCCCCTCCCAAAAATAAAACAAAGAGGGGGCAGAAAAAAAAAGAAGAGTGGTTAATTTGATTACCACTGCGCCAAAAACATTAGGGATAATGCAAACAAAGACCTAAAGTAACACTTTATTAACTTGGCTTTCCTGCAACCCATCCGCGGCCAAGCAGAGACCTCGCGGCCTAGCTCTCAGCAGTCCCCGCTAGGCTTCCATAGCCGAGGACAAACCTCCCGCGCGGGGTGGGCGGGGCTGAGGCCTTTCGGGCCCCGCCCATGCCTACGCCGGCCGCACGCGTTTCGTAGCTGCGTCGGGGAGGAGTCTCTTGTCCCTCTGCGCGGCCCGTTCCGCCCCGGCTCCCGTGGTTTTTCGGCTGACGTGTCTACTGTTGGCCGGCTGCTTGGCGAGTAGGGCCGAGATGGCGGACCCTTGGGAAGAGATTAGGCGGTTGGCGGCAGACTTCCAGCGGGCGCAGTTCACAGAGGCCACGCAGAGGTGCCTGACCCTCCCTCTCCATTGTGGAGTCCAAAATAGCCCCAGGGCGGCCACGCCAAGATCTGAGGCCGCAAACCCCAGGCCTTGGACCCCGGACCTTCCCAGCCGCTGTCAGCGTTCCCGCCCCCTCCCCCGCTCCCAAAGCCTAGATTGCGGCTGCCAGTATAATTCCCGGCGCGGGGAGACCGAGAACATCCCCCCACCCTTTAAGCCCCAGCCAGGTGCAGGCGCGGCCTCCCCCCACGACAGCTGGGGCTGGTGACTTGGAGCTGTCTTAAGAACGTCTCTCTAACCCTTACTTAACCGTCAGCAAGTCATTGCCTGTTATACACTTCCTGACTTAGAGCTTGAAAGGAGAGGCTAACCCCAAAGTACAGTACTTTGCAAATACTCTGTTGACCCCTTAAACATTTTGCCTTTTTATTCACCAGAACAGATGTCCTAGGCCAGAGCCAGGGTCTTATCTGTCATTTTTAGGGACTCCGGACACTGATATTTCCTACAAACCCACTAACCTTTGCAGGGGGGTGTCCTGAAAAGCACCCTAACTCTGCTTTTAACCATTACCGAGCACGTAAAAAGCTAGTAGAACCCTTTTTTATCCGTTGACTATTCCTTGTCTTGTTTCTTCTGGGGCTGAAGACTTTAATCCCTTGATGCTGTGTTTTGTATCAGTGCGAGCAAACTAGGACACTTAACGTGTTTTCCTATCTCCTACCTACAGATGAGTTGTATGAATGAGACAATAATGCATTCAATAAAAGAAAATTTTGGGTTTTTTTTAACTGAAGCTAAAGTGAAAATTGAAATAAAAGTAGGGCAGTTTTTTCCCTTATGTAAATTACATGTCCTAATTTTTCAGATTTGAAGATTAGAAGCAGGCCTAGAAGAGAGAGCAAACTTGAAATCTGTAATAGAAAGATTTGTAACAATGAACTACATGATTTAAGTTCGTGTAAACCTGTTTACTCCCTAGAACTTTTTTTAATTTATTGAATTAGTATTATACTAATAAAAGATACAGATTTTGTAATATAGAACCTGATGACTACCCAAACCTTTTTAAAAGCCCATTTTCATACGTTTTCTTAATCATATTATGCACTGAATGTATCAAATGCATTTTTTAAAGTTAACTTTTGTTTCCCTCAGGTTGTCAGAGCGGAATTGCATTGAGATCGTGAATAAATTGATTGCTCAGAAACAGCTAGAAGTAGTTCACACACTTGATGGGAAGGAATATATTACTCCAGCCCAAATTAGTAAAGAAATGAGAGATGAGTTACATGTTCGAGGTGGTAAGTAATTCCTTAGTTTTTTTCTTCTGGTTCTTTGGAAGGGGGGGAAAAACCCTTAAAACTATATATCATAAGTGATTTGGAGGTTATAGGACACCCTTTCAATTGTTAATATGGTAATCAGCCTTAATATTTTTAATAGGTTTAGGTAAACCTGATCGTATAATTTAAATGAAGTCAAATATTGTCACTTTAAAAATAGCATTTTTGGGCTTCCCTGGTGGCGCAGTGGTTGAGAGTCCGCCTGCCGATGCAGGGGACACGGGTTTGTGCCCCGGTCCGGGAAGATCCCGCATGCCGCGGAGCGGCTGGGCCCGTGAGCCATGGCCGCTGAGCCTACGCGTCCGGAGCCTGTGCTCCGCAGTGGGAGAGGCCACAACAGTGAGAGGCCCGCGTACCGCAAAAAAAAAAAAAAAAAAGCATTTTTTATTATTTTGAGTTATGTGTTCTGTATGTGAATTAATCAGCTGTTTCTTTTCACAGTTCATGAATTTATTGGGTGACTCAGGGGTGGATACTTAGCTGCCTCTTACCAGGTGATAATTATGAAGAGGAAATAGAGATTTTAAAGTATAGATTGTTGAAAATCAAGGTTGTACTACCATGCTCTTTTTTAAACTTTAAGTATTTGCAAATTAGGAATCAATGTAATAGCGTGCTACATCTGTTTGTAGGAAATGCTATTACAAGCATACAAAAAAGTTTTTGTTTCCTTTGTCTTTTTGAAATTTGAACAAATTACTGAGCAAGTTTGAACACTTTGATTAGATTAGATGCATCTGTGAAAACAACTCATTAGATGTCGTTAGATATACCCTTGGTGTTTGTTTTTTATCTTCCTGCGTAGTCCTAATAAAATATTAGCTATAATTTGGAATACTTAACAGATATTCTTTAGCTAATAAGTGGTAACCTACCAGTTTCAAATAATTGAAAAAAGTTTACCTGAATTTAGTTGTCTGTATCTCTTTGGTCACAGTAGATAAAATTGCAAAGGGAGGTAAATAACCCCTGTATATCTGGCTAAACCGTGTATCAGCTGATTCTCTAATTGGCCTGATATGACAGATGGAACTTTGAAAATAAACTATTGTCTGTACCTTAAGTCATGAAAATTTATTCAGCTAATGGTTTGCGTTTGAAGACATTAATTACCGCAGCCCTGTGTCCTTTGTAGAAGGAGGACGTTGACGGTCCAAAACATAAATCTGTTGGAATTTACAGTTTTTGGCTGGTATGTACTTAACACATAATGTAAAATAAATGAATGTCTTTTCTTTAAAGGTCGAGTAAACATTGTTGATCTGCAACAGGTAAATTTCAACTTTATAATAGTTTTTACTTTGATTCCTCAATATTAATTTTTTCAGTGCCCTAAGTATTCCTTGGTACTGGTATCATGTTTTGTGTTTGTGAAGAAATAATTACATAACCCTCACTGACATATATTGAATCAGTTTAATAAGTTCTTCTTTCTCAGTTGACTTGCTTATTCTTTATTCTTTATGAAATAAACTCATAGTTGTCATTTTATGTAATTACAGAATTTATGTAATTTTGGGAGAAAAATCACTGGTTTCCTGTTTATTTGTTTTTAATATGTGGAAGTAAAAGAAATGTAGATATTTTTAGAAAATACAGGTATACATGTCATCAGTAAGGTACACTACAGTATATACAAGAAACTGGCAAATTTTGTGTGAACTGGTATATCTTTTAATTTTTATTTTATACTGGAGTATAGTTGATTTATAGTTTTTTTTTCAGATTATTTTCCTGTATAGGTTATTACAGAATATTGAGTACCATTCCCTGTGCTATACAGTAGATCCTTGTTGATTATCTATTTTATGTATAGTAATGTGTATATGTTAATCCCAAACTCCTAATTTATTCCTCCTCCTGACTTTTCCCCTTTGGTAACCATAAGTTTGTTTTCAAAGGCTCTGAGTCTGTTTCTGTTTTGTAAATAACTTCATTTGTATCATTTTTTTTTAGATTCCTCATATATGTGATATCATATGATAATTGACTTTCTCTGTCTGACATACTCCACTTAATGTGATAATCTCTAGGTCTGTCCATGTTGCTGCAGATGGCATTATTTCATTCTTTTTTATGGCTGAGTACTATTCCATTATATATATGTAGCACATCTTTATCCATTCCTCTGTTGATGGACATTTAGGTGGTTTCCAACCTAATTGGAAGCAATTTACCTATTGTACATAGTGCTGCAATGAACATTGCCGTGCATGTATCTTTTTGAAGTATAGTATTCTCCGGATGTATGCCTAGGAGTGGG
The DNA here is from genome assembly GCF_949774975.1 of Lagenorhynchus albirostris. NCBI lineage: Eukaryota > Metazoa > Chordata > Mammalia > Artiodactyla > Delphinidae > Lagenorhynchus > Lagenorhynchus albirostris. The sequence goes on along the minus strand of NC_083106.1, from coordinate 60,455,137 downwards.
GTTGCTGGATCATATGGCAACTCTATTTTTAGTTTTTTAAGGAACCTCCATACGATTCTGCATAGTGGTTGTACCAATATACATTCCCACCAACAGTGCAGGAGGGTTCCCTTTTCTCCATAGCCTCTCCAGCATATATTGTTTGTAGACTTTTTGATGATGGCCATTCTGACCAGTGTTAGGTGATACCTGATTGTAGTTTTGATTTGCATTCTCTAATAATTAGTGATGTTGAGCATATTTTCATGTTGTTTTGGCCACCTGTATGTTGATGGAGAAATGTCTGTTTAGATCTTCTGCCCATTTTTTGATTGGGTTGTTTTTTTGATATTGAGCTACATGAGCTGTTTGTATATTTTGGAGATTAATCCCTTGTCACCCACTTCGTTTGCAAATATTTTCTCCCATTCTGTCGATTGCCTTTTCATTTGTTTATGGTTTCCTTTGCTGTGCAAAACTTTTAAGTTTAGTTAGGTGCCATATGTCTATTTTTGTTTTTATTTTCATTACTCTAGGAGGTAGATCCATAAAGATATTGCTGGGAGGGAGACGCAAGAGGGAGGGGATATATGTATATGTATAGCTGACTCACTTTGTTATACAGCAGAAACTAACACAACATTGTAAAGCAATTATACTCCAATAAAGATGTTAAAAGAAAATATTGCTGCGATTTACGTCAAAGAGTGTTCTGCCTGTGTTTTCCTCTAAGAGTTTTATAGTATCCAGTCTTACATTGAGGTCTTTAATCCATTTTGTGTTTATTTTTGTGTATGATGTTAGAGAGTGTTCTAATTTCATTTTTTTACATGTAGCTGTCCAGTTTTCCCAGCATCACTTACTGAAGAGATAGTCTTTTCTCCATTGTATATTCTTGCCTCCTTTGTCATAGGTGAATTGACCATAAGTGTGTGGGTTTATTTCTGGGCTTTCTGTACTATTCTGTTGATCTATATTTCTGTTTTTTGTGCCAGTGCCATACTGTCTTGATGACTGTAACCTGTAGTATAGTCTGAAGTCAAGGAGCCTGATTCCTCCAGCTCTCTTTTTCTTTCTCTGGATTGCTTTGGCTATTTGGAGTCTTTTGTATTTCCATACAAATTGTAAAACTTTTTGTTCTAGTTTTGTGAAAACTGCCATTGGTAATTTGATAGGAATTGCATTGAATTTGTAGATTGCCTTGGGTAGTATAGTCATTTTGACGATACTGATTCTTCCAGTCCAAGAGCATGATATATCTTTCCATCTATTTGTGTCATCTTTGATTTCTTTCATCAGTATCTTACAGTTTTCAGAGTACGGGTCTTTTGCCTCCTTAGGTAGGTTTATTCCTAGGTATTTTATTCTTGTTGATGCAGTGGTAAATGGGATTGTACCCTTAATTTCTCGTTCTGATCTTTCGTTGTCAGTGTATAGAAAAGCAAGAGATTTCTGTATGTTAATTTTGTATCCTGTGACTTTACCAATTTCCTTGATGAGCTTTACTTATCTGGTAGCATCTTTAGGATTTTCTGTGTATAGTGTCATTTCATCCGCAAACAGTGACAGTTTTACTTCCTTTCCAATTTGGATTCCTTTTATTTCTCTTTTTTCTCTGATTGCCATGGCTAGGACTTCCAAAACGATGTTGAATAAAAGTGGCGAGAGTGGACATCCTTATCTTGTTTCTGATCTCAGAGGAAATGCTTTCAGCTTTTCCCCATTGAGTATGATGCTAGCTGTAGGTTTGTTGTATATGGCCTTTATTATGTTGAGGTGTGTTCCCTCTATGCCCAACTTTCTGGCGAGTTTTTATCATAGATGGGTGTTGAATTTTGTCAAAAGCTTTTTCTGCATCTATTGAGATTATCATACGGTTTTTATTCTTCAGTTTGATCAGTATGTGTCTTGGCTTGTTCCTCCTTGGGTTTATCCTGTAAGGGACTCTGCGCTTCCTGGTCTTGAGTGAGTGTTTCCTTTCTCGTGTTAGGGGAGTTTTCGGCTGTTACCGCTTCAAATATTTTCTTATGCCCTTTCTCTCTCTCCTCCTTCTGGGACCCCTATAATGTGAATGTTGGCACATTTAATGTTGTCCCAGAGATGTTGTCCTCATTTCTTTTCATTCTTTTTTCTTTATTCTTTTCCACAGCAGTGATTTCCACCAATCTATCTTCCAGCTCACTTATGTGTTCTTCTGCCTCATTTATTCTGCTGTTGATTGCTTCTAGTGTATTTTTCATCACAGTTATTGTATTGTTCATCTCTGTTCTTTAAATCTTCTAGCTCTTGTTTAACATTTCTTGTATCTTCCCAGTCTGTGCCTTCATTCTTTTTCCGAGATCTTGGATCATCTTTGCTATCATTATTCTGAATTCTTTTTCAGGCAGATTGCCCATTTCCACTTCACTTAGTTGTCCTTCTGGGGCTTCATCTTATTCCTTTATCTGGAACATATTTCTCTACCATGTCATTTTATTTAACTTTCTGTGTTTGAGGTTTCCATTCCACAGGCTTCAGGATTGTAGTTCTCCTTGCTTCTGGTGTTTGCCTCCTGGTGGGTGAGGTTGGTTCAGGGGCTTGTGCAGTCTTCCTGGTGGGTGGAGCTGGGTCCTGCCCTTCTGGTGGACAGGGCCATGTCAAGGGGTGTGTCTAGAGGTGGTTGTGGGCTCAGGACGTTAGGTAGCCTTTCTGTTGATGAATGGGGCGTGGTCCCACCCTGTTGGTTGTTTGGCCTGAGGTGTCCCAACACTGGAGCCTGCAGGCTGTTGGGTGGGGCCAGATCTTGGTGCCAAAATGGCGACCTCCAAAAGAGCTCATGCTGAGGAGTATTCCCTGGGGCCTCTGCCACCAGTGTCCTTGTCCCCGCAGTGGGCCACAGCAGACCCCCACCTTCCTAGGAGACCCTCCAGGACCCTCAGGTAGGTCTGGCCCAGGCTACTGTGGAGTCACTGCTTTGCTCTGGGTCCCAGTGAATATGAAACCTTGTGTGTGCCCTCCAAGTGTGGAGTCTCTATTTCCCCTAGTCCTGTGGAGCTCCTGCACTCAAGCCCACCAGCCTTCAAAGCCAAATGCTCTGGGGGCTCTTCCTCCTGATGCCAGACCCCTAGGCTGGGGAGCCTGACATGGGGATCAGAACTCTCACTTCTGTGGGAGAAACTCTAACAGAGGATCCAGTTTGTGGATTATTCACCTGGCGGGTACGGGGTTTGATTATATTGAGAAAGCGCCCCTCCTGGCATCTCCTCCTGGCTCCTTCTTTGTCTTTGGATGTGGAATACCCTTTTTGATAGATTCCAGTGTTTTTTGTTGATAGTTGTTCAGCAGTTGTGATTTTGGTGTTTTCTTGAGAAGAGGTGAGCTCACGTCCTTCAACTCCACCACCTTGTTTCCCTACCTTCCAAAAATGAGCAGAACTGATGTCGTTAGGTTAGAGGACCTTGGTCCTTGTCTTTTTTGGAGAGAGAATTCCACTGTAAAGCAGGCACAGAGTTTATCGAAAGCACAGTATGTGCAAAGAGAACAAAGAAGCAATTTATTTAGAGCAAAGCAGAAATACACACCCAGAGAAGAGTGTGGACGTTCTCCCTGATGAGGAGCACACCAGAGAGGTGATTTAAATCACTTATATGGAGGCAGTTTTTCCGGGCCTTTGTTTTCCTTTGGCCAGTCATCTTGCTTCGTTTCCCACCTCTGACCAGACCCAGGGCCCTTCCTGATATGCGTGTGCATCTTTTTGCCAAGGTGGATTCCAGCACAGAGGCCTATGGAAGATTGACAGCACCTTTTATGGGACAGCGCCCCTTCCTTTTTGATCCACAAGGAGTCTTTCTGCACATGTGCAGTCAGGGAGGTTTCCTTGACCTCAGGAGTGATAGATGCAGTCATCTTATCTAATTACTTCAGCAGAGCTTAGCTCCTGCCATTAACTTTGTCCTTGAAGTGTCTAGGGCATACAAACCTCCAATTACTCTGCCTGACAAACTCTAGCTCTTCAGCCCAGGGGCCTGTCTACCTTCTACCTCAAATCCCCCCGAGAGATGTGAACCCCAAGAAATCTTTATTGGGAGGATGAACAGCAACAGTCTTTCCTCTATAGATTCTTTAGGCTGGCAAGGGGCTCATAGACCCTACCTACTTGGGGTCATGGAGCCCTCACCAGGTTTCATTAAGGGGCCCCAGGGGGACTTCTGTTATTATTCTGGCAAGATCCGTTTCAAGGAATGGCTGGAATCTCTGGATCACCATCATCTTGTCTGGGAAACTGTTGCAGAGAACGAACTGAAGAAGTAGATTAAAAGAAGGCAAGGGCCAAAGATCAGTAAAAGAATTATTGTAACCAGAGGCCCAAGCAGGAGTAAGAACCAGGTTACATTTGGTAACAGTTTTGGTACGGGTCCAGATAGAGTCAGTACTTGGCTTATCCGGTCCAAAGAATGGAACCATTTGGCCTGGTCATATATTTTTGACGTCCTTTTCTTTTAACCCAGTGTGATTGTTGCAGGTGTTACAGTCCCAGTTAGAAGGAGTTGGAGGATTGACAACCTGAACATTAATAGACAAAACAGATCTCATTTTTTTTTCCGGGAGAATAAGCCTGAGACCCAGTATGGACCTGGTGCTTCGGGGAGACTTGTAGCCACGTAGCCAGTTGTCTAGTTTTATCTAAGTAGGTTTTAACCTTTGATGTGTTATTAAAACATAAATAACAGGAGCTGTTGGTCACTACACATGTCCCTTCTTTCTGTTAATGTATGATCTAAAGCAATTTTATTATTTAAAAATGTAGTAGTTGGGCTTCCCTGGTGGCACAGTGGTTGAGAGTCCGCCTGCCAATGCAGGGGACACAGGTTTGTGCCCCGGTCCGGGAAGATCCCACATGCCGCAGAGCGGCTGGGCCCGTGAGCCATGGCTGCTGAGCCTGCGCGTCCGGAGCCTGTGCTCCTCAACGGGAGAGGCCACAACTGTGAGAGGCCCGTGTACCACAAAAAAAAAAAAAAATGTAGTAGTTACAAAAGGAGACCTTGAAAACGTAAGGTTGTAGCTACCAGCTGTCAGCTGGTATTGTCCTGAGAACGGCCGGTGGCGTCAAGTTTGACACAGCTCATAAAACTTAAGTTCTCAGCAATACAAAGTCTTTTCTGAAATCACGCCCATAGTGTCACCTAGTATTACCTTGGATGGCTGAACTACAGCTCCTTCATTTTGACTTTTAATTGTAATTTTTCCCTTAATAGCCAAAGCAGATGTCACCGTTAATGATTTTAGTGTTTTTCTAGGTATGAGAAGAGGCAAGAATTAGGGATCAAAAAAATCCTTACCTGAAAATATCTAACTATCTGAAGGCCTGTTCTGTCACTTTTTCCCAGAGCACAGAGTGCCTCATTTCTGATTTCCATTCCGAACTCTTTTCATGGGATGTTGAAGGTCAGCAGCTGAAGCAGCTCATGATTTAATCCTTGTAGAGGTAGATGGCGAGTGCCAGTTTCCAGTTGGCAGGCCCCTTTATAATCATAAATTTGAACCTGGTTTGGGCGGCATTTTATGACCATTTTGTACCATGGTGCTAGGAATGTTCATTCCCAGGTCTGGTGAAGATTTTGCTGACAGGCCACTCACTGTGCTATTTATTACTGGACGAGGCCTTGTTATCAGTAGCCAAAAGTCTCTGGACCACCTGTCTTACTAGTCTCTTATGATCCAGGAAAATATTCCCTTTTGTTGCTTCCTCCCATATCTAGAGTTACACTAACAGTCATTGATTTCGTATGAGACTATATATATCATCATTTTATCAGAGATCAGTCATACATTTGGTAATGTAAGAAATAACAATTTTGTAAAACAGGCAATAAAAAATAATATAGCTAGCAGTATTAGTAAGGTCAGAAGTAAGGGTTTAAGTCAAGAACTTACATTAGGTGCAGCTTAGTACATCCCCAAGTTGTCTGTCTTAGTCTGTTTTGTACCACTTCGTATCTTTAAGGGAAATTATATACATTGGCATTGTCCATAAGACGTTCAGCCTAATTTCCTAATGTTACTAGGCTGGTTATCCTTAGTATAGTCTAATTGTTCCTTTAAACTTAAATGATCATAGCCTGGTGTTAATCTCCAGGTTGTAGATCATGGAGTATGTGACCTTTATCCAAAGGTTGATTATGAAGTTAGGCTTCAGAAAGAAACTTAGAATGTCCCTTTAATAATTTAATTAAATTTTGTAACAATATAATGTTAACAGCAAGGAACTATCTGGGAAGTGAGTCTTAGTAGACACAGGCCTTAATTAACAAAACTAGAATTTAATATTTAGTGAAACATAATCCTTTTTCTAAAATTGCCCTCATTTCCACCAAACACAGCCAAGATCAATTTGTTTTCAAAATAAGTTTGGTCCATTGACCGCATAGGCTCCTCCATACTGACTCTGGTGTAACTCCTCAGAAGGAGTCTCAGACTAAATTCCCGGAAGGCCTCTCAAGGCCAAGAAAGCCATGCCAAAGGCCTGCCATCAGATTTTGCTTAGGTGGATTTCTGTCTTCTAGAGGTCCCTAAAGTATTTTGAGACTCCTTTACATGTCAGGAGGCAGTCTTTTTTATTTACCTGATAAGGCTGTTCATAACCCAAGGATCTCCAATTTCTGGAGGGACCAGGCAAAGAGAAAAATGTTTTAATTTTATCCTCAGGTGTAAATTACCAAATTGTTGTAAGCCATAAGTAGCTTGAGGAGAAGGGCTTTTCTGTATCTGAAAAACAATGATTAGAAGTTGGTAATATGTCAAAGTCATAAAAATTAATCATATTTACCAGTTCATTTAATCCCATGTAATTAATTTTTGTTCTGTTTGAGTCCACTTTTTCCATTAGTTTTGTTGACCTTGCCTGATGATTGAGGATGATAGTTACAGTGATAATTTCAAGAAGTTTGTGTTAAGGCTTATATGATTTGTCTAGTGAAGTGGGTGTCTCAATCACTGGAGGTTGAAGAAAGTATACCCCAAGTGGAAAACACATTTTTTAACCATTTCCTTTTCATTGTGAGGGCATCAGCCCTGTAGCCAGGGAAGGCTTTAACCCATCAAGTAAAAATGGAGTTTGCCAGGGAGCTGGGAAAAGCCAGGTGGCCATCTTGGATTTCCCATAACCCTGTTTAATTTACAGCTATTGTTTACCCATTTTAAGTTCCCTGATTTAGGAGTAGACCATTGCCATGTTACAAGGACATCAGGATGGCAGAGTCTGACAGTCAGGGGTTAATCTTTGTAGAAGCAGAGTGAACTTTATCTACATGTGTCATGATCTTTACAGATTCTGTCATTGTTACCTTTTATTTGACAATGTTCCTCCTGTAATTTAATCTGTCAAATAATCCCAGTTAGTGTAATATTTTTCTGAGATGCCTCAGGGGCCCTGTGAAGTGCCTTGAAGTTAGCTGGAGGTCAGAAGAACTTTAATTAGAATTTGACACTTGGGAAGTTTGTTAAAAAATATCAAACAAATATCAAAAAGTTTTAAAACAGTCAAATAGAATCATAGATCATTGTGAAATAATACTTATTTACTCAGCCAAAGTAACAAAAGATTTCAAAAGCAAATACAAATCACCTAAAGACAAAGAAATTCACACAGTCTCTTATCAAAAGCAGCATTCCAAGAAAACTTTGTTCTCTTAACAGAGAGAGAAAACTAAATTCCAGTTTTCATATCTTCTATCACCGACAACATATATTCTACTTGCTTCACACAGTGAAATGCTTCCCTTATCATTTTAGTAGCTTTAATTACGTATTATACTTGTTAATCCTTAAAAACCTTAAACTCTAGTGAAAACCAAGAAGAAAGCAATTGTGAACTGTTTGTCGTATTGGTATTTCCTGATTAGCAAACTTAATATATTCCATAACCTCTAAAAACATGCATTTTCCCAAAGCACAGTTTCTTTTCTCAATGTAGTACAAGGCATGTGTCTGATAAACCCAAACATCTTTAGTTTCCCTCTTGCGAGAAGACAAAAGTAGGTGAATTTAGATTTGTTCAGCAATCAATATTTCAGTATTTTATCTTAAAAATGATTTAGATGTTTAATGACTTTTTATCATTTGACTTGATTTAGCAAAACTAAAGTTTCAAGGTACCAAAAATCTGGAAAAACTAAAACATAATTATTCCCACACTGTTTACTCAAAAGCTTTTATCCCATACCAAGTTAATTCTCTTGTTAACAAATGTAACAGATACAGTGTGAACTTAATGACTTTCAGTAAACCTAGGTAAAACAAAAGTATTATACTTAATATTGATGACTCTAAAGACATGTCTGTATTAATAAACTTAAACTAACTTTAATATCAGATAGCAATTCAATACTGAATATTTCCCAAATCATGTGAACCTGAAATTTGTTTAGCTTAGTTTCTCTTATATATAGAATTGTTTGATTTATAAGCACTTACTTTTCTTTCAGCCAATTAAATAGAGTTCATTTACGAATTAGCCTCAGCAATATTATCCACAGACAGAGACACATACTGAGATATACATAAATCCAGACAGACAGAGATCTCACAGTTTCTGCTTGAGGTTTAAAATGCCTCTTTGCTTTTTTTTCTCCTTGGCTTGAAGTTCTACTAATTAACCCAAGGCTGAAGTTCCTCAGGCAAAGTGGGCTGTGTTTGTCTCTCAAGGACATGATAAGAGTTAACTTTAGGCTTTCTCCTAGGCGTATTTTTATTCTCTCAGGATCAGAATTCTGAAAAAAAGTATTTTAACAAGCTAGCTTTCTCTAATTGCATATGCAGAAAGAACCAGTTTTGCAATTTCAAAAGGGTTTTATCTTAACCAGTTTTTTCTGGAGTCTAAAGAGTATTGTGGCCACACAGTGTCAAAAAAAAATCATCTTTTTCTGTATTCATAGTTTCATAGCTAGAATTTAGACCAAAGAGTGCTCAAATTGGCCCTAATGACAGAGGCAGACTGGCTGATACATTGTTGTCCCAGGGATACCTTCCATGGTGTTTATGACTAAAAGTGGACAGAAAGAACAAAAAGAACTTAGTGCCCTGGGAGCGTTTCTGAGGGGTGTTTTTTTTTTGGTTTAGAAGGAGATCCTCCCATGTTGAATAACCTGCAACTGAGAACAGTGCTCCTAGAAATGAAGTCCAGCATCCTGGAAACATAACTAGGAGGCACCTGGAGGAGATACAGAGTGTCCTCTGAATGTCTTTCAATCTTAATGCTGATGGGCTTTGGAGCATCCTGTACTCCCCCACTGATTTCTAACCAGACATCTCTGGTCAGCTTTGGTTTCTTGCACAGGGTGCCCTCCCTTCTTACCTGGGGTGGACATTTGAACCAGTGCAGAGTGGTTGCCGGTTTTCCCTTAAGCTTTATAGACATCAGATCTCCCCTATGTCCTATAACAAGATTTCCTACTGGGATGTACTCCTCGGGGTTGAGCATTTGTAAAATTTATGACATTATCTGCTGGGAATTGGCCAGCCCAATAGGCTGTCCATAGCAGTGTAAGGGCTGCCAAAGCTTGAGGGGTTGGGGGGTCCGAGAGGTAAAAGGAGGAACTCTTGGAAGAATTAGAGTTGGGAAACATAATTATTTCCAAAGTCATATGCCCTGGTGTTTTTTGTAACAAAGATAAGACCTCAGGGAGCCTGTGCACTCAGCCTGACAAAGACAGCATTGGCAGTTTAGAAATAAAAAGCAAAAGATCTTCTCCCAGGAGGGTGTGAAAATATGTAGTGAAAAACAGACGCTTATGTGCAAGAAAAGTAGGAAAGAAAGGTGCAGGCCAAAGGAGAAGCTAAGGAAGATAGTGCAAGCAGAGGTCTCTAGCCATAGTTGAGCAAGACGTGCAAGTTACCTTGGAAGCAATCCAAGTCATGGCACCAGATGACGTCGGCAGGTGAGAGGACCTTGGTCCTTGTCTTCTTAAGAGAAAAAATTCACAAAAAGACATTGTAAAGCAGGCACAAGATTTATTGGAAGCACAGTATGTGCAAAGAGAACAAAGAACCAGTTTATTTAGAGCAAAGCAAAAATATGCACCCAGAGAAGAGTGCAGGCATCCTCCCTAATGAGGAGCACACCAGAGAGGTGATTTAAATCACTTATATGGAGGGAGTTTTTCCAGGTGTTTGTTTTTCTCTGGCCAGTCATCTTGCTTCGTTTCCAACCTCTGACCTGACCCAGGGTGCTTCTCCATATGCAGGTGCATCTTTTTGCCAAGATGGATTCCAGTGCAGCAGCCTATGGGACATTGACAGCACCTATTATGGGGTAGCGCGCCTCCCTTTTTGACCCCCGAGGAGTCTTTCTGCACATGTGCAGTCAGGGAGGTCTCCTTGACCTCAGGAGTGATAGATGTGGTCATCTTATCTCTATTCTGGCAGAGCTCAGCTCCTGCCATTAGCTTTGTCCTTGAAGTGTCTAGGGAACACAAAGCTCCAATTTACTCTGCCTGACAAACTTTAACTGTTCAGCCCAGGGGCCCATCTACATCTACCTCCCAGCTCAGAACCACCAGCCAGGATCTGCCGAGAAGCCTTGTTCACGAAGCCGACAGCAGGTTTGGCTGACGTCTTAGCAAGCCTGAGAACCACAGCAGGGGCTGAGATGCATGGGCCAACTTGATCCCCTGAATTCTGGCCTGCAGAGCCTCTCCTGAGCGAGAGAGCCAGGGCTGGGTTGATCCTTGGGCCAAGTGGCTGCCTGTGGGGCGGCAGTCTGGCGACTGCTCCGAGGCAATGGGTGGTTTGGGTCGCAGACTCACCAACTCACTGTGTGATCTCTGGCAGGTTGGGACTTGCCTGTTGCGCCCCACCAGACTCCCCAGGCTCCAGGAGGGACTCTGGAGGAGAAAAGACCCCTGAAATGGTGTAACTTCTTAATACGAACTTTCTTAGCAAGTGAAAATGTACTTGTTCAGAAATCAAAGTAAATAAGCAACAAGCCTCTAATTTTTTATTTGAAACTTGTTATAATATTTCATATCAATTTGAAATTCACCTAAGGATAAGTAAGTTTTTTTTTAAAGTTCTAAATATGTAATTTCAAACTTAAACAGTATGAACTTATCACTAATAGAATTTGTACTTATTTTCCAGGCGATTAATGTGGATCTGACTCATATTGAAAATAGAATTGGTGACATTGTTAAATCAGAAAGACATGTTCAGCTAGTGTTGGGACAACTGATAGATGAGTATGTACGATATTTAAGGACACTTTCTTGTTTTCTTTTTTTGTAAGTAAATGTATACTTAAATTTAGAACAGTTGTGGCCACTTCAGCATTTTGTTTAGAACTCTTAGTGCTGATTTTCATTGTAAGGATCATTGTACTTAAAAAGTAAGTGCTTACTTGTGTGGAGTACTTGGAAATAATATAACTTTTATTTTTTTCTGTTGTTTTAAAGCGACACAAAACGTAATTTTTATCATCTTTCCTGTATGAGTTTAACTCTGAAAGCAGAATTGTTCCAAAAATATTAATGAAAATGATTGCAGAATTTTAATTGTTGAAAACAATTTCAGCATTTATTATTTGATTAACCTTACATTTAGTTAAATTGATAAGAAAATTTTCAGAATATGAGTAATGAATGGTGTTTACCTAAACATATTCATTACTTTTGAGGCATACCTTATTGCAACAGGAATTAGACATAATAGATAGAGGAAAATTATTATTCCTAATTGGGTTTTTCCTTTTTTTTTTTTAAACTATTAGGAACTATTTGGATCGGTTAGCAGAAGAGGTAAATGATAAATTACAGGAAAGTGGTCAGGTAACCATATCCGAACTGTGTAAAACCTATGATCTTCCCGGAAACTTTCTGACACAGGTATTTTTTTCTTAATACTATAATATGTCTTTTCAGATAAATAAAAGAATTTTAATGGGAGGGAAGAAACTATACCTTCTTACCATTAATTGATTTTTTGCAAGTGTTTGACTACTGATGTTCTAACAATATATTTGGGGAATACTTAAACATTGATGGCTCTGATGAGATTGTTTAGACGTGATTGTAATCTTCCTGAACCCAGAGACACCCTAAACTTAAGTAGACTTAAGTTCTAGGCCTGCTTTGATGCAGTAGCAGGTATACCATAAGCATATAGGTTTATTTAATGTTCTGATAACAACTGTACAAAACTTTAACCAGGGTATCATCAGTTCTGATTGCCTAGTTATATTTTAAGAAATATTTTAAGAAATAACTGATGAAGACTATAATTTAGAAGGGGTGCTACTGGCATCTTGTGTGGTAAAGGTCAAGGCTGATGCTAAACATCCTGCAGTGCACAGAACATCCCTTCCCAACAAAGAATTTTCTTGCCCAAAATGTAAGTAGTACCAACATATTTTGATGTCACCTTTTTTCCTCTAAACTGTCAGTGTGACAGGAAGAAGAACCAAGGAGTCACTTATATTCTCTTCATTTTTGGTACTTGTGTCAATACTCAAATCAGATATCTTGATTTATAGTGTAATAACAATGCTACCTGAAAATAGAGGCTAGTTCCCTGTTTGTTTTTTCTTAAAATGGTTTGACATTTTAGAATTATAGAAGTCCATTTGGTACAGTGGAAAGTGCATGGGCTTTGGAGTTAAACAGACCTTGATTTGAATTCTGGCTATGCCACTGCTTAGTTATTCAGTGTCAGGAAAATTATTTCATGTCTTTTGTGCTTCCAGTTACATATCTGAAAATGGGAATAATTGTCTCTTTCATAGATCTCAGTGAGGCTATATTCATGATATATCTACTGAAATGGCTGGCACAGTGGAAGTACTCAATAAATGATGGTTTTGTTTTGTATTTACTGCAACAAATAAGGGAAAAGCCAAATCTCTTTTTAGGTATACTTTAACTTAACAAACCATAATTGCATGAGATTAATTTATAATACAACAGATTTACTCACTCATTTTAGCCGAGTGATTTCTTCTAATTGCATCTAAAATACCATTGAGGGCATAGATCTGAAATACAAAGCATTTCAGGAGCCTAAGCTCCTGAGCAAATGTATGTAAATCACAGAAGATAAAATCGGCAAATATATGTAAATCACAGAAGGTAAAAAAAAAAAAAATTTAGACACTTAAATAAAAGTATCAGAACAGATTCAAATGATTTCTTATAAAATTGTGCTACTGATAAATTTTAGAAATATATATAGTTTCTTAATAGTTTCCAGTTTTAATTTTTCTCAGAATCACAGGCAGTATTCTAAAAGCTCATTAAGAAGTTGTTTGGAAAGCATTTTTCTGTACCATAAAAGTGTCAGCCAGCTGACCTGAGTAGATTTAACTTGTCCTGGGAAGGCAAATATGTCCAGGCTTATTTTATATGTACCTGATACCAGTCATAGTGTAGCTGTGGAAAAATACTCTCTTGAGATTACCAAGAAATCAGGTTGTCTGTCAGTATAGATTTCTGGACACAGTTTGTTAATATTTGCATCACAGAAGATAACTTTTCAGGTCTTATGTTTCCCTAGGTCACAGAATCTTGGAATAACATTTATTTCTCTCTGTTAGTGTTAGAAGCTCCATATAGGATCCTCTCCAAGACCCATGTATATGTCTTGGCTGTCTATGTGTCAGACTGCCTGTATCTAGAAAATTGGTTAATCAATCTCTTTTATTTTACCATAGAAATAGGCCTTATTTTAGCATGTAGCTGAGCCTTTTAACATTCAACTATTTGATTTATTCGATTCTTGTCTCTGCCATAAGATTATGAAGTTTCCTAGATCCTAAGTCTTCATTTTACCTTATATATCTTGTTAATTCATGCTTGCTGAAATTATTCAGTCATATGATTAATACAGCATCAGCATGCAACATGACGCTAGTAAGACTGTACAAATGTAAATGTGTAATTTTCTTTCAAATTAACAAGAATTTTCATCCATCTTTACCCTCAGGCGCTAACTCAGCGACTAGGTAGAATTATTAACGGACACATTGATCTTGATAACAGAGGAGTAATATTTACTGAAGCTTTTGTAGCTAGACATAAAGCACGCATCCGTGGGTTGTTCAGTGCTATTACCCGGTAAGCATATTTTAAATTATGTATATTTTTACATTTGTTTGATTATTGTTTGCTTTTTTTTTTTAAAGCAGAATCTCATTCAGGCCCCTAGTTTATTAAATAGACAGAGGGCAGCTTCTGTGAAATAGGAATGGGGATTCCAGAGCCCTAGAATGTGGCCACACTCTCTCCAACGCACATCTCCTTTACTTGCCTACCTTCACCATCCTTATGACCCCAGATGTACTTCTGCAGAACACCCAGATCATATATAAAGTCACCCTGGGATCATGGAAAGAGTATGCAGTCAGAAGTCCTTGGGTCATATCCCTATCACATAGTAACCTTGTGACCTTGAGTAGATAAGTCAGTCAGTCACCTAACTTCTTTGGGCCGCAGACGGGGCTGGATGACTTTAGAACTTTTTTTTTTTACTAAATAACATTCTAGAATTCTAATGAATAACAATTTTACTTTCAAAATCACTTGAACTTAATGTTTGGGCCCTGTGTAATAAACTCCAGTGTGGAATTAAGAAAAACTACATTCTCAATTCTCTCTTTTCTCCTGTGTCATTTAGTTTATCTCAGTGGTTTTTGGGTCCCACCAACATTTAAATGTCCAGATTTCTCCATTTTAAAACAATCAAACCTCTCTCAACCCCATCCACTCCCTTTACTATCTTGTTTATTCCTTTCCTTAAAGTGAACCTTCTCGAATTGATGTCTACAGTTACTATCTCAGTTTTCTTACCTTTATTCACTTCTCAACTCACCCACCTGGCTTCTACAACTTACGTAGCAATGATGTCAGTATCATTAAATTTAATGGGTATTTCCTGTCCTTGTTTTACTTTATAGCACCATTTAACCCCAATTACGGCTTCCTTCTTGAAATGTTCTCATCTCTCTTTTTTTTTTTTTTTTCTTAACACTATACTTTCCTGGTTTCTTTTTACCCCTTTTGGCTGTACCTTATTAGGCTGTACCTTTTCTGGCTCTTCCTCCTTTCATGAGCCTTGAAAGTTTTGTTTCAGGCCATCTTTTCTTCTCAGTCCTGTACTGTCTGCCTAGGTGCTTTTACTTTTCTTCTAAGTTTCAGACTCACACTATCTGTACAGCATCTCTGTTGAAGTGTTTTATTATAAGTGCCTCAAATTCAGCATATTTAAAATAACTCACTACTGCCCCACTTTCCACCTCTTCTGAATTTATTCTTCCACTGGTGTTTCCATTACCAGTAAATATCATCATCAGGTTGGTTTTGCCAGAAAACTGGGAGTCCTTCTTTATGCCATCCTTTCTCTTACCTCCCTTTCCATAACACAACATCTTTTGAATTCATATTTTAAATATTTATGTAATCTTTACTTCTCTGACATCACCATTCTTACCACTTCAGTCCATTTTTTACCTAGACTGTTTCAGGAGCTTTCTAACAAGTCCCCCTTCTTCTACTCTTACTACTTTTCAGGACATTTTTTCGTGGAAGCCACAGTGATTTCTTTTTGTCATTCAACAAATCAAAAGCACTCATTGAACACCTAATACATTCAGGGCCCTGGTGGAACAAAAGACTAAAAGGATAGAAGAGAGAGCTTGCAATCTAATGCAACAGTTTTCTTTCTCTCTTTCTTCCTTTTTTTATCTCACACTTACAGAAAAGTTGCTAGAGAACCTTTTTGTTTTTTAATTGTCACATTTGAGAGAAAGTGGCTGACATGATGTCCCATAATCACACTTTAGTCTGTATTTCCTACAAACAAGGGCAACGTCCTATAGAACTACAATAAAAACATCAAAATCAGAAAATTGACTGTGATCCATTACTACCATCCAGTCCTTGGATCCCATTCATGTTTTACCAGTTGTTCCAATAATATTCTTTATACAAAAAGGATCCAGTTCAGAATCACATAGTGCATTTAATTGTCATGTCATGTCTCCTTAGTCACTGGAACACTTACCTTACTTTCATGACCTTGACACTTGAAGATCACAGGCCAGTTATTTCATAGAATATTAAATCTTTTCTTTCTGCTACTTTGTCATATTTATATTCAGGTTATGCATCTTTGGCAGGAATATCACAAAAGTGATTATATGTTCTTGTCATTGAACCCTACCAGGTGGCATACAATTTAGATTTTTCCAGTTACTGATGAGGTGCACTGTGACTTCTTAATAAGGAGATATCTGCTAGGCTTCTCATAAAGATTCTTGTTTCCCTTTATAATTAAGTATTTATGGGGAGGGCAGTTTGAGATCATGTGAGTTACCCTGTTTTTCATCAAATTTTCAGTTTATTCATTTATTAAATCACTGTGGACTTATGGTTTTCTATATTATTCATTGGATTATAATCTATTGTTACCATTATTTAGATTTTCAAATTGGCTCTGATTTAGCTAGTGGAAGGCCTTTCAAGCTGGCTTCTGTATCCTTTTGACGTGTCCCCATCATTCTTCCAACACTTCTTTCTGGCGCAACAAGAAGTTCCAGGCTCAGTTCATACTTTACCTGTTCCAACCTTGGAATCAGCCATTTCTCCAATGAGCCCTGGTTCCTTTTAGTAGAGTATAGTATTTAGAAACCAAGATCTGGACACTAGATTGTTTATTGCTGTTTGGTTGTTCCTACTCCCAAGCCCTCTCAGCAGACAAGCTAAGGTATACACGTTACACAATTGTATACACCCCCCTATATATCTATATTTTTGTATTTTTGTGTATCAGGAACCATGAGTTCACACTGATACCTCCAACACTCTAAGTCTTGTTCTAGTTGCCTCCTTTTCCATAATTGTAACTCCCTTCTCTGTCCATGAGAAACCTAGCTCCCATTATCCTTAATGTATTTACTTATTTGATTAATTCCCCTTTATGTGACTGATCTCCCATTTGCTGCTACAGCTCTCTTCCCTATGTGGATGTCTGCTTTACATAGGCTCTGACAGATTCCACCAGATCACCCTTCTAACACAAGAACAGTAGTTTTTTCCAGGAGAGGAACTGAGTAGCTGAGTGATAGGAATGGAGGGGGACTCCGTTTTGTAACTTTTTTGTACCCTGAACGTTTATCACTTAGTCAAAAAAACAAAAAAAAAACTAAAAGTGTATTTTTCCTATTAACAAATATTTATCCTTTTTCTTTGACTAGTTTTTGTGGTGAGTGTAGTTATCATCTGGTTCAGCAAATAATATTTTCCTGACTCATAGTAGCCCTGAGTTTCTCTATATGGAGGTATTATCAAACCATGAGAGCAAAAACAAATTTTGAGCCACAAAAGATGTTGCTAGGTTGTGTGGCTTCTAGATAGTTCCAATTAAGGTAATGTATCTTCATATTTGCCTCTTAAATACAAGGAACCAACTCAGTTTTCTGGTCTAACTTCAGAGAGAAGACCTGCATCTCTGATTGAAAAGGGTTTATGTTTATTGTTACTATGGGTAGCCAGAAAGAAGAGCAGGAAGTAGTTAGAAGAATACTAAGCTACATTGTATTCCAGATTGAAATAATTCAGCAGCTAAGTTTCATTGTACAAAAAAAGCTAGAAAGTTTGTGCAATCCAATTAAACTTTTATTGAACACCCACAGTAAGTTATGCACCCAGCAGTTTTAAGATAAAGTTCTTCAAGATGCCCTCTGCATTTTTGTAGGAATGTGCTCAGGTAGAAAGGAACAGAAAACAAAAAACATGAGAAGGTTGTAATAAGATAAACAGGAGAGCAAACTTCACGTAATTGGACCTAATTGGTCCGGGGTGGGGGGTGGGGGGCTCTAGATAACTCAACTGAAAATTTTAGGTAAAATAATTTAATACAAACCAAATTGATCTATATAGGAATTTGCTAAAAATAATAGTTTAGTCAAAAATCCCCAAACACAGCGGTTTTAAGTATTAATTCATATTTAGACAACTGTTTCTGCTCTCCCAGGTTTGTCATAGGGAAAATTTATAACATTTCAAATAACAAGAGAGAATCAAGTAGTTAGAATAACGTAAAAGTCTTTTAGTTATATGTGTAAGAATAAAAACACAGACTAAACCTAAACCAGAGAACTGGTATAATTGGCTTAAAATGAATAGGGATGAAAAAATTGGAGTCAGAAAAAAGTCTAGACCTTTTTTTTCAATAGTTTCCTTTACTTAAAATAAATTGTAATTATTATAAAAGAAAAGCATTCACAGGGATCTATCCAAAAGAAATGAAAACATATCTCTGCACAAAGGCATGAAACAAATCTTCATAGCAGCATTATTCATAATAGCCCCAAACTGGAAATAATCCAGGTGTCCATCAACTGACAAATGGATACAAACAACAAAATATGGTATATCCATACACCAGTATGCTATTCAGCAACAAAAAGGAGTGAATACTGATCTGTGCTTTATTATGCATGAACCTCAAAGACATGCTAAGTAAAAGAAGCTGGACACAAGAGACCACATACTGATTCCATTTATAAGAAATCTCTAGAAAAGCACATTTGTAGAGGCAGAAAGCAGATCGGTGGTTCCCTAGGTCTACGGGTGGCAACAGGAATTAACTGCAAATATCTGGGAAGGAACTTTTTGGGTGATGGAAACCTTCTAAAACTGGATTGTGGTGTTGGTTGCTCAGTTCTATTAATTTATTGAGATTGTTGAATTGTATACTTAGAATTGGTTAGATTTATATGTAAATTTTGTATATCTCATTAAAGCTGTTCAAAAAAAAAAAAGAAATGGGGCTTCCCTGGTGGCACAGTGGTTGAGAGTCCGCCTGCCAATGCAGGGGACACGGGTTCGTGCCCTGGTCCAGGAAGATCCCACATGCCGTGGAGCGGCTGGGCCCGTAAGCCATGGCCACTGAGCCTGCGTGTCCAGAGCCTGTGCTCCGCAACAGGAGAGGCCACAACAGTGAGAGGCCTGCGTACCGCAAAAACAAAACAAACAAACAAAGAAATGTATAATCATTATAGAAAAGACTGATAAGCAAAAGAGAAATTAAAGTGGATTTCTCCCAGTCATACACCCTAACTGGAATACAGCATTCAGTTTCCTTTCAATATGTTCGTGATCTCATTTTTCTTCAGAAATGGAATCATATAACATTCACTGACTTCCCAGGTGAGGGGAGCCTCACAGACAGAAAAAATAGAATGAACAAGAAATTAACATACAATAAAGGGCAAGACAGATAGTCAAGAGTCACCAAATTTGAGGTGAAATTTTGGTGGGAAAGCAAATTGATCACAGAATGGGAAGACAGATCAATTACCTGGTATTTCAATAGCATAATTCTGCTTAAGGATGTAAAATTTGGTGCAGTTTTTTTTTTTTTAGTTGATTTACAGTGTTGTGTTGGTTTCTGGTGTTCAGCAAGCAATTCAGTTATATATGTGTATATATATTTTTCTTCATGTTCTTTTCCATTATACTTTATTATAGGATACTGAATATAGTTCCCTGTACTATACAGTAGGACCTTCTTGTTTATCTATTTTATATATAGTAGTTTGTATCTGCTAATCCCAAACTTCTGATTTATCCCTCCCCCACCCCTTTTCCCCTTTGATAACCATAAGTTTTCTATGTCTGAGTCTTTCTGTTTTGTAAATAAGATCATTTGTATCATAGTTTAGATTCCATATGTAAGTGATGTCATATGGCATTTGTCTTTCTCTGACTTCACTTTGTATGATAATCTCTAGGTCCATCCATGTTGCTGCAAATTGCAACATTTGACTCTTTTTTATGGCTGAGTAATATTCTATTGTGTGTGTGTATATATATATATATATCACATCTTTATCCATTCATCTGTTGATGGACACTTAGATTGCTTTCACATCTTGGCTATTATTAATAGTGCTCCTATGAACATTGGGGTGTGTGTATCTTTTAAAATTAGAGTTTTTGTCTTTTCTGGATATATGCCCAGGAGTGAGATTGCTGGATCAAAAGGTAGCTCTATTTTTAGTTTTTTAAGGAAACTCCATACTGTTTTCCGCAGTGGCTGCACCAGTTTACATTCCCACCAACAGTGTAGGAGGGTTCCCTTTTCTCCACACCCTTTCCAGCATTTATTATTTGTAGACTTTTTGATGATGGCTATTCTGACCCATGTGAGGTGATACCTCATTGTAGTTTTGATTTGCATTTCTCTAATAATTAGTGATGTTGACCATCTTTTCGTGTGCCTATTGGCCATCTTTATGTCGTCTTTGGAGAAATGTCTATTTAGGTCTTCTGTCCATTTTTGATTGGGTTGTTTGGTGTTTTTTGTTTTTTTTTTAAATTGAGCTATATAAACTGTATATTTTGGAAATAACTCCTTGTTGGTCACATTGCTTGCAGACATTTTCTCCCAGTACGTAGGTTGTCTTTTCATTTTGTTTATGGTTTCCTTTGCTGTGCCAAAGCTTATCAGTTTGATTTGGTCCCATTTGGTTATTTTTGCTTTTATTTCTGTTACCTTGGGAGGCTGATCTAAGAAAACATTGCTACAATTTATGTCAGATAATGTTTTGCCAATGTTCTCTTCTAGGTGTTTTATGGTGTCATGTCTTATATTTAAGTCTTTAAGCCATTTTTGAGTTTATTTTTGTGTATGGTATGAGGGAGTGTTCTACCTTCATTGATTTACATGTGGCTGCCCAGCTTTCCCAGCCCACTTGCTGAAGAGACTGTCTTTTCCCCATTGTATATTCTTGCCTCCTTTGTCGAAGATTAATTGACCATAGGGGTGTGTGGGTTTATTTCTGGGCTCTGTTTGTCTTCTGTTATTGTTGTTTTTGGCCGTGTGGCTTGCGGGATCTTAGTTCCCTGACCGAGGATTGAACCTGTGCCCTTGTCAGTGAAAGCACAGAGTCCTAACCACTGGACCACCAGGGAATTCCCTGGGCTGTCTTTTCTGTTGCATTGATCCATGTGTCTGTTTTTGTGCCAGTACCATGCTGTTTTGATTACTGTAGCTTTGTAGTATTGTCTGAAGTCAAGGAGGGTTATGCCTCCTGCTTTGTTCTTTTTCCTCAGGATCGCTTTGGCGATTCTGGGTCTTTTATAGTTCCATATAAATTTTAGGATTATTTGTTCTAGTTCTGTGGAAAATGTCATGGGTAATTTGATAGGGATTCCATTAAATCTGTAGATTGCTTTGGGTAGTATTAATATTTTAACAATATTAATTCTTCCAATCCAAAAGCATGAGATATCTTTCCATTTCTTTGAATCATCTTCAGTTTCCTTTGTTAATGTTTTGTAGTTCTTAGCATATAAGTCTCTCACCTCCTTGATGAGGTTTATTCCTAAGTATATCTTTTTTTGATGCAGTTTTTAAAGGGAATTTTTTTTTTGCTTTGCCTTTCTGATATTTCATTGTTAGTATAAAGAAATGCAACAGATTTCTGTATGATAATCTTGTATCCTGCTACCTTGCTGAATTCATTTATCAGTTCTAGTTTTTGTGTGGCGTCTTTAGGATTTTCCATATATGGTATTATGTCATCTGCTTATAATGATAATTTTACCTCTTCCCTTCCAATTTGTGTACCTTTTATTGCTTTTTATTGTCTGATTGCTGTGGCTAGGACTTCTGATACTGTGTTGAACAGAAGTGGTGACAGTGGGCATCCTTGTAGTAAATTTCAGCGGGAATGCGTTCAGCTTTTCACCGTTGAGTATTATGTTGGCTGTGGGTTTGTCATAAATAGCTTTTATTATGTTGAGATATGTTCCCTCTGTACCCACTTTGGTAAGAGTTGTTATCCTGAGTGGATGTTGAATTTTGTCAAATGCTTTTTCTGCAGCTATCGAGATGATCATGTGGTTTTTGTCTGTTCTTTTGTTTATGTGGTGTATCCCATTGATTTGCTATGTTGAACTATCCTTGTGAACTTGGGATGAATCCCAATTGGTCGTGGTGTATGATCTTTTTTATGTGTTACCGGATTTGGTTTGCTAATGTTTTGTTGAGATTTTCTGCATCTACATTTGTCAGAGATACTGGTAATTTTCTTTTTTGGTGGTATTTTTGTTTGGTTTTGGTATCGGGATGATGGTGACTTCATAGAATGTCTTTGGGAGTGTTCCCTCCTCTTCAGTCTTTTGGAAGAGTTTGAAAAGGATCGGTATAAGTTCTTTGTATGGTTGGTAGAATTAATTCCCCCGTGTAGCCATTCCGTCCTGGACTTCTGTTTGCAGGGAGTTTTTTTAATTACAGATTCTGTTTCACTTCTAGTGATCATTCTGTTCAAATTAATTTGTTTCTTAATTCCGTTTTGGAGGACTGTATGTTTCTAGAAACTTGTCCATTTCTTCTGGGTTGTCCAATTTGATGGCATATAATTGTTCATAGTATTCTCTTATAGTTTTTGTATTTCTGTGGTATCAGTTGTTATTTCTTCTCTTTCATTTCTTATTTCATTTAGTTCTCTCTTTTCTTCTTGGTGAGCCTGGCCAGAGGTCTGTAGGTTTTGTTTACCCTTTGAAAGAACCAGCTCTTGATTTTATTGATTTCTTTTTTTTTTAATTGCAGTATAGATTTACAGTGGTGTGTTTCAGGTGTACAGCAAAGTGATTCAGTTACATGTATGTATAGTATATGTGTGTGTATATATATTTTTCAGATTCTTTTCCCTTATAGATTATTACAAAATATTGAGTATAGTTCCCTGTGGTATACAGTATGTCCTTGTTGTTTATCTATTGATATTTTATGTATAGTAGTATGTATATGTTAATTCCAAGTTCCTCATTTATCCCTCCCTCCTACCTTTCCCCTTTGGTGACTATAAGTTTGTTTTCTATGCCTGTGGGTCTATTTCTGTTTTGTAAATAAGTTTATTTGTATCATTTTTTTTTTTTAGATTCTACATATAAGCAATATCGTATGATATTTGTCTTTTTTGGCTTATTTCACTTAGTATGATAATCTCTAGTTCCATCCATGTTGCTGCAAATGGCATTATTTCATTTTTCTTATGGCTGAGTAATATCCAATTGCGTGTGTGGGTGTGTATGTATATCTGTCACATCTTCTTTATCCATTCATCTATCAATGGACATTTAGGTGGCTTCCATGTCTTGTGTATTGTAAATAGTGCTCTAGTGAACATTGGGATGCATGTATCTTTTTGAATTATAGTTTTGTCCAGTTATATGCCCAGGAGTGGGATTACAGGATCATATGGTAGCTCTAGTTTTAGTTTTTTTAAGGAACCTCCATATTGTTCTCCATAGTGCCTGTACAGATTTACATTCTCACCAACAGTGTAGGAGGGTTCCTTTTTCTCCATACCCTCTTCAGCATTGTTGGTAGACGTTTTTGATGATGGTCATTCTGACTGGTGTCAGGTGATACCTCATGGTAATTTTGATTTGCATTTTTCTAATAATTGGCATTGTTGAGCGTTTTTTTATCTGTATTGGCCATCTGTATGTCTTTGGAGAAGTATCTGTTTAGATCTTCTACCTGCTTTTTGATTGGGTTGTTTGTGTCTATTTTTTTAAATCTCTTTTATTTATTCCCTCTCTGATCTTCATTATTTCCTTTCTTTTTCTGACTTTAGGTTTTGTTTTTTTCTTTTAATTCTTTTAGGTGGTAGGTTAGGTTGTTTATTTGAGATTTTTCTTATTTTTTGAGGAAGGCCTGTATTGCTGTGAACTTCCCTCTAAGGACTGCTTTTGCTGCATGCCATAGATTTTGTATGGTTGTGTTTTCATTGTCAGTTGTCTCAAGGTATTTTTAAATTTCCTCTTTGATTTCATCTTGACCCATTGTTTTTTTAGTAGCAGTTGTTTAGTCTCCATGTAATCGTTTTTTTTCTTGTTTTTCTTTCTGTGGTTGATTTCTAGTTTCATGCTGTTGTGGTCAGAAAAGATACTTGAAATAATGTCTATCCTCTTCAATTTGTTGAGGTGTGTTTTGTGTCCTTGTATGTGGTCAGTCCTAGAGAATGTTCCATGTGCACTTGAAAACAGTGTGTATTCTGGTTTTATTGGATGTAATGCCCTGAAAATATCAATTAAGTCTAACTATTCTAATGTGTCATTTAGGATCTCTGTTGCATTATTGATTTTCTGTCTGGAAGATCTATCCATTGATGTGAGTCTGGTGTTAAAGTCTCCTACTATTAGTATTTGTTTTATGTATTCAGATGCTCCTATATTGGGTGCATATATGTTAAAGAGTATAATATCTTCTCCTTGTATTGATCCTTTTATCATTATTCAGTGCCCTTGTTTATCTTTTTTTATGGTCTTTGTTTCAAAGTCTGTTTTCTCTGATATGAGTATTGCTACCCCCGCCTTCTTGTCACTTCCATTTGCATGATACATCTTTTTCTATCCCTTCACTTTCAATCTATGTGTGTCATTTGCCCTAAAGTGGGTCTTTTGTAGACAGCATGTTGTAGGCTCTTGTTTTTTAATCCAATCTGCCACTCTTTGACTTTTTTTTTTTTTTTTTTTTTTTTGCGGTACGCGGGCCTCTCACTGTTGTGGCCTCTCCCGTTGCGGAGCACAGGCTCCGGACGCGCAGGCTCAGCGGCCATGGCTCACGGGCCCAGCCGCTCCGCGGCATGTGGGATCTTCCCGGACCGGGGCACGAACCCGCGTCCCCTGCATCGGCAGGCGGACTCTCAACCACTGCGCCACCAGGGAAGCCCCACTCTTTGACTTTTGATTGGAGCATTTAGTCTATTGACATTTAAGGTAATTATTGATAGATATGTATTTGTTGCCATTTTAAACCTTGTTTTCCAGTTGATTTTGTATTTATTTGTTCCCTTCTTTTTCTTTTTGTCTTTCCTATTGTGGTTTGATGGTTTTCTTTTGTATTATGCTTTTGTTCTCTTCTTTTTGTTTTTTGTGAATCTATTGTATGTTTTTGATTTGTGATTACGCTGTTTTTCAAGTATGTTAACCCATTCCTGTATCTACTTGCTACAAACTGGTAGTCATATAGGCTCAAACACATTCTAAAAAAAAAAAATCTGTATTTTCTTACTTTTCTCCCCCATATTTTTTGATTTCGATGTCCTCTTTTGCACCTTCATGTTTATCCTTTTGCTGTTCATTGTAGTTAATATTGCTTTCACAATAATTTTTTAAAAATCTGTGTACTGGCTTATTTAAGTGATTTACTTTCCAGTTGTGATATTCTTTTTCTTTCCTACAGATTCTTGCTTCTTTTCTATTGAGAGAAGACCTTTCAATATTTCTTTTAGGATAGATTTAGTATTGCTGTATTCTTTCAGTTTTTGCTTGTCGGAGACATTCTTTCTGTCTCCTAAATGATAATCTTGCTAGGTAGAGTTTCCTAAGTTGTAGGTTTTTCCCTTTCAGGACATCGAATATATCTTGTCACTCCCTTCTGGCCTGAAACGTTTTTGTAGAGAAATCAGCTGATAGGCTTAAGTAGGTTCCCTTTGTAACTAATTCTTTTGTTTTCTCTTGCTGCCTAGAAACCTCTCTTTATCTTTTAACTTTTGTCATTTTAATTATAATATGTCCTGTTGTGGGTTTGTTTGGGTTCATCCTTTTGGGACCTTCTCTGCTTCCCATACCTGGATATCTGTTTCCTTCCTTAGGTTTGGGAAGTTTTCAGCCATAATTTCTTCCAGTACATTTTCGATCCCCTTTTCTCTTTCTTCTCCTTCTGGGATCCCTATGATGTGTAGATTGGCACACTTTATATTATCCTATAGGTCTTATATATTGCTTTCATTTTTTTTCATTTTTCTTTCTGTCTGCTGTTCTTATTGGGTAATTTCCATTATTCTTTCTTCCTAATCATTTATTCATCTGCATCATTCAGTTTGCTATTTATTGCCTTTAGCTCAGCTTTCATCTCAGCAAATGAGTTTTCTAATTTTTCTTGGTTTCTCTTTATAGTTAGTAACTAGTTCCTTGTTACAGTGATCTGCATTTCTGTTGATAGCCTTTCTTAATTCCTTCAGTAGTTTTATTACCTCCTTTTTGAACTCAGGGTCTAGTAGACTGGAGAGGTGTTTCATTTTTTGTTCTTTCAGGGGAGTTCTCTTGATCTTTCATTGCATTTGGCTCCTCTGCTTCATTTTACTTATATTTCTCTTACTGTAAGAGTTTAGGAGAAACAGTTATCTACTGTGGTCTTGGAGGGCTGTTTTTATGTCGCAGCATCCCCGTGTACCCTGCATGAATCTAATATTTTTGGTGTGAGAGCTGTTTTTAGTGTGGGGCCCTGCCACGTCTTTTCTCAGTATGTGCTGGCCATTATCCCATTGATGGGGGTGTGACTGGTGTTGTGGTGACCAGAGCCTGCAATGGATATTGAGCAGGGCATCCTTTTTGCTCTGTGGTTGTCACAGCCCTGTTGGGGACAGGGTCTGCTCACCAGTTGTTGGAGCAGAAGCCCCCAGATACATTTCTAAGCTACTGCAGTGTGAGATAGGCAAGACTGGAGTGCTCCCGCTGGGAGAAAAGCCACTGCCTGTTCCTCCACAGGAGCTGTTTGCCGGGAGGGCATCTGTGGTGTTGCCTGTCACTCGTGCAGTCTCACAAAGTATGCTCTTGTTGGCACTGCCCTGGCCCCTCCTCAATCATGGGAATGCAGGCAGTCGACCTGTGTGACCCTCGGGTGCTGTGCTCACAAAACCAGCAGCGCAGATCCACTGAAGTCAGGCACCTAAACTGTCATGGTCGCACACCTGGACCTGCCCTGGGAGCTACAGAATCAGCCCAGACCCCAGCTCCACCTCCACGTATGCATGCCCACAAAGCTTGCAGCTGCTAATGCCAGACTTGCCCCAGCCACAGGATCGCCAGTAATCTGCTTGGATGTCCCACAGGTGCTGAGCTTACAAAGCCACCAGCAGCGGCATAAATCCGCAGATTGATCAGCTGCTGGGACACAGCTCAGATTTCAGCCCCACCTCCAAGTGTGGGCAGCACTCCCGGGCTTGCATGCTCCCAGAGATCATAGAGGCAGAGCCACACCTGCTGTGAGCACGCAGAGATTGAGGCTGCTCTGGCGGGGCCTTGCCCCTCCCTTTGCTTGAGGGTCACCCCATTAACAGTGGGGCTTCTATGGCAGACCCAGGCTCAGTCCTGTGTACACCTCCTGTTGCAGCCCAAAGCATACTCCACCCCCTTCAGGCTGTCTCTGCACAGCGAATCCCAGTCCTCTCCCCAGGTCTGTCCCCTGAAGCCCAAGTTTCAGCACCTAGCCCCCATGCCCACTAGCAGACATGCGTTTGGCTGGGGAGTACAGCAAGGTGGTCAGGACCGTCTGTGCCAGCCTCTGTTCTGCCTGTGGCAGGCTGGTTGCTGCATTCTCCTCTGAGCCTCTGAAGCTGTCTTGCTGGCCTGGCTGATGTTCCAGTCAGTGAAGGCAGTTCCCAGTGTGAGGGAACCTTCCCTCTTTCACAGGTACCTCCCAGGGACGTAGATCCTGTCCCAATTCCTTTTTTTTTTTTCCTACCCAGTTAAATGGTGATCTTTCTTGCAACTTTGGTTGTATGAGATCTGCCAACATTCAGTAGGTATTCTGTGAGAATTATTCCACATGTAGATGTATTTTTGATACATTTATGGGAGGAGGTGAGCTCCACGTCCTTCTATCCCGCCATCTTGATCTGTGGTGCAATTTTTGCCTTCATTTTTTTCTTCTAAATTAATTTGTTTTTCATAAACTAATCATCCTAGTTTTTTTTAAATTCATAAGTATGTGTAACTCTATGATGAGTAAAATGTTTTTTTAATTTTTTTTCCTTTCCATAAAGGCCTACAGCAGTGAATTCTTTGATTTCAAAATATGGATTTCAGGAGCAGCTTCTTTACTGTGAGTTTGCTTTAAAGTATATATCACTTAATTAGCTGTTGAATAGACTAAATGTAAAACTTAACTAATTTTAATGTTTTTGCCTCTTTTAATCTTAAAACTTATGTAACTAAAATATTTCTAGGGGGCTTCCCTGGTGGTACAGTGGTTGAGAATCTGCCTGCCAATGCAGGGGACACGGGTTCGATCCCTGGTCTGGGAAGATCCCACGTGCCACAGAGTAACTGAGCCCCGTGTGCTAAAACTACTGAGCTTGTGCTCTAGAGCCCGCAAGCCACAACTACTGAGCCCGTGTGTTGCAACTACTGAAGCCCGCGTGCCTAGGGCCTGGGCTCTGCAACAAGAGAAGCCACTGCAATGAGAAAGAAGCCGGCACACCACAATGAAGAACAGCCCCCACTCGTGGCAACTAGAGAATCCCCGCGTGCAGCAACAAAGACCCGACACAGCCAAAAATAATTAAATAAATTTATTAAAAAATATATATTTCTGGTTGGGAAGTTTCTCTATACCAATTTTCATATACGTGTCTTGTTATACCCACCAAACATTTAGTGTTGGGTACCTCAAGGGGCGTGGAATAAAAAAAAATTGTGTATGTATAAAATACTCTGTTATGCATACGCATATAGAGATTTAAAATTTTGGGATTAAGAATAATTTTTACTTTGTTTCTTACAGATTTTTACTACATTTTCTTATGAAAGTAGTGTTTGGCTAAAAAAATTTTTACAAAAGGCTTATAGACATTAAAAATAAATTCTTAGCATTCAAACAGTACAGTAATATCTTCAAAATAATTTTGGTCCATTGACTATTTTGTGTTTTTGTGAAACTCTTATGAGATTTCGAAGGTTTTTTTTAAAGCTTGGCTGGAGTAATTTTTAAAAGCAGCGACAATCTTTCAACTCAGGTATCTGCAAATATAAAATTAAAATGAATAATGGAAAAGAAATTTAAATACAGAACCAAAAATTAATTTTTGTTCACTATATTTTTCAGAATATGGAGTTCAATTTAAATTTTTAAAGACAAATTTAAAATTAAAATGTGACGTATTTCTGAATTTCCATAATCGGAGTTGGTGAAATTTCATTATAATGTAAAGTCCTTCAAGTAATAACTGATAAATTGATAACTTTGTCTGAATTTAGCTTGGGTTTGTGTTGTACAATCACACAAAATTTAAAATTATGTGCTGCAGTCAATTGTGAAATCTAGACCTTTCTGATGTACTCTAATTTACTCAGCATTGGAATTCTGAAATTCATATGTAAACTAATTTTTATTTCTGTTAAAAGCTAACTTTCCTGAATCATTCTTTGTGCCAGACATCTTTTGACTGTTCTTGTTGGTTCACTTAGGAATAACTCCTTTCTATCTGCTTTGTCTCTTTTTAGGGGATTTTGATATTTAAAACAACAAAGTGTGTAGTCGAATGTTATGGTTTAAATAAAAATCATAAATTTGGTGTTAATGGCAGGCACTAGTAGGTGGCAGAGTTGAGGTTTGGACTTAGGCTATCTGGGTCCGTATCCATCCTCTTAACCATAGCATTATATTTCTGTTATGGGTAGGATTAAAATGTGTTCCTTCAATTTAAACAGTGGAAAAGTAATTAATTTATACAGATTTTCATGGCTTTATTTCACACTGTTGATTCTAATAGGATCCAGGTGTCTTGATTTTTCTAAATATGAGGAAATTGAACTTGGTAACACTAGTGATTGTGTATTATCTATTCTCAGAGTGTGTAATTGCCTACTTTTAATCATGAGATAAATATTGGCTTTTTTTCCCAAAATTAGACTAAAAAATTCAACATTAATATTAATTAGTTTGTATTACAGTTCAGCATCTTTAGCTAGTTACCAAAATTTCCTGAATTTATGACCTGAGTATTCTCATAAATGGCAGGAAAGTTTTGTCTAAAATATAATGTCTTTATTTAGTATGAAATTTAAATTTTAAATTGCTTTTTTAAAGGGTAAGAATAACTAAATTGTGAAATTTTAGTGTTTTACTTTTTGAGATTTTTACCTGCTCTGATTTTTTTCTGTTTGTTTGCTTTTCTTTTAAGCTGTTCTTGAGGAACTTGTTAATAGTGGACGCTTACGAGGCACTGTGGTTGGTGGGAGACAGGATAAAGCAGTGTTTGTCCCTGACATTTACTCCAGAACACAAAATACTTGGGTGGATTCTTTTCTCAGGCAGAATGGCTATCTGGGTAACTTTTTTTCTTTTTAACTAAAAATCATTTCTAATATTAAACACATTCTTAGAAAGATTGTACTAGCCCTGGGAGTACACATGTACTTTACTGTTGGCCAGCAGACTATAATGGTTCTTTTTGAGTATAAAAGTAGTCATCACACTGTAGGTTTGTGTGGGTCATGTTAACTGAGTTTAATTCCATAGTTATTGAACAGTTGTAATGTAGAAAGGCCAGAAGCCGGTATTGATTGTTACCAGCCTTCTAGTAATGTGATACTATATGTGATACTTCAGGTTCTTTTTAATTCATAAAAAGTAATTATATTTATTATATCTTGTAACTTATGAAGT
Organism: Lagenorhynchus albirostris; assembly: GCF_949774975.1. NCBI lineage: Eukaryota > Metazoa > Chordata > Mammalia > Artiodactyla > Delphinidae > Lagenorhynchus > Lagenorhynchus albirostris. The sequence goes on along the minus strand of NC_083106.1, from coordinate 60,424,726 downwards.
TGCTTGGTTTTTTAGTTACATAATCTTAGAAATATTTTATTGCTGTCAGTTTTACAGTGTTCATTTTTATTAGTTATCCAGTACTTCAGAAACATAGAAGTTATTCTAAATTTTGTTTCTGAGGTTCCATCATTTGGATAAAGTAGACTAATTGAATTTAATCATTAAAACATATATATATATATGTTTTATATATATATATATATATAAAAAACATATATAGCATATATATATAAAACTCAGTTTGATCAATTTCATAACCGAAGTCAAACTATGTAAGGGATCAGTTACCTATAAATAAGTCATTAGTGTTCAGTTTAAATGTGTGCTAGAATGAATACTGGCTTGGCTTATGTTTTCTTGACTTTCTACAATGTGCCTTCTCAGTTTCTTCAGCCAAGGACTTGGATTAGAATTTTGTTGTAATTAATTTCCTTAAATATTATTATTTGAGGACAGAGGGTGCATGGTAGATATCTCTTAATAACTTTAATGGCTGCAAATTTAAGTCTTAAATTTTTTACTTTTGTTTTATATGCTAAATCTTTTACTAGTGTAAATTAGACTAGAGATTGCTTTGTCCTCAGTTGTCTAATGAAACATTTGAAAAATAAGTTCCATTCCTTTAGTTAACTATAATCAAAATTCCAGTTTTTGTTTCTCTACTTAAATCATTACATTCCGTTATCCTCATTTCTACTTTTATTGCTCTTTAGTCCTCATGTTTCCCTTTGACCCCTCAATTGGAGAGAGATAAAGCTGAATTAATGAAGTACTTGAACCAATTTTTCTACAAATATGTTTAGTAATAAAAATTTGGGAAGGTAACATAACCAGGGAATAGGCTATGGTACACTTCCATGTTTTATTCTTAAAAAACTCTATTAGTATACAGCGCATTCACAAAGAATAGATTTTGGTAGAACTTAACTTTTTCTGAGGTTTCTAAAAGGTGTGAATAATGATTCTATTCCAACCTCGTGATGTATTTCTAGAATTTGATGCTTTGTCCAGACTTGGAATCCCAGATGCTGTGAGCTACATAAAGAAAAGATATAAGACTACACAACTCTTATTTTTGAAAGCAGCTTGTGTTGGTCAAGAACTTGTGGATCAGGTGGAAGCATCAGTAGAGGAAGCCATCAGCTCTGGAACATGGGTTGATATTGCAGTATGTTTTATCTTCTTAATTTTCCTTTAAACTAGTGACAACTGATACTTCACTAGTATATGGCCATTTTAAGAATTAGGATGTAGCTTTCAGGAAGGATACTTTCATGGTTGGTGGGGGGAGGAGGGGTATTAATGAAAATGTTAATTTCAGATAGTAGAAAGAGCTAAGAAGAAATGTATTTTGGAGGCAAAGTTATCAGGACTTGAAGTTGGAATGTTTGTGAGTTTTTGAGAGGAACTCAGTGTGACTTATAGGTTTGGGGCCTGATCAACTGAACGGAGAGTGGTTCCATTAATTGAGATGGGGGAGCAATGGGGAAGAGAAGATGGGAGCTGGGAGTCTGGGGGCAGGAGGCGCAAACCACGTTGTTTTGAACAGGACATGTTAAAATATGAGATACCTGTTAGGTATATGAGTTGGGGGAGGTTAGGGAAGCAGTAGCATATGTGATTTCAGAGTTCGGAGTGAGGATAAAGTAGAAATACAATTTGGGAGGTTGTCAGCATATAGAGGGTTTTGAAACCATTGGACTTATTAACAAGATGACTTAGGGAGAGAATACATATAACAAATGGTTTATCTGTATTATATTGCATTTATACTTTGTTTTCATTTTGTTTGTAATTCTAGCCTCTGTTACCCAGTTCCTTATCAGTGGAAGATGCTGCAATATTGCTTCAGCATGTGATGAGGGCACTCAGCAAACAGGCTTTAGCTGTAGTCTTTAGCGATACTATTGTAGTCAGTGAAAAATTTATAAATGATTGTACAGAACTGTTCAGTGACCTGATGCACCAAAAAGCTGAAAAGGTATGCCAAATTTCCTTTCACCTACTAATTTTAACAGTACTTTCACATTAGAATCATCTGATGACTTTTGAAAAATGAGGTAAGCAGTATACCCAAAACTGAACACTGTGTTGTTTCATACGTTATTTTCCTTCAATGCATCATTCCTTTTTATTTCCTCTCCTGGATTTGTTTTTCTCCTTCTTCATTCCCATCAGAACATAGAAGTTAGAACTTAGGAAGCTGCTTTTATAAATTGAAATCTTACAAATGAAATTATATATTTCACACTTAAGTCACCTGAGGGTATTGGTCCAACATTAAAATCCATAAAAATGATACCTGTGGATTATATGCATAAATGTATAGTATATTTATCAATCAGTACACATTATATTTACTAAATCTAGCAAAGCCTCATAATTTGACCTATTTGGGATATACCAACGGGATAACTTATTGAGGAAAGAAATTGTTACTATTAAAATTGATTAGTTCCTCAGAGCAACTGCTATGGAAGTGTTTAGAAGCAGAGGTCATGCCAGGTCTGCTTTAATGACTGTTCAATTCATATTTCTGGTTAGCAGCACCCTCATTATAAAGCTTGCTCACAAAATAGGTAGAAAAAGCCCATTTATATCTCAGACTGTTAATAAATTCATGAGGGCTTATTAAATATATAAATTATATTTATCTATATTCCTTTTAAGCTCCTTAATAGTCTTAAAAATGATATAACTTTTCTACCTTTGGCCTGCAAAGCATCAGAGAGGAGTAAAAAGTACACAGGATTGATATCAGTAAACCTGAGTTCTAATTTCAACTTGTTTACTCTGTTTGCCTTTGACAAACAGACTTCCAGTTTCCTCATCTTCATAGAAAAGGATGGTGATGCCCACTCTCACAAGGATAAATATAAATTAAGGAGCAATGTAAATAAAATGTTTAGTACATGTTAGCTACCAGTTACTAAATGACTACATTATTATTTTCATTTGAGACCCTTTACTAAAATAAAAATTTTACACAATCATTGATTTTTTTTTTTTCTTGTGCTCCTCCCTCCAACCACAAAAATAAATTCAGGAAAAAAAAAACTGATTTTTTGTTTGAACTGTTAACATTCTTAACATTTCTTTGCAAAACTGAAAAGGAAATATTTTTAATGTGAAAATGTATGTTTGTCACTACAGATTTAGAACTCTTTCCCATGATAAAGAATCAGTTTCTGAAATTGGAAATAGTTCATTGTTCCTAACATAAATTTATAAAAAGCAAAGATGAAGAATGAGTCCAGAGGGGAAAAAAGTTCACATGCCTAAGTATGCAACTCATATGTGATCATTATGGTGGGGTGGGGATGGAGATTTCATTATCTTTCTAGTAATCTCAGGTATCCAAGTGGCACTGGACCTTGGGAGTCTTAAAAAGAGAGGTAGCAAGGATCATCCGTTAAGCAGTGCTAAAATTAGCCAATAACAGTTGAAGAGGATTACATCTGATGCTGTGTGATCAGCTGTTCAGTGATAGGATAAGATTTCTCATTAGCTGGTAATAAATACAAAAAGTCAAGAACAGCAAGGGAGGAGACTTATTTGGGGCCTGGAGAAACAATCTCAGAGTGGCAGCTGAGACAAAGCTCTATAGTTCTTAGCAATGAAACCAAACAAGAACAGTTAGGATGTGAGTATAAACAACTTTTATTTTATGCTTTTTGTAATGTTATATATTGTTGCCTACAAAAAATAAGCATGTTTTATTCCAGGAAATGAAAAATAATCCTGTTCATTTAATCACTGAAGAAGATCTGAAACAAGTCTCCATTTTAGAAAGCGTTAATACAAGTAAAAAGGATAAAAAAGATGAACGAAGGAGGAAAGCAACAGGTAACAAATTATTATTAACAAGATTCAAGATGAGTTTATTTGTTGCAGTGAACTTTGCACTTATCAGACCTTTTGAAAGGCCTTTTATTGGTTGATTCACCTTTAACTTAATATTAACCAAATCTTTTGCTAGTGAATTAACTTTTAATTATGAAAATATTGGTGATTATTTAGTTTCATAAGCTATCCTGTCCTCATTCTTTATGTTCCTGCTCCAGTAGCTTTTCTTTTCTTTCTTGATTCTCAAATTTTGCAAGTTTGTGTTCACCTCAAGGCCTTTGCACAAGCTGTTCCCTCCCAAGCTTCAAGTAACTGTTTCCTTCTTGTCATTAAGAGCTCACCTTTAAATGTCAGTTCCTCACAGAGGCCTCCCTAACCACCCAGAATAGTATATACAGTCCCTCTCCATCGGATTATCCTCCCAGGTTTTTTTTACAGCACTTTTATCACTGTGATGTCTTTTATCGTTTGGGAGTCTGCTCCATCTCATTTATTGTTTCCCTAGTACTCAGAGCACTCCTTGGCATATTTTAAGTGCTCCATAAATATTTATTGAGTGAATGAATTTCCCAAGGACTTTTAAAAATTCTTTTAATTTAGAGTCACTGGAAATTATCCTAGGTAGCACTGGCATACTAGTAACTTGCATTTGGAAATTAACATGTATTTTCCATACTTTTTATAGTAGGAATAATTTTATTAGTGCTGTATCAGGGTTAAAGAAATTAGATATTCAACATATTTCATTACTAAATACAGCTATATTAAACACGTTATAAAAACTTCATTTGCTGTGGGAATTCACTATATCTTTGAGATTCCTTCCTCTTCAAAAACCTTTTTCTACAAAGTCTTTCAATAATATTTTGAAATTTCTGTTCTAGGAAAACTACATAGTAAATTACCACAATAAATCAATAATATTCATAAGCATGCATATTTTGTTATTTTAAGATATAATTATAAATCCACCTTAATTGATTGCACTTACGTCAGTAAAACTAGTCTGTTTTATATCCTTCTAAAAATTCAGGTTCATCTGGTGTTTTGTTCTGATAGTGCTGTTGTTTTATAATAGTTTAATTACAGTTCATGGAATAATGTCAAACAAGAACATCTTTCCCATAAGAAACTTATTACCAAATGTAAAAGATACATTCACTTTAAACTTGTGCTTTTGAAAGTTGTGTTTTTCTATCATGAAAGCAATAGAACTTATAGAATATGATGAAGTCTAATGGAATTCTTAGAGTTTAGAAAAAGATCTTTGTCTATATAAATCATTTTATTGAAGAAATGAATCTTTTATGGAGAAATGTATTTTCAATATTTTTCAGTGTTACAGTTCCATTACTAAAGTATCCTATTTTGTTGAATAGATATTTTAAATGTAAATATATAATAGAGAAATACCTCGGTAACAATTTTACTTTTATTTACAGTGTTTTAGTTTCATAGTTTGTATTTTTTTAGTCATTTAGCCAGTAGGTGATTGATAACTGTATTTTTCTACTTAATTTAATATTTATGGTCAACATTTATTGAGCCCCTGTTATGTGTCAAGCATTGCCTTAACCTCAAGTATGCAGACGTTAGTGAGATGTTCTCCCTACTGTCAAGAAGTTATCTTTTTGGGCGGCGGGAGAGTCAGGATGTCTCCTGTAAACCTGGGGAATTATCTTTAAATCAAAAAGACAAAACCAAATTTGTGAGGTACTGTAGTTGGGGATGTTAATGAGGCTGTGGTAACAGAGATAAGCAAATTAGGGCACTTTTGAAAAAGGTAGAAGAGGAGGTAAAGGAATGGGTTTGGCCAGGAAAAAGTCAGTCAAAGTTGCAGAAAATAGATGTCATTAGAGAAACAGGAAGAGACTGCATTTAGAGCAGGCAGGTTATCTAAGTGAGTCGCTCAAATTCAAGAGATTTCATATCTTATTAATTTTTACTGATTGAGTTTACAAAACTTGGCTTTATTTTTCTACTGTAAAGTTAAATACAACAATGTATTGTCATTATTTCTAAAAACAGTATTTAGTTAGGTAATACTAACTAATGTCGTTTTCCACCAGAGGGCAGTGGAAGTGTGAGAGGAGGAGGTGGCGGCAATGCCAGAGAGTACAGAATTAAAAAAATCAAGAAGAGAGGGAGAAAAGATGACAACAGTGATGATGAGTCATCTCACACAGGTGTGTAGCTTATTTCACTCTTCCTTTGTATGTGCATGATTTTTTTTAACATTTTCTTAAGATGCATACACTTAGGTGTCTATGCTTAAAGGAAGTCCTTGCTTTGCAGAGTTTCAGTGAGCACAGATTTCACAGTTAGTTAAATAACACCAGAATCCCAACAACACAGTTCATATTTCAGTTACCAGGGTATGTTAACTGTAATTGCATAAAGTACAAACTTTGTTGCTGGCTCCTTAGTCTACAGATCAGCACGTAAATAACAGATGTGCATCATGATCTGTCACAATCACATCACTTATTTCCAAGTTTTTCAGAGGCAGATCACTGTGCATCTCTTATTCACTTTATGCATAGAAAACACAGCATGTAGTTGTGTTGACTTCTTGTCCCCCAGTGATAAATCCATATGACATTTTACAAAAATGGATAATCAAAAGAGGGAATTGGGCCAACAAAGATAAATGTGCAGCAAAGGAAAAGTCATAACCCTGGAAATAAAATATGAATCAAGAATGGAGTTATAAAAGAAATGCCTGACCATGGGAATGTTGGCATTACCTCTGTTCAAGAGACTAGCTGTGCAGTCAGAGAAACTTGGTGAAGGCGGAAATAAATAAGGGAAATGGTTGTGATGAAAAGGATAAACATGTCTTAGAGGAGGTGAAGTTGGCAAAAAGCTTCATATTAAAGGAATTCTCAGAGATGTTTCACAACGCTGAAAGGGCAAAGGATAAAATGTTGGAAGCTGATTCAGAGTTTAAAAAGGAATATGACAACTTGCCCAGGCACAGAAAAGATGCTTCCTCTGTATTTTAAGTTACTGGATGAGAAGGCAATTCTTGATGAGTGTTTTACAAAGAAATAAAACATTTTCATTCTCATTTTCATTCTCTAGGAAAACTACATAGTAAATTACCGCAATGTCATCTTTTCTCCCTCTCTTCTCTTCTTGATTGACTTGTAGATGTTTCTGATGTGCTAAATTACAGTGTACTAAACTAGAACTGTTAGTCTTTTTTTCATTTCCCTATACATTTATAACCAACAGTAAGAGCTTTGAATGTTTGCACAAACATTTTTAAAAGGTTACAGAACAATCGTAAATTTTCCCATTGTTTATTAAGAAAAGTTTGCAGTTTTAGCTTGCACAGATTTTTATGGTCTCCCAACTTCCATGCAAAAGAAATTATAATATTTTATGAATAGTGAATTTCTACAAAGTTAAGTAGAAAACATTAATTTCATGCCTGTTTAATTTTTATGGTAACACCTAATTGGTTGGTTGCTTCTGTCTAAGCAGGAGAATTAAGTATATGCATCTTTCTTTGTCTAGACTTGTTATTGTTTGGTATGGTTAAGTTAGCAAGAGACATCTTTGCTTTTCTAAATAAAATTATGATTTTAATATGTTTCTGTTTTTAAAAAATTAATGAAACTGTGATACCTCCCGTCCTCCTTTTCCCCACCAAAAAAAAAAACCTTGAAATGATGATGATTTGACATTTTCTTTTACCTATTCCACAGAATTATGTATGGGCTTGGGAGATATAAGTGTCAAGGCTTCAGATATTAATGTGCTGCTACCTGTAACAGAAAAATTGCTTAAGATCTGTCTAAAGTAGTCTAAGATAGGTAACAATGGCTACTGTTAACATACATAAAGCAGTATTAATTAAAGGAAAAGTATCTTAGAAACTATGAGCTCTACCTTTATTTTAATTAGCATTAAGACTATTCTGTGTTTTACTTTTTCATTAATAAATGGATTTTCCTATTTTCCCAGATGTAACAAGGAGTGGGAGTGAAGTAGCATTTAAGAAAATACTTCTCTAAAATGTGTAGCCCTAAGTAATTGTTAAATGAGGCATGTGATATTCTTTTTGTGTATGGTATAAGAGAGCAGCTATAAAAGAGTAAAACCATTCTCCCTATTGAAAAAAAGGTAATTTCAGTACTTTTGAAAAAGGGTTCTGTTGTCATCTCAGAAATGGAGGATGCAGTTAGGTTCTCAGCTAAAATATACAATCAACTCTGTGAAAGATTACTAGAAGGAAATACAATTTAATAACTAGTAAAATGCATGCAGGAAGCAGACGGAGAAATCAGATACTATTTGTTGTGAGAGATCAGGAATGAATAGCAGATCTCAGAAAAAAAGGATAGTACTTTTCCATCTATTCTAAAGCTATAATAAGTAGTTGTACTTAGATCTTGATGCATAGTGAAAATTGATTTTTGAGCTATTCTATTTTTATTTCTAAGGTTTTACTTATAGAGTCAATAACCTAATTTAGCTGGGAATAATCACTTTTTTATAGTTTTACAATTAGTAATGGAAATATTGTTAGCTTTCTTTGCAACTCATACTTTCCCAAGTAAGTGAGTAGGCATGACATTTCCACAGTTAACAATTATTTCCATTACATACAAATTTTCCTTGGTATAGAATTATTTTTGTGAGAGCAAAAATAAATTATGGGTGTAAAATTTTAAGTTGTTTTTTCTTCCATGCCTTTCCAAAATAGACAATTTTTAGCTTAATTATACTGGAGTTGTGGTTCACTTGATTATAAAGACCTTTCCTGAAAAGCTTGTGTAAATTATAAGGATGATTGGATTTTTATTAAATATTTTTATAAAGAAGGACATTCTGCGCAGTATCCATTGTTCAACAGAAAAATTATCCTTTCCTAAAAGATTTTTTTTTTATCCACTAGTTTTGATTTCCAACTATTTGCATCATCCAAGTTTGGGAGGAAAAAATTGTCTATTTTTTGATTGACTTGTAGAAAACAAGTTAGAAAATTATTACTCAAAAGAAATGCCACTATATATCCTATTTTAACAGTGTTTTCATTGGTTATTGCTATTGGACATTGGCGATTTTGGTGACAAACTAACAATGGAGACTTTATGGTAGGCAATAAATGAATTACCATCTTATTATATATATTAATGGAACTTATTTGCTTGTAGGTTGCTTATTTTTGTTTTTTCCTATGGCTCATTTTTATTACAGGAAAGAAGAAGCCAGAGATCACTTTTATGTTCCAGGATGAGATTGAAGATTTTTTACAAAAACATTTACAAGATGCCCCTGAGGAGTTTATTTCTGAACTTGCTGAGTACTTAATAAAGCAAGTATAAGAACATATGTTTTCTGTTTTATAATAGAAATTTAGTGAGTTATTACTTAAAATTTTTACCAAGGTCATAGAAAACATAATTTAGGTGTTTTCTTTTCAAACCTTAAAATTTAACCTAGTCACCAAATTCCAGATTTGTTTGCTTACAGAAACAGTTCAACAAACATTTAAGTGCTTTGAGCAAGGCAGTTTCGTCGGAAATACAGGGCAGGAGTGTGGAGGTGGTCTCCTTCACTCATCTTAAGTTCTAATTGGGAGAAAAACACCAGCACTGATCACTGGCTGGTCTCTAACACTGCATGAAAATACATCTAAAATGAAGAAAAGAGTATTTTCTATTTGACAGAGATTAAACAGTGCACTTTTAGGGAGAAAATAAAGTAACACACTGCCCTCAAAGAGAATAAAATAGCACTACCTTATAAGTGAACCAGGCTAAATTTATCTTTATACAGAAATAAAAGAAATTGTATAACTTGACTACTGCTAGCTAACATGGTTTTCCCCCAAGTTAGTCTCTATGTGTAAGCTTCTCTAAATGCAATCCAGGAGCCTAGTGCATCTAAATTTTTGAATTAGAAGAACAGCTTTTGTAAGTGAGATTTTTTAAAAACTTAAGTGAACATTCTTGTGCGTGAATACATTACATAATTACATTTTTCGTATATAAAAAGATGAAATAGTTACTATTAATCATTTGCCATAACTTTTTAAAATAATCTATTCTCAGGTGGGCATGAAAAGATTTTTTAAAAATACATATCTTTTATAGTACGTTAGAAATTGAGAATTTGTTATCATTCCTGAGGATGGGAAACAAATGTATAGGCTACTGTTCTCCAAGTTAACTTTAAAAAGCTGCTCTGAATTGAATTTGAACTGAAGCTTTTGTTACTGTTTTTCTTATTGTCTTTCATGCAATAACTTTTAGTACTTTAAAACAGAGAAAAATAATTCATTGAAGTTAGAATTTCTGGAATTTGAGGGAAAATTCTTATTAACTATTCTCCAAATTAATCTTTTTGTTTAACAGGGATCTTTTTTAAAGCCTTATTTGCATAGAAGCAAAATTTCTTATCTACATAAACCCAGTACATTTTAATAAACTAAATATATTTATCTCATGCACAGACCTCTAAATAAAACTTATCTCGAAGTGGTACGTTCAGTATTCATGTCTTCAACTTCTGCCTCTGGAACTGGCAGGAAGCACACGATCAAGGACTTGCAAGAAGAGGTTTCAAACCTTTATAATAATATTCGATTATTTGAAAAAGGGATGAAGTTCTTTACAGGTATTATACTTAACACTGTTTTTTCGTTGATTCTCATAATTGTCCTTGGACATTCATTTTAATGAAGCACTTTTATTTTCCAGATGATACCCAGGCTGCTCTTACGAAGCACTTGCTGAAGACAGTGTGTACTGATGTCACTAATCTCATTTTCAACTTCTTAGCTTCGGACTTAATGATGGCAGTAGACAACCCTGCAACCATTACAAGTGAAGTAAGTTAGTGATTTTCTTGCCACTCTCGATGTGTTTTGCTTTGAAATCCAAGCATGTTTTATTTTCTCACATCTAAAAGGAAAATAAAAGGAGTTTTTAGGAAGAAATCTGTCAGATTTTTAGTTCAAGTTTAGTACAATATATATACAGTTGCTACTAGGATTGGTAATATAACCAGTCTATTAACAGTAATAATAAAAGTAAGGAAATACTAGTCATTGTGTCTGGGAATGCCTGTAATAAATATAGCATGTGTGCTTGGCCTTCTACTTCCTATTATTGTACAGAAAGCAATAGGAAAACGTTGTATTATCTCTGAAAAAAAGTAAATAAGCTGAGTAGCCTACAAAATCTTTTTTTAAGCTCATCAGATGACTCAGATTGGATTTAATTTCACCAGGTAGCCTTGCAAAGAGTGAGGGTCACTATTCAAAGAGGGGTAGGAAAGAGAGACGGGACAAATGAACTGGCTTAATTTAGGCAGATCTTCAGGGAGAAGAGGTGTCCATCATAGAAGCTGGAAGTAAAGCAGCTGAAATTTTAACAGATTCTTAAAGGTCTAGGCTAGCATCACAGTTTAGAATCCCAGGAAGCACCCAGAACAAGGAAGAAAAAAAAAGGGTAATGATGCTTAGTTACTTTGGAATCAGCTATTTTATTTTTTCCTGATTATTGTTACATCACATCCCTTTTTCCTGCTGAGTTGCAAGTCCCTTATCAGTGTTTTGACTTTGCAGTCATTTTCATTTCGTGACACCATCTCATTTATTTAGACTAATTCCAGTTCATTTTCTTAAATTCTAATCTCAAATTCAAAGCTCATCTCTTCCCTTCTTGCAATGTAAGGTGGAGCTATGGCTCCCAGTTGCCTACAGGAGGAAAGGTATGGCCTATCCCTAGGACTCCTCCTCCTCTTCTTCCTCACCCTAGATCTACTTAAGGTTGAATGAAATAGACAGCAGTGCCTTCATAAGACTGACTGCTATCACTGGCCTTGATCTAGGTCAAACCAAATCAGTCTAATGCTTGTGGCTTCTCATGATGTGGCCTTTGTTGCATAGGTGGGATAGGTTGTTTTGTGGGGATGTTTTTAGTATCATGTGACTCCTCATAGTGAGGACTCCCCCTAAACCTCCAGATAAAGGTCCATTTATCTTTCCTACCCCAGCAAGATACTGTTTCCCTCCCATTCTTTGCGTTGAGCAGTGATTCTCAACTGCTTGGATAGTTCCATGTACCTGCCTGCATGCCAGCCTCTGCTGTGGGAAGTACCTGGGGTCCTTCCCATGCCCTTTAAGGGCCACAGGAGGATTGCTGTAGCATGGGGTAGGAGTCAATAGGTTGGTCCAATCTTCTAAGACATACTGTAATTTTCAGGGCCTGCTGGCCAAGCCATTCCAATAAGGCCTCCTCCAGAAATTTTGCACTAGAAGGAGCCCTAAGACTCTGGTCAAGAATGCCACCAAACTTCACAAAGCACAGCTCTGTGGAGAGGGGTGCTGAAAAGGTTCCACACACCAGACAGTATAACAAGCAGCCATCCTTCTGTGGTTCAGGTCCCCTCGCTTATAGGCATCCTGGATCTTTATGGCCTTCTGGATCTTTATGAGTGGGGCTCCCTCACTTGGTCTTAGAGAAAAACACTCTTCCCACCACAATAGAAAAAAGCAGGAGCAGCCTCTTACCCCAAATTATTTTTCTTGCACGATGAATGGTGCGTATATGCTCATTCACTCATGCGTTCTCTGTTCATCATCTTCTTCTTATACTGCTGGAGCAGATGGGAGGAGTAGCGGCTGCATCTAGCGTCTTTGACTGACTGTTGACTAGCATTCTGATTTTAGAGTGTTTTAGCATATTTTTATCCCTAGTTTGTGGTCTAAAATATAAGAACAAAGATAAATTTCACTCAGCATTCTGTTACAATAGTAAATACTCATTTTTTGTTTTGCTTTGTTTAAACTTACATCCAGTACATGTCAAAGGCACAATTCCAAAGGAATTTCTTTTGCCCTATAGGTAAGAAAAAAAATTCTAAGTAAATTATCAGAAGAAACTAAAGTAGCTCTCACAAAACTCCATAGCTCTCTGAATGAAAAGGTAAGTGAAGTTTTATTCTATTTAGATATTTGGGCTAGAATTTGTGATCTTTGAATAGATAGATTTTTATCAGAATAACTGAAAACTAAATCTAAACCTATTATCCTGCACTCAGACACCTCTTTGGCAGGTGAAGGAAGAGACCAAGCTGGGGGCATTTTACCCTCTAGTCCTAAATCACAGCTTCAAACTTCATGACAAAATGACCTTTTTAAAAATTGTATCCAGGTTATAAAATTATAAAATGGTATTAAATGACTGCTTTTCTTTAGGCAACCTGTTTTATAAAAGTAAATCATGGTATTAAATACCTTTTCAGAGCATAGAAGACTTTCTTTCGTGTCTGGATTCTGCAGCAGAAGCTTGTGATATTATGGTGAAAAGGGGAGACAAAAAAAGGGAAAGGTAACATTGAATTAATGTCTGAAATTTCGTATCTGAAATTGGAGTCTGTCTGAATCTTGCATAGAGAACTGTTGTGTCTAAATGGCTGTAGACCTTCAGTCATAGTTAGTCTTCATATCCTCTCTCTGACCCAATAGAATACGGTAGCAGAGTTGCTAATGCCATCGTTGATCAAGGCTGGGAACTTATTTAGCTTTAAGACCTTTATAGGAACACTTATTTAATCTAATGCACATCTGTTTGATCCCCAACAATTCAAAATAAAAAGCATACTTTGAGTATCCCTGCTCCATATATATATATATTATATATATTTTTTTCTGTCATTTTCTAGCATATTAGTTTGTCCATGCTATTTAGGATTATGTGTGTCTGTATCCCCTAAAAAGTCCTTTAAAATTGTCATGGAACTAGATTAATTAAACTAGAGATGCTAAAAATGAAAACAGAATAGAAGAATTGAAGTTGGTGAGAACTTGTTAAAATATGATAATGTATTATTTTATTTTTGTTTAGGCAGATACTGTTCCAGCATCGACAAGCACTGGCTGAACAGCTAAAAGTCACAGAAGACCCTGCTCTTATTCTGCATCTCACATCGGTTCTGTTGTTTCAGTTCTCAACCCACAGCATGCTCCATGCACCTGGAAGATGTGTCCCACAGATCATTGCTTTTCTGAATAGTAAAATTCCAGAGGTATTACATTTTCAGTACACTTGAAACTTTTATAGCTTTTAGATTCTGACTATTTTGAATGGATAGATGTGAATCATTGTGAACACTAAGACACAAAACATATTAACATCATCTTGATTTTTAAAACTCAGCATAGCTCAGGAATCTTTCAGGATCCTGTAAGATCCATGGTAAGGAATATTCTGAATCTGGAAATTAAGCTTTTGGAAGAGAAATAATAATGTTCAGTCTTCCATTTCAGTTTATGCAGGTTTAACCTGTCCTTTAAGGACCAGCTCAAAAATTCTTATCCTGCACAAATTCATCTGAGAAACTCTTCAGCTAAAGGTAAATTGGCTTCTTTGAACTTCCATATCATTTTGACAGTATCTTTGGTGACAGAAGCTAGCTCAGTCAACTTACATTAAAATGATCTGTTCATGTTTTATTTCCCCCAAACTGTAAATTCCTTGAGAGCAAAGACCTTGCTAGATTCAGCTTTCTAATTCTATGGCCAGTAATTTGTAAAGATGAAGACTGTCAATGTATTGGGTTGGCCAAAAAGTTCCTTTGGTTTTTTCCATAAGATGGCTCCAGTAGCGGTCAGTTGTCTTTAACTTTATTTGAAACAATATTGTTAGATTGTATTAAGACAGCTGTCATATCAGTGTGCTGTTAAAAAGAAAACATCAAAATTGGTGAATTTTTGTATAGCCATTTTAATATTGAAGATGGAAAAAAAAAAGCAACATTTTCGGCATATTATGCTTTATTATTTCAAGAAAGGTAAAAACGGGCTTCCCTGGTGGCGCAGTGGTTGAGAGTCCGCCTGCCGATGCAGGGGACGCGGGTTCGTGCTCCGGTCCGGGAAGATCCCACATGCCGTGGAGGGCTAGGCCCGTGAGCCATGGCTGCTGAGCCTGCACGTCCGGAGCCTGAGCTCCGCAGCGGGAGAGGCCACAACAGTGAGAGGCCCGTGTACCGCAAAAAAAAAAAAAAAAAAGTAAAAACACAACCAAAACACACAAAAAGATTTGTACAGTGTATGGAGAAGGTGCTGTGACTGATTGAACGTGTCAAAAGTGGTTTGTGAAGTTTTGTGCTGGGGATTTCTCGCTGGACAGTGCTCCACAGTCGGTAGACCAGTCGAAGTTGTTAGCAGTCAAACTGAGACATTAATTGAGAACAATCAACATTACACCATGCAGGAGATAGCCGACATACAATATCCAAATCAAGCGTTTTTCATCATTTGCACCAGCTTGGTTATGTTCATCGCTTTGATGTTTGGGTTCCACGTAAGTTAAGCGAAAAAAACCTTGACAGTATTTCCGCATGTGATTCTCTACCGAAAATGTTCCATTTTTAAAACAAATTATGATGAGCATGAAAAGTGGTGTGGAACAGAAGAGATCATGGAGCAAGCGAAATGAACCACCATCAACCACACCAAAGGCAGGTCTTCATCCAAAGGTGATGTGTGTATGGTGGGAAGGGAGTCCTCTATCATGAGCTTTTTCCAGAAAACCAAAAGACTAATTCCAACAAGTACTCCCAAAGAGACCAACTGAAAGCAGCACTAGACGAAAAGCACCCAGAATTAGTTAAGGGAAATCACATAACCTTCCATCAGGATAAGGCAAGACTGCATGTTTCTTTGATGACCAGGCAAAAGCTATTACAGCTTGGCTGGGAAGTTCTGATTCATCCGCTGTATTCACCAGATATCACACCTTCAGATTTCCATTTATTTCAGTCTTCACAAAATTCTCTTAATGGAAAAAACTTCAGTTCCCTGGAAGACTGTAAAAGGCACCTGGAACATTTGTGTTCAAAAAGAAAATTTGGGGGAAGGTGGAATTATGAAGCTGCCTGAAAAATGGCAGAAAGCAGTGGAACAAAACAATATGTTGTTCAATAAAGTTCCTGGTGAAAATGAATTTACTTTAAAAACTGAAGGAACCTTTTGGCCAACCCAATACTTTGTTCTACAGAAAATTAAATCATGTTTGTTAACTTTTCTCCTCTTTTCACAGGTTCAACATACTCTTTTAGTAAAGTATCAAGGTTTGGTTATAAAGCATTTAGTCAGTCAAAGTAAGAAGACTGGGCAGGGAGAAGATCCCTTGAGTGATGAATTAGACAAAGAACAAGAAGATATCATCAGTATGACTCGTAAAGAGCTTCAAGAACTTTCCTCATCCATTAAAGACCTTGTTGTCAAATCCAGGAAATCATCAGTGACAGAAGAGTAATGATTTTAATTTACTTAATGTTGTCATACAGTAAACGTTTTTTCCCCAAAGTTAAAGGTGAGTGGTTACAAAAAGAAATACGCATTTCACAGTCCAGAATCCCCCACCCAATAGCACTTCCCACACTCACAGTTCAGTTAAAACAGTAGTGTTGTATTCATTGTAAATCTTACAAAGATGTGAATTTTTGTAAATTGGGTTCTCCATGGAAGATTTCTTTTTCACATTATTCTAAAAATTATACATTTCAGGTTTATTTTCTTTCTAGATGCTGAATGAAGAATAAATCTTCTGCTTTTATCTCTAGGAAAGGACTCATTTGTTGTGTTATTGGATTTCAAGTGACACGTGTAAATTTACACATATTAAGCAGAAACTTAAAATGCGGTCATGTTTTTTTTTGGTGTTGAAAATAGTGTTTTTACTTTAAAATTAATAGAGAATGGTTCAAACCTAAAATACAGAAACTTGCAAAATATTTTTTTATTACTAAGCCCTCACTCTTATTTCTGGCAGATAGATGGCATCTCATCTCCCCCACAAGAGTGAACTTTTATGTGGCTGGGAGGTTCAGGGATGTGTTTACAGGTACAGAAGAACACCCGAGGAGCCCATGCACTGCTGTGCTCTATTCTAAAGTACAATGCTAACAAGAGTGAGAGAAAAAATATAATTTACTACTGATAGGTGTAAGTCACATTTTAACATTGTAATAACTAAAAATTTAATATAGTTTTTTTAACCCAGTTTGCATTTCTGAATTTCATTTTTTATATTAATAGTCACCATCACCTAATACTTTGTTGTAGGGGATCTATAAGTGCATTTAAATCATTAGAATTTTTTTTCAAAATAGAACGCTTATTAAAAAATAGGTGTTTTTGGGCTTCCCTGGTGGCGCAGTGGTTGAGAGTCCACCTGCTGATGCAGGGGACATGGGTTAGTGCCCCGGTCCGGGAAGATCCCACATGCCGCAGAGCGGCTAGGCCCATGAGCCATGGCCGCTGAGCCTGCACGTCCAGAGCCTGTGTTCTGCAATGCGAGAGGCCACAACAGTGAGAGGCCCGCGTACCGCAAAAAAAAAATAGGTGTTCTTGTTCTGTAAAGATTAGTAGTAGTTAAAAGACTAAAATAGTTCCTTGGAGTAATCATTTCAATCAGATGAGTTTCAAGCAACAATTTATTGTATATAAAAGAGGAACTTATTTAAAATAGTAAATTAAATCTCAAATTTTTTTTTAAATACTGTTTTATATAATACCTTACATGGCATTTAAAACTATTTTTGAAAATGTTTGAATACAAAGATTGGTCTACCTCTACACTAATTCTAGACAAAGTATTAATATTGAAAGAAATATAATTTGCTAAGCAAAGTTGATAGGAATGTAACAAACTAAAAAATATTTTCCATTGCTAATTTTCTATTAATATATTTTCATAAGGGCAAAGGAAGAAAAATGACAAATCCTCTGTGAACACAAATTCCAATTAGTATGTTGATTCAGCTTCCAAAATACTGAACACCCAACCTGATTTTTCATTCAGTCTTTAAGGACCTTACCATTTATGCTTCAAGAGATATCAAAGTAATCCACATTTGAGTCAAACTAGATCATAGACAATGAAGCAAATAAAAGCATTATGACTGTTAATTTGTGCAAATAAAAATAGAAGAGACAATGAAGCAAATAAAATATTATTTTGTTTGCATGAAATTTGTTTCATCAAAATGGTTATTTTTCCACAGTAAATAACAGCAGTTTTTATTTTTTTGTAAATAAAATTATTTAGCTGATTTCATATTAAAAATCTAATTTCATTAATAAAAGTTGTTCCATGTTTATCTACTATGATCTTAATGGGCAGATTTAAGAATGTTATTTAAAATAAAGTTGTCTGTTGTTTCTGTTAAATTTTATGTACTCTGAAGCTTGTTATTTTAATTACTAGGATTAATTGATACATATATGTATTTACATTTTAAAATTCTATTCTGAACATTTTTAAAGGATTTTGTTATACTTTTCTTACACAAAAATAATTCTAGTCCTTTCATTCCTTGAAAGTTTGCCATTTCATGAACCATTTCACCTCAGTAAATCATTTTCAGTTAGCTAGTTTTCAGCAAATGTATAGCTAAACTCTCATCTGCTACTTTCTACTGTTGCAGATAATGGTAGAGATATTTGAATAATGTGCTCAGGTATTCATATTCATGTGTTCCATCTCCAGACCATGTGTTTTTGAATAGTCAAAGGAAACTCACTTCTGACCATCAGAAAGATTCAGTGAAGAGTGGTATATCTTACCAAAATTAGTATATTTTCCAAAAAGACCTTAATGCTAACTTAGAACAATAAATGTAGAAATTGCTTAACCTGAATGTAGAACCATCTTGAACTTTTTGGAGAATGTATTGATACTTTAGTCAGACCATGAAGCACCAAGGACGAGGTCAAAGTGCAACAGTGAGCTGAAGAAGAGTGTGTGAAGAAACGGTTCATTCCTTCCTCAGAAATGCCACTTGACCCATGGCCAAATGGGATTTTTTTTCTATCAAGAGCTAATTTATGTGAGTTGGATAGGGGGTGGGGACGATGGAAGGTTTGCTTTCTTTGACTAATACCAATGAAGTCTTTGACCCAGTGTACATGGGAGATGAAAGAAAAACACATTTATAAGCTCTGAGATGTACATTTTCCACAGAACCTAGGAGCAATATTAAAGTGGCTGTTAAAATGATCTACAGACTCACTCAAGTTGCTCCACTTTGAAGGCCACACCAAGCCAACTGGAGAATAAACAGAACCCAGGACTCTACAGCAATCAGAGAAGAAAAAGAATCCAAATTGGAAAGGAAGAAGTAAAACTGTCACTGTTTGCAGGTGACATGATATTATACATAGAAAATCCTAAAGATGCTACCAGAAAACTACTAGAACTCATCAATGAATTCAGTAAAGTTGCAGGATACAAAACTAATATGCAGAGATCCATTACATTTCTAACAATGAAATATCAGAAAGAAATTAAGGAAACAATCCCATTTACCATTGCATTGAAAAGAATAACATACCTAGGAATAAACTTAACTGCAAAAGACCTGTGCTCTGAAAATTGTAAGACACTGATGAAAGAAACCGAAGCCAACACAAACAGATGGAAAGAGATACCATGTTCTTGGATTAGAAGAATCAATACTGTTAAAATGACCATACTACTACCCAAGGCATTTTACAGATTCAGTGTAATCCCCATCAAATTACCAATGGCATTTTTCACAGAACTGGAACAAAAAAAGTTTTAATTTGTACCGAAACACAAAAGACCTCAAATAGCCAAAATAATCTTGGGAAAGAAGAACAGAGCTGGAGGAATCATGCTCCCCAACTTCAGACTATACTATAAAGCTACAGTAATCAGAAAAGTATGGTATTGGCACAAAAACAGACACATAGATCAACAGAACAGGATACAGAGCCCAGAAATAAACCCACATGTTTATGGTCAATTAATCTACAACAAAGGAGGCAAAATTATACAACAAAGAGAAGACAGTCTCTTCAATAAGTGGTGCTGGGAAAACTGGACAGCTACATGGGAAAGAATGAAATTAGAATGTTCTCTAACAGCAAACACAAAAATAAGACTCCAAATGGATTAAAGACCTAAACATAAGACTGGATACTGTAAAACTTCTAGAGGAAAACATAGGCAGAACACTCTGACATAAATTGCAACAATATTTTTTTGGATCTGTCTCCTAGAGTAATGGAAACAAAGGCAAAAATTTAAAAATGGGACCTAATTAAAAGCTTTTGCACAGCAAAGGAAACCATAAACAAAATGAAAAGACAGCCTACTGAATGGAAGAAAATATTTGCAAACAATGCTACCAACAAGGGATTAATTTCCAAAATATACAGTTTATACAGCTCAATATCAAAAAAAAAACCCAATAAAAAAAATGAGCAGAAGATCTAAATAGGCATTTCTCCTAAGAAGACATACAGATAGCCAACAGGTACATGAAAAGACGTTCAACATCACTATTAGAGAAATGCAAATCAAAACTACAATGAGTTATCACCTCACACTGGTCAGAGTGGCCAGCGTCAAAGTCTACAAATAATAAATGCTGGAGAGGGTGTGGAGAAAAGGGAACCCTCCTACCCTGTTGGTGGGAATGTAAATCGGTGCAGCCAGTATGGAGAACAGTATGGAGGTTTCTTTAAAAACTGAAAATAGGGCTTCCCTGGTGGCGCAGTGGTTGAGAGTCCGCCTGCCGATGCAGGGGACGCGGGTTCGTGCCCCGGTCTGGGAGGATCCCACATGCCGCGGAGCGGCTGGGCCTGTGAGCCATGGCCGCTGGGCCCGCGCGTCTGGAGCCTGTGCTCTGCAACGGGAGAGGCCACAACAGTGAGAGGCCCGCCTACCGCAAAAAAAAAAAAAAAAAAAAAAAAAAAAAACTGAAAATAGAGTTGCCATATGATCCAGCAATCCAACTCCTGGGCACATATCCTGAAAAGATGAAAACTAATTCAAAAGGATACATGCATCCCAGTGTTCATAGCAGCACTGCTTATAATAACCGAAACATAGAAGAAACCTAAATGTCCATCAACAGATAAATGGATTAAAAAAATGTGGTATATATGTGCACACACTACTCAGCCATTAAAAAGAATGAAATACCATTTGCAGCAACATGGATGGACCTAGAGATTGTCATACAATCAGAGAGACATATAATTATCACTTATGTGGAATCTTAAAAAAATCTAAAAAATGATATAAATGAACTTATTTACAAAACAGAAATAGACTCACACACATAGAAAACAAACTTATGATTACTACCAGAGGGGATAGCAGGGGGTAGCGGGGAGATAAGTTAGTTTGGGATAAACATATACACACTACTATGCATAAAATAGATAAACAACAAGGACCTACCATATAGCACAGGGAACTATATTCAATATCTTGTAATAACCTATAATAGAAAAGAATCCAAAAAAAGTATTATATATATATATGTAATTTATATATATATATATAATTTTATAGTTGATTTACCTTGACTTGGTAAATCAACTATAAAACTAATTAATTTAGAAAAATAGAACACAGGACAGACCTCTTCCAAACCACCTAAGAAAGCAAGCCTGACTTTTGGGCCTTCAGAAACAGTGTTTATTCCATTTACATCACACACAAAAAAAGAAGGAACAACTACTTTGAACAGGTTATTAAATTTTTATAAGTTCCCAGTGTTGTGTTTTATCTGTTTTACCAGGCTTGTCTCTATTTGCACCTCTATGCCTCTTCAGTGATTAGTAGTAAGACCTAACCTGGATGTGTGTTTGAAGAGCAGGAAGGGATTGCATTGGGGTGTGATGGAAAAAAAGGAGGACATGGTGAATTTAAATCCTTGGCTCAGTAATCTCCTGTATCCTGTAAGACAGCTAAGTACAAAGAATATGAATGAAAATCTTAAAAATGTGCCTTGCTTTCAAGGAGATGGCAAGAATCAACAATTGTAGTTCCATACAGTGTTTTGAGAGAAGCAAGCAGAGGATGTTATGGGAGAAGAAAGTCAAACTGTCTTGCACTGCAGGGAGGGAAGCTGAACAGGCTGGGGGTGACCCCCTGAACTGAGTCCTGAAAGAAGAGTCGGGCTAGCCTGGTATGGGCATTTCTGGGCAGAGAAAAGGAGATTCTGGAGTACTAAGATAATATGAAATGAGACATTTGAGAATCCCTAAAGTATGAAAATAAGAAAAATGGTTTGGGGAAGTAGTGTAAGATGAAGCTGGAGAGGTCAGAGGGGGATCACAAAATGCCTTACATGCTAAACGGAAAAGTTTAGCCATCCTCCGAAAAACAAGAGGTTGCTTTTAAAGATTAACCAGGGACGTGAGGTGATTAGATTTGTCTTCTAGAAAGATCATCCATTCTGAAAGGCAGTTTGACAATTTACCAAAATCCTTTAAAATGTATACATTATTTGTTTTGCATTTCTCTAATGATTAGTGATGTTGAGCATCCTTTCACGTTTGTTGGCAATCTGTATATCTTCTTCGGAGAAATGTCTATTTAGGTCTTCTGCCCATTTTTGGATTGGGTTGTTTGTTTTTTTGATATTGAACTGCATGAGCTGCTTTTATATTTTTGAGATTAATCCTTTGTCAGTTGCTTCGTTTGCAAATATTTTCTCCCATTCTGAGGGTTGTCTTTTCGTCTTGTTTATGGTTTCCTTTGCTATGCAAAAGCTTTTAAGTTTCATTAGGTCCCATTTGTTTATTTTTATTTCCATTTCTCTAGGAGGTCGGTCAAAAAGCATCTTGCTGTGACGTATGTCATAGAGTGTTCTACCTGTGTTTTCCTCTAAGAGTTTTATAGTGTCTGGGCTTACATTTAGGTCTTTAATCCATTTTGAGTTTATTTTTGTGTATGGTGTTAGGAAGTGTCCTAATTTCATTCTTTTACATGTAGCTGCCCAGTTTTCCCAGCACCACTTATTGAAGAGGCTGTCTTTTCCCCATTGTATATTCTTGCCTCCTTTATCAAAGATAAGGTGACCACATGTGTGTGGGTATATCTCTGGGTTTTCTATCCTGTTCCATTGATCTATATTTCTGTTTTTGTGCCAGTACCATACTGTCTTGATTACTGTAGCTTTGTTGTATAGTCTGAAATCAGGGAGCCTGATTCCTCCAGCTCCATTTTTCTTTCTCAGGATTGCTCTGGCTATTCGGGGTCTTTTGTGTTTCTATACAAATTGTGAAATTTTTTATTCTGGTTCTGTGAAAAATGCCATTGGTAGTTTGATAGAGATTGCATTGAATCTGTAGATTGCTTTGGGTAGTAGAGTAATTGCAAATCAAAACTATAATGAGGTATCACCTCACACCAGTCAGAATGGCATCATCAAAAAATCTACAAACAATAAATGCTGGAGAGGGTGTGGAGAAAAGGGAACCCTCTTGCACTGTTGGTGGGAATGTAAATTGATACAGCCACTATGGAGAACAGTATGGAGGCTCCTTACAAAACTAAAAATAGAACTACCATATGACCCAGCAATCCCACTACTGGGCATATACCCTGAAAAAAACATAATTCAAAAAGAGACATGTACCACAGTGTTCACTGCAGCACTATTTACAATAGTCAGGACATAGAACCAACCTAAATGTCCATCAACAGATGAATGGATAAAGATGTGGCACATATATACAATGGAATATTACTCAGCCATAAAAAGAAATGAAATTGAGTTATTTGTAGTGAGGTGGATGGACCTAGAGTCTGTCATACAGAGTGAAGTAAGTCAGAAAAAGAAAACCAAATACCATATGCTAACACATATATATGGAATTAAAAAAAAAAAAGGTTCTGAAGAACCTAGGGGCAGGACAGGAATAAAGACACAGATGTAGATAGAGAATGGACTTGAGAACACGGGGAGGGGGAAAGGTAAGCTGGGACGAAGTGAGAGAGTGGCACTGACATATATACACTACCAAATGTAAAACAGATAGCTAGTGGGAAGCAGCTGCATAGCCCAGGGAGATCAGCTCAGTGCTTTGTGACCACCTAGAGGCGTGGGTTAGGGAGGGTGGGAGGAAGACACGAGGGAGGGGATATGGGGATGTATGTATACATATAGCTGATTCACTTTGTTACACAGCAGAAAGTAACACAACACTGTAAAGCAATTATACTCCAATAAAATTGTTTTTAAAAAATGCATATACTAAAAAAAAAGACAAAATGCATTTTGATTGTATATCATGATAAAAATAAGCAAAATATATTAATATATATTTTTTGCAACTACATATAGCTCTCCATCCCTGCAGAGAGAAAAAAAGAAGTATACATTATTTGTGAAATCAATGTCTCCCCTTCTGAGAAGTAAAATGTGGACTTAAAAATGTGTACAAATATTTTTCCCATCCTCTGATAGAAGAGGAACATAGACAATGTGTCTTTCAAGGAAAGGAGGCAGTCTTCTTGGCTCTGAAATATTTTTGTTTATTCACATGCTAGTCTCCTGAAGAAAAACCCTTTCTCTGACTAGTCAAGCTAAAACTAAACTAGTCAAGCTAAAATTCCCACAGGTTTTCTCTTGTGTTTCTTGTTATTCAATGTAAAGAAGAAAAAAAGCACTTTATCAAACTGTTTTCCTACTAAACTTGTCTTTACTCACCTAAAATGCAGCCTTAAACTTTATTATATAGACTTACAGGTTAGATAATTCCTTGAAGGCATGAAACATAGTACAGAATATATAGTTGTTTAAATAGTGTCTAGTAAATGTAAATGAACTTAAAGTGAGTGTTCTGTATTTCTCTCCTTCCCTCTTTCCCACCTAAGTCAAAGTCCTGTGATTCATACCTTATAAATGCTCAGGCTAAGTTTTGGTGTTGAAGAAAACAGATCAGAGATAGAGAGAGAGAGAGAAAAGAGGAAGCACTATTCCATCACATATTTCATTATATTGCAGCCATTATTCACAGCCACTTTAAAAATATTTAACTGATTTGGAAAATCATTCACAGCATATTAAGTATAATAGATATACCATATGCAATGTGATCTTGGTTTTCTAATTAAATATATTTAACTATAGCTGTGTAAACATTTGCATGAAAACATTTACATAAACATTCCCTTGTATAGCTATATGTATGCATAATATCTGGGTGATGTTTTGAGTTCTGTCTCTTGGATTGCAAGTCATTTTAAACTATTTTTTTCATTCTTATTCCAGACTTTCTGCAAGAAGCATGTATAATTCAATAAACTGATATCTTTAAATAAATATCGTTTTATAGTGATATAAAGAAATGATAGAAGGGGACCAGACTGAGACAGATGTCAGTTGTTTTATGACTGATGACAGTAATCCAAGTGAGAAATGTGAGGACCAGAAATGCAGGGATAATGGCAAATTTGAGAGATATTTAACAAAGTAAAACCAACAGAAGTTGGGGTTGGGGATGAATGATGGGGATGGTGGAGAATAAATGAGAAAAGTGAGGAGTCCAAGGTATGATGGGTTGGATGATTGTGCCATGCCCTGAGACAGGAAATACAGTGGACTCTCTGTACAGTGGGGAGTCGGGAGGAGATGGTGTTTTGGGGGCTGCTGAGTTTGAGATGCCTGGGGACCTCTAGACAAAGACAGCTAGTAGACAACAGGATACAGGTCTGGCACCTCAGGGTGATACCAGTTGAGTATACAGGTTTAGGAGTCATATCATTAATTTTTTCATAAGGAACCCCACGGAGAGCGTAGAGAGAAGCATTCTGAACTGAGGATGAAGCTCTAGGGAAGGGTGAGGTGAATAAAGGGAGAGGAGGCTGACGATGCTAAGCCCAAGGAGAAAATCAGGAGAGTGTGACTTAGTGAAACCAAGGGAAGAGAATTTCAAAAAGAAATGGACATGGCAGAGATGAGAAATTTCAGGTAAGATTAAAGACTATTCTTTGGGGTGTTAAGATCTTTATTGAGCTTAATGAAGCTTTTCTTTGGTGGAGTAGTTTGAGAAGGGAGCAGGAGGTCATAGGTTGGATAAGTGAATGTAGATTACCCTCTCAGGAAGCACAGGTTTAATAAAGAGGGTAATAGTTCCATAGCTAGATGGGGACATAGGCGATTTTATACCTCCTCGACTCTACTTCCTCACCTATAAAAGGAGAAAAATAATGCCTGTCTAGCCATGGTGTCATGAGAATTAAAATCTATTACTAATAATATTTTATGTTAGATTGACTGTTTTATAATAGATTGATTCAGTGAAAGGACAGAAGAACAATTTGCTGCTAATCACTATGTTTTCATTTTCATATCTTCAAAGTCGGGTGAATAACAACGCACAGAGTTGATTGGCTTTATATTTCCCTAGTTCAAGTTTTTTGATTGTATGTAACTGAGTTTGTCCTCAGAAAATATTAACATATCATTCCTTTGGCACTTAGAACAAGGACAGTTCAAGTTTGGTCTGAGCATAAATGGAGTTAAGGCGGAACATTTCCTCCCTCACCCACCTTTACAAACTGAAGACATGGCCTCAGATGGAGAGTTTAAGAGCAAATGTCACTTGCTTTATGGATCAGTTTGACCCACTGAGAATTCCTGTTGTGGATTAGTTCAATATTCAAACATTTCTTTAGATCCAACTCATGAAATATCTAGCCACTTTTCAAGTTCTGACTTAAGATTTCAAAAGACTATCTGAGTCTGTGCTTAAATGAAGTCATACAGCTGTGGACGTGACATAACAATTGTTGCCAGCTCATAGGGAAATAGGCAACAGCAGGGAATGCCAGGTCCACGGTACTGGTGCAGGAAGCAGGCAACTACTATGAGTTATCCTAGTCAAATCCAAGGCTCAAAGTTAGCAAATTTCCCAGGAAGGCAATGATAGAAGCCACAAACCACTGTTCATCTCTCAAGCTACCAAAAACGCTACAGGTGAGAACATGGGGCCACATCTCTTTCCAGATATTTCAAAAGAAAAGCTCTATAGTTCAGCCATTTCTAACCTATAAGAAGGGTTCTGATAGTCACTGAAATAACAAAACAAAAAACAGGAAATACATCATCCTTTATAGAAATTTTTTTCATTTAAATATGCCCTCAATTTAGCCTAGGCAGTGGGAATTTCTTGAGTGTATGTGTCTGTATGTGCACTTTATATTTTAAACTTTCTGGAGATTATCCAGACATTTCAGATACTAATTCTGGCAGGATTTCCCTTTAAAGATGTCCTGCAGAGAATTTGTTACTCATAATTTTAAGTAAAAATTGACAAGGAGTGCTTTTTCAGCCCAGTAGGAGTCAGCTATGTACATGTCACAAGACTTGGAGGAAACTCACACACCCTCCTGTTGTCTTCCACAAAGTTTAAAAAGCTGCAACTGGGAGGGACCCTCAGATAGTTTTGGTGGCCCATTCTGTTCCTCTTGGAGTTGACATATGAATGTGTTGGAGGGGAAAGTAAATCATCATATATTCTCCTTTCATATTGTTTAAATCCCTGGAAGAAGCAGCTTTAAGAAGAAGTAAGTTTTGTTTTCTTTAATGTTTTGTGTTTTTAATGTGGTTTTTATTGGCTTCTTTAATTTTTTTTTAAGTACAAGAGATTCTTATAAACTTTCTAGTGACTGCTTAAAAGAAACTTTGTAGTGATTTGTTTTTACTTAGCAAGTAAGTATATATCTAGAAGTTTCTTAGAAACTTTTTAAACATTTGAGCCAATAGTTATCAAATTTTATATGCTGAGCTTTTCAGATTTCTCATTTCCATGCCATGT
Organism: Lagenorhynchus albirostris; assembly: GCF_949774975.1. Taxonomy (NCBI): domain Eukaryota; kingdom Metazoa; phylum Chordata; class Mammalia; order Artiodactyla; family Delphinidae; genus Lagenorhynchus; species Lagenorhynchus albirostris. Next base: position 60,397,263 of record NC_083106.1, on the reverse strand, counting down.
GTATTAAGGCAACATTGTAGCCAGATAACTTTTGAGTTGCCTCCTTAGTTCTGAAAATTGTCTTTATAATTGGAGGTATAACTTCATTGTATTCATAAAAAAGGAATGACTCCATACTGGAGTTTTATTTGGCTTAATTTATTTGGATGACTGACTTTATCACTAAGGATATTTTATGGCTGGATTTACATATCCAGAGCACAATTTAAAGTTATTTACAGATTTTAAGTGAGTCAGTGAGGTTCCTGCTATTAAAAAAAACAAAACAAATCTGCCTATTTTTCACGAGCAGGCATAAAGACAATTCCTAATCTTAGGCTTTCTAAGATTGAATTAAAATGTCTGTGTTTCTGACCCACACAGATATGTAATACACTGAATGAATCTAAAGCATTGCTTCTTGAAACTGGGATAGCGTTACATAAGCAAAAGTATGCTTCCCATATGTGTTTATGCTTTTTCCCTCACTATTTTAATCAGACCCTTTTTGGTGTCTGTCATGCATTCGAAAACCAAATGTAACTCCTCAGTTTGTCAATTTTTGTTTTGCAAATGTAGGAACTAACAACAATCATTAATAAAATGTGTAATTCTTATAAATAAAATGTAAGAAATTCCTCAAGCCATTTTAGCCCTCATTTCACATTCACAATACTATCGTGTATAAATTCCAGCATGTTTATTAGTAACATATATGGATTAAAATTTAACACAAATATTGCAAATATATGTATCACACAAGATATTTCTTAACATATTTATGATATGTGCCTAAAGCCATAATCCAAATTGCTTGGTGGGGAAGGTAAACTCTGATGTCTGTTTTCGATACTTGTTCTATTTACTCCCATGTGTTATCATTAGTTGCCAATCCTGGGGCTGTTCTACCTAAACAAGAGCAGCAGATTTGTGCTTTAATGTAACATTACCTCAGGGACAAGTCTACCTCTTATTTTTATTATACTTGCCAACAACATTCTGAGTAAAGCTGGATTAATTTGGGTTCCTTAAGCAAGCCTGGTAACTTTCTACTATAATATTGAAAATAAAATTTTATCTAGAACATGTTGGAGAAGCTTTGATTTGTTTTTTCACATTTTCAATCTAGGAAACATGATCTCTTTAGAATTGAAAACCAAATACTTGGGTTCACATGGAAAGTTCTGAATCAGATGTCAGCTAAACAACCGTACATTTCCATGTTCTTGTAATCACCTTTTTCCTCTCTCATTGTCATCATTTTTCTTGGTTACCTTATGGTACCCTGGAAGGAGCTGTGAAAAGGAGGGGAAGGAGGAGGTAGAAGACTCCTTCCTGCCATAACACCTTGAGTCCCTCCAAAATGATCAGCTTGAGCATTATCTCCACGTTAGACCACTTTGGGATCACAGATTCCCTTAAGAATCTGATAGAATCAATGGACCCTCTTCCCATTAAAAAAAAAAAAGCCCACTGTAAATGGACTTTTCCTTGACATTTCTGGAGTTGATAGACTCTTGAAACCTGTCCTTGAGTATTCTTGAGGGGTCCTGATTATGAACCACTATTCTCCATGAAATCACAGACTTCAGCTCCAGACAAACCCTGGGGTTGGTGGGTTTACCAAATCTTTAAAAGGCTTTCGGTGGAAGTATGTCTAAACTGTCTCTCTCAACTGTCCTCACGTGAGGACAGGTAAGGTTAAGGTAAGGATTTTAGCTGAAGATGACAGTTAAGGGTTAATTTTCAAAGCAGATACATAGTTAATTCGTAGCCATACTTGTTCTGGGCAATGTGTCCACTGAAATAAAAGTAGAAGGTTCAAGTATCAGAACAGTTCCTTTCGTGGAGAGTAAGGCTTAGAATGGAAGGGTGATAGGATTAAGCCTCTAGAGACCCCAGAATATGGAAGAGGTGACTGCAGTGGGACCTTCCTGTTTCTCTGGCCATTCTCCCCAATCCCCATACCGGCCTATTGGTAGATTGGAACATGAAAGGGAAGATCTAAACTAGTGCCCGTTATCTCATACCCTCTGCTTCAGGGATCACAATCTTCATTCTTTCCTTCTTTATTGGCTCCTCCTATCAACATTTAAACATGTTCAAATTCCCCATCTTGAAAAGCTTCTCCTTCATTACTGAGCTCCTCCACTTACCTCACTCTTCGGCTTCATAGCTCAATCTCGTGAAAGTGTTGTCTACACCTTGTGAAGAATCTCCACTTTCTTAGCTCCCACTTCTCAATCACCTGCAGTCTGGCTTTGGTCCTTATCTGTTTCCCCTGCCTCTCACTGAGGTGACTGATCACTAGTGTATTGCTAAATCCAGCAGACATTTCTCATTATCTTCTTAGTATCTCAGAAGCATTTTACCTTATACTCCACTTTCCTCATCTGGAAACACTCTTTACACAGGGATTCCATGGTATCCAACTCCTGGTTTTCCTCCCGCCTCTACGACCACTATTCTCAATCTGTTTCACAGATTCCCCTTCCTCTTCCCTACACATCCTAGATTCCCTTTCTCTTTCTGAGCTAAATGTCACTGCTTCAATTACAATCTATTCTACATGACTGAGTCCAAAATCTTTATGTCCAGCTATCTTTTCTGAGCTACAAACCTGTATGTCTAATTATCTGCTGAATACAGGACTGCCCAGAGCAGGCTTGGACACCAGTGAATACAATGTGGGAAGGGAAGGGGCCTGAAGGGCAAGCCAGGTAAACTTTTTGACACAGAATTTCAAAATGTTCAAGTAACGTATGTGGTTTCCCTGCCCTCTCTCTTTGGACCTGGCTGAACAGCTCTACTTGGCTTTCCCACAGTCCTCTCAAATCTCATTTTAATCTAAAAGTAAATTCATCATTCCCCTCTCCTACTTTCCACCCTACTTCCAAGTGTTCTCATACAGAAAATGACATCAAGATACAAGCCAGAAACTGGAAGTGAACTAACTCCACCTCTCCCTCAACTTGTATACGCAAAGAATCTCCAAATTCTATCCATGCTACCTCATACATTCACCAGCTTCTCTCCTTTGTCACTGCCATCTTCTTTCACTTGGTGAACAGTGGCCCTTTCATGGGTCTCCGTGCCTCCAGAATTGCCCGCTTCTGCTGCATTCTCCACACCGAAGCCACTGAAACTACTGGTCTAAAACCAGATTTGATTTTGTCCATCTCTTACTTCAAACCTTTTCCTGACTTTCCACTGGCCTTAGGATAATGTCCAGATTCCTTCCCAAAGTAAAGAGAAGCAGTAGCATTTAGTGGGTCATAGCAGATGTCCCCAAACTTTAAAGTGCTCAGGAACCACCTCTGGGTCTTTGTTAAAATGTAGATTCTGGTTGTGTAGGTCTGGGTTAGTGCCTGAGTTTTTGCATTTCTAACAAGCGCCCAGGCGATGCTGATAATACTGGTTCATGGACCACACTTTTCATGCTAGATTGGCTGGAGCTCAAGTCTCAGCTGTATTACTCACTAGATCTGGGAACTTAGAGGAGTCAGCCTCTGTGTCTGTCATTTTCCTTGTATATGAAATGGAGATCATGATGGTATAACTTTTTCTTAGGTTTCTTAGGTTTGAAATGAGGAATCAATGTGTTATATTAAAATTACAACAGTGTCTGGCATAGAAAAAGTGTTAAGTGCAAGTTGTTATTATTACTAGTTAAGACCCTGAATAATTTAGCCTCTACATTCTTCTCCCAAACAGTTTTTACTACGGCACTGATGTGCGCACAAAGGTGCATGCGCGTGCGCACACGCGCGCGCGCAACACACCCTCGCCCTCGCCCTCTCTCTCTCTCCTGCTCAGTCATACCAAATGACCTTCAGCAGATTAAGAACTGAGCAAATGCCTCTCTTCTGCCAGGCCTCCATGGGCAACAACTAGTTGCTCAAGCCAGAAACTAGAGATGACTCCACCTCTCCCTCAATTTATATACCCAAAGAAGAGCTCTCTGCATACAGACCTAACTCACCCTAGTCACCCTCAAGTGCTCCCCTCTCTGGAAAGAACTTACAGACCATCCTCCACCCAAATCTGTTTGGTGCCACTTCTGCATATCCTCATACTACCAATGTGCCCTCTTGGGCTCACATTGTAAACTCATTTATTTATCTATATCTCCTACAGAACTGTATGCTCTTTTAGAGAAGGGACTGTGGCAATTACCGCTGAATTTCTAGCATCCCACACACTGTTGCAGGCTTCAGATGATCAGTAAGAATCAATGCATTTTACATACACATTTCTAAAGCCCCATAAAATGAGACATGGAGTCAGGGAACAGAAAGATTTAAGATCTGGTTGGAGTAAAGGGAAATATTGGATATAATAGAATAAGCTTCTCTCCAACTGCTGCCTCTGGGTTGGATTGTTAACCCACTGGAAAGGAAAAAAAATTTTTAATTCATTAAATAAATATGCAAGGCTAGAAAGTCAGTGCAAGAATGACAGAGAAGAGAGTCAAAGCTTTGAAGTCTGGTCCATGTTGAGTCTTCTGTGAACTCGGGCACATCAGTTTGCCTCACTACTTTAAAGATGGAATAAAAACACCCATTTTGGGCTTCCCTGGTGGCGCAGTGGTTGAGAGTCTGCCTGCCGATGCAGGGGACACGGGTTCGTGCCCCGGTCCGGGAAGATCCCACATGCCGCGGAGCGGCTGGGCCCGTGAGCCATGGCCGCTGAGCCTGCGCGTCCGGAGCCTGTGCTCTGCAGTGGGAGAGGCCACAACAGGGAGAGGCCCGCGTACCGCAAAAAAAAAAAAAACACCCATTTTGTAGAATTCTGTTTTAGAGTAATGCTATCAGTAGTCATTTTTGCTTTTATCTCTTCTCAAATTCTGCTCATACAATTCTGTTGCTACTGGACCTTAAACCCATCTTACTTGATTGTTGGCAAAGCTTTGAGATTTTCCTTTGCTTATTCATTTTGCCAGAGCAGTATCATCAATGGACCCTGAGTTTTATTTTTCAGTAGATCATTTTGATGTATCAGATTCTCCCCTCTTTAAGAATATGCTTTGGGTTTTATTTTCAATTTAATTTTAATGATAGTACACGCTGAAGATGGTGGGGAAATGGGCTTCTGGGGTTCTTGTCTTCCAGCTTGATTCTGTCCTTTTTAACGATCCTTTGTATTTAATGATCCCTACTGTTCATAAGACAATTTAAGTAAAATATCATAATCATGTAATTCCTAATACTTTTAAAAAGACTATTAATAGTTGTCCTGGTCAAGGTATCAAACTATTTATCATTTTTTTTACAGGGCCAAAAAGTCATACATACAGGTAATTCATTCATTCATGTATTCACTCATTCATTCACCAAGTAGATCAAGTCAGTATAGTATCTACAGAAACATTGGTCAAGCTGTTCAATTTTGCTTATATCATGAATCCTTGCACTGTGCTGATGACAATTTCATGGGTGAACAAGGAGATGCCTATCATAAAGTTTGACCAAAGGCTTCTCAGTATAGAAAAATGCTTTGATGTTACGTAAAATTTTTTCTTCCCATAAAATTCAGCACTTCTTTTAACAGATTCATGGGTATAATTTGCATGCAGGAAAAAAAAAAAAAAGCATCTGACGCCAAGCTGTGTTTAAGGGTATGGTCTTCAGGTGGCCAAGAAGAGAAGAGTGGGCAAATATATATTCATAGCAATGTGTAGTTGAGTTTTTAAAGCTCTGACATGTAAAAGTATCTCATTTTGTAAGTTACCTTTTGCCTATCCAGGTATGGATAAAATGCCACCCTCCAGGTGTGGTCCCTCAAGCAGGTCTAGCAATGCTCTCTGCCTGGTCCACACTCCCAGTGGGCTGCTTCCCCACATCCACAACTGTGTGGATTCCCCACTGCTCTTCCCCACCTTTTCTTAGAGACTAGCTTTTATTCCATCTTCAAGCTACAGCTCTAGAAGTGTTACCTGACATCTTCTAGAAAGTTCCTGAAATTTCCAGGGCACCCTGTGCCTACGTCCAAGCATTTCCAGCTGCCCTCTCTTCTTTCTCCCCCCACTCCCTCTCATCCACAATGTTTAGTGAGTGCCCAGCACATGCTGATAATATGCTAGACACCAGTTAGTTTGGGGGTAATATAGCATTTGTCCCGCCTGAAGCTTACTGTTGAGCAGGAAAGACGATTAACTAGGGCTACAATGCACAGTGTGTGCTGAAGTATGGAGAGCCAGGGCCCTGATCTGGTAAGACTGATGGGGTAGAGTAATTATTTGTGAGCCTGTCTCCCATGCCAGAGTGGAGGCTTTTCAGGGAGAGACCTGGTTTACCTTCACTGCCAAGCACTGTTTTGGCACTCAAGAGCTCTTTGTGAAACCTACAGAAGTAACGTTCACTGTGTTCAGAGAGCTGTTTGATATTGTTGGGTTTAAAACTGATAGAACCAGGCCAAGGCAGATGCCAGATTTTGAAAGGTCTGAAATGCTAGAGGTTGGACCAGGAATAGGTCACTGAAAGTAGTGTGATTTAAAGACAGTCATTTAAAGACTCTGGGTCAGCATCTATTTATAAAATGGGAGGGGAGTGGCTGTTTGGCTCTAAACAGCCAAAAAAGAAGCTTGTTAAAATTCACTTTGATTAGTACTGTGGGTATTTCCTTTTAAGTATTTACAAAAATTAATTTGGAAGGTATATTCCATTTTTCCTAATTTTTCTAGAAAGAAATACTAGCTCTATAAATGTCCTCTTTGGAATTTAGTTTCTATCCCTGTAAAATGAGGAGCTAAAACTGATCTATCTTTTTTAGTTCTTATGTTCTATAGTCAAGAACAAGTGATTCAAAGGGAAATAAGTTTAGCCTTTTGATTTGTGTTAGGATTTCATTTAATTTTTAAAATAGGCCATTTGGTACAAAATTCAAAGGGTACAAAAGGCTATATACAAGTGGAAAGTAAATCTCACTACCTTCCCTGTCTCTTCATCACTGTTTTTGTGGTTTCTTCAAGAGTGACTAGGTATTTTTAAGTTAAATGTCGGTTAATGAGAAGGTAAGTTTGGTTTTGATCAGTACCAAATGTTACACCACTATTAGGGTAACAAATTATATATAGTCTTAAAATTTTCTGTCTACCATTACTTTAATTCCTATATCTTCTCAGCAAGGTTTATTTTTGCATAACTCATAATTGTTTTTAAGGTATTTTGATATGTATTATCTACTTTGCTCTAAAGCACCATCTATGGGTATGATTTACAACATTCTACCTTATAAGGCAGAATATAAATGTCATGTTTTCTGCCACATACGTATTTAGATGCTGTCAAAATGCCAAATGGGATGCTGATAATGGAGTAGTTTTATAAACTGTTACTATGACCTGTCCCCACAAAAATCATGAAAATGATCAACTGAGAGTTAAGAATTTGGAGAATCATTGGAAATTGTATGCATATGACAAGGGGCACTTATGCCTTATGGCCAGCCCTCAGAGGCAGGCTGCTGGGATTGCCACCCCCATCCCTGGGCAGTGAAGGGCTAGGGAGAGCTCCTGCTACAGGCTCATAGGAGTCTAAAGGCTGCAGTGACTACTATTGTTGAAAACAGAATAAAAAGTTCCAAAGAGACATCTACACCACACCTGTATCCACTTATTAAACTGCTGGTAGACTTGAAAGACATAAGACATTTGTTATCCTCAAGTTCAAAGGAAAAGAGTATCTGGTGCCTTGTCCCTATAAATCAAGAGAAGAATGTTTACCCAGCATGCTTAGTTACTAGGGAGTCATAATGATGCCTCCCAACAGGAAATGCAAAACTGGAGGTGCTTCAGCTTATTTTCTTGGTCTTTAGCCGTCACCACTTTCAATAAAGTAGAAATCCTTTAAAAATTACCGTAAGTTTTATCTGCAACATTTTAAAAGATCACCCAGTAAGTGTGGGGGCACTTCCAGGCTCCATTTGGAGTATAGAAATGAGTAAGATACGGTGCTCTCAGTGAGCTTATATTATGGTCATAAGGAATACAACAACCCCCCTTCCAAAATTTATAATACAAGTTAGAATATAAGAATTATCTAAGAGAAACACAAAGGGCCTTCATTGAACATACCACAATACAACTCATAAATGTAACTCATATACTTTCTATATACCTTATAATACAAGCTCATATACCCTAAAATTCAAAAACGTCTGCAGCTTTAGAACTTTTTGACAGACTCTGTTTCGGAAGGCCCAGAAATGAGCTCTTCTTTCATCATTGTGTTTTATGAAGTTGAAGAAGGTCATAAACCAACATAATCTATAATACGCATTAATGCCAGGATACATGAAAGCCAATATATTATATAGCCAGACTTGTCTCATTCTCAGGAGAGAATTAAGTGATTGATGATGAAATCTTATTTCGTGCTCTTAGTTCAATGACTGAACATTCTTCCCAATTCGTTTAACTGGAGTTGTCATTTTTAAGCCATTTTTCGATTTAGAAAACTACTTTATAGGCTCTATTAGATAAAGAATACATCTATCATTTTATATTGGCCACCTTCCAAATAAAGCATGCTCTTCATTTCATTGGACAGTTTCTAACACTATCTTTCATCAGAATAGAAATGGTTTATTTCTCATATTGAAAAACATTTACTGGAAAGAAAATCATGGAAAGTATGTTTTGCTTGGTTCTTCTATGTTCTAAGGAGCACGTACTTTTAGGTTTTCAAGATGACATGGGTTTAAGATGCATCGACACCTGTGGGGATTGGAGCACTTGGCTCAGCTCCTCTAAACTCCTGGGTCCATGGTTATTACCCTAATCTGCTCTCAGGCACTGTGTAAATTGAATATGTTTGCCATCTTCTTAAGGTGAATTAATTAAAGACAGAGTTTTCTCATCACTAATTTTGGAAGGAAATTAGAGTTTATTTTAAAATACCCAGGAAGGGACTTCCCTGGTGGCACAGTGGTTGGGAGTCCGCCTGCCAATGCAGGGGACACGGGTTCAATCCCAGGTCTGGGAGGATCCCACATGCCATGGAGCAACTAAGCCCGTGTGCCACAACTACTGAGCCTGTGCTCTAGAGCCTGCAAGCCACAACTACTGAGCCCACGTGCTGCAACTACTGAAGCCCACGCGCCTAGAGCCCATGTTCCTCAACAAGAGAAGCCACTGCGATGAGAAGCCTGCGCACCACAAGCAAGAGTAGCCCCTGCTCGCCACAACTAGAGAAAGCCTGTGTGCAGCAATGAAGACCCAACGCGGCCAAAAAAGCAAACAAACAAAAAAACCACCCAGGAAAATAAAATAGCTGTCTTGGTTTTACAGTGATCCAGTCACAATGTCTTTATAACACATGACATTGAACTCAAAAACTGAAGGAATAAACGGTACAAAAGATATTGCATTTCCTGTCTGATGAAGTACATTCCACTAGACCATAGCGAAGTTTTCATGTGATCTTGTGAACTCAAATACCTGGCCCTGTGGGGGTGATTCATATGACTAGCATGTGTTAGAGATTCAGTCCTTCCACAGGAGACTTAGTTTCTACAATGGCAGATCACACTTCTTGCTAAATATGCTTGCATTTGTCAACAGATGCAAGAGGAAGGAGGTAGAAACAGTGTTAAATAGATGAATCAATGAGCTCCCTTCCCACTGCTGAGAAAACAGCTACTAGGGCTCAGATACTGATAGTAGTTAATGAGCATGATGAAGGTGATCTTCAAATAGAAAGGAAAACCAATGAAACAAAGCAAAACAAAACAGAACCAAAAAACTGACACAACTACTACATTTAGTATTCCATAGAGTACTTGTTGAATTTTTCAAAAAGCTTAGAGATGGGTGGAGGGAATACTCCCTGATACTTATATTAGATCTGCAGTGATATTTAGATTAGAATCCATCTCCAGAAAATGAGGTTGATTTGGGGGAGTCACATGCAGGAAACATCCTGTCCCTACCATGTGCTGACTCTGTGCTAAATACATTTAGATAAATCACACCTTTTAGTTCAGTCCTTGTATATACCAAACCCCAGCACTACATGAGAACTCAAGACTTTGAGGAGATCCTGAGGCAACCTAGGAACTGTATTTGCTCTTCCAGAACACCTTTTACAGAAATAATAGCAAGGCTACGGGGAGTAGAAGGAATGACAGCTTATATCTATTGAAATGATAGTGGTTCCTTTGGGATAAAAATTGAGGCAAGTCTAGTGATGGGTTTAAAAGCAGGAAATTGGTATCTGGATAGACAGAGATCTAGATAATCCAGTTGCACCTTAAAAGGTGGTATTCTTTATGTCTTAAAATTTTTCTTATATCTCAGTAAGGAAAAAAATCAAAGATGGTATTAAACCTATACGAGAGTCCTACTTTTTTATTTTGTAAAGAATATAATGTTTGATAAAATGTGGTTACACTTATGTATTACCATGAACTACAGTGTACCTGTTTCAGTAATCACTGCCATAATTACATGATTCTGAACGTAATCCCTCCAAGAAAATCATACAAAGCACATTTTTCCTTTGTTAGTATCCACAGAACAAATTAACCAGATGGAAAGCTCTCATCAGCTGTTCTGTTTCATGGGAGACCAGTGCCATCAGGTCTCAGGAGAATTCTCATTTGACCTCTCTACACAAGACATTCAGCTTCCAACAAACTGGGCTTGTGAATATGTCCCTAGAGACTAATATCAAGCATTCCACCACAATTCTATGATGCTTGTTTTAGGTTATTTTTGATTGATGGCCTAAAGTTATGGCTTTAGTTATTTTTAAAATTGTTTAGTTTTCAAAAGTAGTGTTTGAGGGGTCTAGAAAATAGCCTCCTTCTTCAAAATAAGAACTACACTTATAATTACACTTTCCATCAAGTCAAGTACACCTACAGCCAACTCACTCATGACTTTTCCATTCTAATCTCGCTTGATCTGTGGGTGGGATCATAAGCAGCTAATAATGTTCTCATTTCATAGTTAAGGAAAGCAAGTGCCAGAAAGATTAAATGGTTTCCATAGCAGTAGTTTCCATGCTCGTGCTTAAGCAACTAGTGCAAAAATCTATAGCCTCTGCTTTCCAGCCCAATATTTTTCTCAGTATGTTATGTCTTGGGTTATAAGCAGAAAACAGATACGGAAGTACACACAGGTCTGTTCAACTCCACCCTCAGAACTAGGAAAAGAAACAAAGGAAAAAACTAAGAGTAGAACTTTACTAGTTATTCCAACTCCATGATATTTTTAAATCTGTGAATCTAAATTTTCCCACTGTACAACATATACTTATTTTGTCTGGCCTAGTTTACACAGACTTTGGAGGATATATTTTTTCATATATCTCATTTAAGTCCACCCAAACTGTCAACTGTGTGTTGAAGTGAGAGAGACACACACAGTACAAAATAACTGTTACCAAATGTGGCAAAAGAAAGAGAGACATATGTATGAACTAATGGGAGCAGCTTGTGTCCAGAGAGATCTGAGAGAGCTGCAGAGAGAAAGATTTTTAGCTGGACCTTGACCGAGAAGTAGGTGGTCAAGGGGGGGGGGTGACAAGAAGAAAGTCATTAGAGATAGAAGAAAGGTCACATGTGAAGGCTCAAAGGTGTAAAAAGACACAGTATATTTGAAGAATAGGGAGTCATGAGAAGTGGCTAAAGCATAGTGCGGTGTGTGTGTATCAGATGGTACAGGGTTAGGAAAGGGATGAAGAGACAGTGAGAAAAGTAGACAAAGTAGCAAAGGGTCTCTATGCTAAGTAATGGACTTTATTTTATAGTCAAAGAAGAGCTGTTGGAGGTTTTTCTCCAAGGAAGGGAGATGATCATGAGTCTGAGATTTTTCTTGAGTACTGTGGAAGATGTTCTGGAACTCCCAGGGAAATTGAGCTTATTTAGAGAGCAAAATCATAGAGTAGAAATGTGCTTGGTTCCACTCAGTAGAGGGAGAAACTTTTAATAATATTTTCAGTTCGATGTAAGCCACTATGGTCCATCAGAGATAACGAGGAGGGCCTAAACAAAGATTTAAGGAATGCTTCTGAAGTGGAATCAACAGGATATGGTACCCAGTAAATATATGTAGGGGGTACAGGCAGGGAGAGAGGGGAGAATGATTGAAACCACTGCCTTCGCAGACTAGGTGGATTGCATAACCACACACTGAAGATGGTTTCTATAACTCCTTATAGAGCACAGAGCGATATACTTTCATCAGTGAGGCTTCCAAAGGGCCCTTGACTGGCCATCAGCCCCTATCTGCCCTCACAGCAAGAGTTCAAATTAAAATCCTAAATGGAAAAGCTAGCACAGGTAAATTCACGTAGGTACAGTTCAAATTAAGATTCAGCATCCACTTTCCGTCTTCACCCAAGTTCCGTACATCAATCACACAAGTTTCAAAGACGCCAGCATTCTGAACTAACATTTCCCAAGAGCATTTTAATATTCCTTATGCCCTTCAGATGTCAATTCTTTCAAGTTCTTTCCTAAAGAAAAGCAGAAACAGATCTACTTCACAGAATCAATGAAAGACCTGAACGGGCAATTGAAATACTCATGTAGCACTCTCAGAGGAGCAGCAATGTATTTATACAGGCTGAATGAGGCTACTCTGAATAACCAGATGAAAATTAAGCCAGAAAACCCAACAAACTTTGAATTGAAGAATAGTGCACTTTTACGTATGTGCAAAACTAGTGATTGTGGCATTATTTTCACCCATTTAGCAAAATTTACAAATCATGTAGTAGAGATAGAAGTAATCTTAAATACCATTTACTGTATATCCTCTTATCAAGACACATAATCAATTTGATGATTTTATATAGTACTGCCTGCCTCCACATGGAACAAAGAAAGCTATAATCAAATCGATGTAACAACTTATATTTGATATTTAGAATATAGGATATATGGTAATTCAACTCCCTCAAGTAAATAAAATTCCTCAAAACCACACCAACATAGAGACATTATTGGAAACCAGAAGGCCCAAATTATATCCTAGTATGTTTCAATTTCACCATAAAAAGTAAAAGCCCTCTTACTTTTGAAACTTGTAATCTCTGACACGATAGTAAGACACAGTTCGTGTCTTATTGTAAAGTAATATGACAAAGATCATACATATTGGAACCATGTTTTGGCTTTGCACACTTTCATGGTAACAGTATTGAAAGAAAGAGAGAAAACTTTGTCTCCTTCTCTCTTTTGCATCCGAAATGGTCACCCTGAGAAATGTACCCTTTGAATCAGCCCACAATTATCCCCATATCTTCGCTGTTTGGACAATAAACTCCATGACCACCATTAGCACACAAAAATATTCTCAGGGTATTACTACATCCATATGGATTACTTCTCTGTTGACAAACATAAGGAAAGAACAGTTTAATATATATCAATACTACTTCTACTCATTTATCACCCACTCATTTTTTAAACTATTAGAAACAAAACATTACATATATAGAAAATAATGTTTCTAATATATGCAAGGTATAAAAATAATTTGGCTTAAGAATCAAATATTTTCCACATATTTGAAACCCTCTGCAACTTCCTAATCCCAACTAACTCCAGAAGTTAGATAATCTTCAATTGCATCCTAATTCTTGTGTTTATCATCATCATCATGCTTTTTTAAACAGCTTTAATAACCGTTATTATGTTTAATAACATGTTACCATATATTTATCATAATTCCTAATAATCAATTTTGGTTGTTTTTTAACTTTATAAAAATGCAATCATGGTGTATTTACTATTTTATAACTTAGTTCACTCAGTAGTGAGGTTTATCTGCATTAAGGAGGGCACCTGTAATTCATCTGTTTTATTGCCATACAGCAGTATGTTATATGACCATACATCTACTTATTTATCTATTTTCCCTCTGAAAGACATTCAGAGTCTCCTGCTACTAGGGCTACTATAAACTATGTTGCCACAAACATTCTCTCAGGTGACCTTTGCAAGATTTTATGAGTCACACATTTAGGGGAGAAATCACTGAGTCATATGAAGGATACATATTCAACTTTACAATATAATGAAAAATTGTTTTTCAGAGTGGTTTATCCATTCATCTTTCATTCTTATTTCAGTGTGTGAGTTCCAGTTGCTCCTTATCCTCACCAACATTTCATATTGTCAGGCTTGTTAATTTTTTCTGACCATGAGTACAAATTATTTCATACTGAGTTGAATGCGCTTCCTTTAAAATATCTGTCATTTTAAAATGAAAATTTTTTTTCTTATATCTTTTGCCCATTTTCCCATTAGTTTATTTTTAATTCTTATTGATGTTTTATATATTCTGCATTTTAATCCTTTGTCAGTTATATACGTGGCGAATATCATCTATTAATCTGTCATTTTGTGACTTGCTTTTCATTATTAATAGTATCCTTCAATGAGCAATTTTTTTAATTATCAGTCTTTTCTGCATCTGCTAAGTATATGGCTTACTCTTTCATTTGGTAAATGTGGTAAAATACAGTGATTCTCTTCTTAATTTTAAACTAAAATTGCATTCCTGGGATAAACTCAGCTTATCATGATATTAACTTTTTCATATATCACTGGATTCAATTAGTTATTGTCTGTGCTAAAATTTTTTGTATTTACTGCAAAATTTATTATTATGAGTATGATTGACCTATAAATTTTTCTCATAATGTTTTTTAGATTTTGGTAATCAAAGTTTAAATGGGTTCAAAATTAAGTGGATGTTTCTTGTTTTTAATTATTTGGTATAGTTTGTTAATATTGGTGTTATTTCTTCCTAAATCTTGGTAAAATCCACTGGAGAAGCCATGTGGCCTTGTATTTTACTTTATATGTAGGCTTTTAATTTCAAATTCAGTTTCTCTAATAGTTACCAACCAGTTAAAATTTTATATTTCTTCTTGTGTCCGTTTTAATGTTTTACTTATCTTTGAAGTTTCCCATTTTGCCTAAGTGTTCAAATTCCTTAAAGTTGTTCTGTTAATATTTATTCTGATTCACCTACATATTTATTATAATTTTTGTTGTTTTTCACCCCTTTATCTTTAAGCTTCAATCTGAGCTCAGTGTCCTTTTCCTTGAAGAACACTGTTTGGTATTTACTTTAATATGGGTGTGCTATTGATATATTCAGTTTCTGACTGTCTGAAAATATCTTTTCTTCACCTTTTTTATCAGAAGATATTTTACCTGTGTATAGACTTCTAGGTTGGCTCCCATTTTCTTTCAGCCATTTTATCTTTCCATTGTCTACCTTCCATCTTTTCCTGTTGAGAAGTAGGTAACTTCTCAATTTGTTGTTACTCTGGAAGTAATATTTTTAACCTACTTTTAAGATGTTATTTGTCTTTGATTTTTAGTAGTTTTACCCAGAGGTGCCTAGGTTGTGTGCTTTTAGTCTGGGTGAGGGTCATAGTTTTTGTTTTGTTTTTTAAATTTGTAACATGATGTATTTTGTCAGTCTTAATAGACTGGCCATTATTTCCTCAATAAGAATTCTTCTTCATATTCCCACCAAAATACATAAAACAACTCTTTTTACATGGGGATAATATTTGTTGATTAAATGGAATATTAAAAAATAGACTCCTTATCGATTTCCTGTCTGTGGTATATCTACCTTCCAATCCCTTCTCTCACTATTTCCATTAATTTTCACAAATCTCAGCTCAAAACACTTCACTCATCTGTTCTCAATCATCGGTGGTTATATCTTTTCTATAGAAAACACATGTTCATCTCTAGCTTGAAACTTAGGCCATTGGTGACCTTGCCCAGCCTACTTTTCCAAACTTGTCCTCCAATTAGTACCTTCTCATGCCCTGCAAGCCACTTCAAATAGATTACTTGCTATTTTCCATGCAGGCCTCATGTATTCAAGTATAAACATCTTTCCTAATTCTGTTGGTCAGTCTCAAGTGCCCTCCCTCAGCATCTTCAGGAAAGGAGAGCTTTACACAGGCTCGATCCTGGGCTTCAGTTTCTGACAGGTGTAGGATAAAATCCTGGATTTGGCATTTTTATCAGCCAAGTTATCTTGGCCTCTCTAAGCTTCTTCATCTGTCAAATTGGGATATTAATAATAGACCCATCCTACAGGATTGTTGTGAGGATTAAGAGAGAGAATCTACACAAAATGGTTAACACAGTACATGGCTCTCAGGAAACACACGGGAGCATTAGAACTCACTGTTAGTATTTTTAACAATTCCTTGACGGATGGTAGAGGCTGCTCTTTGCCCACCACAGCACCCATTCTGCCCTGTAATCCAGAGGTCAGGAACCTGCTGCCACCACTGATACCACTACCACGACTACCTCTCACAACCCGAAAACAAGTCCCTGGACCCTGGAAAACCTGAGTCCAGGCATTCTGAATGGGGGAAACCACTCACATTTCTACAACCCAGCCTGCCAGCAGCAACAGCAGCAGGAACGTATCACTCCCACCTTCCAATGTACACACACCTGTTTGGAGTTAGCAGAACCAATTCTGCATCCTCAACATTAGCTGTAAGAGGGTCCCGGAGATGTCTTTAGCTGCCTGACCTCTCCAACCAAGAGGAGGATAGAGCCAGGGTTGGGAGAACCAACCCATGATAGCTACCACATGATCCATTCAAATGCCATTTTCTCTAAGTTGTTCTGGAATTTTTCCCAGCTAAAAGTAATTTCCTTCCTCCTTCTCTTAACTGGTGGTTTTTAATTATCACTGGACATGAGAACCTTCTGGGAGCTGAAAAATACTTATTCTCATTCTCTACCCCCAGAAATCCCAATTTAATTGGTTTCGAATAGGAGTGCCCTTTGGAAATTTAAAAAATTCTAACATGCATTGTGTTTAGAACCATTGCTCTAAATTATTATAACCTTTCATTTCTCCTTATCACTTCCAAACTTTTCTTTAGTTATTTATAAAATGTCCATACTCTTCCTACTGGATTATATGCTCTCTGAGGATGGGATTTGAGTCTAGTCTATTTTTATGTCCTTCATAACTTCTAGCAGATTACTGTGCAAAAAAAAAAAAAACATATTTACCTGTTTATAGAATGAATGAATGGTGTGTGATGCCTTGCAAACCAAAACATATTAAAGATACCCTGCATAGCCTCAAGTCCTTGCCTCTCTCCTGCTTGATATTCTCTCAACTATACTTTTTGGGAATCTGTTCAGCATAATAAAAATATAAGTGAGTATACTGCTCACAGCATTAAACTTCTAATCATTAACTCACCATATAACATAACTTGACACAAGATTATTCCTGGTTTTAAAAATAACATGTAAGAAACAGCATTCTCAGCTACAGAAGTTAGGACCAATAAACTCACATGCTTTTAGGTAGAAATCTAAAATCTAAGGGAGATAATTGGAAAAAGAAAGCCAAGTGCATTCATGACATTGGACTTCTGAGCTATTTATCTTATCTTCATAGGTTCTTTGATATATCGGTGTACCTCTAAATCAGTCTTCCAAAACTCCAGTATGCAATGATAAAAATTCTGTGCTTAAACTGTTGCATAATTGCAGAATCACTTTGACAGAAGTTTGGCAAGAATATAATCTAATCCTTTTGAAAAGTTTGACAAGAATGTCTAATTGATATTGATACTAATGTTTCTAAAGTTCATGCCAGGAAAAGTTAAATGCTATTCAATTGGGATACTATTAAGATTTCTTATGACTCATAATTATAAATCAGCTCTGTTCAAGGATTTTAAATCTTTGAAAGCAAACATTTTTCAATATCTTTGCCAAATTAACCCTCAGATGGGGGCTCCTGAGAATCATATAGTCCCTATCCCCTTTCCTACAGTTTTACCTTTTAGAAAATGATTAAAAACTAGCCATTTGGTCTGCTCTTGAGGACACTAGTTATTCTCTGATTATTCAAAAATATTAATGTAAGGGACAAAGAAGAGGGGGGAAAAAAGAGACAAAGGCCAAAAAAAAAAGTACAGAATGATGTTTAGGAGCGAATGAGGTGGTGAAATGTGACCCAGTTGGAAAAATTCATACTCTTGCCTCTGTTGCCTGCCCTCACACCACTTAGAACTGCTTTTATTAAAGGTCCAAATAGCTTTGAAAAGCTTTAAATAGTTTCAAGGTTTTCCTTTATCCTGAATGGACCCGGGTGAAAATCTGTTGGCAAGACTCACCATTCCCCAACTTCGGATGTAATCCTGTGCCGTCCTCCCATTTGTCTTTTCCCCTTCCTTCCCTGCTAATCAAGATCCTTCTTCCCTTCCTTCCTTCCTACCAGACTTGCAAAAGCTTAACTTCCTTCAAATCTTCTTAGAAAGGTCTCCCTTTACTGTAGCTCCTCACCCCTTTCTATTAGTTGCTAAGAATTCTACATGGTTCTAGTGGAATGTGTATCATATTTATGGTTATAACACCTCTAAGAAACTCTATATAGATGTATTCATATACCCATAGTTAAATGATAGACTTTATGAAAATGAGGACTGAATTTCTTAGTGTACTTTCCCCAACTAAGAATAAGAGCACAAACGTTCAGTTTGTTCCTTATCTCAAATTATATTCACTATTACCAAGGTAAGAGCTAAGAGAATCCAGACTTCTTGAGGGCAGGGACTTCAACTATTACAGAGTAGACATTTAACACATGTTGACCTGGACCAAATGCCTACTCCCACTGTATAACTATAAAATGCAAAATTACATAGCTCTGAGATATTGAACTGACTCTTCTCACCCTCCCCAACTCCCTGACTTCGCTTTTAAAAAACAGATGGAATAAGATGTACTTTCTCCTTTAAAAAACTGGAGAAGATAGGGTCAATTTTGTTAAGAATTTTTATGGAGCAAGGCCTATTATGTGATTAGAATGGGGATGGGGCAGGATCTTCTTGTACTTACATTTAGACAAGTATTTATATTCACTGATATATATTTCTATATCAATATTTATATTATAAAATAAATATTTATTTAGATATTTAGACTTCTGATCACCAAATGAGGTACAGGTATTATAATGTTGTATTTAGAGTGTTGTTTAAAATAAAAACTTGAAATTCTACCAATTTTGTGATACCTTTGGTGTTTCTTCATTTTATAATATACTAAAAGCCTCACAAAATGTAAGTAGTCTGGGAGTTCCTAAGTCCTGAGAGGCTGTGCTTCATGGTGCTATTATACACATCTAAAACTAAAGAAATATTAACAATGAAAATGGTATTTTCCATATTAAGTGATGAAAGTTAAAGGTATATACCGTATTTCACTATTAAGACATAAACACTTGATCACTGTAAACGTGAATAAAATTTGCATTTTTAGATCTTTCAGGGGATTTAGATCTATTTCCTCCAGTTTCCAAGCTCTCAGCAATCCTTTTAGTGTGTTTGTATTCACTAAAAAGGGACATTTCTGTGGAATTAATCAAATAGGGAATTCAGTGTTCCCTGCAGATAATTTTGGCATGTTCCCCTGGGAACTTCTAGTCTAAATTTTCATCTTTCCTGGGAAAAGACACATATATTCTAAATCCTTAGTCTTTTCTTTGTTAGTAAAGATCTGCTATAAACAGAATTAATGATAATGTACATTCAGCAAGACACTGGCTGGAAACTTCATCATTAAAATAAAAGGTGGCAAAATATGTGAGAATGCAATTTGAATGTAGTAAATAAAAACTGGCATGAAAAATGTTGTAAAAATCATCCCAATAATCAATAGATTTTCTGATTTTGCTAAAATTAAAAAAACAAATTTCTGGTGTGGAGAATTAGAAAATATTCATAGTTCCCAATATATTTATTTTCCAAGAAAATCAGTGGTACTATTTTTGGTGACAATGAAAAACTTCTGTTCGATGCCTAATTAAACCCTTTTGAAATCCACGTGTTTTGTTTTTTAATTTACAAAATAACTAGAATTCTTATCCTGACCTTGGCTTTATGTTTTTCATTCTATAAAATGCTGCTGTTATTCTTCCTTCTGTGTACATGTTAGTTTAGCCCTAAAACCTGAAGAATCCGATAGCTCTTTTCTACCTCTGATGGTTTTAACTGCATGTCCACATCTGGAAAACTGCTCAGTGGCAGTCCCAAAGACCTAACACTTGGACTGAATCCTCACTGCTGAGGAGTTTTATTTGACCAGCTAAGTGTGGGGCATTTAAGTGGAGATGTCCAGGAGGCAAATGAAGAACAGGCTAAAGCTAGAGATTTAAGTCAACAGTATATTTAGGGAGGTTGAAGCCACAGGTAAGGAGGACATCCCAAGGGAGAGTCTATGGTACAGGAAGACCTTAGGACTAATGTGCAGAACCCTCACTAGGTACCCGACAAAGAATTGGGAAATAAAAGGATGGCAGGGAAAATGACAATGTACTTGATCAGTAATTTCTATTTCAGTTAGAGCAAAAAAAAGACTCTTGTTATCCCCATGGAACTCCACCTCCAGCACTCTCCAACAAGACAGTAAGTGATGACAGTTAATGAAAGCTCTATCGACAGTTCGTATTTATACCCTTGAGGTGAAACCATCCTATTTCAACACATATTACATTCTCATTGAATTCTACATTAGTGAATGAGGAATTCAAGATGTTTTTTCCACACTCTGGCTGCCGGTTTAATGCATTTTGCTAGTAAAACACACAGGAACTGCCAAGATGGGACAGTAGCCTCTTCTAAATCACTCCAAGTGTCACCATGACTACAGCATATTTCCTAAATTGGTGGGTGTTCATATAATATAAATCTATTCAAGTGCTTGACTCATGTTGTATTGAGGCTTTATAATTTATCTTATCAAAAAATTTTGCCTTTATATACGTAAATTATTTTTTTATTCATAGGATTAAGCCAAAATGACAACTGCTCAATTTGACTGTCAACACTGCACGGCATCACTTCTTGGGAAGTATGTACTAGAGGATCACAATCCACACCGTGTTACTTGTTATGATCGTACCTCTGCTAACTATTGTGAGGAGTGCAAAGAACCAATCGAATCAGATTCCAAGGTAGGCCTTACCTCAGTTCACAGAATTATTGCATAAGAACAGCAGACAAGTGCTTTGGAATGCCTGTTTTTCTTGAGTGTTGACTGTTAATACTCTAATGCTCTGCTACTAGATATAAGGATTTTCAAAGCTATCATCAATCAAGTTCCAGGCACTATGCTCAGCACTGTGACACGTAAGATACACTTTAATCCTTACAATGATCTTGGGAGATAGCTCAGGATGCTGAAGATTAACGAAGTTATTTGCCCAAAGTTACACAGCTGAAATGTTATTTCTAGAATGATAAGCGTATAAGTGAATAATTATATAAATAATTGGAGCCGTAAAGATTCAAAAACCTGTATCTTCTCACTTCACATTAGCCTCATCTTCATTAAACCACTGTGCGCTGATACGTCTCACACACACACCCATTCCTCCCAGAATGCACATTATTTTTTTTTTTCTCCTTTTTTGGGGGGGAGCGGGGGAGGTCTTTGTTTTAGTTAACTAGTGTTGAGATTTTGTTTAGGGAAATCTCAAACAGTAATAGGATGTTACAACCTAAAAACAAAAATCAAAATCTTTTCTTATAGTTTATAAAAGGAAGGTAGAGGAAATTTGAAGAAACAGGAGAGTACACTTATTTTCCATCTGTCTTTTGTGACCAACCAAGGAAGCCCCAGGCTCTAGTTCTTAATTGCCCCAGAGAGTCTCCTCTCTATGAGTAACAGTATCAATAACAACATGCCCTCAAGCTACCAGCACCACCTACTGGCACCAGAGTCCCAGGAGTGTTTAGTATTGTTTTACAAAATGGCCTGTTTTGTCACAAACATACTTAATTAACTTTTACTTACTGTCTCAAAGGATCTTTGTTACAAAGGTCATCACTGGCATGAAGGATGCTTCAATTACGACAAATGCAATCAGGCTTTGGTGGAAAAGCCTGCTGCCAAGGATGAGCGCCTGCTGTGCTCCGAGTACTATTCTAGCGAGTGCTCCTCCCAGTGCTTCCATTGTAAGAAGACCATCATGCCTGGTAAGATCACAAGGCACTTCTGGTCTATAACTGAACCTGCAATGCTTTGAATTAAACCCAAGCACAGGAAGAGTGTAGTACATTAGTCCCCCCTTAACCACGGTTTCACTTTCCATGGTTAAAATTGCCCGAGGCTAGGGCTTCCCTGGTGGCGCAGTGGTTGAGAGTCCGCCTGCCGATGCAGGGGACGCAGGGGACGCGGATTCGTGCCCCGGTCCAGGAAGATCCCACATGCCGCGGAGCGGCTGGGCCCGTGAGCCATGGCCGCTGGGCCTGCGCATCCGGAGCCTGTGCTCCGCAACGGGAGAGGCCACAACAGTGAGAGGCCCGCGTACGGCAAACAAACAAACAAACAAAAATTACCCGAGGCCAAAAATATTAAGTCTGAAAATATTAAGTGGAAAATTCCACTAGTAAAAGTTTCTTAAGTTTTAAACTGTGTGCTCTTCTAAGTAGTGTGATGAAATAACCCTCCATCCTGCCCATGACGTGAATCATCTCTTTGTCCAGAGCATCCTGGCCAGTAGTCACTTAATAACCATCTCAGTTATCAGATCAGACTGTACTGCAGTGCTTGTGTTCAAGAAACCCTTATTTTAGTTAATAATGGCCTCAAAGTGCAAGAGTAGTGATGCCGGCCATTCAGGTATGCCAAAGAAAAGCCATAAAGTTCTTCCTTTAAATGAAAAGGAAGTTCTCACCTTAATAAGGAAAGAAATTGTATGCTGAGGTTGCTAAGATCTAATGTAAGAACAAATTTTCCATCCATGAAATTGTGAAGGAGGAAAAAGAAATTTGTGCTAGTTTTGCACCTCCAACTGCAAAAGTTACGGCCACAGAGCATGATAGGTGCTTGGTTAAGATGGAAAAGGCATTAAACTTGTACAATAAGATATTTTGAGAGAGAGACCACATTCACATAACTTTTATTACAGTATACTGTTATAACTGTTCTATTTTATTATGTTATTGTTGTTAATCTCTTGCAATGCCTAATTTATAAATAAACTTAACATAGCTCTGTATGTATGGGAAAAAAACATAGTATATATATATAGGGTTCGGTATTGTCTGCAGTGTCACACGTCCACTGGGGGTCGTGGGAGGTATCCCTCACAGATAAAGGGGGGGACTATACTATACAAAACCCTGCTTTGCAGAAAGACATCTTTCTGCTATCTCTTTATCTCATTTAGTGTACTTTAGACATGAAAAGATTATTCTTTCTGTCTCCAATGGGCAAAGTACTGTCTTTTGTGTTTTTTCATAAACCTAATTCATAGAAACATTTTGAACCAGAAACTGAGCCATGGAATAAAGATAAAATCTATATCAATAAATTATACTAACACTGCACTAAACACCCTGTCCTAGGCAGAACCAATAGCATCAGAAAACATAATCCATCATAGGACAATGGGACCAATCATCATTTTGTAGCTCAACACAAACTGGTGTGAAGGTCAGTCATCTTTATTTTCTCTCAGGGCAAACAAGGATCCAAGTAAATTGTTACACCTTTAGGCAAGTACTAATTCTCTGTTTTGATCCTCTTCTCAATCCCTATGGACAGCAGCATACGAACAATTCTCTCTCATTTTCTTATTATAGGTTCAAAGATTTTCTAGGAGACCATAACTACACAACATCAATCTCAGGAGTTTGTGCCTTGGGCATTCCTAATATCCCTGTAATGCTTATTATGTCCCAGTTTATCTGAAGCATGTGCAGCCTTTCAGAGTCTACATTTACAGTACTTTCACATCTCAAAATTGTGAAACAGCACAAGAGTTTCCAGCGAAAGTGATTCACCATCATCGTAGGCTGAACTCTATTTATTGACCTCTTTTTTTAGATAAATGTTTTGGAAACCAGTAAACGCTATTTTTTCTATATGGATGATTGCTTTTTTCACCTTTAGTATATATTTTAAGTAATTTGACATATTATTGCTTAAAAGAACAATCATGCTTGATTTGTACTAACAGGTTCTTACTTTGGGGGTACAGGTTCCCGGAAAATGAAATTTAAGGGAAACTACTGGCATGAAACCTGCCTTGTGTGCGAGCATTGCCGACAGCCAATAGGAGCTAAACCTTTGATTTCCACAGAGAGTGGCAATTATTGTGTGCCGTGTTTTGAGATGGAGTTTGCTCACTACTGCAGCTTTTTTAAGGAGGTAAATATCTAAAGAGGATGAAGCTTGTGAAATCTTCCAAACCATCGCTTTGTAGGGGCATTATATGTTTGCAATGAACTGATACTATCATGTTATATCCATCTTTGCACATTCATGTTAATTTTGAATTCCAACATGTTCGAAAGCACTACCTGTCACAGTGAGGAGGCCCATCTATTTTTATCACCATAAAATTCCGCCCAGAACATGAATTTAATGTTCCAAAGGCTTAAGTGATTTGATATTCCAGTTCCACTCACAGCTGTTCAGGCAAGATTTCACATGTTCTGGTAGAGGGCCCACGTCTCTCTTTGAATACAAAGTATTTCTTAGAAAATTTTTGATCCACTTAATTTCAGAGAGATATGGATTTGTCTCACAGAGTGACTAAGGGAACCAATTTAAACAGGATATTTCACTCCTCACATCATGTCCAAGCAATATAAATGTCTTCTAAGCTTGAAGCTTTTATATTTCTAAAGAGTAGATAAAAAACAGAACTACCATATGACCCAGCAATCCCACTACCAGGCATATACCTTGAGAAAACCATAGTTCAAAAAGAGACATGCACCCCAATGTTCACTGCAGCACTATTTACAATAGCCATGACATGGAACCAACCTAAGTGTCCATCAAGAGATGAATGGATAAAGAAGATGTGGCACATATATACAATGGAATATTACTCAGCCATAAAAAGAAACGAAATTGAGTTATTTGTAGTGAGGTGGATGGACACAGAGTCTGTCATACAGAGTGAAGTAAGTCAGAAAAAGAAAAACGAATACTGTATGCTAACACATATATATGGAATCTAAAAAAAAATGGTTCTGATGAACCTAGGGGCAGGACAGGAATAAAAACGCATACCTAGAGAATGGACTTGAGGACACAGGGAAGGGGAAGGGGAAGCTGGGACAAAGAGATAGAGTGGCATGGACATATACACACTACCAAATGTAAAGTAGATAGCTAGTGGGAAGCAGCCGCATAGCACAGGAGATCAACTTGGTGCTTTGTGACCACCTAGAGGGGTGGGATAGGGAGGGTGGGAGGGAGGCTCAAGAGGGAGGGGATATGGGGATATATGTACACGTAGAGCTGATTCACTTTGTTATACAGCAGAAACTAACACACCATTGTAAAGCAATTATACCCCAATAAAGATGTTAGAAAAAAAAAAAAGAGTGGATAGATAAGAGAGTGACACTCAAGAGACTGACAAGATCTTCAGGGAAATTCATTAGACAGAAAGACAGAAAGATGACTTAAGAACTGCAAGTGGTTTCCTTCACCTCCAGCTCCAGAGCTCCATGCAGGGCCTTTCAACTTGGACACCCATTCAAAACATATTTTCCAATAGGAAAAAAAGTCATTTTTTTTCAAGTAAACATGGTCCAATTCTTTTTGTATCCTCTAAGCTTTTACATGAAAGTCACTCATCTCTATCACCTTGATAAAGTCTGTCTGTATTCCATAAATATATATGATGTTCTCAAAGAAATTCTTGACCTGTGAGGCATCATAAGTTTCAAATAACCCTATAACTTGTGATGAGAAAGCTTGAATCATGAAAACATATTGGATAAGTCCAGTGGTTTCTAAACATTTTTGATCTACAGGCTACTCTGGCAGGTCTCTTAAGACCATTTGCATACTTGCATCTGAATGGTCATTGCCACTTTCTACAAATGCATGTACAAACATACACACACTCAACGATTTTCCACATATACTTAAAATACTGGTACTGCATTTGAAGAGGCATCAATCAACCCCTATGTTATAATTATTAAATTACACTGTCATGATGGCTGAAAATTACAGTTGAAAGTAACATGCTACAAAACCATCTTACACCCGAAGACTTCCAACAACTTAGAAAATGACTTTACAAGAAAGAGTCAGACCCTATGCCTCTGTGACAGATGAAGCTCCGAAAAATTATCAGGCAATGACATGCATTTAGAAAGGGATGCTGGAAATAAAATAGATTTATCTCACTGTTTTGCGGGACAACTAAGTTGGCCATTTTTAGGCTACGTTTCTTAAGGACTTACACTAAAATATTAATGACACTTGTGAGACTCATCTTAAAATCATTTGTTGGACACACAGTATAAAGTTTCTTTCAATGCCATAAAGAGTCAAGAGAACTTCTCTAGTACATCATCAGAGCTGAGCACTATCTGGGGCCAAAGCCCTGGCGTTTCCCAGGTTAGAGGAGCCTGCCCTATAGTTAGGACATGATTTGAAGTCACCGAAAAATTTATGAAATGATTCTATTGGGTAGTAGACAGATCACAACATGCCAGATTATTTTCTATTTAATTTTTTAAAACCACAAGTCCTTTAAGTAAAGCTGGATATAAATGTTTCGGATCAAGATGATCCAAGCTGAAGAAAAACAATTTGTTTCAACCCAAGCCAAAGACCGAATATAAAACAAAAGAAAATAAGCAAAAACTACTTGACCATCAGGCCCATCGAACTTTTTTCATACATTTTAGTTTCACAAAATAAAATCTGTTTTCTACCAAAAAGCAAGTAACCTCAACCTGTAGTACTCTGAATTCAAACTCCTCAAGTTTCACACAGAGTATTCTGTCATTCATCAGCTTTCATCCACTGGGTGCAAAATCATTATTGCCTCCACTTTGCCAGAGAAGAAACTTGCTCTAAATCCTGGGATCCATCAGTAGCGAAAACCACGCTTGGATATTAGACTTCATCTTAGCCCGTCTGCCTCTTCAAAAGAATATAATCACAAGCAAACAATTTTTAATGTTCCAGAGTTTCTTCTCCCTAATGAAACAATCTTTGGAGGGTACATCAAGTTTTATTTTGCTGTGAATACAGTTTTCAAGTTTTGAATCTTTTAAGCATTGCCTGCTAATCATTTGACCAAACGAATCAAAGGAATCTGGAACTCTGCTGTGCCTTCTGTAAGGCCTTTGAAGTCAGTAGGGGGGGCATTTTAAATTGCTTTAGCTCACACACACCATTATGTTTCCTATTTACTTATTTAGAATAGTATACTTTTTCTCCTTTGTGAAAAATAACTTTCTATCAAATGTCTTTAATTTTTAAGACAGTCATTGTAAGATTTTAAAATATTTTTAGAATCATCTTTTCAAAAGCCTATAGGATAGACAAGTATCCTATAGGATGGCTATAGGATACTTAGATGTCACAATAGGATGGCTTAGAATAGACTACTTTTTCTATATCTACTTAATTTGTATACAAAGATTACAGGCGGCATCTCAGACATCACATTGCTTCAGTCATTATAAGACATTTCCATGAGTATATACCAGGTTCCCCGGACAACCCAGGACCTCAAGAGCCGTGGATTTGAAAGATGCTATGACTTAAAAATTGCTACACAAGAAAAGTTGTCTAATATTTTTCCATCTGCTTTTTAAATAAAGATATCTCAGCCTTTAAAAAAGTAAAATCCAGATTAAACTGGTTTAGAAAATAAATCTTATGGAGGAATAACAAGCATCTCTGCAAAACCCTAGCATATCACACATTAAGGTTCAATGTACAACCAGCACTTATGACTTTGAGCCCTAATGCTGCAAACTCACACAGTTGCCCAGAGCACCCCTATCTGTGCTAGATACAATACTGGAGTTGCTTTCCAAACATTTTTCCCCTTAGTGTTTGTTCATTCATTCAACAAAGACTTGTCAACTGCTTATCAGTGCAAAGTAATCTAATCTCAGTACTGTGTTCATGGTTAAGCACATGGGCTGCAGAATAAGGCTGTGCAGGTTTGAATGCTAGCTCTGTGTGACCCTAGCAAGTGACTTAACTACTCCAACTCTTAGTAGTTGCTCATCTCTAAAGGGAGAGAGATAATAGTCCCTACTGTGTCAGGATGTCGAGAATGTTTAGAAGAAGTTAAGAACAGGGTTGAAGACTGAAAAAACACCTCAGAAATATTATTCATTATTAGCAGATTATGATGTTGATCAATTCCTTTCAGGGTTACCACTGCCGGAATAAAGCATTCAGGAAGAAAAATAGCTTTTTTTTTTTTTTCCTTAGGATCTTGAAAAGTTATACATGGACATAAGAACATAGCATATAAAATATCTTAGCTCTAAAAACAGATCTTTGAAAAACAACAAGAAAGAGAAAGATGAGCAAAGGAATCAAGGGCCTATTTCTTTTTCATCTTCCTGAGTTCATTACGGTCCTGCTTCCTTTCTGTTCCATTGTAGGAGAAAAATTAGGACATTTATCACCAGTCCTATTTAATCCCTGTAGCCTTCTGTTTCTCATATAGATTCAAAAAAATCACAGGGAAAAGACATCCTGACACAATGTGATAGAGTAGCCCAAAGTACCACTTGTGGGCACAGAGGAGAATCACAAAAGGTCTGAATTGTAATAACTTCCACAGTCATTGCCTTTTTTGTGATCATTTGCCAGGTGATGACTTCAGGTGGGATAATGTTTTGTGACCAGCCATGGCATAAAGAGTGTTTTCTGTGCAGTGGCTGTAGGAAAGAGCTCTGTGAAGACGACTTTATGTCCAGAGATGATTATGCATTCTGCTTGGACTGCTACAATCATCTTTATGCCAGAAAGTGTGCCACCTGCACCAAGCCTGTTATCGGTGAGTTATTCAGTTTAACACGGTCCTACCATGAGACAGTTATGGCTCTGTAAATGCTATGTAGTTAATTCAGGAAATGCAGTTTAAAAAAGAATGATCTTTCCTTTATGTTTCTATATATAAATATAAATATTACGCACAACCCTCAAGGCAAGTATAGAGTGTAATTAAGGTAGCTATGCTCTGTAGAGGGTAATTAATACTAAACCTCATGGTACTGACTCTACATAAAGTAATAATTCAGGGAAGAAGGAGGGTAAGATGAGCGGAGAAGACCTTCACAAGGAGGCCTGAACTGAAGCAGAACTTTAAGGAGTTGAGTGGGGGAAGGGATACTTATAAAACAAAATGCTGCTGAATTCCAAACAAGGGTAACAGGGCCTTAAAACAGAAAAAGTTTTAATTAAATGCAAGTACTGTGCAAAAATCTGAAGCTATAATAATTAGGATAGCATAGGTCAGGAATTAATTAAACCTCAATTTAAGATGCTTCTAACAAATGTATTATTCTCTTTGCTTTCTATTCACTTACAATAAGTTTTTTTGGGGTTTTTTTGTTTGTTTTGTTTTTGCGGTACGCGGGCCTCTCACTGTTGTGGCCTCTCCCGTTGCGGAGCACAGGCTCCAGACGCGCAGGCTCAGCGGGCATGGCTCACGGGCCCAGCCGCTCCGCGGCATGTGGGATCTTCCCGGACCGGGGCACGAACCCGTGTCCCCTGCATCGGCAGGTGGACTCTCAACCACTGCGCCACCAGAGAAGCCCTACAATAAGTTTTAATTGTGAATAGATGAGATTAAAAAAAAAACAAAATAGCATTCTGTTGAAGAAACAAAATATACATGACATGATTTGAAATAACACAAATGGTAAATCAATCTGTGTTAAATGGATTTTCAAGGTAAAAAGAGCATTATATTTTCCTTAGAGACATTTCTAAAATGCTAATCCTGTAGTAAAGGAACTGAAGAGCTCATCACACCGGAAAAATCCAACAGCTATTCTTTTAGGCAATGTATGGTCACCAAATAACATGGCAGAACTATACTTCTGTTCTCCATTCCTACTACTCTTTGGTCATATTTCACTTTTAGCTCAGTCTATATAACACAGAATTAAAGATTATTTTATCCTTTTCCTCCTCCTCTATCTTCAAAGATATCACAAAGTAAAACTGAATATTTATTCAGCTTCAAATAAAGAGTTTTGCTGCAAACCCAGATTGACAGGCTTTCACTTACTTGCAAGGGAGGGAGTTTCCTGGATGAACAGAACATAGTTCTGTCTGTCCGTACAAGGAAGGCACCATGTTTTTCAGAATCTCACACTGGCCTATGGGCTATATCTGGCCAGCAAGCATGGTTTGTTTGGCCTGCACTTGTTTGTAAACAACTAATGTAAAATCCATCTCTGTAGCCTAAAAGTAAACAAAGAGCCTGCCCAGGGTGAGCAGACTACCCTCACATTCCCGGCCGGGTCACGGTCATATGGAGCTGAGTGGCTGGCCCATCATGTAGGGCATGGCCCCTTTGCTGCTTCCACCTTGTCTCTATCACTCAGCTATGTCACCTCTCCAGCCCTTTCAAGGACTTACGTTGGCAATCCCAGACTATAGGGCTCCAAATCTTGGGCTCTTAACCACTCTGCTCTCCTGCTTCTATACATCTGGCGACTCCTAAAGCCAAGAAAATAAGCCACCATCTGTATTGGTTTTAGTTAGAAATGGGACTTCCATAAATGCAACAGTAACTGGAGCAGCAAAATCTTAGTAGAATCTGCAATCACTGCCCAATGGATTTAGCCAATTTATTCTACAACACTTTTCTTGAATTGGCCAGAAAAAAAAATGGGGGGCGGGGGGGGGTGTTCCGTGAAGAAATGAGAAAATTAAACAACTCAAAATGGTTTGAAAATTTTCTGGGGACCCAAATAGCTAATACTGATCTGAAAGTGCCTACACAAGCCCTGAACTTGATGAGTTTCATTTCTGACCCATCAGAGATTCATGTGATTTTTCTGATGGGTTGTTACAGGTCAATCACTGAGCACAGCTTTTTTTTTTTTTTTTTTTTTTTTAGGTCAGACAGAAAAACCATATTGTTCCACAGGAAGCATAGGGATGATCAGGAACCAACGATTTGTCCCCAAAGTAATCCACATGCAGGATATGCATTTAATTTAGGACAGTCTTTTGGTCATTATCTTAACCTTCTTTTAGCTCTGTGATTGAGAGACACCAGAAACTAAATGCCTGCAAAAACTTCCAACTCACTTTAATATGTTTTGATCTGATTCTTAAATGTATATAGGTCCTGTAGTAGTGCTTCTTTAAAATTGAACTATTTGAACTAATGTACCATAGGGAACTATACTACCACATATTTATCTTCTGAAAGTTGTACATTCATGCAAACAATATGTCATCCTAAGAAACTATGTTAGAATGTTTTCAAAACACTATTTTAAAGTAACTAAATCTATAAGGAACAAACTCAAAATGTAATTACAATTTTTTCTCCTCCTCTAAGATAGGATTCACCTTGCAAACTTTCTGGGATAAAAGAAGCAGCCTCATCTAGTAGGAAGAACTCTGATCTAGGGAGTAAAAGACCTTGGTCTTGCCTCTGCCCCTGACTACTGTGTGACCCGTGGGTACAAAACTCACCTCCAAGGTCCTCATTTGCCTTATTTGCAAAATGAGGAATTGAACAAGATCACATCTTTGCTTTCTTCTGTTTCTGTTTATTTTTAGTAAAGTGAGTTTCAAATGTTGATTTCTTCAGAAAGGGATGCTAAGGTTCCTGGTTATGTTCTTTAAAAAAGAAAATTCAGACAATTTGGTGAAGTTAGGAGCACAGGCTCTGAAACCAGATGGCCTAGGATTGAATCCCACATCTGCCACTTAGCATCTGGGTGATTTGGCCAAGAGTCTGAACCTCTCCGTCCAACAATTTCTGTCTGCAAAGTTGGGTTGATGGTAATACCTACCCCATGAAGGTGAGGTGAGAGCTATATGAAGTAAAGGGCTTAGAACAGTGACTGGCTCATCTTCAAGTTCTCAACAAATGCTAGCTCTTATTCTACAGAATTTTCAGGAATGAATGAAGCCAAATAAAACAGGTGTCAGAGACCTGTTGTTGACTTTCTTACTGCAAATGACCCTTGTGACCTGAGGGAGTAAACATATCCAAAATCAAAAAACTTTACAATCAGCTCACATGTTGAGTCAGTACTTTCTTATATTCCTGCTACCAGATGCTTCTTTTTTATTCTTCTTTGTAAAATTCTAGAAAGAATTATTTTTACATTTGCCACCTGTACAAGGCCTAATAATAAAATCAAGAAAACCTCATGTGCATCAAAATGCTGGATGTATAATAATTAGTTTTATGAAGAGATGATTTATGTATATACAGAACATTATTCTTGCAGTCAGCTTATTAATGTTCTGAATATTAAGGGAATTAATTGGTACATTATTTACTCTTATTAGAAAGTAGTGATGACAGCATTATAAATAAGCTATAAATTTAATCAAGAAAAGTACAAGAATTTGATGTAAATTTATCCCTGAACTAGTAAATTTATGTGAAGACATCAAAAAACGTTTCCAGGATGAAAACAAAAGTTCATTATCATTGGCAAATAAAGACTCAAGCCTAGGGCATCCCAACCCCTTCCCAATCCTTAGACCTTTTCTCCTTTTCTACGACTCCTCAAAATCAGTTCCTTGAACCGTATGCTGGATTCATATTTGGGATATAGAGATGAGTCTCACTGAAAACTCAAATTCTCACACCTTTCTTAGGAACCCTATGGCTCAAGTGAGGCCCAAGTTGAAGTGATAGAGGCTGACAAGGCACCTCTTAGAAACCCATCAATGGGGAGCATGGCCTCATTGGCCAGAGGGATCAGATTCACAGATCTTTGCTGCAAGCCTGTGCTGAAGTCACCTCTGGGCAAGGTAATGAGGTCATCACATTAGGCTAGCTACAGGATAGATGGAATTCTCTATTTAGGGCTTTTGGGAATTGTGTCCCACACCACAATACGACCGTGGGACTTTATCCTGAATAAAATGAAACATGAAAAAAGAGGGAAGAGAAGAGAACTAAAAGTCATTAAAATACCAAATAACAGGCTGGGAAGTATACATTTATTTTACCTTAACTTTGCTTCTAAGTAAACAGGGTCACAAAGAAGGAAAAAAAATATTCATACTTAGATATGTCTGACTTCAAAACCTATACCCTCTTCTCACGGCACTACCCTGTATTTCCTTCTTAGGCAATCCTTAACTGTCTCCAAAAATATGTGCTTTGTATACCCAGATTCTACCTACTTATGTCGATTATGGAAAAATTTGACTGAGAATCTGGCTGGGTCTCATAGAAAGAACTTGTCCATGGGTGACTCTCCCAAATAGACACAGGTCACTGGGGGCAGCCTCCTTTCTTAGGTTACTTGCCTCTACGTGGCCTTGCTCACTGCTGTATCTCCAGTTCCCAGAAGAGTCCCTGAGAGAACGCTCAATCTATTTGTTGAAAGAATAGATTACTCTTTTTCTCCAATTGCTTTACAGGTCTCAGAGACACCAAGTTTATCTGCTTTCAAGACCGCCAGTGGCACAGCGAATGCTTTAACTGTGGGAAGTGCTCAGTCTCCTTGGTGGGGAAAGGCTTCCTGACTCACAACAAGGAAATCTTCTGCCACCAATGTGGCTCTGGGGTGGACACTGACATGTAGAAGGAGACAGTCCTTCCGCACCTGAAATCCACCTTGCTTTTGTTCTCACTAAATCCAGAACTCGATTGATGTTGTATTTCTGACTTAATTTTTAGAAAAAATTCATGTAGAGTTTACAGTGGAAGAGTTTTTGCACAGTCTGATTGAACTATGTTATAAGAGCTCAAAAAAAAAAAACAACACAGACTAACAGAAATGAATATATACTAAGTCACAAAGGCACATTTCCTTGCAAAATACTGCACTCTGCTGTTAGAAATACAGGAAAATATTTCTTTATTGTAATCAAGTGTATGATCTATACCTAGAAGTCATGGATGTTATTACTGAAAACTGATGTTTTTCAAACCTGCAGAGCAAAAAGGAAAATAAGAGATCAAATTGAAGGGCATACGTGAGACTAATGTTTGCATTCCTAACTAGCTAGTTATATATAACATGATTGGCTGTGAATGGTAGAAGAACAGAAATGATCAGGAGGAAGTGATTACTAATCATCACATTTAAGTATTTTGTCATTTTATCTTTCTTTTATTGTTCACAAGTACTGACTTCAGAGTCGAAAAACGAAGCTACGATTTGCCCTCATCCATCCTGCTTCCACAGCTGGTTGGTTACCATATTTAATCAATGGAATCTGAGAATGCTGGACACTATGCCTCTCATTCTCTGCATAGATATAAAAGGGTCCTTTCTCCCTAAGGATAGTCAAAGCATAGGTTCCAACACATTTTGTATTAAATGCATTTCAAAGCCCACAAAGATTTTTGTCTAAATACTTAGAGATTCCATGAAAGAAAAGTCTATTCTTTCAAAAGAGCTAACCAAGATAATCAGTCCCCAAAGGCAAACCTTTAAAGTAAATAGATCATTAAATCATCACTTCTGGAAATGAGTTTTAGGGAAGGGATTGAGTGCTGGAACCTGACTTTCACCCAGATATCTAAAGGCATAACAGAATGCATAATTAGCTCTGAGCGTCATACCTTTTGCCTTCCAAAATTACATAGTTGATTAATGGGAAGACATAAAAGTGGGCTTGCAAGAAACCTAGTAATAATAAGAACTGAAAAAGAATAATTCACTGCTGATAATTCAGGACCTGCAAAGCACCACAATAGAGCGATAAGGTCTACAGATGAGCCCTCCCCACTGTTCCTCCATGCCCATGACACTCACCTCACCCACGCCAATGGTGTTCTAGAGCTTCAGGCTCTTGCATGGCTGTGAGGGGCACTCTCAACCCTCGGTAGCCAATCTACAAAGAAGCCAGTGTTTATTGGTCACAGCCTTAGTGAAAAGCCTATCACCATGTGTTTAACTTTATACCAGACATCTACTGATGATGACCCTACCTAGCTGCCCCTGGACAAAATTTTCCGCATTATGTGGGATAAATGGAAATCAACCTCTGCTCTCCATGCTCAGTTACCACCCTTTGTTATAGTGTCACTTGGGTGAAGCAAAGAGAGGTCACGAGAAGAAACGCACATTGACATAACATTTTTAAAAGTGTCTACTCTCAGATTACTGCATAGCATTAAAGGTTCTGATTGAAGTCTAATTATATGCTGTGGCTGATTACAATTATATCACAAGAGATTTAATTAAAATTGTTATGGAAACACATTTTTTGAAACAGTTTAAAATGCAAGGATATTTGGAGATTAGCAATTTAGAGATACTAATAAAAGGTCAGGCTTCATAGGCGATTTGAAAGATATAATTGCCTTTTTTTGGTATTAACAATGCCAAGATATTTTCTCTTATTCACATTGTTAAATGTAGGCAAAAATATCAATATTTTTCCTGCAGTGTTTGAAATTACACATGTGATTATGATCTAGAATATAACAGTGTATCATATATTTAGAGAACCAAGCCATTTTGAATCTGTGTAGATATACAACATGTAATACTGTCTCAGTTAGTCAATTATAAACAAACATACAAAATGTAATGGTTTTTCTAAACAATTGGTATTGTCTAGGCATTTTGCTGTGTGGGATAGGGGGGTGGGTGTGAGTATGCACGTGATCAGGCTTATGTTCAATCTTTACAATTAAAAAATTCACAGAACCATTTCCAAGACAGAGATTTTGTGATCCTTTGATAAGTGTAGTTAAGTATATATACTTTCACATGACTAAGCTTCCTTCTAAATAGAGAATTTTTTCTATTTTTAGAAGATATTTATTCCCTATTTAGAAGGTAGCTTAGTCATCAAACATGCATTAAACATTTACTGTGCACAGTTAGACCTCAAGCTACTGTGATTCTGGGTTGGTGGGAGGGTAGATCAGGGTACGGAAGCATGGGAGAGCCGGATGCAGAGAGCTTATGAAAAGTGCCACTGTAGACATAACACACATATACACAACAACTGAGAAGGAAGACACCCTTAGACTGACACACAAAGATAAAAGTAAAAATCATACACAATATACTAGAGTTGATTTAGCTCAGTAAAGAGAAAACCTCTCTAAGTGACCTATCCAAAGATGGAATGGGCTGTCTCAGGAAGCAGCAGGCTTCCAGTGATTCAAGGCGTGACATCTGCACAGGTAGGGAAGCAGTTAGAAGCAAATTCTGTGTGCTAAGAGCAGCCAGATGGCTTGGAAGTAGCAGAACAACTGTGCCAAAGAGCAAGAAGAAATGGGATTGCTAAACAAAAAAGGGTCAGATGAAGGGAGAATAATGAACTCTTAGGATTAAAGGTTTACACTTAATAGAACAGGCAACAGAAAGTTACTAATTGTTCTTAAATAGGGAAGAAAAAGCATTAACGACAGTGTGTGAGGAGCACTGTGCTAACGCTCCCATGTGGCCTAGAACTGAAGAGGGCAAGGTTCCGAAGGTGAAGATCTCTGACTGAAGTAATACATTTGGTTAGTGGCCACAGAAGTGAAAAGAGAGAAACAGCAATAGGTAATGCAAGCCAAGAGCGAGATTTGTTGATACAGATGAGTAGACAAGTCAATGAGTCAAATATTTTGTGTTGTCTGTTGGGTTAGGGATGAAAAAGAAAAATGAAGACAAGAATTTCTGCTTCCATGATAACAGGAAGGGTGACCAACCGTTTTCACTTAACAAAACCATAAACGTCATTTTGAGACAATCTAGGCCCACTGGTTCAGTGAAGTGTGACAGCGCTACAATCATGGGTTCAAAACTTACTTTAAAAAAACATTAAGTTGTACTTTGGAGTGAAAGATTGGTCAACCATTGTGAAAATGTGTAACACTGTCACAAATGGCCTTGGTTAAATATCACTGCAAAATTTAGTACTACAAATGAAAAATCAGCCTAAAAATATATGTCTATTGCTAGTAACACCATTCTTGAATTTAAGAAAAAACTACTTTTTAACCTACTTTTGTATTGATAATAATTCATATTTCAAATAGGAAAATGATTGCTACAGTATGTTTTAGATATATTTAATTGAGCACATAAATTATTCTCAAATACATTTACAGATTTTATTATTACAATAATACTGCTTTTACTTGTTTTACAAATTCTGGTTTTCAGAAGTTTCTTATTTTGAATAAGTTTGCATAGTACACATTTCTCAAATTGTTTTTAGATATTTAGTTTTTACATTAACTGCAGTAAGCAAAAGAGGTATGGAATAACTTTTGTAGTGTTTCTAGTTTTGTTACATAAGTGGGCATAATGACTTTTATCTTCATTTTTGTAACACCTAAATTAACCATATGTCCAAATATCATTTTGTATTAATATAAAAATAGCATAATTCAATTCTGTCTGACCCAAATAGTAATGCCTCCACATCTATGTTCTTTCCTAGTGATCAAATTTTAAAATATTCTAAACTAAGAATTATTTCAATTATTATTTGTGATTCTAAAAATGTTCTATCAGAAATATCCCATTCAACTGGATTTTCCTGTTTTGACTGAGGTAGTCTTCTGTTAATTTCTTTTATATATTGGAGGAATACTATTTATATATAAGAGGAATTGTTAAAACTCTTAGTGGTTTTAATCTTTTGTTTTATCTAAAGCAAAATCTGTGTCTGTAACAGACTTCATGAAACTTTTGCTAATCCACACTACAAGCATCAATTAGGTTCTCTCTAGAGTTACGTTAGATGATTAATTCATTTAATGTCAGAACGTGTTCCACAAAGGTTCAGAAGAATATCTCTCAAACATTTCTAGAGCATTTTTAAAAGTCATATGGCTTTGAAATATAATGAAATTCTAATGGGTACTCAAAAGATAAACTTTTATGTCCTAGAATGGTGTTTTTTCAATGAAACAGAGTATCACTAGAAACTATACTTGCTGGGGTATAACCTTTAGCATGAACCTCTTCCCTCAGAAGCATCAGACCTTTAAATCTTTATTATTCTATCAGAAACATTCTAAGAGTCAGCTGGGATAACTGTAAAGAAATGTTTGGGGAACTTTGAGGTCCTCTTTCCAGGAAGAGGTAAAGGAGACCTAGCAAGACTTTGATAAAATGTCATAAGATAGATTTCACCTGATAACTTCTCAGAAGTTTCTGTGTTTAGATGTGTTATGCCAACATAACAAAAGAACACCAAGGGGCAAGGATACCAAGAGTCTTCATCTGAACCATCAAACTCAAGAGAAATTAGAAATTAGTCCATCCACTCAATCATCCATGTGGCTTCCTAGATGGTCCTAAAAATGCATTATCCAGAGAGAATTAGAGAAGTTCTTGTTCAGAATTCTGAATTTCCCCAGATGACCAGCTTTTGGACCAGATACCCTGTTGAATGTGGGGTTGGAGGAGATAGTTCTCAAATTGGGAATCAAAAAGGAGGGGAAAGAAACGGAAGAGATTCATGCTCAAGTTTGAGTTTATAAAAGAAATAACAGAGTTTATGTGTAGTTGGAATGCCTGGATTGTATATCTCTGTGGTTGAGAAAGGAAACAGCTCACTGTGATAGAATTAGGATCCATGTCACAGAGAAGCAAAGAGTATTTGGGTCAAATATTTTCCCACAAATGGTAATAAACTTATGGAGTGGATGTCCATAAAGGGTTCTCTGAATGGGGAACATTAATGAGCTCAACAGACACCCATTCAGTGACTCAGACAGTGACGTTAAATTCTATTCCCACCACATACAAAAACAAAAGTTAGGTTTGACATTTATGGAAGTCCACACACTGAATCCCAAAGGCTTATTCTTTCTTTATACAAATGACAGCCTATCCTTGATTTGTTTCTGTAGCATCACTTATGAAGCTGTTTATCTGCAAACTCTAACCCAAGGAAATAAATGAGGGAGTATGGATAAAGAAGAAATGAAGAAAAAAAGAGTGGTGATAAAAAATTAACATTCCTGAAAAAAACAGAAAATTAAATTGATTTTTAAAAACATTTTTTCCTACAGTATAATAAAACATTTTCAAAACCACAAGGCATTTGAAGAAAGCAAAATAAATGGACAAAGAAAAAGAACATTTTTAATAAAATTTTTGAGAATTATAATTTGGTATCTGTCTCCCCCTCTCAAGGGAAAATTACTCTAAGATGCCACCAACAGATACACAGTTGCCAAAGTCAATAATATTCACCTTCCAATGCTGCTGTGAGGTATTTGCTATTGTCGGCGTTCCCTTGTTCCTTCAAAATCTGACCACAGTAATCATTTCATTATGTATACACATATCACATTACCATGCTGTACACCTTAAATAATTTTAAAGATTAAAAAATTAAAAAATTCTCCAGGCGGTTCCCGTCAATAGGTGCTCACAGCAATCTTGGAAACAGATCTTCTAAAATAGTAATGATGTTAAATATTGTCCTTATGTTTATGAGATATTCTTTTCGTGTTCAATACATCTGGCTCATTATTTTTATACACAGCTGGGGAGAGAAAGGTACTGCTGGAAGGCAATTTGTCAACGTATATAAAAAGAACCTTAAATTTTTTTCCATAAGCTTTGAATAAGAAATTCTGATTTCTAAGAACTTATACTGGAGGAATCATTGGAGAGCCAAATATTTTTGTACTGGAAGGTTTACTGCAGTGTTCTTTAAAAAGCCCCAAACGAGAAACCAACGTAAAGGTCCAAAATAAGAGAATAAATTATTATACCTACTTATAATGAAATAACTTTAAGAACAGCCATGAAAAAAAAATAACTTAAGACTACTTATTGACATGAAAAAATGTTCATGACTTGAGGTTGAGTGGAAATAAAGTGTTATAAAACACATGATATATTCCAATGTTAATTTATTAATTTAGGTGTGAAGAAAAACACTGAAAAGAAGTACAATAAAATATCAACATCAGCAAAATTTTAAGATTGTCTTCCAATGGCATCCATGACACCTGTCTCTCTTAATGTCACCTAAAGTTGTGCCTCCCTTGCGTGTACACTATTCTTTATCCACTTCTTTAAAACAGATATTCCTAAACATTCTCTCCTAAGCTTCTTGCTCCACATTTTCCCAGTCAATGAACGCATCTAGTTTCTTGATTTCAATTGCCTTTTCTGTGTAACTGAGCCCAAATCTACGTGTCCTGCCTTCAATTCTCTTCTGAGTTCCAGACCCAAGTTTTCTCTGCCTTCTGAACACCTGCAAATCAGTATTATGCGGGCAGCTCACACTTTATTATCCTTCCTACAAATTCCACTTATTTTCTTATGTTCCGCATCTTAAATGCATCATCCAAACAGAGCCTTTAGATTTTGTCTTGGGCACATGAAAAGATGCTCAACACCATTTGTCATGAAGAAAATGCAAGTTAAAACCACAAGATACCATTTCACACAGACTAGAATGACTGTGAGTTATAAGTCAGACAATAACAAGTGCTATTAAGATGAAGGGAAACAGGAGCCCTCACACACTGCTGGCAGGAATGTAAAGTGATGCAGCCGCTTTGGAAAACAGTTCGGCCGTTTCTCAAACAGTTCAATATAAAACTACCAAACGGCCCAGCAATTCTACTTCTAGCTATCTACCCGAGAGCTATGAAAACGTATGTCCACGTAAATGTTCGTAACAGCACTATTCCTAGAGCCAAAAGGTGGAACCACCCAAGTATTCAATTGATGAATGGATAAACAAGCATCGTATAGCCATACAACGGAATATTAGTCAACCATGAAAAGGAATGATGTACTGAAACATGCCACAACATGAACTCTGAAAACATTATCCTAAATGGAAGAAGCCAGACAAAAATGGCCACATATGCATGATTCCATTTATATGAAATGTCAAAAATGCAAAGTTATAGAGACAGAAAGTAGATCTGTGGTTTCCTAGGGCTAGGAGTGGGAATGGGGATATGATGTAAACGGGCATGAGGGATCTTTAATAGGGGAATGAAAATATTCCCAAACTGATTTATGGCAAAGTTACTAAAACTCATTCAATTGTATACTTGAAGTGAGTGAATTGTATGATATGTAAAGTACATCTCATAAAGTTGTTGTTTTTTCTTTTTTTTAAATCTGTCTTGATTCCCTGCTCTCCCCAGCCCCTTTACACCTAATTCCTATAAGAAAAGCCACACTTTTAAAATTTTCCCTTGCAAACTTTTTATTTCTTTCAAATTTCATTCCTTTACACTTTCTCTGCCTAGGAGTCTCCTGCCTGTCAAAATGTTAATCAACCTCTAAAGCCCATATCAAAGTTACCTCCTATGTCAAATCTTTACTGATATCCCTTAGAAAAAAATTAATCATTTTCCTCAACTTCTTTTACAATTCTGTGAGCAGTTTAAATAACTCAATTTATATTACAGTTAGAATGGGAGAAAATCTAATTCAAAGATGATGGTCTTTGGAACCAGATAAACCGGGTTCAGATCCCAGCCTAGCCACTTCCCTTGGTGTGTGACATTTGGTAGTTACTAAACTCTGAGTCTCGGTTTTTCAGTCTTTAATTGGGGATCTGTAATATAAACTTCAAAAAGCTGCTCTGAATATTAGACGAAATAGATGCAAACTGTTTCCCATCTACATAAAACGTATTTAACTTATTAAAAAGTTATTAAACGTTAGTTATCTTCACCTTCTTTTCCACCCTGACTCCACCCCTAGATTATGCTTTTACTGATCTTTATAAACCCAGAGCTTGGCAAAATGTCTGCCACTTGGTAGATGACCAATAAATACTTACTGAATTAAATTTTAGTTGTGAAAGTGTTATCATTGTTATAATAACATTCTTCCTATGTTGATTGTCAGTAACCATGATAAATATGTAAATCTTTTTTGCTACTCATCCTGATTGTGTTGTATGAAGTTGCCCATGTGAGAAGCAGCTAGATTGCAAATCAACACCTGCATCTTCAAGCATCTGCTTTGAATTTTTTAAATTTGATGTCGCTGTTTCCTCTGCCCAGTGACTACTGATCTGTAGAGTGTGCTTCTTTCAACCAGAATTCACATGGGTTTCTTCAGACACTTAATTTTCAGGTGCCCTGGAGAATAACTGCCTATACTTGAAGTTTCCTCTTGGGCCCTCAAAGTAGATTTTGCATGCAGAGTAGCTTTTATGTTAAGCCATACCATTCCAACTACGCCTGCCAAATTTGGAGTCGATCTAACCAAACAAGTTTTGTTTCTTGTACTTACAGCTAGAAATATAACTGTACTTACTTTGCTTAAACTGCAAAGTGCATTCTCCGTGTCCCTCAAAAGTGCAAGACAGGGCTTCCCTGGTGGCGCAGTGGTTGAGAGTCCACCTGCCGATGCAGGGGACACGGGTTCGTGCCCCGGTCCGGGAAGATCCACGTGCCACGGAGCAGCTGGGCCCGTGAGCCATGGCCGCTGAGCCTGCGCGTCTGGAGCCTGTGCTCCGCAACGGGAGAGGCCACAACAGTGAGAGGCCCGCGTACCGCAAAAAAAAAAAAAAAAAAAAAAAGTGCAAGACAATTTTACTCTAACCTGTTGTTGAGTATGTGTAGCTCTGGGCATCCTAAATTTTCTTATCGTACCAGAGCAGCATTCATGAGCTGCCTCATTCCTCCCCAGGTACTGTGTTTCTCTTGTTCCTCCTTATTAAGCTTCCCCTTTGACCATTTCAGTGCTCTCTTTGTGTTAATGTGCATTAATTCCCTCTGGACACAGATTCAGACTATTCACCTAATTATTTTGGAAGGAATTCCAGAAAACAGACATCTAGGCACACTTCTTTTTTTTTTTTTTTTTTTTTTGTGGTACGCGGGCCTCTCACTGTTGTGGCCTCTCCCGTTACGGAGCACAGGCTCCGGACGCGCAGGCTCAGCGGCCATGGCTCATGGGCCCAGCCGCTCCGCGGCATGTGGGATCCTCCCGGACCGGGGCACGAACCCGTGTCCCCTGCATCGACAGGCGGACTCTCAACCACTGCGCCACCAGGGAAGCCCTAGGCACACTTCTTGATCCATAGTGCCTGGTCCTTAACCAGCACCCACAGTTCTGCTTCCTGATATTATGCTCTATATGTAGCTTCTAACGATGGGATAATAAAAGTCTTGAGCTGGCAAATGTTCAGAGACAGGTCCTGAGATTGGGGGAAATAAAACACTCTGGCCATTGAAACTTTAGTCCAATTCTCATTCTTAGGTTTTTCACGAAATCTCTGTCCCTCATAAGAGGTATGTTTCTAGCTGCGGAAATGAGGACTATGCCAGTTTATGAGAATACTACCAAAATTCACAACTGCTTGGATTCCCAAATGCAACATAAATTGTTTTAAATCTAAAAAGAAAAAAAAAGGTACAAATGAACTTATTTACAAAACAGAAATAGAGTCACAGATATAGAAAACAAACTTACAGTTACCAGGGGTAAGGGGGCGGGGATAAACTGGGAGATTGAGATTGACATACACACACGGCTATATATAAAGTAGATAACTAATAAAGACCTACTGAATAGCACAGGGAGCTCTACTCAATACTCTGTAATGGCCTATATGGAAAAAGA
Organism: Lagenorhynchus albirostris; assembly: GCF_949774975.1. Lineage (NCBI taxonomy): Eukaryota > Metazoa > Chordata > Mammalia > Artiodactyla > Delphinidae > Lagenorhynchus > Lagenorhynchus albirostris. Next base: position 60,353,773 of record NC_083106.1, on the reverse strand, counting down.
ATCTAAAAAAGAGTGGATATATGTATATGGATAACTGATTCACTTTGCTGACACCTGAAACTAACACAACATTGTAAATCAACTATACTCCAACAAAATTTTTTTAAAAATTAAGGTCCTTTAATCTGTGATTCATTTTCTAATGTGGAATAATTGTCGAAAACTTCTTGGCTAATTATCTTCTTTGTGAACAACTGTCAGCTGTAAGGTGAGAGCAACACCCCCCCCTTACAAATACATCTGATGCTAAATACAGGCAGGTGTAAGTGACTCTGCTTAGCCTTCTTTACTTCCTCCAAGAACAGCCTCCAGGGCCGAGCGCCCACCATGTCTGCAGTAATGTGGGAAGGACTTGTCTTTATTTTCGACAACAATCTAATAAAGTGGTGCTTTTATTTATTCCCATTGTGCTGATGAGGGAACTGTGGTTTAAAGAGATACTATAATTGGCTTGAGTCATGATACAGATAGGTCTGACTCCGGCGTCTATGGTGCCAGTAATGCTGACGACGCATTACATAACTATGCCTCCCCTCTCCTCAGCAAGCCTAGTGCCATCATCTTGCATCACTTTTTTTTTTTAACATATTTATTGGAGTATAATTGCTTTACAGTGGTGTGTTAGTTTCTGCTTTATAACAAAGTGAATCAGCTATACGTATACATATATTCCCATATCTCCTCCCTCTTGTGTCTCCCTCCCACCCTCCCCATCCCACCCCTCTAGGTGGTCACAAAGCACCGAGCTGCCCTCCCTGTGCTATGCGGCTGCTTCCCACTAGCTATCTCTTTTACGTTTGGTAGTGTATATATGTCCATGCCACTCTCGTCCTGCTGGCCCAAGTCCTGCTCCCCCTGTTGGAGGTCTTCTAAGTCAGTTTCCTCCTTTTCGCTTCCATGGTTCAAGGCTTCATTATCTCTCACCTGGACTTCCATCACCGCCTACTGAAGTATGTTTTTGTGCCTCTACAGCATCATCCTTTTATCTGTCACACACACTTCCTCCACCACATAAATATTTCTCAAGTAGCACCTGATCATGGCTCCATCTTACTCAGCAGCCTCTGTTGTCTCCTCATTAGGGCTCCTCCAAAATCTAGTCCCACCCTCTCTTCCCAGACTTCCTCTCCCAGTATTCCTTCCTCATTGGAATATGCATCCTTAAGGATGGAGTCTTTATCTACTCTATCATATACATACCTCGACAGAGCCTGGCACAGAGTAGATGCTCAAATAAGTGTTGGGTGAAAGAATGAAGAAATCTTATGCTTCAGCCCGATCTTATTGCATCCAGAATAAATCAATCCCAGATTTTTCCCAATTTGATTCATTTGCTTAAAATATGTACCTGCGGAGTCCTCCCTACCATTTCCACCTAGGCAATTTAATTTCCATTAAAATATATCCATTATTTAAGTTACAGCTCATAAGTCAACTTCTCCAGCTGCAAACACCCTCCTCCACCTCTATACTTTGTTTATAACTCTGGTCTCACGCTCAGTATGCTTCCAGTCTCACACTCAGTGTAATTGCTTTGAATTATAGTTAATTCTCCCCCATTTGTTTATGAGAACACTGACTCAAAACAGGGCAATGTCTGATTGAGTTTTGTATTCCCTGTAATGTTGAGTATAAAATACGCCTAAATAAATGCTTGTTAATTTTTTTAACTGAATTGGGTCTCAGTACAAGCCACTTCTGAACTTCTTCCCCATAATTAGTAAATACTGATACACACGTAAACAATAACAACAGTTAAAAATACTAATGACATTCACACCAAGGACTTTGCATGGATTTCATCTTCTCAGCAGCCCTGTGAGGCAGGTACTATCCTTATCACATGGGGAAACCGAGGCACAAAGAGGTTAAGTTCTCTAAGTTCCCACTGTCAATAGAAAGCCCGAATTTTAAAACAGGAAGTTTGGCTTTCGAGTTCATGCTCTTAAACTTGGACACTACTGCCCCCAATATTGGAAAGGAGAATTTTTTTAAAGTAAAGCAATGTGTTTACTACTCTGAATATTAGTTTGTTATCGAACTTTTATTAAGCCTTATTTATATTTTGGCTGGTACATAATTCCCTGAATTGCAGAATAGTTCTTTGTCTGCCAGTAGGTTTTTAGTTGTAATTGTAAGCATACAGATCCTACACAAATTTTGTTAGATTTATACCTAAATACTTCAGTTATTTTGGAGCTTTTGTAAATGGGATTTTTTTTAAAACTTTGATTCTCCATTGCACATTACTTGTTTGCAGGAATACAGTTGAGTTTTTTGTGTTGACCTTTTATCTGCAACTTTACTAAACCCCCTTATTAGTCCTAAGAGCGTTTTTGTAGATTCCTTTAGAGTCTCTGTGTAGACAATATTTTAATTTCTTCCAGTAGGAGAAATTTTTAAAAGAGCCAAATATAAACATATATATCTATACCACAGGCCGATAAGTATATAAACTTTTAGGCATTTAGCATATTTGGATTTATATTTTGTGTATCTATTTTTTTTAGCAATATTAAGAGAAGTGATGGGAAAATGAATTTTTTTCCATTAAAAAATTAGTCAGTAAATGAATAAAAATGGAAGACTACATTTCAGACATAGCGTGTGGAAAACTATTTGTCTCACTAACCCCAAAAGGTTTCCTTCTGGTAGCAGGACCCTTAGAAGTCATTGCTTTGTGATAATGTTGATTTTTTTAAAAATAAAAATATGGTTTATTCTTTGAAGTATCCACTAGGTGGCAGAAAATTGTTACTGTCTCAAGTGACATTACTGGGCTAGTCCTAAAACTTCAGATTCAGGCAAATTGCCTTCACCTCTACCCTTAGCAATGCTGGCCTTGTCACATGTGGCGTTGTTTTTTTTTTTTAACATCTTTATTGGGGTATAATTGCTTTACAATAGTGTGTTGGTTTCTGCTGTAAAATAAAGTGAATCAGCTATACATATATCCCCATATCCCCTCCCTCTTGCCTCTCCCTCCCTCCCTCCCTCCCTATCCCACCCCTCTAGGTGGTCACAAAGCACTGAGCTGATCTCCCTGTGCTATGCAGCTAATTCCCACTAGCTATTTTACATTTGGTAGCATATATACGTCCATGCCACTCTCTCAGTTCATCCCAGCTTCCCCTTCCCCCTCCCCGTGTCCTCAGGTCCATTCTCTACGCCTGAGTCTTCATTCCTGTCCCGCCCCTAGGTTCTTCAGAACCATTTTTTTTAACATCTTTATTGGAGTATAATTGCTTTACAATGGTGTGTTAGTTTCTGATGCATAACAGTGAATCAGCTATACATACACATATATCCCCATATCCCCTCCCTCTTGTCACGCTTGGCATTTTAAAGCAAATGACTATTTTTAAGTTGGGAAAGAAAAATCAGAGGTTTTCACAGTAATAAATATTAGGTATGAGCACACTAATTATATGTTTCTGTTGTTTGCTTTAACATAGTGGGAACAGATGCACAGACGTTGGGTGAAAGGCTGAGAGCCCTCATAGAATGTTCCATCCAGATGTCAGATAGTAAGATTAAGCAGAAAAACCTCCAGTAGAACAGTTTTCTGTAACTTTCAAGTCACCGTTCTCACCCCTGGTTGCACATTAGACTCACCCGAGGGCCCAACCCAGATGCCAGCTCTCTGATGGTGGAACCTGGACACTGATATTCGTTCACGCCTCCTAAGCTATAAAATAAGAGGATTAGACTAGGCTTCCTAGTCTTTTTTCAAGCTCCAACATTCTAGGATTGATGTCTTAACAGCCTATCTTACTATAAGCTCCATGACTGCAAAAGCTAACTCTGTTCTAGAGCCTCTATGAATATTAACTTAGTTAAACCACTACACTGTGAAAGAGTTGGGGAAAAATGAGACACAAAAAGGTGTCATAACTTGCCCAAGGCCACACAGTAAGAGGAAATGTTGAGATTCTTGCTGGCAGTCTGGCTCCAGAGCCCACGCATATACCATTATGCCATAATTCCCTCCTAAATGATTAATGAATGAACAACATCCATCTATTTTTCTGTCTATATCTAAAAATGCACCTGCACTAACAGTAGGTTCCAACATTGTTATCTAAGCTGTAGCTGCCGACCTTGTTGGAAAACTGACATAACCTATCTGGCAACTGTGCTTTAGCAATGACTAACTCTAAAAAAAAAAAATATCAGTGCATTGGGAGTGCTCTTGCTTTTCTGCAGAAAGCTGTAATTGAACTTATTACTCCATGGCATTTTGCAAAAGAAGAGAATTTGACATGCACTTATTAGAATTTTTCAGGAGAATTCTAATTGAATAAATTTTATAAACATCCACTGACATGGATTTGACGCCAAGGCTCATAGGGACTAATAAAAACTGAATTCTAGTGAGGAACCAAGATGGCGGAGTAGAAGGACGTGCTGTCACTCCCTCTTGTGAGAACACCAGGATCACAACTAGCTGCTGGACAATCATCGACAGGAAGACACTGGAACTCAACAAAAAAGATACCCCACATCCAAAGACAAAAGAGAAGCCACAATGAGACGGTAGGAGGGGCGCAATCTCAGTAAAATCAAAACCCATAACTGCTGGGTGGGTGACTCTCAAACTGGAGAACACTCATACCACAGAAGTCCACCCACTGGAGGGAAGGTTCTGAGCCCCACGTCAGGCTTCCCCACCTGGGGGTCTGGCAACGGGAGGAGGAATTCCTAGAGAATCAGACTTTGAAGCCTAGTGGAAATAGATTGCAGGACTTCAACAGCAGTGGGGGAAACAGCAACTCCACTCTTGGAGGGCACATACAAAGTAGTGTGCACAGCGGGACCCAGTGGAAGGAGCAGTGACCGCCGGGGAAACTGAACCAGACCTACCTGCTAGTATGGAGGGTCTCCTGCAGAGGCAGAGGGGGGGTGGCTGTGGCTCACCACGGGGACAAGGACACGGAGAGCAGAAGTTCTGGGAAGTACTCCTTGGCGTGACCCCTCCCAGAATCTGTCATTAGCACCACCAAAGAGCCTAGGCAGGCTCCAGTGTTGGGTTGCCTCAGGCAAAACAACCAACAGGGAGGGAACCCAGTCCCACACATGAGCAGTCAAGCTGATTAAAGTTTTGCTGAACTCTGCACAAGAGAGCAACAGTCAGCTCTACCCACCACCAGTCCCTCTCATCAAGCCTCTTAGATAGGCTCATCCACCAGAGGGCAGAGAGCGGAAGCAAGAAGAACTACAATCCTGCAGCCTGTGGAACAAAAACCATATTCACAGAAAGACAGACAAGATGAAAAGGCAGAGGGCTATGTACCAGATGAAGGAACAAGAGAAAACCCCAGAAAAACAACTAAATGAAGTGGAAATAGGGAAACTTCCAGAGAAAGAATTCAGAATAATGATAGTGAAGATGATCCAGGACCTCAGAAAAAGAATGGAGGCAAAGATCGAAAAGATGCAAGAAATGTTTAACAAAGACCTAGAAGAATTAAAGAACAAACAGAGATGAACAATACAATAACTGAAATGAAAACTACACTAGAAGGAATCAATAGCAGAAAAACGGAGGCAGAAGACCAGATAAGTGACCGGGAAGACAGAATGGTGGAATTCACTGCTGTGGAACAGAATAAAGAAAAAAGAATGAAAAGAAATGAAGACAACCTAAGAGACCTCTGGGACAACACTAAATACAACAACATTCACATTACAGGGGTACCAAAAGGAGAAGAGAGAAAGACCCCAAGAAAATACTTGAAGAGATTACGGTCAAAAACTTCCCTAATATGGGAAAGGAAATAGCCACCTAAGTCCAGGAAGTGCAGAGAGTCCCATACAGGATAAACCCAAGGAGAAACACGCCGAAACACATAATAATCAAATTGGCAAAAATTAAAGACAAAAAAAAATTACTGAAAGCAGCAAGGGAAAAACGACAAATAACATACAAGGGAACTCCCATAAGGTTAACAGCTGATTTCTCATCAGAAACTCTACAAGCCAGAAAGCAGTGGCATGATATACTAAAAGTGATGAAAGGGAAGAACCTACACAAAGATTACTCTACTCACCAAGGATCTCATTCAGGTTCGACAGAGAAATTAAAAGCTTTACAGACAAGCAAAAGCTAACAATTCAGCACCACCAAACCAGCTCTACAACAAATGTTAAAGGAACTTCTCTAAGTGGGAAACACAAGAGAGGAAAAGAATCTATAAAAACAAACCCAAAACAATTAAGAAAATGGTCATAGGAACATACATATCGATAAATGCCTTAAATGTGAATGGATTGAATGCTCCAACAAAAAGACACAGGCTTGCTGAATGGATACAAAAACAAGACCCATATATATGCTGCCTACAAGAGACCCACTTCAGACCTAGGGACACATACACACTGAAAGTGAGGGGATCGAAAAAGATATTCCATGCAAATGGAAATCAAAAGAAAGCTGGAGTGGCAATACTCGTATCAGATAAAATAGACTTTAAAATAAAAAATGTTACAAGAGACAAGGAAGGACACTACATAATGATCAAGGGATCAATCCAAGAAGAAGATATAACAATTATAAATATATATGCACCCAACATAGGAGCACCTCAATACATAAGGCAACTGCTAACAGCTATAAAAGAGGAAATCGACAGTAACACAATAATAGTGGGGGACTTTTAACACCTCACTTACGTCAATGGACAGATGATCCAAAATGAAAATAAATAAGGAAACAGAAGCTTTAAATGACACAACAGACCAGATAGATTTAATTGATATTTATAGGACATTCCATCCAAAACCAGCAGATTACACTTTCTTCTCAAGTGTGCATGGAACATTCTCCAGGATAGATCATATCTTGGGTCACAAATCAAGCCTCAGTAAATTCAAAAAAAATCGAAATCATATCAAGCATCTTTTCTGACCACAACACTATGAGGTTAGAAATCAATTACAGGCGAAAAACCGTAAGAGACACAAACACCTGGAGGCTAAACAATATATTACTAAATAACCAAGAGATCACTGAAGAAATCAAAGAGGAAATAAAAGAATACCTAGAGACAAATGACAATGAAAACACGACGATCCAAAACCTACGAGATGCACCAAAAGCAGATCTAAGAGGGAAGTTTATAGCTATACAAACCTACCTCAAGAAACAAGAAAAATCTCAAGTAAAGAACCTAACCTTACGCCTAAAGGAACTAGACAAAGAAGAACAAACAAAACCCAAAGTTAGCAGAAGGAAAGAAATCATAAAGGTTAGAGCAGAAATAAATGAAATAGAAACAAAGAAAACAATAGCAAAGATCAATAAAACTAAAAGCTGGTTCTTTGAGAAGATAAACAAAATTGATAAACCATTAGCCAGACTCATCAAGAAAAAGAGGGAGAGGACTCAAATCAATAAAACTACATATGAAAAAGGAGACGTTAAAACAGACACTGCAGAAATACAAAGCATCCTAAGGGACTACTACAAACAACTCTATGCCAATAAAAAGGACAAGTTGGAAGAAATGGACAAATTCTTAGAAAGGTATAAACTTCCAAGACTGAACCAGGAAGAAACAGAAAATATGAACAGACCCATCACAAGTAATGAAATTGAAAGTGTGATTAAAAATCTTCCAACAAACAAAAGTCCAGGACCAGATGGCTTCACAGGTGAATTCTATCAAACATTTAGAGAAGAGCTAACATCCATCCTTTTCAAACTCTTCCAAAAAATTGCAGAGGCAGGAACACTCCGAAACTCATTCTAGGAGGCCACCATCACCCTGATACTAAAACAAGACAAAGATACTGCAAAAAAAGAAAATGACAGACCAATATCACTGATGAATATAGATGCAAAAATCCTCAACAAAATACTAGCAAGCCCAATCCAACAACACATTAAAAGGATCATACACCATGATCAAGTGGGATTTATCCCAGGGATGCAAGGTTTCTTCAGTATACGCAAATCAATCAATGTGATATACCATATTAACAAACTGAAGAATAAAAACCATATGATCATCTCCATAGATGCAGAAAAAGCTTTTGACAAAATTCAACACCCATTTATGATAAAAACTCTCCAGAAAGTGGGCATAGAAGGAACCTACCTCAACATAATAAAGGCCATATACAACAAACCCACAGCAAACATCATTCTCAACAGTGAAAAACTGAAAGAATTTCCTCTAAGATCAGGAATGAGACAAGGATGTCCACTCTTGCCACTACTATTCAACATAGTTCTGGAAGTCCTAGCCATGGCAAATAGAGAAGAAAAAGAAATAAAAGGAATACAAATTGGAAAAGAAGAAGTAAAACTGTCACTGTTTGCAGATGACATGCTACTATACATAGAGAATCCTAAAAATGCCACCAGAAAACTACTAGAGCTAATCAATGAATTTGGTAAAATTGCAGAATACAAAATTATTGCACAGAAATCTCTTGCATTCCTATACACTAATATGAAAAATCTGAAAGAGAAATTATGGAAACACTCCCACTTACTATTGCAACAAAAAGAATAAAATACCTAGGAATAAACCTACCTAGGGAAACAAAAGATCTGTATGCAGAAAACTATAAGACACTGATGAAAGAAATTAAAGATGATACCAACAGGTGGAGAGATATACCATGTTCTTGGATTGGAAGAATCAATATTGTGAAAATGACTATACTACCCAAAGCAATCTACAGATTCAATACAATCCCTATCAAATTACTAATGGCATTTTTTACAGAACTAGAACAAATCATCTTAAAATCTGTATGGAGACACAAAAGACCCCGAAGAGCCAAAGCAGTCTTGAAAGATAAAAATGGAGCTGGAGGAATCAGACTCCCTGACTTCAGAGTATAATACAAAGCTACAGTAATCAAGACAGTATGGTACTGGCACAAAAACAGAAACCTAGATCAATGGAACAAGATAGAAAGCCCAGAGATAAACCCACACAGCTATGGTCAACTAATCTATGACAAAGGAGGCAAAGATATTCAATGGAGAAAAGACAGTCTTTTCAATAAGTGGTGCTGGGAAAACTGGACAGCTACACATAAAAGAATGAAATTAGAACACTCCCTAACACCATACACAAAAATAAATTCAAAATGGATTAAAGACCTAAATATAAGACCGGACACTATAAAACTCTTAGAGGAAAACATAGGAAGAACACTCTTTTACATAAATCACAGCAAGATCTTTTTTGATCCACCTCCTAGAGTAATGGAAATAAAAACAAAAATAAACAAATGGGACCTAATGAAACTTAAAAGCTTTTGCACAACCAAGGAAACCATAAACAAGACGAAAAGACAACCCTCAGAATGGGAGAAAGTATTCACAAACGAATTAACAGACAAAGGATTAAACTCCAAAATATATAAACAGCTCATGCAGCTCAATATTAAAAATACAAACAACCCAATCCAAAAATGGGCAGAAGACCTAAATAGACATTTCTCCAAAGAAGACATACAGATGGCCAAGAAGCATATGAAAAGCTGCTCAACATCACTAATTATTAGAGCAATGCAAATCAAAACTACAGTGAGGTATCACCTCACACCAGTTAGAATGGGCATCACCAGAAAATCTACAAACAACAAATGCTGGAGAGGGTGTGGAGAAAAGGGAACCCTCTTGCACTGTTGGTGGGAATGTAAATTGATACAGCCACTATGGAGAACAGTATGGAGGTTCCTTAAAAAACTAAAAATAGAATTACCATATGACCCAGCAATCCCACTACTGGGCATATACCCAGAGAAAACCGTCATTCAAAAAGACACATGCACCCCAACGTTCATTGCACACTATTTACAATAGCCAGGTCATGGTAGCAACCTAAATGCCCATTGACAGATGAATGGATAAAGAAGTTGTGGTACACATATATACAATGGAATATTACTCAGCCATAAAAAGGAACGGAATTGAGTCGTTTGTTGAGATGTGGATGGATCTAGAGACTGTCATACAGAGTGAAGTAAGTCAGAAAGAGAAAAACAAATATCGTATATTAATGCATATATGTGGAACCTAGAAAAATGGTACAGATGAACCAGTTTGCAGGGCAGAAGCTGAGACACAGATGTAGAGAACAAACGTATGGACACCAAGGGGGGAAAACCACGGTGGGGTGTGGATGGTGGTGTGCTGAATTGGGCGATTGGGATTGACACGTATACACTGATGTGCATAAAATTGATGACTAATAAGAACCTGCAGTATAAAAAAAACAAACAAAAAACAACTAATACTAAACTTTCTTTGGGTTATTTGTATGGAAATATGTGAATATAAATGTTTCAGACATTACATGAATTTCTAAAAATCTTATATGTCTGGTATAATGTTATAAGTCATAATTCTAGTTATTACTTTAAAATGTATATCTCAGAAATAACTAAATTTCCTTGTCAATTGCATTATTATGAACTTTCATCAAATCTTTAACCGTGGTCATTTTTAAGTCTTTTGTCATTTACAGACAGTTCTGGGTGTACTCTGATGCTTTCACAAAAATGTTCCTATAAAAGGGTTTCATTGGCTAGGAATTCATGGAAAAGACTCTGACAAGTACAGGTTTCTGGTAACTGGCTATACTGCTGAACTGAATGAATAAGCATTTTCCGAACTCTAATGGAAAACTGATGAATTCATAAAAGTGCTAACAAAAGATCAAGGTGAAAAAAAAATTAATTACATGGGACTGAGCGAACTGATGAGGATGATTATAATTTTTGTGACTTTGTTTGAATAAAAAAAAATCCCACAAGGACTCAGAGGCAAAAAATATACAAATCAATTTTCACTGCAAAGTCAAGGAGCTGTTACATTGGAGGATTACTGGACTGAATGTCAATATTATGACAGTATTAGCGTGTTTCGTGTTTGGTAATTGCAAACATCGTTGCTTTTGTTGTGGTCATCCATTTACAATGCCTGGTGTCAGTTTATTTATCTCTTATAAAAATAAAATACAGTGTGTGTGAAAAAAAAACAACAACTGAATTCTATCCACACTCTGTCCTCTCTTTTTAGAACCTCACTTTTTTCTGGCACCTGAGCATGTAGGTCTCTTGACCCAGCAGAGAGCTCTTCCTTAGAAACGCAGGTGGATATGATACAGATTCCTCCACACTTGGCTTAATCAAGCTGAATTCCTTGGAGCTTCCTCCTTGAAAATATATCCATACTTTGTGCCAACATTTCGTGCTAAATAAAGACCTGGGGGCAGAGCTAAGTAGTAAGCGTGATGTACAGTTGCTATGAAAGTTTGGATGATCTGTCTTGAGGAAAGTAGTCAAATTCACAAGAATTAAATGCCTCTAAGATTGACCATTATGTGCTATCATTTTCCAGCTTTTCATGGTGGAAAACACATGCAAAAGCACAGTGGGTAGCACAATAAACACTCATGTACCCATCACCTAAATTCGATTAATTAACTCTTGGCCAGCCTTCTTTTTTCTATACTTCTACCTATTCCTTTCCCCTCACACATGGATTATTTTGAAGCAAATCCCAGACATCATACTACCTCATCTGTAAATATTTTAGTATGAATCTCTAAAGAGGCTCTTTTTAAGAAAATATAATTTATCAGATAAAGTAAAAATTACATTTTAGAACTCATTTTATCTAGGTCCCATTATTTATTACCTAGGTTCTTAAGAATTAAGGTTAGCATTGAGGAATTACATTTTGTTTCCAGAAAGTAATTTATCAGGCGAATTTTAATCAGGAGGAATATAAAGGGCCTCAGCACTGCACCACAATTTACCTTTTTTTCCCCTAGCACTTTGTCCAAACTTTAGACTATGTTTGGTTCCTGCCAAATAGTTGTAATCTCCTTAGTAACCATTTACTTTTAGAAAAAAAAAATTGTTTCTTCTGGGTTAAATGCCAGTAGCACATGTTGTGTGAGATACTAGGCTATGGCGATTTAACGGACCCTGGAAGTCTACTGCACATCCCCCAAACTGTGGGTCGGGTGATAATTTTTAAGCTGTGGAGAAACTCCCATTGCAACTGGACAGTGCGATGGAAGGAGGCTGACTTTTAAAAGGAAGGACTCTCCACAAGGACATAACCTTGAGAGCAGCTCCTTGGGCTCAGACTTTCTCTCTTGAAGATCACTAGATTATCACGGAGGCTCTCTCCCCAGGTAGAGCTTCATTATGTGCAGTCACTGGTGCATGAATTCCCAGAGGGGTGGGCTACAGCAAGGCGTATTTCCCTCATGGTATGTGCAAACTCCCTGAAATCAGGGAGAGAGGATTTTTCTAAACCATTGTCCCTACTAGGATTGGCAGCCACCCAACAATTATCTGAGAGAGTCAGGCATAAATTCTGACCTAACCAAGTGAAAAGGTGCAAGAAGGAAAGGAGACAATTTAAACTTGTAGTCTCTCTATCTTTGCGGTTCCCAAAGGGCCACTGTGGTTAATTTTAGAGTTGGAATGGGACTTGGCACTTGGTTACGGCGCTGGTGCCTGGAGTGCACTTCCATCAGCAGAAATCCAGACGTGAGGAGAAGGGGACTACAGCAGGCTCCACGAAAGTGATATTTCTACCAGCCTAAAATTACCTGAAAATTATACCCTGATATTGTTCAGCACAGTGAAACGTTCTACCTTAAACAGTTATACAAACACATCTGATTCTTGCAAAGATCTATTTCAAATCTATCAATCTATCATTGAACCGATTCATGGTCTCTCTCTTTCCTCCTCGTTTTCTCTAATTTAGGAGTCTGGTTTTCTTCATCTTTGTACTGGCCCTGTCCTTTTCCTTCCAAGTATGCCATCAAAACAAGCACAGCCATTCTAATTGTCTTGAGTCACGACCTCCTCATACACTTCACATCACTCTGCCCTCCTGTCGGATAGCCAGTCCTCATCCCCTGTCTGAATAACATCCTAACACATACAGCAGAACCGGGCAACAGAAGTATTTCCCTCTCTTTTTTAATTAACCAAGATAACTCTACTACCAATTTTCACTAGTAAAAGGCACCACCATGTCCTTTTCCCCAGGACAGGACATCAAATGTTTTGCTCTTTTCTCCCACGTTCCATTTTTTGACAAAATGTTTTTCATACTTTCTATAAAGTATACATTTCCTTCATGATGACCCAAGCATCTATGATATCGCAGGCATTTCATTATACAGACTACTTTAATCTGGTCAAGGAGTTACCCAATTCTGGCCTCTCTCCCCATGAACTCTTCTGGAGATAGATGTGCTGCATGTCGTTCATCACAGCACCACCTCTGCTCTGCTCACCTCATTCAGATATAAGCAGGGCAGCAAAGAGCGTACACTTTGGTATCAGACAGACCTGCATTGAATCTTGGTTCCATTACTTACTAGCTATATGATGTTGAAAAGTTGTTCACTTCACCTATTTTATAGATGAGAAAAATAAAGTATGATAATGCCGAGTATGATAATAATACAACTTGCGTCATAGCGTTGTTACAAGTATTACATTAGTAAGTGCAGAAAGTGCTTACATGGTGCCTGGCATCTAACTGTTTTATACGTGTGGGCTCTTTGGGATAGAAAGTGAATTGAGAAATGACTAGAAACCTGAAGACTAAACTGTAGGATGTGCCATTTCTCCTTCTCTCTAACTACCTCTCCACCCCCCCACACACACGCACACTCATGCAGTATCAAGATAAGGGTTGAGTCAATGAAGTAAATAGACTAAATGAACACTGACCCAAGAATTAGAAAGTTTAGTTACCCGATAGCCAGAGCTGACAGCTTCACAGTGACGAGTTCATACCAAATAAGGAAAATGAGGATGGAAAAAAGTTAATTACATTTGCTAAGTGTGCACAAGTGTGTCTATTTCTCGTATTTCTTACTATCTTCTATTTCACCACTCAGCTTCCAGCTTTATTTAATCCATTCTCCACGTTTTACATTTTTATTCAACCAGATTTGTCCTCTTGGCAAATCTCCTAACTCACGTTTATAAATCAGTTAGCAAGCATGTAACAAATTATTAAATAACTAATAGCATGGAGAAGTGTACAGGTATGTATCAAGAAAACACATATACTTGGCCTATGGGACTTTATAATCTAAAACAGAAGCATATATAAATTGGAAATTTAAAAGAACATACAGTGAAAAGTCTCCTTTCTATTCATGTCCCCCCATTTTCCCTCCATCCCTCCCTCCCACATTTTTAAATTTCTTAAGAATTTTTCTAGCATTCCATTATTTACTTACAATAAAACAATTATAGATTGTTTCTCACAATTTTTATATACAAAGTAGCATATTATCCATGCTAATCTGTACATGGACTCTTTTTAATTCAACTTTTTATTTTGAGGTAATCGCAGAGTCACTTGCAGTTTTAAGAAATAACTTCAGAGAGATCCTGTGTATCCTTTACCCAGTTTCCCCTGGTGGTAACATCTTGCAAAACTATAGCACAATATGACAGCCAGATGTTGACATTGATCCAGCCTGGATACAGAACACTTCCATCATCACAAGGATTCTTCATGCTGTCCTTTTGATAGCACCTGTTTTCTTATACAATGTGTTTGTTATCAATAATTTCCCTCAAACTTACATGTAAAAAAAAAACTACATTATGTTATTTTAAATTGCCTTTCCTTATTTTGAGGAGTCTAGTAGCAGTATATTTTCTTCAGAGTCATTTGTATTTCCTTTTCTGTGAATCGATTTTTCATATCCTTTGAAGAATATTCTATCAGTTAGTTGGACTTTACATTAATTTCCAGGATTGCTTTATGAATTAGGAGCCAGGTATGATTTAAATATATTAAAATTCATCCATTTTGAATATATAGTTTGATGTGTTTTGACAAATGTATTCACTCATGTAGCTACCAGCACAATCAACATATAGGACGTTTCCATCACCCAAAAAGTTCCCTTGGGCCCACTTGTAATCAGCCGCCCCTCCCCCCAAAAAATTCTCAGATATCATCTACTCAATAAAAAGCTGACTTAATTAAGAATGACTAGGGAAGACTGTTTCACTCACAGCCTTATTGCCAGTCTCCTTTGGATCCGGTGGGTAAGGAAGGCAGAGGCTGAACATATGACTATCTTTCAGTCTTAGATTATGCAATGTTAGATGACAGGAATTATGGCTTTCCTAGGTTTTATACTGCATTTACCATTTGCATGTGCTTAATAGATATTATCATCAGTCAACGTTTGCTTCTAACTTGAAACTAGTCATCAGTTGCTCATAAAAATGAGGAAATAATTGACTCACAGTCTATAATAATAAATAGTCCCCTGCTTACCTGATGCTTTGTTTCTGACTAAAAATTTGTAAGTAAATACTTATATTCTTGTGAAGAGAAAAAGGATGGCAGCAATAGTATACAGGCAACGATTCAAATGAGTGTGCGCAATGCACCGTTGAACTTGGGTGATGCATCATCTCCACACGGAAGCTCTCCGCCTCAGAGTTGATGTGTAATCACTGAGCTGCAGCCAGCTTTGCAGGGTTGAGCGGGAAAGCCATTATGTACCCACAGACCAGAGTGGCAGCTTTCAATGGCTACAGTTTGACTTATCTTTTAGATTGTCTGTATCAATGTGGGACCAATGGAAGGAAGCACAGCATCTGAAGACAGATGAAAGCCATCTGAACTCATTTTCTATATACTGCTGTAGGAAGCACAAAGGTATTTAACCTTCTGGATCAGCCATTCCGTCAAATAAACGTGAACCTGCTACAGACTGCTGTGTTTCCAACACCAATACCATTTCAGATAGGCCACGGGGGAAAAATACCATTCCTCTAAAATTAAAAGAAAACAAAAACTGTTTTTCCATTAGACGTAGCTAAGTACGATTAAGATTAAGTGCTACTTAAGACCTTATTTACAGTGATGTTGTACATCTGTGTGGCTTTCACCATCTAAAATAACAACTTGCAAACTCAAGTAAACCTCCCTCTAATGGAGAGTCAAGGCTATTTTCTAAAATTATCACAGAAAAAAATAAAGACTTCTTAGAATATCTACAGAAGAGAAAATACTTCCCCAAGAAATAGAATGCCTTATTTGGGCTAGGCACAAAACGAATACAAACCCTAAATAACATGCAAAATGGAAAATTTAGTCCTAGTTCAATGCCACTCAACCAGCAGACTCCTTTCTTCACTCCTAACTACCCTACTACCCTACTTGTTTTCCTAAGTCCAAGAAGAGGCCTAGTCAAAAACGCACTACATATGTTTTCCAAACTTATGATCTAAACTTGAAATCCTTCCAAACTCCAATTTTCTGCCAGGTAATTTTTCTCCATGAAGTTTCACAATTATTAGATTCCTTGTTCTTTAGCCTCTGAACATGGTACACAGAGTTTCCCTGGTATAATTTCAGTTAAACCATTCCGTGCCTCTCCTGTTCAATGACAATATTAGAAGCAATGGTAATCAACAGGTTCACATGTAAGTTTATGCCATTTCACTTTTGGTCATTAGTTTGTAGATTTCTACACATGCAAATAAGATCTAATTTTGAGAATTCTACAATATAGGATTTGTAAAGAGAGACTGACCAGAAGACATCCCAAACAAAACAGGCTGTTAAGAGACCAAATGGATAATACTTATTGGACTAAAGTACACAGAGAAATGAATCAATAATTATTAGAAGCAACTACGTATTATCAACATACATTTTAATCCATTCCTGACCTCTCAAGTTGTTCTTTGAGGTTAAGAGGGTACCTGAGCAAAGAAAATAGAAAAATCTTACAGAAGGTGTGACTAATGTGAATCTAGCAGAACCTAAAATCTAAAAGGGAGAATCACCCTACTGAAAGTGGTGAACTTTATACTAGCTTTAAAAAGAGAAATATGAGTAGATTGTTTGAGAAGTGGTACACTGATTACAACAAAGATACCACTCTTCAAGATCACTGACTATTCATAATTGATTTTGCATATATTAGAATCAAATTCCATGCTATGAGAATGTATTGTTTTCACCTTTATTGAAGCATCATTGATCAGAAAAACCGTAAGATTTTAAAGTGTATAATGTGATGATTTGATATACTTTGTGAAGGGGTTCCCCCATCAAGTTAATTAACACACCCATCACCTCATATAATGATAATGAAATATTGCATCCTACTGAACAAAATAAAATCCATGAGTCCAAACTCATGTAAACTGATATAAATAAGTGAATAAATACATAACAGGGGATAAAATTCTTTGCTTGCAAGAAAATTTAGAAAGTCACCACTTTGGAATACCACAGTCATAATTCCTTCAGCCAAGAATCGTCAATGGATGATCCCACAAATTATTTATTAATGACAAAGAGAGAAAAAATAACTTTACAGAGGAGAGACCTGGTAGATACCATGTTACTAAGTGGTGAAAATCAAGATCATCAGTAATGGGACTAAATGAATCTTGTGCTACCTGCTGTGAAACACCAAGAAAGATACGTCACTTCTTTGAAATTCTTGCTAACAACACATGGTCTAATGTCTAATTATGAGTTAATATCAAACACGCCCAAACTGAGGGACATTCCATCAAGGAGCTTGCCTGTACTTTGTTAAATTGTCAAAATCATGAATGACACAGAAAGACTGAGCAACAGTTCCAGATGAAAGAGACATAATACAATGCATGGTCCTGGATTGGACCCTAGACTGGGAATAACTATAAAGAACATAATTGGGACAACTGATAAAATTTGAATATACACCATTAGATAATAGGAATGTATCAGTGTTACGTGTCCTGATTTTTTTTTTTTTTTTTGCGGTACGTGGGCCTCTCACTGCTGTGGCCTCTCCCGTTGCGGAGCACAGGCTCCGGACGCGCAGGCTCAGTGGCCATGGCTCATGGGCCCAGCCGCTCCGCGGCATGCGGGATCTTCCCGGACCCGGGCATGAACCCACGTCCCCTGCATCGGCAGGCGGACTCTCAACCACTGAGCCACCAGGGAAGCCTAAGTGTCCTGATTTTATAATCGCAGTTATGTGGGTTAGGTAGAAGAATATCTTTGTTCCTAGGATATACACATTAAAATCTTTAGGACGAAGGGGCATGATGTCTGAGATTTATTCTTAAGTGTTTCAGAATAAAAAATAAGCATTTAGAGAGAGAGAAAATGATAGAGAAAATGGGAGAAATGTAAGCAACTGGTGTATCTGGTTAAAGGTATGGACATAGTTCTTCAAACTATTCTCATGTTTCTATAAATTTGAAATAATATAAAAATAACAAGAAATAAAGGAGCACATAATAACATTTTCTTAGGAAACCATGGGATATTTACAAAAATATTTCACAAAACATTTGGAATCATGGAAACAGCAGGAATTGTAAGAGTCCTCGCTAGACACCCTTACCAAGAAGGGCACAGGAGATGGCGTGCTGCTCGCAGGCCCAGGCCAGCTCCATGCCCTTGGTGGAGCATGGCCCCATCTCTAGTGGCCACCAGGTGCCGTGACACTCAACTGACAGGAGTCCACATCTTAGCCACACGGTTTGAAGCAATGAGGTCCCCATTTGTGCAGTTAGTTCCATACGAGTGTGTTTATTTGGGAAATAATCATTTATACTCTTTGCTTATAGAACACTACTCAGTGTTCACAGCAGGGCCCCTTTCAAATAGAGCTGTAGACATTTATAAAATTTATATATACATCCAGGCCCACAACTTTTAAGCAATATACCAATTTCATAAAATGAGGATATTTTCTTTAATCTTGGTTGTTTTGTCCTAAAATATCACTCAATTTTCAAACTGCTAGGAAGACTGGTCTCCCCACTAGTAGCTCTAAATCCCACATACCAATCTCAAAAAGTGGGAAAGTCATTTAACTGAGATTCGAATTCCTCCTCTGCTAATTGGGGTGATACTGGTATCTATGGCATAGGACTGTAATGTTAACAATTGTAAACGCTTTTAAAGTACATAGCACAGTGTCTGGCAAATAATCAGAACTCCCATGAGGAACACACATGGCAGTATTCTGGCCTAGAAGGACATGGGCTTGGTAATCATGAAGGCTATCTCTCATTGAGCTTTTCCTCAGTTCTCTCAAAGTTATATATATGTAAATAACATTTTCCTCACATGTCAAGCAGCATATGCATTGAAAACCTATTTAAAATAATTTGAAAATAATCATCCAGTTCTTGTCATCAGCTTTAATAGCAGTTCATTTCCTGGGATCAATCAGATGCTGATACAGAAAAGCATATTGGTTCTCCTATGTGCACTGTCTCTATTTATAGTGGCTCTGAAGCAAGGCTGCAGGGGCAGAGCTCAGCATAGGAGCCCCTCCCAGGGGCTGCATGCACGCACCCTTTGTTACTAGAAATGCCTCTGTCACGTCCTGAGATCAAATATATTTATGATTGTTTTCACTGACAGTTTAAAAATATCTTTAATTACAGAAAGACTTTTAAGTTCAACTCCCAAGTCTCTTAAACACACACACACACCTGCTGCTTTTATAAACAGATGAACTCAATTACCTTTTTGGAGAAGTTAAAATAGAAAACAGTTTTCCAACTGTGAGGCACAGCACTTTCTTTTTCTTCCAAGAGGTGGCATGTTAATAGGAAAAGCTATTAAAAAGCTATTATTCTCTGTACACAGAGAATAATCCCTGGACATGTGATGTCACGGCAGATCGATTTCTCTCTCACTGTTCCTTTGAATATATTATTTATTTTAAGAAACGATACAGAAAAAGGATATATAACAGGACGAAACACGTGCTCCCATGAGGGCTTTAAGAGAGATCTTATGTAAGTAAGTGCCAAAAATAATGATTCATCTTTCTGAATTTATAAAACCTACTTATCCGAGAAAGCAAAACAGAAGAATCAGAGAACAGATCCTCAGGGACCCTGCCCTCTCATGTGTACTCTTTCCCATATTTTTTTCCTCTTTTCTGACAACTTATTTATTTGCATGTGTACACATTCTCAAATCTCTCCCAGTTATTTCATTCCCAGACAAGCTTCTAGAAAGAGTAGTCAAAGCCCAGGGGCTCGGTTTGCCTCCTTCATGCTACAGTGCCTCTGCTTTCTGCCCTCTGGCTTTGTGCTCCTTGGAACACAAGGTTTGCATCAACCCCCTTGGTACTAAAGCCAATGGACATGCCCAAAGTCTTGTGTTTGAGCATGCTCAAAGACTATTTGAAAGTGTTTCTTCCCCTGTGTTCCCCTCCCAAATTGCTGATGTCTCTTTCTTAATTTCTTTTAAGTCTCCCTTCCCTGTAAATATTGGTTTTCCTTCTTTCTTTCCTTTCTTTCCTTCCTTCCTTTCTTTATGTTCTACTCACTCTGCACACGGCTCTCAGATGTAGAATTAATTAGTTCCCATAGTTTCAAACTCTACCTGGATACCCATGACTCCTGTGTGTAGCCCAACTTTTCTCCTGTAAATCCTCTTCAGTGGACAGACCGCTTGGATAGTCAGGACCTCAAACTCCACATTCCAGAATACAGTTCAAGATCTTCCCACTCCCCAGCCTGAGCCTGCTCTGTGCTTCCTCGCTGTAAATAGATCAACCTGCAGTAACTATAGCAGCTGACATTTATTCAACACTCAGTCTGCACCAGGCAGCGTGCTAAGTGCTCCACATGTGCTCTTGCATGTAATCTTCCCCACAACTCCAAGAAAAGGTACTCCTATTATATCCATTTTACAGAGGGGGAACGGGAAGCATAGAATCCTTGCAGAACCTTGTCAAGGTCAAACATGGAGAGTGATGGGGATGAACCTAGAGTCTGTCACACAGAGTGAAGTGAGTCAGAAAGAGAAAAGGAAATATCGTATATCAAAGCATGTATATGGAATCTAGAAAAATGGTACTGATGAACCTATCTGCAGGGCAGGAAGAGACGCAGACATAAAGAACAGACTTGTGGACACAAGGGGGGAAGGGGAGGGTGGGACGAATTGAGAGAGTAGCATTGACACATATACCCTACCACGTGTAAAACAGTTAGTGGGAAGCTGCTGTGTAGCACAGGGAGCTCAGCTTGGTGTTCTGTGGTGACCTAGATGGGTGGGATGGTGGGGTGTGGCAGGGAGGCTCAAGAGGGAGGGTATATGTATATATATACATGTAGCTGATTCACTTTGCTCTACAGCAGAAACTAACACAACATGATACTCCAATAAAAAAATAATAAAAATATTCTCAAAGGAAAAAAAAAAGTGAAACATGGAGCGACAGCCGCAGATGGAAGGACTACAGGTACAGGGTCTGAACCACTTAGTGGTACTACCTCTCCTCCATCGCCCACCCTCTCTTGTGGTTGGTAGTGCAGCTCTGTTGGGCCTAACTCTCTAACGTTTCTTGAGCTGATGCTCTCTTCTTTAGCCTTGGTTTAGTCGTCATTATCTGTCACGTGATTACCATAAAAGCCTCTTTCATCTTTGTTTATTATAGCTGCTGATGCTTGCCCTTTCAGCTCTCCTCTCCGTGTGGGGGTCATCTCCACACTACCAATCTGATCACATTCAACTACAAACTCCTTGCCACAATATACAAGGCCCTTCAAGAGGACTCCTGCCTACTTGCCCAGTCTCATCTTTCTTTTCTGTCATTTCAAATGTTTTAATCATACCAATACATGCATCTAGCTTGACAAAAATCTATTCGATTGAACTATATGAAGTTGCTGATGTTCAACCAGTTTTAGTATACAAAAGTGGCAATTTCATTTTCAACCTATTATTACTGAAACCTGTAATGGAAAACTGTAGTTCCTTGCTTTGTCCCTCCCTAGCTCCAGGCCTCCTCCCCAAAGACAACCACTCTTCATCCTTTCAGTTGATTCTTCTGGATGTTAACTCCATATTTCTAAAATAGTGTTAGGTTTGGCTCTTCAAAGCTCAAAGCAGCCCCTCAAATAAGTGCAAAGGGAGTTTTGTTTGCTTTTCTCTCACTTAAAAGATTTGCAGTATATGGACCCAGAATTTTCCCAGTTCACATTCCACCACCACTAGAATATGGCCTTTGTTCTCCTGGTCTGAGGTAGAGTCCACGTTTCAGGAAGCAGGAGGGAGAAAGAAGCAAAGAGGGAGCAAAGGGCACATGAGGGCACGTGAGCATATTCTCCCTTATGAGACATTCCAGGTGGCTGTCGCTTAAAATGTGTCTATACATCACCTTAAACAAAATGTCATCCAAGCCACAGTGAGGATGGAGACGCAGGGCTTGCACTGGCCAGCCGTGTGTCAACTCTTCCTATTGAAGAAGGGCAGACAGGCTACTGGGTGACAACTAGAAGTCTCTGCTACATATGCTCATACTTCTATATCTAGATTTACGGCAGTTTACACATTATGTCAACAGTTTACATATTACTGATTTCCATATACGATATATGTGCATTTTCTTATACCTCCACTTCCCCTCTCCTATTATTTGAATATAGTTAAAAGCTACTAGTTGAATCAATTCATTAATATGATTTAGGAAATATAATTTTCTATACAGAAAAGGATTATCAAGACTTTATTTCCTATCTTATGGAGTTTATTATTGTGACAATTTTTTCTTACATAATTTCCATGTAAATATCTTTAATACTTTATCTCTAATTTGCTATCTACAATTTTATGCAATCTACTGGGTCTACTTTTTTTTTCTGGATTGCTCCATCATTGAGGCCTCCATTTCTCCTACTCCAAACAAGACTGGTTGTTCTTTCAGCTTGCTGAACAGCTTTTATCCTGGCACCATCTCCTTGCTACTCTCCTTTGTTAGAGACATGGTTTCCTAGATTCTATATTTTCCTTTCTTGTTGTATTCCCTCATTTTGCTGGAACACATCCTCCACTAATAGCTTAAGAAAGTTTGCACAGAAGGCAAACCTTCTGAATAGGTCTTCATCTTCCCTACTTTTCGTTGGCAGTACGCGTATAAAGTTCTCAGAAAGATAGATGGAGACAGATGATAGCTAGCTAACAAATAGGTAGATGGACTTCCCTTCAGAATTTTGAAAGCCATCTTGTATTGTCTTCTTGTTTCCAGACTTGAGATATCTGATTCTATGCTGATACCCAGTCCTTTACATGTGGTCTTTTCTAATACTTAGGAGATATTTATATCAGTGTTCTGAAATTTTCTTTATCTGTGCTCTGAAATGTCATTACGAGGTGTCCTAGCGTGGGTCATTTTCATTCTTGGTAGTGGCAAATTGGTAAATGCTTTAAATCTGGATATTCATATTTCTCAATTATAAAATACTTTCTTGTATTTCATGTGTTATCATTTCCTTCCTGCCATTTTCACTCTATTTTTTAAATTTAATTTTTATTGTTTATTGGAGTATAGTTGATTTACAATGCTGTGTTAGTTTCAGGCGTACAGCCAATTACGCACCTATATAAACACACACTTAAAATATCAATAGGCCCATGGCCTTTGCAACAGCCTGAGGTGCTGCCTGCTGCACAGGAGGTGAGCACAGGCTCCTGGTACCTGCCCACTGGCTCAGCCAGAGCCAGAGCAGGAACCACACCCCCACAGCCAGCTTTAGTACCTTGGGAAGATGGAGCACATTCTCACATTCAGGAAGGAGGACAAACCAGTTGTGAGAAGATTTACCATGGTTATCAAGACAGCCACACATGCTGAAGAACTGTCTTCTAAGAGAGTAAATCCGACTATGCCAATGAATCCCAACACCTTTTTGGACAGTCTTGGATTCCCCACCAGAAGGAGGTCGGGAACAAGCTTTTCAGTAGAAACACTGGGACGAAATGCAAAGAGATGAACCAGATTATTCAGGTCAAGAAGTAGACCAACTGCCAAAGGTTACTGTGGTAATCAAAACCAACCCCAATGAGAAAAGAATCATTAGGTGGGTTTAGAATTCCCCCCCAAAAAAACACTCCCTTTGTTGGCACTGGCGGCATGCCAGTAGCCGGTTCTTTGGTGAACAGTGAACTTCAGCGGGTGACGGGAGACATGCATCCCAAGGGACCTTTCAGCATCACTTACATGATCCCACACATCACAGACCTGAAGACAAGAGACTTTGAACAAAGTTTGGAGAGGCTCGTGGCTACTTAAATCACGTTGAACCATTGAAAGATAATCAGACCTTTCCTTAACTTCACAGTCTTCAAAAAAATTGAGATAATTGGGTTTCCCTGGTGGCGCAGTGGTTGAGACTCTGCCTGCTAATGCAGGCGACGCGGGTTCGAGCCCTGGTCTGGGAAGATCCCACATGCCGCGGAGCAACCAAGCCCGTGAGCCACAACTACTGAGCCTGCGTGTCTGGAGCTTGTGCTCCACAACAAGAGAGGCTGCGACAGTGAGAGGCTTGTGCACTGCGATGAAGAGTGGCCCACACTCGCCGCAACTAGAGAAAGCCCTCGCGCAGAAACGAAGACCCAACACAGCCAAACATAAGTTAATTAATTAATTAATTTTTAAAAAATGAGCTAAAACTCAAGCCCTCTTAAAAAAAATTGAGGTAATTAATGACTTGGAAGCTAAAGATTTTCAGATTGAAGACTACAATCCTCATTTGACTATTAAAATGGAAACGGCTATCTGAAATACCTTCAAATGAGTTCTGTTTCAAGGATATGGTCAGTCTTTAGAAGGTGGTCTGGATGCCCAGGTGAAAGTTTTTGCTTTTGCTCTAAATAAAAAGGAAATTTTGATACATCAAAAGCCATCCATATCCTATCAATTACTATGTATCATTAAGCACAGCTGCTTTTGGGGGTAATTGCTTTTGTAAAAAAGCCCAGTTCTTTCAGGAAAAAAGTTCCTGAGCTTAGTTAACACTTTAAGGATGTGTGAAAATTCTAAGAATAAGATCAGATTAAAAGTTTATAGACCTTAGAAAAACATGTGGATGCATCTGTATAAAGAAATGTCAGTGAATTTCAAGTATTATTTAAACTATCACTATTTCAGTATGTAAAAACTATCAATCATAATATATAATGTGGTTATGGTCATTTGAAATTATATTTTTATACCACTATAAATATAATAAAGCAGTAAACTGTGTTCAAAAGAAATCAACAAAATTCCTTTACTTTAGTATACGGAATAATAAAGGGAAATTACTTACAATTAAGGAGACTATATGTCAATATATAAATCCTTGAACAGGACAAAATTTGAATTACTCAGATATTTGCAATGAAGAATTACATTGAATGTATTGGCTCCTAATGCTGACACTTATAGGTGTGTGATGTAAGAGCCTCTAATACCACAAATATGTTTTCCATCAGTGACTTGACCTTCCAAAATGATGAACCACTGAACAAAATGGATTTAGGTTCTGGACCCATAATTACAAAAACAAATCTTTCGCCTATCGTCTCTGGGTAACTTTTTTCCTCACATTTTAAGTTCTTTGAAATTAGGAAACTTATTTTATAGTCAAGGGCTTCTTACAGTCTCTCTCAACCAGGTGGCAGTCAAGATCAGAAACTTGGTCAGCTGCTCATCGTGTCATCAGTTCAACTGCATTATCTGCTTTGTAGGTATTACCTGTGTTGAGTTTAATTACTATATAAAATGTCCTTTTAAAAGATCATGTATGATTCAACATTGAAATAAATAGCTATTCAAAGGCATGGAAAGCTGTGTAGCTGGGCATAATTTTGAAATTTTAGAATATTAATAATTGGAAGAATGATTATATTCAATTTTTTTCCCAAAGAAACATCTAAATTGCTTCCTCCTTTAAGAAAGAAGCACACATTCCTTATTTAAGGAAGGTAGACACCATCAGAAGATGCTGGCTTATGTTTTCTTAATGAATCATGTGCGACATTTCCTACCACGTGTCACCCAATGCAACAGATCTCAGGAGAATTTGTAGATCCCTCAGAGTTGATAAAAGAAATGTCAAAGCTACAAGAGCTATGGAGACTGATCTATGTTTCAAACAGAACTAGAGTAAAGGCATGTGTCACATCTTATAGCATTTCTCCCTTCTCAGTTATAATCATTTATCTTAAAAATCAGTGGTATCTTACATCGAATGAAATATGGTATGTGAAAGTATGGCAAAATATTTCAAAATCCTATGGAACCTTGGACAATTCTTCACTGTGAAGGACTATCCTACAGATTGAAAGATGTCTAGAATTGTTGGCTCCTGACCACTAAATATGCTGTGACCAAAAAAAAAAAGTCTCATAAATTGCAAAACATCACTGGGCAGGGAGGTGGGAGGTGGGTACTACTGTTGGGAATTGTGGCCTTAGAGCTTATTCCAGGAACTAGTACATAATAGGTGTTTGATACTTGCTTTTCAAAAGATGATTGATGAGTGACTAAACTTTAGAATTTCCCAGTAGGTTGACTATTACCAGCTCAGCCATTGATCCTTGGTCAAGAATTGATCATTTGATTATTCTTACTGTAGACTGTAGTTCTCTTATGTAAAATTTTTACCCTCCATTCAGTAGAGCATTGCTTAAGCAACTGCGGTCATAGCATTATTTATTTATTCCTCAGACATACATTTGACAAATACTTATTAACAATCTACCAAGAGTCAGACCTTGTACTAAGCACTGTGAAAACAGTGTAAAATAAAGTGTATATAGATCCTGCCCTTACTTAACTTCATTGTCATAGGCAGAAAATTAAATAAGCAATAACAATAAAATGAAATAAGTACTCTGAAGGTGGTCAGGGGGTAAAATAACATTCATTTGGGTTTTGGTCACGCTAATTCATTTTGCCAGTGATAGGTACATTCTCATCTAGGATACAAATATCACTGTCACTTCAGTATCTCTGGAGGCTACCATAAAAACTCCATTTCTGTGCAATTCTTTTGGCTCGTGGAGAAAAGGATCAGCAGAATAAATGTGGGAATGGTATTTTTTTCACTCTGATAAGAACACGGTATGAATTACAAATATTAAAATGAAAATTCTCTGTACTTCTTTTTCACTCCTCATTTATTTTCTCAAGAGCTCTACAATTTAAGTCTCAAAATTAGGTCTCGGGGGCTTTCCTGGTGGCGCAGTGGTTGGGAATCAGCCTCCCAATACAGGAGATTCAGGTTCGAACCCTGGTCCAGGAAAATCCCACATGCTGCCGAGCAACTAAGCCCGTGCGCCACAACTACTGAGTCTGCGCTCTAGAGCCTCTGAGCCACATCTACTGAGCCCATGTGCCACAACTCCTGAAGCCCACGCACCTAGATCCCATGCTCCGCAACAAGAGAAGCCACCGCAATGAGAAGACCATACACCGCAACAAAGAGTAGCCCCCGTTCAGCACAGCTAGAGAAAGCCCACGCACAGCAACAAAGACGCAACGCAGCCAAAAATAATAATAATAATTCGGTCTCAAAATGGAACCAGCAGTGCTCAGAAAGATGGCTCTATGGGCTGTCCAGCAAAACAGGTCCTGAACATGCTTCACATTGAACATGGACAAGTTACACATGTCATCCATTGTGTCAAACATAATTTAAAGTGGAACAATGGTCCAAACTCATTTCCACAGTTTAATGAGCAATTTGACAATATAATCCCTAGTCAATATTTTTATTAGATATATTTGAATGTATTTTTAAAAGTATGTTACTAAAGTTACTGAATTGCAAAAAAGAAACTATTTTACAGATTATAATCAATTTTTAAAAGTAGATTTTCTTTCTTATACCAACACACACATCTACCCCAGACTCCAGCATTTTTGAAAGAAAAAATAGAAGATGACTAAGCATCAGAAATAGAAATTAAATAAATAAGTGAAGTAGGTTTGCCTTAAGGTTGAATTATTATTGTGGCTGAAGAGATTATACTAAAAAATCAGCAAGATCTACTTTTAATGTTATTATATTTTCCTCATTATATAAAAATGTTTTTCTTCTGACAAAATGGTAGAAAATATACTAATCAAAAGTAAAGCCCTGGGTCAAAAGGCATAATTACCAATACTTCAATGATCTCAGGTGTATTTCTTTTTAAATAGTCAAATGCACCCCTTTAAGATACTTAGAAGATCCCTGAGAAATACATCTCTAATATAGTTGAAAATATTCTTCTATTCTGAAATATAGTGAATTAAATATTCTGCATCTTAATCACTAGATTTTATACATTTTAATTTTATCTATTTTATACATTTTTATTACATTTAAGAATAATTCTGACCACTGAAATATTTTCATGTTGATATTTGAGCATTAATAGAAGGGATTCTTCCCCCTGTATCCACTTTCTTTTTATCACCCTCCTGCACCACCCCAAATCTTTCACATTTCTGAGTCCTAAAGATGAGAGGTTCACTGCTTGTCAGGGTATTAACAAGATCATCTAAAATAAACCTAGTTGGTAGCACTTACAGATAAAAACAGCATCATGAATATGGATATGGAAATAGTCAAGTTTGAAACCTTAGAAATTCATGACTGCTACAGTTAAATCTGAAACCTAAAAAAAGAAGTTTAGTATTTCACTGCTTCTGTCTTTTAAGGAGCTAAATTCTCTCCACTTCTGCTATAGTAACATTTCTCATACATTTTAAAATGACAGTTGAAAAATCCCAACAGATGAAAACCTGACCTATTGCCATAAAATGCACAAACACTGGCGCATCTGTATATTCTCAGTATTAAAAGCTTGTGACGGGGTCATTTAAAAGTTTTTTTTTCTCCTCCTCTTTACTATTTGACTGGCAAAACAAGTAACTGGAAATGTGGTTCTGACCATTATTCTTATAGACGCCTCTTCTAATCCCAGTGGAAAGTGAGGATATCCTACGAGGTACTTTCACAGGTATGGAGTTATAATAAACTTCCAAACTTTCATTTCACAGATAAAGAAACAGAGAGCCAAAGGAATCAAAATAACTGCCCAATTAAGAAAAAACACAACAAACTGCTGGCTAACTATTAATAAAACCTGACTTGACTTAACCTCTCACTAGGTTACGAATTTTGGCTTGATTACAGCAGGCTAATATCAATACTGTGTAATCCAGACATGCCACAGACAAGACGATTCACTAGAAAACTAAAAAATATTTCCATCTCTGAAATCCCATAAAGTGGTGCTCTACGTGATCACTATTTTAAGGGTACAATTTTTATACATAAGAAAGATGACTAGAAAATTGAGTGGTTGAATCATGAATTTTTTTTCCCTTTCTACATAAAAGTTAAAGCTCTTCTTATGAATCACAGAGCAATCTATGCTCTTTTTCAGCAAGAACTGGATTTAGTTATTTCAATTTCAAGCTGCTTATCTATGCCAGTTGAGCTCTGCCTTAAGCCCTTATCTTCTTGCCTCTCAGAACCATACCCACCTGTCTTTTCCCTGTTTTATGACGCTGGATCTGAACTCCAAACAACTTTTGTTCTTTGCCAACTGCCTTGATGTTAAGCACTACCAAAAGTGGGGGTTAGAGGGAGAAGACAAGACTAAAGGACAGGACTTCCCTGGTGGTGTGGTGGTTAAGAATCCACCTGCCGATGCAGGGGACACGGGTTCAAGCCCGGGTCCCATGTCCCTGGTCACATGCCGCGGAGCAACTAAGCCCGTGCACCACAACTACTGAGCCTGTGCTCTAGAGCTCACGAACCACAACTACTGAAGCCTGCACACCTAGAGCCCGTGCTCTGCAAAAAGAGAAGCCACTACAATGAGAAGCCCATGCACTGCAACAAAGAGTAGCCCCTGCTCGCTGCAACTAGAGAAATCCCACACACAGCAATGAAGACCCAACACAGCCAAAATTAAATGAATTAATTACAAAAAAAAAAAAGACTATAGGAGAAAGACTTTTTTCCAGCAATATAACCCAGGATTTCCAGAAATTAACTCTTTGGTCCTCAGACTGTGACTTGAGTTGAGTTTGTCACTTACTTTATGTAAGAACTCAAGTGGACTCAAAATCTATTGTCTTATCAGTCAGTGTTGTTTGTAATCACTGCTACTATAGTGTCACTCTTCTAACTGGACGATGACATTATCTTTAAGTCAATGTTTTAGCAAACATTTCTGCAATTCATGTTTGGTACCTGTCAGAATCTGGTCAGGAGACAGAGACTACACCAGTAATTTGAACTGGAAAAATTCAACTGTTAACTAAAACTGAATGCGAAATTTAATAGGTGGGTTGCAAAATTACAAAGTTTATTTGAAGCCTTGCCAAGTTTCTCAGATAAAATTTAGGGCACTGTTTGGCAAGGAATGGGGCCTTGAAACTGATAATAAGAATACCTGACTTTACTCAGACAAAACTGAGCATCTTCTAACCCTGAGTCAATCTTAGCCTTCACCAAGAAAATGTGCTTGCTCTCCCTTGTAAGAAGAATATCCTTCATCTGCTTGTAAATCCTATAATAACCTCACCTTAGACAGATGCTTTACTAGAGGATGCCCATTCTGCTCAAGATGCACTCCAACCATTCCTTTGCCACTAGAGCCATAACTAAGGTCAAATCTGAACTTACTTCAGGGGGTCAAAAAGAAGCATTAAAGAGGAAGTAGTTTAAACACCAAAAGAATTGCAATATTTTGCTAAGGTATATTGGAGACTCCTGGGGAATAATGTTTATGAACAGATTTTAAAGTTGTTGTATTAAGGAGGACAGATTATACTATACTATTTATACTATACTATACCAGGCTGAATTCTTTTTACATGGGTGCACTTACTAGAGATATTGAAATTAATGTTAGTCTGTACAGCTAGGCTGTGTTCTAACAGTGCAATTGGTTGGCTGAAACTTGGACTTCATGGTGGCATATGCTTAATGAAGTTGAAATGCCAGTGTTTCCCTGGCACTAATGTAGAAAAAGGAATACAAAGATTTAGGAAGACAAGACTTTAAATGGATTTATCCTGTATAATCTACACACAGACACATACCAACTATATCTGTTAGAAGACCCAGAAGACACTCCCTTCACTAGGGCGTTGAGAAATATATTAATGAGGATAACCTTAAAAATACCTGTTTGTTCTCATCTTCTAGACAGTAATGACCTTTGGGATACTACCATTGAGATGGGTTCCCCCATTACACTGGAGACTTCAAAACAGCAGAAACGAAATTTTAGCACTTTGGTGCCAAGGACAAGGTGGATATTTTAAATAAAAAGGACTCAGGAACCTAGTGATGGTCAGAACATTTTGACTTATAGGGATGTCTGGTGAGCTAATAGATCAGAGTGTCTCCGAGAATGAAATACATTGACAGCCTGCTAGAATATTACTTGATTTATAAACAGATCCTCATTTTCATAGCCAAAAGCCTGCCATAGTGGTCACTGCCTCTCACTCAGTTTCAACATGGCAAAGGGTATGGATATAGGAAGGGGTGAAAAACTGGGAACAATAATGCCAGATACCATAAGATTCTTAGCTGTATGAGGAGAGAGGGATAACATTCCCAACTCACTCCTATGCCTTAGTGTCTAATTCCAATAATCCATTAAACCCAAATTCATTAATAAACACTCTCAGGGCAGTCTAAGTATCTGTGATCACTTACAACCATGATCTCAGCTTCTAAATTTTTGACGTTTTGAACTATGCATTTAAGTGAATATATACTAATTATCATGTATGTTTAGAATATATGTGTTCTACTGAGGGAGATTCTTCAGGATATGTAGTCCACCATATTAACAAACATAAATTAGTCAATTTTCTTCTGGCAGAATCCAGAATTCCTTCTGGATTCTTTTTTTTCTTACTAAACTATATCCTTTAGTAGCTCTTTTAAAAGAGTTAGAAAGAACTGGTAGCCTCTCTTAGTCTTTCTCTGAGTATATTTTTATTGTGACCTCACTCTTAAATTGTAGTTTACCTGGGTATAGAATTTCTTATTAAAAGTGTTTTTTTCTATCAGTAATTCAAAGATATCATATTATTGTATTCAAGTAACGATTTCTGAATAAGAAATTTCCTGTCTATCTAATTGTTGTTCTTTGTACATAGAGTATCTTTCCTGGCTGGTAAGTTTTAAGATATTTTCCCTCTGATATGCTCTATTTTATTCTCAGCCATTTTAATAATGGCTGAGAATTTTCTAAAATTAATGACAGACACAAAATTACAGATTCAGAAATCTCAGAGAACACCAAGTAGGATAAACAAAAAAAATCTACACCTATGCATATCATATTCCAGCTTCAGAAAACCAAAGGCAAAGAGAAAATTTTGAAAATCTCAGAGGAAACAAAACTACCTAACATACAGAGAAGCAAGGATACAAATGTCCTCATACTTCTCTTCAGAAACCATGTATGCAAGAAAAGAGCAAAGTGAAATATTTAGTGTTGAGGGAAAAAAAAAAAATCACTAACCTAGAAAATTGTATCCAGAAAAATTATACTTCAAAAAGAAGGAGAAATAAAGACTTCTCAGACAAGCAAATTTATTCTTGTTGTGTTGCTGCTGTTGACAGCAGACCTGCCTTGCACGAATGTTGAAAGTTCTTCAGAGAAAAAGGAAATGACATAGGTCAGCCTGCATAAAGAATCAGATAAGGAATAAGTAAAGGTGAAATAAGACTTTTTATTTTTAATTGACCTAATAAATAAGTTTGTTCAAAATAATGATAGCAATGATGTATGCAGTGATTACAGCTTATGGCTAAGTGAAATGAATGACAGCTGTTGTAAGGAATGGGAGGGAGTCATTGGGAATACTCTGCTGTAAGGTACACACACTACCCATAAAGCATAATACAGTGTTATTTGAAAGCAGATTTATCTTAGTTTTAAATGTATATTGCAAATTCTAAGCCAACACCTAAAAAAAAACATTTAAACAAGTATAATTTATACGCTAAGAAGAAAGAAAAAAGAATCATATGAAACATTCAATTAAAACTGGAGAAGGAGCAAGGGCAACAGCTGGACTGCACCCCACAGACCTGCAAGCCTTGTACTTGCCCAGTTTCAAGGCCAAAGAAAGAGCCCAGAGTCAGCAACAGAGACATCAGTGGTTTAATGGAAGAGGGGAGCTTACAGGTCTGAAGCAAGGTCCTACAGCCAACACTGCACTGTGTGCAGCAGACGGTAGACATGACGTGGGGGGCAGTCTTTGCTTCCAGAGGGGAGGGGAAGGTTACCAGTTTATAGAGGGAATTGACATCAGGTTGACTCATCGGTTACCAGGGAAATTAGCAGGCCCCTCACTGCCCCTTTGATAAATTATGCTGGGGGAGATGTTCTGATCTAAAGATGAGAACAATCATAAGCTGAGGCAGGGGTGGGAGGAGTATTTAGGAAGGTCAGTCAAGTGAGTAGGGTGTAGGTGAAGCAGGCGCTGGTCAAGCAGGGGACGTACAGAGAGCAAGAGAACAGCCATCTTGGGTGGCCTGATCATATACTCCACCCCTACACACCCTGCAGGACCCTTATAATCTTGGTTCATTCCTCTTCCACGAGATCCCTATGGTCATGTATGTAGGGGGGCACTATAACCACATGTCACAAATACAATAAAAGACAGCAGCAGTCAAAGAGTATCAAGAATGAAATACCTAGTATGCTCAGAACAGTCATTTGTGGGCAAATTTTAGAGCCGAGTACTTACCAGGTCAATGGAGAGGGAGTCAATGATAGCAGCACCCTGTCCAGTTATAAGGAAGGTAAGGCCACACCTGGTTTCACAAACCCAGAGCCACCCCCACGGGGAGGGGAAGGCCCTGGCTCTAAGAGAAATATTTTGGTGGCCTAGCCAGGAGTCAGCAGTCACAGTACAGGTCTGCCACCCCATGTTATGTTGGGTGCCATTAGGGGTGGACCCATGAGGTCTTTCCAACCAAAAAAATGTTAATCCCACTAGCTGGACTTGTGTGTCCAGAAGCCAGCTGATTCCCTCGACACAGCATAGCCCAGGGGGGCACATGGGCAGTCTCCCTGGCAAAGAGTAGGATGTGCTGTATGGTAACATTTACCGACAGGCATCCTTTTTGAGGTACTGGCATGTGTGACAGGAAGATGTAAGCGTCTTTCTCCCCATTGTCAGTCATCCCCACATGGTTGCATTAGCCTGGTCAATTTTTCATGAAAGTCAAGAGAAAGATGACAATAGCAACTCACTGTAGACCCAGCAGTTAGACTCATTTCACAGTGAGCCCATTGTTGCTGCTCAGGCTAGGGACGAAATGTAAGACATCTAACAGGCACGACACAGGCGAGATCATGACCGTTAAGCAAAACACAAGCAGTAACAGCATTCTGAGATACCACACCCTGAACAAGCTCAGACGTATATTGATGGGGAAACGTTTTAGAGGCTGTACATTTTATCATTTCTACCAAATTGTTACACGACCGTTGTGTCTGTGCTTTTAGCAGCAGATTTAAAGCAAGCAGTGTTACACACCATGAGTAGTTATACTCTGTGACAACTTCACTAGAGAATTCTCTCTCCATCCTGAACATCAGGGCAAAAGTATGGCTAACACAATAACTTTCATAAATACAGACCTCAATTAGCAGAACTAGAATTTAATATCCACTGAGACATAATATTTTTCTCCCTCAAATTACCCTCATCTCCACCAAACACAGCTAAATCATGACTAATTTGTTTGCAAATTAAGTCTGGTCAATAGACCACACAGTTTCTTCCAAACTGGCTGTGGTGGAACAGTCCTCAGAAGGAGTCTCAGACTGAATTCCCAAAAGGCCTCTCAAGGCCAGGAAACCCATGTCAAAGGCGTGCCATCAGACTCCGCCTTGGTGGATTTCTCTCTTCTAGAGGTCCCCAAAATACTGAGATTCCTGCACATGCCAGGAGACGGTCTTTCCTGTTCACCTGATACGGCAGCTTGGAACCCAAGAATCTCCAACTTCTGGAGGGACCAGGCAGAGAAAAACGAAAAATGTTTCAATTCTACCCACAGGTGTAGTTTACCAAATTGCTGTAAGTCATAATTAACTCGAGGGGAAGGGCTTCCCTAGACCTGCAAAGCACAGATCAAAACCAGTAATATTCCAGAGAAAAACCAAAAGAATTATAAACATATTCACCAGTTCAGTCAGTAAGCAATCCTTCTGTGAACTTTTAATGAAGCCATTAGGTTTTTCATCAGGAGTCTTTCATTTCTTTCTCTGTTCAACAGTATAATCTGAAATTTATCAGAGGCCTATACTTGTCAAAGGGTTCTTCCTATGAAGTTTCTTGAAGATGAAGCCCTTTTGCAATGACATCAGAATACAACAACTGTTTATAAATGATAAAAGACTTTAAAAGGTATGGTTAAACGTCTGATTACAATATAATAAAGAAACTTGGTTACAACAACTACAATTATGACTGATTATAATCTTAATTAACCCTTAAAAACCTTAATCTCTGGCAAAAACCAAGAACTAATTGTAAACTATTTGTCATACCAGCATTTCCTGATTGGAAAACTTATACTTTAGTCTTCCTTTCCTAAGAAAGCAAAGGTAGATAAACTTAGACCTGACCAGCAATTAATACTCCAATATTTTATCCTATGTGAAATGACACAGATAGTCAATGAATTCTCTTCATATATCTATATAGACACAGAGATGTCACAGTGTTCCTGCTAGAGTTTAAAAGGCCTCTTTTTTCTTCGCTCTCAGGGATCTCAGGTGATTATAATTCCTGGGAGCCCAGGTAGATCATTTATATCTCAAAGGCGCAGGAAGAGAAATACCAATTCTTTCTAGAAAACTAACTTCCTCTAAGGGAATATGCAACAACCAGCTTTAGAGTGTCAAAAGATTCCCATCTTGGCCATTTTCAAGGATTTTTTTCAGTTTCTAAACAGCCAAGTCAGTTTAAACAAATAACAGTAACAGACAATAATACGTATCATTCACTCACATTCACGTGCCTCACTTTCAGAGGAACAGGAATCAGCATTCAAGTTAACTTTCCCTTCAGCTGTTCGCTCAGCTTCTGTGGCCTTTCTTAACAGAAAAAGCAATGGCCTGCCCACAGCTGTGGTCACTGCCTCATCGTCTAACTTCTTTTCCCCCCACCATAATGGCAGCCAATATCTCAGCAATGGCCTTGGGAGGGGGCGGGTAGCGTGGTGTGTAAGTTCTCTGTACTCTCTTAGCAGCCCCGATTCGTCAAGGACAGCCACCACAGGGCCCCATATACCCGTGGACGGCCACTCCAGGATTAGCCCTGGAACTTTCGGGCCCCGCATTAGTGGATGGCCACCTCAGGATTACACTCGTAACTTCCGGGCTTCCATACTTGAGCGGAGGGCCCCGCAATCTTCCATTCCCTGTCCTTACTTCCCAACATCTCAGCGCTCACGGGAGTTTCCTCGGTCTCCTGGCTGGCTAGGCCAATTGTTGGGCTGCAGCCCGCAGGCCTGCAAGCCCTATGCTTGCCCAGCTTCAAGACTGAAGAGCGAACCCGGTGTCAGCGAGAGAAACATCAATGGTTTAATGCACGGGGGAGCTTACCTGTCTGGAGCGAGGTCCTGGAGCAACGCCCTCCCTCCTGTGCGGCAGACCACGGGCAGGCCGAACATGGCGGCAGTCTTTGCTCCCAGGGCAGGTGGGAAGGTTACTTATCAGTTACAGGGGAATTGACGTCAGGTGGGCTCATCAGTTACCAGGGAAACTAATAGAGGGGCACGCCCCTCACCACTCCTTTGATAAGCTATTCTGGTGGAGATGTTCTGCTCCAAAGATTAGAACAATCACCAGCTGAGGCGGGGGGCGGGGTGGGAGGGCATGTACAAGGGAAGGTCAGTCATGTGACCGGTGTAGGTGAAGCAGGCACTGGTTGAGCAAGGGATGTACAGACAGCAAGAGATGTACAGACAGCAAGAGAACAGCCGTCTTGGGCGGCCTGATCATACAGCAACTGATAGAAAAGTTACAAACATGCTAGATACTAAAAGAACTGTATCAATAATCACTTTAAATGTGAATGATCTAAATGCCAATTAAAGACAGAGACTATAAGAGGGTAAAAAAATAAAATTCAAGATTTAATATATGTTGTCTTCAAGAAATTCAATTTACGTATAAAGACAGAAACTAAAAGTAAAGGATGAAAAACATAATGAAGAAAGATAATTTAATAATTGGTTGCACTGAATTTAAAGAGAAAAAGTGAACGAATTATATATTTACCCTTAGAGTACACAGCTGTAACCTTTCAGAATAAAAGTTGCTTACAAATGGAACTGGTAATTTAATTTGATAAGAAACACTATACTCTAAATTGGGGAAAATCTCTTATTTTTATGTTATAATAAATGAAAATGGGTAAGGGGCACACAAACCCATATTTATTTGGGAAAAAAGACTAGTACACATTACAGTTTTGTTTTTTTTTTTTTGCGGTACACGGGCCTCTCACTGTTGTGGCCTCTCCCGTTGCGGAGCACAGGCTCCGGACGCGCAGGCTCAGCAGCCATGGGTCACGGGCCCAGCCGCTCCGCGGCATGTGGGATCTTCCCGGAACCGGGGCACAAACCCGTGTCCCCTGCATCGGCAGGCAGACTCTCAACCACTGCGCCACCAGGGAAGCCCAACACATTACAGTTTTAAAAATGAAAGTAAGCTATTTTGTATTAAAAATCCCAACTAAGCAGTACTAAATTGATCTTTTTGCTTCTTTTTTTGCTCTTTGACCATACTCTGGTAGTACTATGAATCTACTGAAATTTGGCTTTATTTTCCCTGAAATTTTAAGAATTCAGAAAGAATACATGTAAGCATTTTTTTCCATATTCCTCATGGCAAATGTGTTATCAAATTCCCATACAATAACTTGGTGTCCTTGCAGAAATTCATATCTGTCTTTAATGAAAGACTTTCTGTGTAAGTTCCCAATCTTACTTATGGAAATGTTTTACAACTACTTCTGGTCTGAATGTGAAGGATTTTCTTCATCATTTTCATCCCAAACCCAGACATATTTTCAGGAACCATCACCAAAAATCACCAAAAATCACAAAAAAGAATTTGATCTGGTACGTAAGTTTGTCAAACAATTCATTAAATCTACTCCATAGATTTTTAAAGATTTGGTGATTAAAAACTTCATGGTAATGAAAACTTTCTAATGCATGATAGCTACATTTGCAAGCAGTTACTCTGGGGATTTTCATGGTTCAATATTTTATCTTCTTTGATATTCATCATAAAATTAATAAATTCCATTAATATTTATAATTTCCTTTGAGAAGAAAAACCTACCTGAATAGTTGATTTTGTAGGCCAACAGTACACTGACAGCCTATAGTGAATAAAATGTGTATTTCCTCATCTTATAGACTCAAGAAACAATAATTGTCTTTGGAGGCAAACTACTATATTAAAAAAAGGCAGAAAATATCACAGATAGACCATGGATATCATCACATGTTCTGAGTGGCAATTTAGTTTTAGTAAGACAGTCGGAGAGACTTCCCAGGACTGTAAGGATAGGCCTCTGATTTCTTTCCACTATAGTTGGATATTCCCACCAGGCTCTGGGCCCTTGACTTCCAGCAGCCAATTGATGCTGCTTGCCAGCACTGTTGAGTATCCTGATCTGCCTTTACTTACCTACTACAACCCCCATCACCCAGGTGCTCCCACTGACCTCCAAGACTCACACCTCCATCTCCCCCTTCTCCAGCTCAGAGAACCAATGAGGCAGCAGTGGCACAGCACGGTGGGGACCCCACTTTCTGCTCGTTCTCTCCCCTCTTCCCTGCTGGAGTCACAGGAAGCCTTTTAGTCCTGTGATCCGCTTATTTTATAGTTTCATTCAGATTATTGGATAACTTCAAGTCTCTCTGTGTGGTTCATTTCCTCGTCTTATTTGCTGTTGAATACTGAGAGCTCATCTTCCATAGAGCTAAAACATTTCTGGGTCTCTTTCACACATGTAAGGCAAACGGGATATGCAATATAAACATGACTCTGAAGACCTGAGAGAAAGACAAGAAGCTGGGCGTGACCAGAATGAAGTATGCATACATTTAAAGACAAAGCAAAAAAAATGGCTTGAGTAGTACAAACAACTTCTGTGGCCAAATGAGATTTCAAAAGATAATGGAGAGGGACTTCCCTGGTGGTCCAGTGGCTAAGCCTCTGTGCTCACGATGCAGGGGGCCCGGGTTCGATCCCTGGTCAGGGGACTAGATCCCACATGCTGCAACTAAGAGTTTGCATGCCACAACTAAAAATCCCACGTGCCGCAACAGAGATCTTACACACAGCAACAAAGATTCTGAGTGCTGCAACTAAGACCCAGCACAGCCAGATAAATAAATATTTTTTAAAAATAAAGATAATGGAGAGCATCTGGTGTAAAACTTAAAAGTCCCTGTTTACAAGTGAATAAATAGGAGTAATTTGAAAGCAATTTGAGGAAGTTTATGGCCTGAACACAGCTTGGTGAAAATTATTTTGGCAGCTGTGTCCAGACCAATTCTAGTGTGGAGTAGCTGGATGAATAAAGTCCAGCAAGAAGGTCGCTGAAGTGTTCTAAATGAAATGTGGTGAGTGCCTAGACAATTTGATAGTAGGTAGAGGCGCAGTCAGAGCACAGAGTAATTTTTCAACAAATACTTGTTGTGTGTCTGTAACATGCCAGGCTCTGTGCTCAGTGCCAGGAATAGAATGTTAGGCGAAAATAACCTTGGTCTCTACACTTACAAAGTTAAGTGAAAAGATAAATCGCATGAAAGAGTTCTTCCTTGAGAAACTTGTTTTATCTGAAGGACAACTTGGAGTTAATTAACAGCAGGTTGGAGGCGGAAAAAACATATGCGAATGATACTACCTGTCATCAGACTAAGTCTGTAAATGTTTGGCTACATCACTATCATGTATCCCACTACTTTCATAAGACCTCATCATTCATTTGTTCAGCAAATATTTATTGAACAGTTTACTCTCACCCATCACAGTTCCAGGTGATTCGGATACAATGAAAAAACATCCTAAAATATGGTGGAGGAGAGAGAAAAGTAAACTGACCATTAGAACACGTGGTGACAGTAGTGCTGTGTAGTTCCAGGAAAGAAAAGGCATTAACAGTAGTAACCGCTGTGATTACAGAATAATAGCTATTATTACCAAGTTCTTGAAAATCATCATTTACAGAATTTTTGAAAATCATTTACAGTAGAATTTTAAATTGCATTAAACCCTTTCTACAGGAAAATGCAGTTGTAGGGATGCAAAAGATGATCCAAACATGACATGTTCCTTCCTTGCCATAGTTGGTGCCTGGGCACTGTCATCTCAGGCAGAAAGAGGCCCAGGTAGGGCTAGAAGTGTCAGCTCTTTGTTCCAGTTTTTGTGACTTCTGCCTTCATTTCAAACAGAATAAAATCACATAATAAAACACCTTTTCATAAACAGCAGGAGAAAAAGTGAAGGAGGACTAAAAGCTAATGTAATGCCAACGCTACCCAAGGCACCAAATGTAAGCTGCTTATCCTCTGAGAGAAGCAGTTGTTTTGCCAGCAATATCCCTTGTCATGGTGAGTGGACGTGCTGCATAACCACAGGACTTGTGAATGGTTGCAGGCAGCAGGCAGGAGACTATTTCCCCAATCCACCCTCTGGAGCCCCACAGAGCTCAGAGAGGGAATTTTTGTATATTGACGACAATTACTTGGGTATCTTCCATCACCAAAATTGGATATGTATTGTCTCATGTTCTACTTATTTAGCAATAACACATTTAAGGTGCCAACTTCAGTCTTCTCAGGAAACTGTAGTGCTCAAGGAATTCTGCCAACAGCCTAAGAAGGTTCTGAAGGGCTT
The DNA here is from genome assembly GCF_949774975.1 of Lagenorhynchus albirostris. NCBI lineage: Eukaryota > Metazoa > Chordata > Mammalia > Artiodactyla > Delphinidae > Lagenorhynchus > Lagenorhynchus albirostris. The sequence continues at coordinate 60,313,011 of NC_083106.1, read as the reverse complement.
GGCTGAGAAAAGGAAACATCGGAGAGTAATTCGACCCAGCATGAAAGGTCACAGGAGTCAAGGTCTGTTGCCAAAATGCTGCTAGTGAGGATTAATTGATATCAATTGAGCAACCACAGAGGTGTGTGGCATTTGACCAAGACTGCCTTTCTTAGCCCTTCCCGACTAAAAAAAAAAAAAAAAATGTGCAGATTCAAGCTAGCAGGGCCAACAGACGTTCACCTCTGCGGCCACAATAAAATCGAAAAGGGCTGATGTGATTACAACGGTAAGCCCCTCTCTATTTTCAGGTAGACAAAGATCAGTTTTGCAGTCATTTATCTAAGACGGTTTTCCCCTCAGAAGAGAAATAAACAAAATAAAATTTACTGAGTTCTAAATATATGCCAGGCCCTGAAGTGGTCTTTTTTTTTTTTGCGGTACGCGGGCCTCTCACTGTTGTGGCCTCTCCCGCTGCGGAGCACAGGCTTCGGACGTGCAGGCTCAGCGGCCATGGCTCACAGGCCCAGCCGCTCCGTGGCATGTGGGATCCTCCCAGACCGGGGCACGAACCCGTGTCCCCTGCATCGGCAGGTGGACTCCCAACCACTGCGCCACCAGGGAAGCCCCAGTCATATTTTTTTATATTTAATCATTTAGCCTTCAGAAGAACCCTGCAAAGTGTTATTATCCTCATTTTACAGATAAAGGAACTGTGTTAAGCATTGGCCAAAGACGTGTAACACACATGAATTCTCTACCTCCAAAACCAGCTCCCTCCCTACACTGCACGTGTCTTGCTGGATCTAAGCAATTCACTACTTGTGGCAGGAAACTCTGTAAAATAATCGAAATATTGTCTATCACTGGAGGCCACTCTGACCCTGTTGACTAGCTTGGTCTGGGCCACATCTCTTCCCCACATAAAACCTTAAGAATCATTAATTAGTGCTGAGTATTTGTTTAACTCTGATTGGCTGCTGAATTCCTGTAGTGTTAAGCCTACAGCACAAAATGGAGCACAAATCCATTGGTATGATGCTATGGTTACTGGAAGCAGACACATACAGAACTCAGTTTTTGATGGGCAATGAAACAACTTCGAGTGCTTCTGTTTCCTGCATCTCTCTTACTCTAAGTTTGGCCCATCTAATGTGACACATCTTGTAGGACATGAAGGATTTTCCATTTTTTTCTTTGACTTCTGCAAAGACACAATTTCAAAACCCAGGGTTATGATTACACAGACACTTTGAAGGGTGTAATAGATATTCTGTGAGTTGTGTTCGATTTCTTGCACATATGTGTCTTTGAATGATGAAATATCCCAAGAACTCTGTTCTATTTGTTTTTATTTTGTTGTTATTTTAAATTTTTTTCTGCTTTCCTCCAAGGAGATCAATGCTTTGGATTGTAGAGAGATTGGGCACTCAATAAAAAAGCATGTATTGAACTCCTACATTTACTCTTTCATTTTTGCAACCTAGTGATTTCATATCCTACCTATCACACCCGATTGTTTTCTGCACTCTTAGTTACTGGATATTACAGTCAGGTCAGCCTATCATTTTCCAGGATTTGAATTTCCTTCATTAGTCTATAAACCAGAGGACTCTCAAATCTAACCATGCTCCTGAGATTGCAGTGACATCAGGCATTAATTCAGTGTGCAGATGCAGACTACTGTGCCTGCTTTGTAGACGTTACATTGCACCTGGTCATGGGCTCTGTGAACTGGGTCATTTGTTCACTTTATTTACAGAGCAGCCAACAGAATAACGACACTAATTAGAAAGTTATGGCTGCACAGGGACTCCAAGAGCGATGAGGACCTGAATGATGGGAGAAGAAACCTAGGAAAGAGATTGACAAAGGAGAGGAAACAGCTTGACTTCCAGATGGCATGGACATTGATACCCTAGGTACATGTAAGCTAGTGGTCATATATAACTCCCGCTCTGTGTGCAACATTGCATGTGTACAACATTCCAGTGTACATTCTGGGATATGCACCGTATTGGGCACATTCCTCATAATGTGTGATTTATTTCATACAAAAGTTTAAGGCATTTCCCAGCTGAGGTAGAGTGTGTTTAGATGAGGTACATAACTTTCCCCAACTTACATGGCTTGAGAATCAAGACTTAAACACTGGTCTGTTCAGGTCCAAGGCTCAAGCTCTTGCCATGATCTGTTTGTGCTACCTGGTGTTTACTGGGAGAAAATCTACTTTTCTGTACAGATGTACAGAAAAGGCTGTACAGATGCTTCTGTACAGCCTCTTTCCTGTTTTTCAAATTTACTTCATTTATATTTATATTCAATCAGGGATTTTATTTTATATTTTCAGGGTTTATTTCTCTCTTATCCTTAAACAATCTAATTCACTCTCCCAGCATCAACAATCACCTGTACAATCAAATAACTTGCAAATTTCTGTCATCCTGATTCCCCTCACAAGTTCCAGAAGTATACTTGTAACTGCTTGTCCTAATCCTTCCCCTAAATATTAAACTGGAATCTCAAATACAACACACCCTAATATATATTCATAAAAACTTAGATGTGGAATGGACATTAGAGTTTACTTATAATAAAAATAGTAAATTCATATATAGGACTTTTTGTTCTAAATGCTTCATGCATTAACCCATTTAATTCTGCAAACAAATACATAATGCAGATACTATTATTTCCATTTTACAGATGAGGAAACTGAGGCACACAGCAGTTAAGTAAATGGCCCAAACCCATTTAATTCTGCAAAGAAATACATAACGCGTATACTATTATTTCCATTTTACAGATGAGGAAACTGAGGCACACAGCAGTTAAGTAAATGGGATAAAAGAATGGGGTTTGCTGGCATTCAGACTTGGGCAATCCAGTTCCAGAGTCTGGGTTCTTCACCACTCTGCTCCTCTGCCTCTCCTGCTTTGTAGGTAAGGACACCGCAACCTGTGGAGGTTAGGTGTTCTGCCCATGGTCATATAGACGAAGTGGCAGAATCAGGATGCTCACATTTCTGAGCCATTACACTTCGATCATATTCCATGGTCTCCCCCTATCTGTCCCCACCCTAACCCATGTCTTTGGATTTCCTAATTGTGTTAGTGTTGTCACTGTCCTCTCAGTTACCCTGCCTGAAACACCTGTCATCTCTGTCCTACTCTTTTTTAAAATCCAACCAATTGCCCAGTCCTGCAGCTTTAATTTTACACATCTCCCTCATCTAGTCCTAAATCTCCTTTCTTTACTTCTCCTTCCTCACCTCACCCTCTCGTCTAATTTTAGACCCTCCCGCTTCCTTTTCTTCATCCCCAGAGCCAACTCTCTTCTGCTCTTTTAAGTGAGTCTTCTGGCATATGTGCATCCTTACTTCCAAATAACGTGTCTGCTGCTACTGTTTTTAATGTCAGGCATTGACTATTGATTTCTCACAGCAGAAGAGGAAGATCCAGCTCTCCTTCTCCTCAGCTCCCACCACACACTTTGCGATCTTCATTCTTCAAATATAAATATACTGTAATTTTGATTGGATCCATGTTTACATTCTTATGACTAAGTAAATGCTTTTATTGATCCATGTAGCATAACATGATGTCTTTCTCTACTGAACAGTTTGTTTTTGCCAGAGTTTCATTGGCCTTATTTTCTATCATGAATTCAATCACAAATCCTCCCCTATTGTGTCAGTATCTTCTCACTACATTCAAACAGCTCAGGTGTCCTTTCGATTTCATCTTTGTGACATCTCTCACTGGAATTTCAGATTCAGTGCTCCATGAAGACTGTCCCCCATACCTCACCCCAACCCAGGCCAATTGCACTACTGCCATATTAAGATCTTCCTTCTCCAGCATCATGATGACTCCCTTCTCCTGACTCTTGAGTTGAATCTCTGTTTTCTGGACCCCATGTCTTCATTCTAGCTATAACTTCTCATTTTGCTAGTGTCCTGAGAAAAGGTAAATTCTTGAAACTTTTAAAATTCTACCCTCACATTTGATTGAAAGTATGTGTAGATGTTGTTTTCGAGGTTAGAAAACAATATCTTCTAGTCTCCAGTGTTGCTTTTGTCTGTGACATTTTTATTCTTGATCCTCTTTGTATGAACCTCCCTCTCCTACTACTACTATTTATTTTTGTATCTCTCAGGAAGCTTGTAGGATCTTTTTTAATCTCCAGTGTTCTGAAATTTCACAAATATGTGCTTTAGTATGCATCTACTTTTATCCATTTTGCTGAGCATTCAATTCAGAGAGCCCTTTCCATTGGAAAATTGTGTCCTTTACTAGTGAGATACACATATATATATATAACATATATAAATAATTGAAATATTACATATGATTGAAATATAAGTAATTAAAAATTATTCCCCTTTACTTTGTTTTCTCTTTCTGAATTTCCTAATATTTTGATGTTAAACTGCCTTGAACTATTTCTCTTTCCATCTGTATTCTGGGAGATTTTCTTAATGTTTACTTCCAACTATTCTTAGTGGGTTTTTTCATTTTTGTTATCATACTTTTAATTTTCAGTAATTCTTTTTGTTTTCTGTTTCGTTTCATGATCCTATTTCATGGATACAAATCTGTTTTTTGTCTCTCAGAGAATATTAATGATTAATTTATTTGAGGTTTTCCTCTCCCTGCATAGTCTGTTTCTCTAAGTTTTTTTTTTTTTTTTTTGGTCTCTATCTTCCATAACAGCTTTTATTCAAATTTGAGACGATCCTGAAGTGTCAGCTTAGAGTTCAGGATGGCTCACTGAGGCTATTTGAAAGCCTTGACTGAACAGGTGGGGTTTTCAATGAAGAGCCTGACTAAAAGGTAATCTCAAAGGGCCAGATTAGATGTTGGGAGAAACATCTGATACCCATTTCTATAAAACTTTTCTTCTTGGCTGATCAGATTCCCCAGGGAAAAGCCTGCACTGTCTGCTTCGATGGTATAAACCTAGCTACCAGCCGTTACGGTAAATGAGAGGAAAGAGAAGGCAGAGTGGCTCAGATTCAGAGTGAATTTTTCACTTAATGCCCTTGTTTTCATACAGCAATCCTGCCTTCAATTCTTCTTGGTATTCCTGAGTCCAAAGACCCTATATTTCACAGTCCTTAGAGAATAAATCTCTGATCTTCTGCCTGGCTAAAAGAGGGAACTGTCTTGGCTTTATGCAATAGAAAAATGAATAGAGGGGAATCAGGAAGATGGCGGAAGAGTAAGACGCGGAGATCACCTTCCTCCCCACAGATACACCAGAAATACATCTACACGTGGAACAACTCCTACAGAACACCTACTGAACGCTGGCAGAAGACCTCAGACCTCCCAAGAGGCAAGAAACTCCCCACGTACCTGGGTAGGGCAAAAGGAAAAAGAATAAACAGAGACAAAAGAATAAGGACGGGACCTGCACCAGTGGGAGGGAGCTGTGAAGGAGGAAAAGTTTCCACACACTAGAAGCCCCTTTGCGGGCGGAGACTGCGGGTGGCGGAGGGGGAAAGCTTCGGAGCCGCGGAAGAGAGCACAGCCACAGGGGTGCGGAGGGCAAAGCGGAGAGATATCCACACAGAGGATCGGTTCCGACCTGCACTCACCAGCCCGACAGGCTTGTCTGCTCACCCGCCGGGGCGGGCGAGGCTGGGAGCTGAGGCTCGGGCTTCGGTCGGAGCGCAGGGAGAGGACTGGGGTTGGCGGCGTGAACACAGCCTGTAGGGGTTAGTGCACCACGACTAGCCGGGAGGGAGTCCGGGGAAAAGTCTGGAGCTGCCGAAGAGGCAAGAGACTTTTTCTTACCTCTTTGTTTCCTGGTGCGCGAGGAGAGGGTATTAAGAGCGCTGCTTAAAGGAGCTCCAGAGATGGGCGCGAGCCGCGGCTAACAGCGCGGACCCCAGAGACGGGCATGACACTAAGGCTGCTGCTGCCGCCACCAAGAAGCCTGTGTGCGAGTACAGGTCACTATCCACACCCCCCTCCCAGGAGCCTGTGCAGCCCGCCACTGCCAGGGTCCCGGGATCCAGGGACAATTTCCCCGGAAGAATGCACGGCGCGCCTCTGGCTGGTGCAACATCTCGCCAGCCTCTGCCGCCGCAGGCTCGCCCCGCATAACGTGCCCCTCCCTCCCCTCGGCCTGAGTGAGCCAGAGCCGCCGAATCAGCGGCTCCTTTAACCCCGTCCTGTCTGGGCAAAGAACAGACGCCCTCCGGTGACCTACACGCAGAGGCGGAGCCAAATCCAAAGCCGAGCCCCTGGGAGCTGTGAGAACAAAGAAGAGAAAGGGAAATCTCTCCCAGCAGCCTCAGGAGCAGCGGATTAAAGCTCCACAATCAACTTGATGTACCCTGTATCTGTGGAATACATGAATAGACAACGACTCATCCCAAATTGAGGCGGTGGACTTTGAGAGCAAGATTTATTATTTTTTCCCCTTTTCCTCTTTTTGTGAGTGTGTATGTGTATGCTTCTGTGTGAGACTTTGTCTGTATAGCTTTGCTGTCACCATTTGTCCTAGGGTTCTAATCGTCCGTTTTTTTGTTTTTTTTCAAAAATTTTTTTTCTTAATAATTATTTTTTATTTTAATAACTTTATTTTATCTTACTTTATTTTATTTTACCCACTTTCCTTTCTTTCTTTCTTTTCTTTCTTCCTTCCTTCCTTCCCTCCTTCCTCCCTCCCTCCCTCCTTCCTTCGTTCCCTCCCTCCCTCCCTCCTTCCTTTCTTTCTCTTCCTTCCTTCCTTCCTTTCTTTTTTCTTTCTTTCTTTCTTTCTATCTTTCTTTCTTTCTTGATTCCTTTCTTTCTTTCTTTCTTTCTTTCTTTCTTTTCTTTCTTCTTTTTCTCCCTTTTATTCAGAGCTGTGTGGATGAAAGGCTCTTGGTGCTGCAGCCAGGAGTCACTGCTGTGCCCCTGAGGTGGGAGAGCCAACTTCAGGACACTGGTCCACAAGAGACCTCCCAGCTCCACATAATATCAAACAGCGAAAATCTCCCAGAGATCTCCATCTCAAAACCAGCACCCAGCTTCACTCAACGACCAGCAACCTACAGTACTGGACACCCTATGCCAAAAAACTAGCAAGACAGGAACACAACCCCACCCATTAGCAGAGAGGCTGCCGAAAATCATAATAAATCCACAGACACCCCAAAACACACCACCAGACGTGGACCTGCCCACCAGAAAGACAAGATCCAGCTTCATCCGCCAGAACACAGGCACTAGTCCCCCTCCACCAGAAGCCTACACAACCCACTGAACCAACCTTAGCCACTGAGGACAGACACCAAAAACAATGGGAACTACGAACCTGCAGCCTGCAAAAAGGAGACCCCAAACACAGTAAGATAAGCAAAACGAGAAGACAGAAAAACACACAGCAGATGAAGGAGCAAGATAAAAATCCACCAGACCTAACAAATGAAGAGGAAATAGGCAGTCTACCTGAAACAATATTCAGAATAATGATAGTAAAGATGATCCAAAATCTTGGAAATGGAATACAGAAAATGCAAGAAACATTTAACAAAGACCTAGAAGAACTAAAGACGAAACAAGCAATGATGAACAACACAATAAATGAAATTAAAAATAGTCTAGATGGGATCAATAGCAGAATAACTGAGGCAGAAGAACGGATAAGCAACCTGGAAGATAAAATAGTGGAAATAACTACTGCAGAGCAGAATAAAGAAAAAAGAATGAAAAGAACTGAGGACAGTCTCAGAGAGTTCTGGGACAACATTAAACACACTAACATTCGAACTATAGGGGTTCCAGAAGAAGAAGAGAAAAAGAAAGGGACTGAGAAAATATTTGAAGAGATTATAGTTGAAAACTTCCCTAATATGGGAAAGGAAATAGTTAATCAAGTCCTGAAAGCACAGAGAGTCCCATACAGGATAAATCCAAGGAGAAACACGCCAAGACACATATTAATCAAACAATCAAAAATTAAATACAAAGAAAGCATATTAAAAGCAGCAAGGGAAAAACAACAAGCAACACACAAGGGAATCCCCATAAGGTTAACAGCTGACCTTTCAGCAGAAACTCTGCAAGCCAGAAGGGACTGGCAGGACATATTTAAAGTGATGAAGGAGAAAAACCTGCAACCAAGATTAGATTACTCTACCCAGCAAGGATCTCATTCAGATTTGATGGAGAAATTAAAACCTTTACAGACAAGCAAAAGCTGAGAGAGTTCAGCACCACCAAACCAGCTTTACAACAAATGCTAAAGGACCTTCTCTAGGCAAGAAACACAAGAGAAGGAAAAGACCTACAATAAAAAACCCAAAGCAAATAAGAAAATGGTAATAGGAACATACATATCGATAATTACCTTAAATGTAAATGGATTAAATGCTCCCACTAAAAGACACAGACTGCCTGAATGGATACAAAAACAAGACCCATATATATGCTGTCTACAAGAGACCCACTTCAGACCTAGAGACACATATAGACTGAAAGTGAGGGGATGGAAAAAGATATTCCATGCAAATGGAAATCAAAAGAAAGCTGGAGTAGCAATTCTCATATCACACAAAATAGACTTTAAAATAAAGACTATTACAAGAGACAAAGAAGGACACTACATAATGATCAAGGGATCAATCCAAGAAGAAGATATAACAATTATAAATATTTATGCACCCAATATAGGAGCACCTCAATACATAAGGCAAATGCTAACAGCCATAAAAGGGGAAATCGACAGTAACACATTCATAGTAGGCAACTTTAACACCTCACTTTCACCAATGGACAGATCATCCAAAATGAAAATAAATAAGGAAACCAAGCTTTAAATGATACATTAAGCAAGATGGACTTAATTGATATTTATAGGACATTCCATCCCAAAACAACAGAATACACATTTTTCTCAAGTGCTCATGGAACATTCTCCAGGATAGATAATATCTTGGGTCACAAATCAAGCCTTGGTAAATGTAAGAAAATTGAAATTGTATCAAGTATCTTTTCCGACCACAATGCTATGAGACTAGATATCAATTACAGGAAAACATCTGTAAAAAATACAAACACATGGAGGCTAAACAATACGCTACTTAATAACGAAGTGATCACTGAAGAAATCAAAGAGGAAATCAAAAAATACCTAGAAACAAATGACAATGGAGACACAATGACCCAAAACCTATGGAATGCAGCAAAAGCAGTTCTAAGAGGGAAGTTTCTAGCAATACAATCCTACCTTAAGAAACAGAAAACATCTCGAATAAACAACCTAACCCTGCACCTAAAGCAGTTAGAGAAAGAAGAACGAAAAAACCCCAAAGTTAGCAGAAGGAAAGAAATCATAAAGATCAGATCAGAAATAAATGAAAAAGAAATGAAGGAAACAATAGCAAAGATCAATAAAACTAAAAGCTGGTTCTTTGAGAAGATAAACAAAATTGATAAACCATTAGCCAGACTCATCAAAAAAAAAAAAATGGAGAAGACTCAAATCAATAGAATTAGAAATGAAAAAGGAGAAGTAACAACTGACACTGCAGAGATACAAAAGATCATGAGAGATTACTACAAGCAACTCTATGCCAATAAAATGGACAAGCTGGAAGAAATGGACAAATTCTTAGAAAAGCACAACCTGCCAAGACTGAATCAGGAAGAAATAGAAAATATAAACAGACCAATCACAAGCACAGAAATTGAAACTGGGATTAAAAATCTTCCAACAAACAAAAGCCCAGGACCTGATGGTTTCACAGGCGAATTCTATCAAACATTTAGAGAAGAGCTAACACCTATCCTTCTCAAACTCTTCCAAAATATAGCAGAGGGAGGAACACTCCCAAACTCATTCTACGAGGACCATCACCCTGATACCAAAACCAGACAAGGATGTCACAAAGAAAGAAAACTACAGGCCAATATCACTGATGAACATAGATGCAAAAATCCTCAACAAAATACTAGCAAACAGAATCCAACAGCACATTAAAAGGATCATACACCATGATCAAGTGGGGTTTATTCCAGGAATGCAAGGATTCTTCAATATACACAAATCAATCAATGTGATACACCATATTAACAAATTGAAGGAGAAAAACCATATAATCATCTCAATAGATGCAGAGAAAGCTTTCGACAAAATTCAACACCTATTTATGATAAAAACCCTGCAGAAAGTAGGCACAGAAGGAACTTTCCTCAACATAATAAAGGCCATATATGACAAACCCACAGCCAACATCATCCTCAATGGTGAAAAAATGAAAACATTTCCACTAAGATGAGGAAGAAGACAAGGTTGCCCACTCTCACCACTCTTATTCAACATAGTTTTGGAAGTTTTAGCCACAGCAATCAGAGAAGAAAAGGAAATAAAAGGAATCCAAATCGGAAAAGAAGAAGTAATGCTGTCACTGTTTGCAGATAGAGAATCCTAAAGATGCTACCAGAAAACTACTAGAGCTAATCAATGAATTTGGTAAAGTAGCAGGATACAAAATTAATGCACAGAAATCTCTGGCATTCCTATACACTAATGATGAAAAATCTGAAAGTGAAATCAAGAAAACACTCCCATTTACCATTGCAACAAAAAGAATAAAATATCTAGGAATAAACCTACCTAAGGAGACAAAAGACCTATATGCAGAAAATTATAAGACACTGATGAAAGAAATTAAAGATGATACAAATAGGTGGAGAGATATACCATATTCTTGGGTTGGAAGAGTCAACATTGTGAAGATGACTCTACTACCCAAAGCAACCTACAGATTCAATGCAATCCCTATCAAACTACCAATGGCATTTTTCACAGAACTGGAACAAAAAAATTCACAATTTGTATGGAAACACAAAAGAACCCGAATAGCCAAAGCAATCTTGAGAACGAGAAACGGAGCTGGAGGAATCAGGCTCCCTGACTTTAGACTATAATACAAAGCTACAGTAATCAAGACAGTATGGTACTGGCACAAAAACAGAAAGATAGATAAATGGAACAGGATAGAAAGCCGAGAGATAAACACACACACATATGGTCACCTTATCTTTGATAAAGGAGGCAGGAAAGCACAGTGGAGAAAGGGCAGCCTCTTCAATAAGTGGTGCTGGGAAAACTGGACGGGTACTGTAAAAGTATGAGATTAGATCACTCCCTAACACCATACACAAAAATAAGCTCAAAATGGATTAAAGACCTAAATGTAAGGCCAGAAACTATCAAACTCTTAGAGGAAAACATAGGCAGAAGACTCCATGACATAAATCACAGCAAGATCCTTTTTGACCCACGTCCCAGAGAAATGGAAATAAAAGTAAACAAATGGGACCTAATGAAACTTCAAAGCTTTTGCACAGCAAAGGAAACCATAAACAAGACCAAAAGACAACCCTCAGAATGGGAGAAAATATTTGCAAATGAAGCAACTGACAAAGGATTAATCTCCAAAATTTATAAGCAGCTAATGCAGCTCAATAACAAAAAACAAACAACCCAATCCAAAAATGGGCAGAAGACCTAAATAGACATTTCTCCAAAGAAGGAATACAGACTTCCAACAAACACATGGAAGAATGCTCAACGTCATTAATCATTAGAGAAATGCAAATCAAAACTACAATGAGATATCATCTCACAACAGTCAGAATGGCCATCATCAAAAAATCTAGAAACAATAAATGCTGGAGAGGGTGTGGAGAAAAGGGAACACTCTTGCACTGCTGGTGGGAATGTGAATTGGTACACCCACTATGGAGAACAGTATGGAGGTTCCTTAAAAAACTACAAATAGAACTACCATATGACCCAGCCATCCCACTACTGGGCATATACCCTGAGAAAACCATAATTCAAAAAGAGTCATGTACCAAAATGCTTATTACAGCTCTATTTACAATAGCCTGGAGATGGAAACAACCTAAGTGTCCATCATCGGATGAATGGATAAAGAAGATGTGGCACATATATACAATGGAATATTACTCAGCTATAAAAAGAAAGGAAATTGAGCTATTTGTAATGAGGTGGATGGACCTAGAGTCTGTCATACAGAGTGAAGTAAGTCAGATAGAGAAATACAAATACCGTATGCTAACACATATATATGGGATTTAAGAAAAAAAAAATGTCATGAAGAACCTAGGGGTAAGACAGGAATAAAAACCCAGACCTACTAGAGAATGAACTTGAGGATACGGGGAGGGGGAAGGGTAAGCTGTGACAAAGCGAGAGAGTGGCATGGACATATACACACTACCAAACGTAAAATAGATAGCTAGTGGGAAGCAGCCGCATAGCACAGGGAGATCAGCTCGGTGCTTTGTGACCACCTAGAGGGGTGGGATAGGGAGGGTGGGAGGGAGGGAGACGCAAGAGGGAAGAGATATGGGAACAAATGTATATGTATAACTGATTCACTTTGATATAAAGCAGAAACTAGCACACCATTGTAAAGCAATTATACTCCAATAAAGATGTAAAAAAAAGAAAAAGAAAAAAATGAATAAAGGGGATGAAGGAAACTGGAATATTTCACTCCAAAATATGTCTCTTTGACATAAAAATTATTTTGAGCTGAAGGCAATCAAGAAGCAGAAAACCCAGGAAATACTCCCCATTTTCTGCCTAAAGGCAGCATATAAATTCTCCTTTTACTAAAGAGAGATTCTTATCAGTCCAGAGATGGCACCAGAGGAATCTGCAAATAAACTTTACTCCACTAGTTTCCTCCCAGATACTTACCTTCGCACAGTTTGCTGCCCTTGGAAACTGCCTTCCTTTGTTACGTCATTTCTCTACAAAGGTCCTGTCCTTTGTTGAAGAGGCTGAATTCTAAGCCACCATTGTGAACTACTTTGAGTTTAGGTTTCTCTTGCTGACGTGTACAGACCACATTGCTAGAGAGTTCCAGCTGATAGCCTAACATCGTAGAGGTAAAATTTTGCCTGCCCTACAGGACCATCTTCTACCTCCACAATCTTTCAAATAATTCTTCTGTTTATAGCCCCAAATTCACCTATGATCCCAGAGGCACACAGTGCCAACAATTCCTCACCCAATGAGAATTCTGCAGCGTAGCTCGGGTTACTTTTCAGATCTTCATATTTCTCAGGTCTGCTAATTAAATATTGGTCAGCCATCTGCTTTGCCAGCTTCCAAATGTTTGCTATTGGCTCCTCTCCATTTCCTTTGTCCTTTTAGGTTGAAAAGCTAAAATCTCTTCACTGTCATTTTAGCGTGGGTTGGGGCAGGGGGCCGAAGTTCAATTCGACTTGCATGCTTAGCTAGATATTGGCCTTTATTTCCTCTTGTTAGTAAATTACTAGAGTCTCCTAATTCCTTGATCATGTCAGTCTTCTGTTTAGAAAAAGTTGGCTTTTCTGTTGACTAAAGCAACTATTTTCCATTGACTGGAGTAGTTGTTCTCAACATGTGTACCGTCCTCACCACTATTCACATGAACAATTTTCCATCAGAATTATCTCTCAGTGCAACAATTAATTTGCTTACAACTTCTGAGGATATGATGCTTCATATGGTATTAGCCTACCATTATGACTTGTTACATATGATTCCCAGTGACCCTTGTACCAGCCAGAATTGGCTATTTTTTTGTTCCCTTAGTCTGACATGTATTTTCTTCTCTCTGTAACTTTGCTTATGCTTTTTCTGACAAGTGGAATGCCTGTTTCTAGAATACAAATCCTTTCAAGCTTCTAAAGCCCGGGTCAAATGAAGCATTCCCTCCCCCCTCAGCACCTTAGAGCTGGGTACTTCACACATAGCACTTTGTATATCTCACTTGGTTTTTTACTAAACTAAACAGATTACTTATATCATTGTTTTCCTTCCATTAGATAAGGAATTGTGGGAATTGTGTCTTATTCTTATATCTTTCCCAAGGCAGTAAACACGTGGTTTCATTTAATTGAATTAAACCTATCCAAAGCACAATACATAAGGATATATAATAGCTTCTAAAGATGTAAAATATTTTTCTTAACTTTTATTTATTTGAAAAAGCAACAAGATTTAAAACAAATAAAAAAATAAACTCCACTCACTTCTGCATCTCTATTGGTTTAATTGATTCATAGCCATTGTATAATTCTAAGTATAGTCTGAAATTTAGTTTCAAATTGCGTCTCTATGAGGGTAAACAATTCATTTCAAAAAGTATTATTTTTCCCATAAAATATATTGAACAAAATTTCTGTGCAGCTTACTGTTGAGAAATCACACATGACTCACTAAATCAATTTACCCAGGTAAGAGCACACTGCTGGCTTGAGGGTTTATGGGGATTATTATAGTAACTTCAGAAAGATAGCCAAGTACCTTCTCTGAACCATTTTTAAAATCTACCTCAGCACTGAAAATCTCATGTGTCAGCAGGAAGAGAAGACGATTGACAGTCGCACACGCTGCAGTGGAAATAGCTACAGTGCTGTCAAAATAAATCCAGTTTTAAACACAATAGCCCCCATTCTTATTTTCAGAGCCATATTTCAATAACTTATTTCTGATTACTATTAGCCATTCTGTATTATTCCATTTAATATAAATAGTTCCCATTCGCTGAGCATTTTGTCCTAAACACTTTATATACATTTTTGTTTCATAATTACAAAATCTCTTTAGATGTTATTATTCCCACTTTTACAAATATGTAAAATAAGTCTTAAAAGGAAGCTAAGTAAATTGTCTAAGGTCAAAAAGCAGATAAATTGTCCTTTTTCTCTTACTTAATGGTTTTACTTTGGGGTTATTTTCACATGCTAGTTATTAGTTTGCCTATATAGCTTTGCTACAAGTTTTTATACTTTAGGTTTTATCCAAGAGTCAGTAGAAAAGGAATGATGGGTTAAGGCTTGTTTGTTATCTGGAGTGAACAGTTTAAAGGAAAACTACCTACGCAGGCAGTCTCTAAAGTGCATATCCTTTGCACAATATTTTTGTGCTCAGCTCTGTTTGTCGTCTGTGTACACCGAAGAGAGATGGTGACTGCGTTCTTGAGAGCTGTCTGTCTTCCTTTCTTGCACTTGCTAAAAAAGGCCATTGTGCTTCGTGCTGCCTCTGCATCCAGCAGTACAGCCCTAGTAGTCACAGAAGTTTTCATCAACACATCACAGTCTGCCTAAACCCTCTGCTTTCTATCAGATGCTTTTTACGAACATATGTTATAATGGGGATCGTATTTTCCCTTAAGACAAAGCTAAAGGACCCAAACTTTTGTAATTGGTTAAGTACTCAGCACTGGGCTACATAGGCTTAAAAGCTCTCTGGTTTCATATTAACCACAATCCTCATCTACAAAGTTTGAACCCCTTCCATTACACCATACCACCTTTTCAGCAACAGAATTGAGATTATATTCATGATCAACCACTCAGCATCAAATAAACGGCAAACATAATGAAGAACACACATTCACTAAATTATTTCTTGAACTCCTATCGTTCACAATGGGATAAGTACTGAACTGATACATAAATGAATAAAATCAGTATTAATATACTGTAAAAATCAGAGAGTCCTGATACACAGCACCTGCAATCAATCATCTAAACCCTAAATATGGCCTGAAACAAATATAATACTTTTTGGTTGGCTATAGCCTTCTTTCTGTTCTCTTCAGCCTTCAGTAAATTTCTCTCCAGGAATCAGAGACATCAAAATTGTGATAACTGTAATTCTGCATTAAAGCTAAGAGCATGCATTTTAAAAACGCCTATGGCAGAATCTACGTGTTTGAAGTCCTAGGGGAAGATCTCAGATGTCAAGATATGATGAGGGAGGAATCTTTAATTCTGTCTTTTTTTTTTTTTTTTGAGGTACGCGGGCCTCTCAGTGCTGTGGCCTCTCCCGCTGCGGAGCACAGGCTCCGAACGCACAGGCTCAGCGGCCATGGCTCACGGGCCCAGCCGCTCCACGGCATGTGGGATCTTCCCGGACCGGGGCACGAACCCGTGTCCCCTGCATCGACGGGCGGACTCTCATCCACTGCGCCACCAGGGAAGCCCAATTCTGTCATTTTTTATCAAACGTTTTTGCTTCTTCCCTGCCACCCACCCCTTCACCTCCTCCACCCTCACACACACATTGCTGTGAAAGTGTGTGTCCCCCCAAAATTTGTCTTTTAAAACCTATTCCCCAGCCTGATGACATTTGAAGGTGGGGTCTTTGGGGAGATGATTATGCCACGAGGGTGGAGGTCTCATAAATGAGATTCATGCCCTTACAAGAGCTCCCAGAGAGTTCCCATGTCCCTCCTTTCCCCCACGTGAGGGCACAGTGAGAAGACAGCTCTCTATGAGCCAGGAAGCACGTACTCACTACGTACTGAACTTGCCTGTGCCTTAATCTTGGACTTTCCAGCCTCCAGAAGTGTGAGAAATGCATTTCTGTAGCTTATAAAGCACCCGGTCTATGATATTCTGTTATAGCAGCCCCAAAGGACTACGGCACACCTTCAAAGGCAACTTTGATGGAAAAAATATTCACTGTAAGGCAATCTGAGAGAGAGAAGAGGGTAATTTTATTTTTTTTGCCTTAGCAATAGTTCTCAAACACTGGTGCCCAACAAAATTGCCTCAGGTGCTTTCTAAAGATGTAGTTCCAGATCTCCATCCCCTGGAAATAGTGTGTCTGGTAAGAACAGGAATCTGTATTTAATAATCATTCCCTAGGAGATTCTAATGCAGTTCTGGGAAAGACCACGTTTTTAGAAACTCTGCTTTAGAAAAGGGAAGAGGGTTTTTAAATTAATTTATTAATAAATTCCCAGGAATTGTAGCCAACTATATCCCACCTTGTCCCCCTAGTTGCATCTACCTCCTACAGGGTCTACTGCATCAGTGGGCAGATTCATCAGAGAGTAATATGCAGACATCAGGCTGTCTCCAGGAAGAGATGTTGGTTATGATGAGGATGTGAGATCCAGGGAAAAACTAGAAGAGGAATTTCACAGGCTCGGTTGGAGTATGGTTGTCTGGGGATGCTGGGATGCTGCAAGCTCTGCAAATTTGCATCCAAAGTGAAAGTCATCACTTCAATTATTCAAACAACCAAACTCCTTTCCAACTCTTTCCAGTGACTGGAATCTAGGTTTACAGCTTTTTATCACTGGGCCAGAGGAAAATAAGCATCTCGCTCTATAAAACAGCTTAGGATATCTCAAATATAAAGCCCTTCATAGATGTTTCAACCCAAGTCTAAATTTCAGCTTTTTTCCTTCAATCTGTAGGCTCATTGATGGGATCTGTACCCTTAGTTTGCATGGATGGCTTGGCTTTGCAAGTTTCACTAGGGAATGGCACAAGAATAAAAAGAGAAATGTCTGAGCTGCCTAAATGGGAGCCTGGATCTCACAGGACATTGTGTTAGGTGCCAAACGTCTCCTCTGGGGATCAGTTTGCCACGCTCCACGTCTTCTCACTATGCTGGGCTTACAAACTATCCACCCAGCCCTAGTTGGCGGCACTGCACTGAGTCAGGTAAGCGCAGTTGACTCATATGAGGAAAATGTGTGTCAGGCAAGGGGTAAAGAAAAGAGGTCTCTCATTTTGATTGGTGTTTCAAATGTATCATTAGAAGTACAAAGCTTGGAGGTTTTAGGTAGGGAATAACAGAAAGAAGAATGGGTGAAGGCTTACATGCAAGCCTGTTTTAGAGAAATAATCAAGTCAGTGTTTTGCTCTTCTGTTTTCTCAAAGTGCCCATAGGCAGTGAGTCATTTAAAGGAGCACTTAGAATGAATCCTCTGAGGCCATTAGTGCCAGAATGTGCCTCTGTAAGTGCCCCACTCAGATTGCAGAGGTGCACTGGGGTGGAACAGAGCCGCAGCTGCTTCCCCTGATTATCTTTTGAGAGTTCAACCCCAAGACTTCAACCATGGTCTCTTTGCCCCCAGTGCTGTGCACCTTCTCGTGGGCAACGCTGCCTCTCCACCCAGGCTTCACAGATGCATCACTGTCTACTCTTTTCTCCTCCCACTTCAAGTGCTCTTCTCCAGTCCCTTGGGATTGGGCACTCTAGCTGGTGAACATGCAGTACCCTTTCAAGCTTCCACTGTGCTACTCCTCAGATTAATTTTCATCTCACTTCTACTCCTGTTGAAATATGTCAAGGTCTGTGTCATTTACCTCTTCCAAAACCCTTCCATAAATCCCCAGCTGTTTCCCCTTCCTCTGTGCTCCCGTGGCACTTGACTTGAATAATTGCACTTGGCCTGTGTATAAATGTCCATGTTTCTCCCAGCAGGGTGTAAATATAGATTGTTTTTGTTCTTGTTCTTTCCCAGGTAGGTAAGAAGTCCAACAAGGGCCTCACTGGGCTAAAGAAGTGTCAGTAGGACCAAGATCTTTCTTGGAGGATCTAAGGGAGCATATGCCTCCTTGCTTTTTTCAGCATCTGGAGCACACCCACATTCCTTGGCTTGTGGCCATCTTCCTCCACCTTCAAAAGCCAGCAATGTCAAATCTCTTTCTCACCCTTATTCCATAGTCATGTATTTATACATGGTCCCTCTGACCATGTATTTAAGTTGGGCCCCACCCCCCCAGCTAACCAGGACCACTTTCCCTAGCTCAAGGTGTTTACTCTTAATTACATCTGCAAAGTCTCTTTTGCCATGTAAAGTAACATATTCATATGTTCTGGGGATTCAGACATGGACTTCCTGAGTGGGGATAAGCATTATTTTGTCAACCACACCAGTTCTTCAGGCCAATAAATATTCCCAGGGGGACCCTCCTCTAAATAATGAAATCAGTAAATATTTGCTTGAGTTCTATGTGCCTAGTGCTGGGCAAAATGTCCTACCCATGTCATCTAATTCAACCTTCAAGCATGAAGTAGATAATATTACGGCATTGAAAAGAAGCTGGTAGGTTAAGTAATTGCCCCAAGTCCTCTGGGCAGAACTAAGAGTCACACATTGGTCTGGCTGTTGCCATCTGTTCTGACTCTTCAATGGCACTAAAATTCGCTATAACATATCCTCGATTTGAGTACAGAGAGAAGGAAAACTTGCATTTCCATTCATGCAATAGCCATCATTTGCTCTGCTTTTCTCCCCACCCAACCCCCATACTCAGATTTGATCATCAGTTTTTTGTAGTTTCCCCTTTCTGACATTCTCCAATATACATTCACCCTCCTGCTGCAGGGGAAACAATAAAGCCCCATAATTATTGTAGTTACATCAGAAATACAATGGATGATATGAAGGAGGGTCAAAGATGAAAAGTGAATCTGGAGGGTCCTGAGGTTAAGACCTACCAATGCTATCCTCTTTAAAATACCTTAGCTCCCATTACTTTCCCAAGCTGGCCTGAGTGGCACAGTGTGGCTCATTGTTGTGATCAACACCTGAGGGGACAGTTTCTTCCATCACGTTACTTCCAGCCTTCACAGACACCCGACCCACCTCCCTGTAGGGCTCACTTTAATAAAAGAGAAATTGATTTTAGCCCTTGCATTGAGGTTGCAACATTATTTGTCATTCTTTCCATCTGGCATATAGAGATACATCCCAAAGCATAAGTCTCTCTACACCATGCCCCCACCCCTCACGCCTTCTTTAAATCTACCCTTGCTGGTATATAAGGCTTACCACCAGGCACTCTTGTGAGATCAGGATGTGTTTAGGTCAGTCTGGGCTGCTATAACAGAAGACCATAGATTAGGTGGCTAATAAACAACACGAATTTAGTTCTCACAGTTCTGGATGCTGAAACTCTGAGATCAGGATGCCAGTGTGGTCAGGTTCTATGAGGGTCCTCTTCCAGGCTGCACACTGCTATCTCCTCCTTGTATCCTCCTCACGTGGTGAGGATAGAGCTAGAGAGCTCTCTGGGATCTCTTTTGAAAAGGCACTAATTCCATTCATGAAGGCTCCATCCTTATGACATAATGACCTCCCAAAGGCCCCATCTCCTAATATCACCAAATTGGGGGGTTAGGATTTCAACATATGAATTTGGTGGCACACAAACATTCAGACCGTAACAGGATCATTCGCCTTTGCTCTCCCCATCATCAGTCTTCTTTGTTCAGCAGCCCATCCATCTCTCTAGTTAGTTCCTCTTTCTTGGGTCCATATGTTGTCTCTACTTTAGGATCTAACAGAAGACTTTTAACAATGCTTTCATACCAAGGCCATAGAGTCTTAACTGTGACTACTTTCAAGTCCCAAAGGATTATTTAATAATCATTATTAGAAAGATTTTAGGTTTCACTGAGGGGAATTTTTGTTGGAGGGAGTAAGCACTTTTGCCTGTTCCCCATGGTATACCACACAAGCAATCACTCATTTGAAAGATGTTCATATTTCTTTCTCTTTGTCGTATTCTGTAGTGCCCTACAATATAATATCCTTATCCAAGGTAACTACTTAAAACCAGCCCTCTGTTGAGTTTGGTGTGTGGGTAAAAATTGGTGAGTGGCGATGGGGAAAAGACTAGGCTGTGTAATCAGCTGGAAGGCCGAAATTTAGCCCAATGCACTGGCTATCTTTCTATGGAAAATATAAAGTGGTCAGAACATTGTATGTGCTTATTGAATGTTAAATAATTTGTGCTAATTTTTTTTTACTTTACTGTAACAGATAGTAATTTAATCTGAAAAAGCCTGGAGAAAGATAATGAGGATAGTTAATGTTTGGAAAGGTATATGCTTTGTAACTAGACTACCAAAGTGAGATTAATTAGCCATTGCAGAAGAGTCACATGAATAAATTTATTGGAGCCATAAAATATATCCATTTTTTCCATTTAACCATTCCATAAACTTCCAAAGACCTCATTAAGTTTCCATGATTAAAAGTGAAAGAAATATAAATAATTTTTAAAAATACCAGAGACTTTCCAGATGCATGAAAGCAGTAAGGTGTGTTGAAAGTAAATAGAGCTGAAGAATGAAATAAATGAATTTTTGACCCAAAACATTAGATCACTTAGATACTGATGACAGTGAGTCTTAATAGCCCGTAAACTGGGCAGTGGTTAATATCATTAAGTTACTGTCCTCGTATTCATATTCCAGTTCTAATACTCATGGTTCCTTGATTAACCAATATATCCAAAAAGAGATTTTACTATGTCAAAATTATTCCGTCTTATGAGTCTCATAAGTAACAAAAATAATCACCTTTTGTTAATCTCTTAGAAAATTTTAGAAAAGTATGTTATACTACAAAAAATTTTGAAAGTCAAGAAACAAAAGCTCTGAGAGTGCCTACTGCTCCAATAAAACTACTATCAGTATTTCGATGTATTTCTTTTTAGGCTTTTATTTTCTATGCAGTTGTTCACAGATGCCATTCTAATGTAGAAGTATAAATAACCGTCATTTCTATTTCTGCCAAAAGTAGTTTCCCATATTTCTTACCTTTATAATCAGCCTTTTTAAGTTCCATCGTATTCCAACAAAAGATTATACACTCTATTTGTTCATTTTCTGATTTTTGCTATTAAAAGACATTAGAGTAGTTAAGAGCACATCCTTTGACATCAAACTGTGTTTCTACCAGTAATCAGCTGCCTGATGGTAAATGTGCTACTTAATCTTTCTCCCGAATCTCACACAAAGAGACACTTAGTAAGCTCTCAATCAGTATTAGTTGAACAAATGAAGAAACCTCTGCTATGGACTGAATAGTGTCCCCTCAAATGTGTATGTTGAAATCCTAACCCCCAGTATTTCAGAATGTGACTGTACTTGCTGATAGGCTCTTTAAAAGGTAATTAAGATTAAATGAGGCTACTGGGGTGGGTCCTAATATAATATGACTGATGTACTTATAAGAAGAAATTAGGACACAAACACAGAGGAAACTCTGCCAGCAGGCGAGTTCAGACTTGAACGGCAACTCTTCCCTGGATCTCCAGCCTGCTGGCCCATCCTGCAGATTTTGGACTTGCCAAGCTTCCACAGACACATGAGCTAATTTCTTAAAATAGTTCTAGATAGATAGATAGGGACATATATATACACATTGTATTGGTTCTGGAAAACCATAACTAATAACCTCTCTAATCCTCAGTTTCCTTACCTACAAAAGGAGAATAATATAGTGCCTACCTTGTTATAGCACACAGTAGCTATAACACTCACAAGGTTCTTACCACAGTGACAGAATCTCAGTAGATTTTGGTCATAATTATAAATACTACTGCAGGGCTTCCCTGGTGGCGCAGTGGTTGAGAGTCTGCCTGCCGATGCAGGGGACACGGGTTCGTGCCCCGGTCCGGGAGGATCCCGCATGCCGCGGAGCGGCTGGGCTCGTGAGCCATGGTCGCTGAGCCTGCGTGTCCGGAGCCTGTGCTCCGCAACAGGAGAGGCCACAACAGTGAGAGGCCCATGTACCACAAAAAAAAAAAATTAATAATAAATAAATAAATAAATACTACTGCAATGGATAAGTTCATCTATCTAAATTTTTCCAAAATTTACACTAATTTTCTTTGATAGATTCCTGGTCATGATTGTATTTTTACTGATACAGAGAAAATTTTTTTGCCAAAAAATGGTACTGTGTACAATATTATTGCATGTTTGCCAAAAGCAGGTCACGAATTCCTGCTTTTTGAAAAATATACAAGGCAGACATTTCAAAAATTCAAGTACTTTTTTAAAAAGTCAAAGGGTTATTTATTTATTCCTTTATTCACTATACAAAACAATATTACGGCATGTAAACGTTACCACGTAGATTTAATCTGTCTGATTGAAACATTTCTTTCTTTTTCATATGTGCAAGCATAACTGGACCTTCAAAATTGGGATTCTTACAACCTGGAGAATTTTTTCTCATCCCTTAAAAATTCTCCAAGCAAATTTGATTGTCAGTAAAGACATCATATCACCTGAGACATCTTTAAACCACAAACTGGCAAATGTTTTGAGCAATGCGTTCTCAATAGGACTTTGCAAGCATTACAGAGTTTAAGCGCTTATTGTTGCAATGATGAAAAATTTATTTTTCTGAGAAAGATGCTTTGAAATCTATGTACAAATTCCTTGAGAATAAAAACAAAAGTCTTTAAGTTTTCTTTCCAAGAAAGAGAGAAAATAATTATATTGGGTTTTTTTAAAATTTTATTTATTTTTTATACAGCAGGCTCTTATTAGTTATCTATTTTATACACATTAGTGTACATATGTCAATCCCAATCTCCCAATTCATCCCACCACCACCACCCCCGCTTTCCCCCCTTGGTGTCCATACGTTTGTTCTCTACGTCTGTGTCAATATTTCTGCATTGCAAACCAGTTCATCTGTACCACTTTTCTAGGTTCCACATATATGTGTTAATATATGATATTTGTTTATCTCTTTCTGACTTACTTCACTCTGTATGACAGTCTCTAAACCCATCCACATCTCTACAAATGACCCAATTTCGTTCCTTTTTATGGCTGAGTAATATTCCATTGTATATATGTACCACAACCTCTTTATCCATTTGTCTGTTGATGGGCATTTAGGTTGCTTCCATGATCTCGATATTGTAAATAGTGCTGCAGTGAACATTGGGGTGCATGTGGCTTTTTCAATTATGGTTTTCTCTGGGTATATGCCCAGTAGTGGGATTGCTGGGTCATATGGTGGTTCAATTTTTAGTTTTCTAAGGAACCTCCAATACTGTTCTCCATAGTGGCTGCATCAATTTACATTCCCAACAACAGTGCAAGAGGTTTCCCTTTTCTCCACACCCTCTCCAGCATTTGTTGTCTGTAGATTTTCAGATGATGCCCATTCTAACTGGTGTGAGGTGATACCTCATTGTAGTTTTGATTTGCATTTCTCTAATAATTAGTGATGTTGAGCAGCTTTTCATATGCTTCTTGGCCATCTGTATGTCTTCTTTGGAGAAATGTCTATTTAGATCTTCTGCCCATTTTTGGATTGGGTTGTTTGTTTTTTTAATATTTAGCTGCATGAGCTGTTTATATATTTTGGAGATTAATCCTTTGTCCATTGATTCGTTTGCAAATATTTTATCCCATTCTGAGGATTGTCTTTGTGTCTTATTTATGGTTTCCTTTGCTGTGCAAAAGCTTTTAAGTTTCATTAGGTCTCATTTGTTCATTTTTGTTTTTATTTCCATTACTCTAGGAGGTGCGTCAAAAAAGATCTTGCTGTGATTTATATCAGAGAGTGTTCTGCCTATGTTTTGCTCTAAGAGTTTTATAGTGTCTGGCCTTACATTTAGGTCTTTAATCCATTTTGAGTTTATTTTTGTGTATGGTGTTAGAGAGTATTCTAATTTCATTCTTTTACATGTAGCTGTCCAGTTTTCCCAACTCCACTTGTTGAAGATGCTGCCTTTTCTCAATTGTATATCCTTCCGTCCTTTGTCATAGATTAGTTGACCATAGGTGTGTGGGTTTATCTTTGGGCTTTCTATCCTGTTCCATAGATCTGTATTTCTGTTTTTGTGCCAGTACCATATTGTGTTGATTACTGTAGCTTTATAGTTTAGTCTGAAGTTAGGGAGTCTGATTCCTCCTGCTCCATTTTTTCCCTCAAGATTGCTTTGGCTATTCGGGGTCTTTTGTGTCTCCATACAAATTTTAAGATTGTTTGTTCTAGTTCTGTAAAAGATGCCATTGGTAATTTTACAGGGATTGCATTGATTCTGTAAATTGTTTTGGGAAGTTCATCATTTTCACCTTGTTGATTCTTCCAATCCAGGAACATGGTATATCTCTCTGTCTGCATCATCCTTGATTTCTCTCATCAGTGTTTTATACTTTTCTGAGTACAGGTCTTTTACCTCCTTATGTAGGTTTATTCCTACGTATTTTATTCTTTTTGTTGCAATGCTGAGTGGGAATGTTTCCTTAATTTTTCTTTCTGATCTTTTGTTGTTAGTGTATAGGAATTCAAGAGATTTCTGTGCATTATTTTGTATCATGCAACTTTACCAAATTCATTGATTAGCTCCAGTAGTTTTCTGGTGGCATCTTTAGGATTTTCTATGTATAGTATCATGTCACCTGCAAACAGTGACAGTCTTACTTCTTCTTTTCCAATTTGTATTCTTTTTATTTCTTTTTCTTCTCTGATGGCCGTGGCTAGGACTTCCAAAACTATGTTGCATAAAAGTGGCGAGAGTGGACATCCTTTTCTTGTTCCTGATCTTAGAGGAAATGCTTTCAATTTTTCACCATTGAGAATGATGTTTGCTGTGGGTTTGTCACATATGGCCTTTATTATGTTGAGCTAGGTTCCCTCTATGCCCACTTTCTGGAGAGTTTTTATGATAAATGGGTGTTGAATTTTGTCCAAATCTTTTTCTGCATCTATTGAGAGGATCATATGGTTTTTATTCTTCAGTTTGTTAATATGGTGTATCACACTGATTGATTTGCATATACTGAAGAATCCTTGCATCTCTGGGATAAATCCCACTTGACCATGGTGTATGATTGTTTTAATGTATTGCTGGATTATGTTTGCTTCTATTTTGTTAAGTGTTTTTGCATCTATATTCATCAGTGATATTTGTTTGTAATTTTCTTTTTTTGTAGTATCTTTGTCTGGTTTTGGTAACAGGGTTATGGTGGCCTTGTAGAATGAGTTTGGGAGTGTTCCTTCCTCTGCAATTTTTTGGAAGAGTTTGAGAAGGATGGGTGTTAGCGCTTCTCTAAAATCTTTGATAGAATTCACCTGTGAAGCCATCTGGTCCTGGGCTTTTGTTTATTGGGAGATTCTTAATCACAGTTTTAATTTCATTACTTATGATTCATCTGTTCATATTTTCTATTTCTTCCTGGTTCAGTCTTGGAAGGTTATACCTTTCTACGAATTTGTCCATTTCTTCCAGGTTGTCCATTTTATTGACATAGAGTTGCTTGTAGTAGTCTCTTATGATGCTTCGTATTTCTGCAGTGTCTGTTGCAACTTCTTTTTCATTTCTAATTTTATTGATTTGAGTCCTCTCCCTCTTTTTATTGATGAGTCTCGCTAAAGGTTTATAAATTTTGTTTATCTTCTCAAAGAACCAGCTTTTCGTTTCACTGATCTTTACTACTGTTTTCTTTGTTTCTATTTCATTTATTTCTGCTCTGATCTTTATGATTTCTTTCCTTTTACTAACTTTGGGTTTTGTTTGTTCTTCTTTCTCTAGTTCCTTTAGGTGTAGGTTAGATTGTTTGAGATTTTTCTTGTTTCTTGAGGTAGGTTTGTATTGCTATAAATTTCCATCTTAGAACTGCTTTTGCTGCCTCCCATAGGTTTTGGATAATCATGTTTTTGTTGTCATTTGTCTCTAGGTATTTTTTAATTTCCTCTTTGATTTCTTCAGTGATCTCTTGGTTATTTAGTAATGTATTATTTAGCCTCCATGTGTTTGTGTTTTTTACGTTTTTTTCCCTGAAATTTATTTCTAATCTCATAGCGTTGTGGTCGGAAAAGATGGTTGATATGATTTCAGTGTTCTTAAATTTACCAAGGCTTGATTTGTGACCCAAGATGTGATCTACCCTGGAGAATGTTCTGTGTGCACTTGAGAAGAAAGTGTAATCTGCTGTTTCTAGATGGGATGTCCTATAAATATCAATTAAATATATCTGGTCTATTGTGTCATTTAAAGCTTGTGTTTCCTTATTAATTTTCTGTCTGGATGACCTGTCCATTCGTGTGAGGTATTATATTCCCCCACTATTACTGTGTTACTGTTTATCTTTTCTTTTATAGCTGTTAGCATTTGCCTTATATATTGAGGTGTTCCTATGTTGGGTGCATATACATTTATATCTTCTTCTTGGATTGATCCTTTGATCATTGTGTAGTATCCATCCTTCTCTCTTGTAACATTCTTTATTTGAAAGTCATTTTATCTGATATGAGTATTGCTACTCCTGCTTTCTTTTGATTTCCATTTGCATGGAATATCTTTTTCCATCCCCTCACTTTCATTCTGTATGTGTCCCTAGGTCGGAAGTCGGTCTCTTGTAGACAGCATATGTCTTGTTTTTGTATCCGTTCAGCAAGCCTGTGTCTTTTGGTTGGAGCATTTAATCCATTCACGTTTAAGGTAATTATCAATATGTATGTTCCTTTTACCATTTTCTTAATTGTTATGGGTTTGTTTTTGTAGGTCCTTTTCTTCTCTTGTGTTACCCACTTGGAGAAGTTCCTTTAGCATTTGTTGTAGAGCTGGTTTGGTGGTGCTGAATTCTCTTGGCTTTTGCTTGTCTGTAAAAGCAGACAAGCTTGTTTGATGTCCCTATCGAAAATGCATGAGATCCTTGCCGGATAGGGTAATCTTGGTTGTAGGTTCTTCCCTTTCATCACTTTAAATATATTGTGCAACTGCCTTCTGGCCTGTAGAGTTTCTCCTGAGAAATCAGCTGTTAACCTTATGGGAGTTCCCTTGTATATTATTTGTCATTTTTCCCTTGTTGCTTTCAATCATTTTTCTTTGCCTTTAATATTTGTCAATTTGATTGCTATGTGTCTCAGTGTGTTTCTCCTTGGGTTTATCCTGCCTGGGACTCTCTGCACTTCCTGGACTTAGGTGGCTATCTCCTTTCCCATGTTAGGGAAGTTTTCAACTATAATCTCTTCAAATATTTTCTTGGGTTCTTTCTCTCTCTCTTCTCCTTCTGGGACCCCTATAATGCGAACGTGGGTGTGTTTAATGTTGTCCCAGAGGTCTCTTAGGCTGTCTTCAGCTCTTTTCTTTTCTTTTTATTCTATTCTGTGGCAGTTAATTCCACCATTCTGTGTTCCAGGTCACTTATCCATTCAGAAGAATGGATATTCTGCTATTGATAGCAGTCTCCTTCTATTGATTCCTTCTAGTGTATTTTTCATTTCAGTTATTGTATTGTTCATCTCTGTTTGTTCTTTAATTCTTCCAGGTGTTTATTCTTCTAGGTCTTTGTTAAACATTTCTTGCATCGTCTCGATCTTTGCCTCCATTCTTTTTCCGAGGTCCTGCATCATCTTCACTATCATTATTCTGAATTCTTTTTCTGGAAGGTTGCCTATCTCCACTACCTTTAGTTGCTTTTCTGGGGTTTTATCTTGTTCTTTCTTCTGGTACATAGTCCTCTGCCTTTTCATTTTCTCTATCTTTCTGTGAATGTGGTTTTCGTTCCACAGGCTGCAGGACTGTAGTTCTTCTTGCTTCTGCTGTCTGCCCTCTGGTGGATGAGGCTATCTAAGAGGTTTGTGCAAGCTTCCTGATGGGAGAGACTGGTGGTGGGTAGAGCTGGCTGTTGCTCTGGTGGGCAGAGCTCAGTAAAACTTTAATCCACTTGTCTGCTGATGGGTGGGGCTGAGTTCCCTCCCTGTTGTTTGTTTGGCCTGAGGGAACTCAGCCCAGGAGGCTACACTCTCTTTGGTGGGGCTAATGGTAGACTCTGGGAGGGCTCATGCCAAGGAGTATTTCCCAGAACTTCTGCTGCCAGTGTCCTTGTCCCTGTGGTGAGCCACAGCCAGCCCCCCGCCTCTGCAAGAGACCCTCCAACACTAGCAGGTAGGTCTGGTTCAATCTCCTGTGGGGTCACTGCTCCTTCTCCCTGGGTCCTGATGTGTACACTACTTTGTGTGTGCCCTCCAAGAGTGGAGTCTTTGTTTCCCCCAGTCCTGTCAAAGTCCTGCAATCAAATCCCGCTAGCCTTCCAAGTCTGATTCTCTGGGAATTCCTCCTCCCATTGCCGGACCCCCAGGTTGGGAAGCCTAATGTGTGGCTCAGAACCTTCACTCCAGTGGGTGGAGTTCTATGGTATAGTTGTTCTCCAGTTTGTGAGTCACCCACGCAGTGGTTATGGGATTTGGTTTTATTGTGATTGCGCCCCTCCTACCATCTCATTGCAGCTTCTCCTTTGTCTTTGGATGTGGGGTATTTTTGAGGTGAGTTCCAGTGCCTTCTTGTTGATGATTGTTCAGCAGTTAGTTGTGATTCCAGTGATCTCCTACTGTGAGTATTAGAAGGCTTCAAATTTAGAAAAGAAATTTAGCCAAGATCTCCTGGAGCAATAAACTTTGAATATACTACTTCTATTATCAGATATAGTTAACTTTGGGGAGGAAACTAATTTAATATGTAAGACACTTTGATTTGCATTTATTTGATATTAATGAGATTGATCCTTATCTATGAATTTTCTAACTGTATTTTTAAAATTGAATTACCTATTGATGTGGGGCATTTTTATCAGGTGAAGTTCTAATATCTTTCTCATGATGTATAATCGGGTTTTTTTTAATCTTTTTTTTAACATAATCTGGTTTTAAATAACACGTTATTTGTGAAAAATTGCCTAACTAGGAGCTTTTTGTAAGGCACTCTGCTGATCCAGGAGTACAGAGAAAGGCCCTGATTTTTGTGGTTGCAAGGCCACAGTTCATAGTGCCAGAGTGCCAGGGGGAAGTCACTTAGCCACTCTGAGCCTAACTTTCCCATCTGTGAAAGGAGAAAATTGAATTAAATTATCACAGAGTATCTTACAACAATTTATTTGCGAAGAACAGAGATTCTCTCAAGATAGCTCAAGTAGAAGGGTGAGATTTTGTTAGCAAGGGCTCTGTGTCACAGCTTTGCTTGTCTCTGCTTCTGTGTTTTGGCCTCATTCTTCTACCATCAACAACTTCTCAACACGTGGTAGGAAATAACACCCTTGGGAAACCACACCCTTTATAACTCATGGTTCAAAGGGAAAAGAGATATTTTTGTCCTATTGCCCATATACCAAATCTCTGGGAAAACTTCCAGTGGGCCACATACTCATCCCTGGACCACAGAACCAGAGGGGCACCATAATTGACAGTCCTGACAAAGTCCATAGTTGGGGAAGAAATAAATGAGTGCTGAGAATACAAAAATGGTGAGTGTCCACCACAGACTCACATGGGATTTGAAGAGTAGGGCCTCACAGGAATGAAGAGCAGGACCACACAGAAACCGAAAAAAAATTGTCAGGCAGCCAATTTCTCTGATGGTCAGTCTCTAGATCCACACATGCTCTCATGTTTGCTTCTCTTTGAGCATCTGTTCCTATGTTTTCTCTACAAAAAAAAAAAAAAAAAAAAAAGCCTTTCCCTGAAAACTCCTGTTTCTGGCTCCCCATGACCTTAGCTTCCATGAGGCTCTGACACCCATCTCCCCATGCTGACACTGTCTCTCAGAAATACGACCGCGCAGCTCAGCTCCTCACTGCCCTCAACTGTCTCAGCCCCTGTTCCCAATTCTAACTTTCCAAAGGAAAGAATGATTGACTGGTAACCATAAGTTCATTCTCTAAGTTTGTGAGTCTGTTTCTGTTTTGTAAATAAGTTCACTTGTATAATTTTTTAGATTGCCCATATAAGCGATATCATATGCTATTTGTCTTTCTCTGTCTGACATACTTCGCTTAGAATGATAATCTCCAGGTCCATCCATGTTGCTGCAAATGGCATTATTTCATTCTTTTTAATGGCTGAGTAATATTCCATTGCATACATGTACCACATCTTCTTTATCCATTCATCTGTCAATGGACATTTAGGTTGCTTTCATGTCTATTGTAAACAACACTGCAATGAACAAGGGTCAGGGGGAGGGATAGATTGGGAGTTGGGGATTGACATGTACACACTACTATATTTAAAATAGATAACCAACAAGGACCTACTGTTTAGAACAGGGAACTCTGCTCAATATTCTGTAATAACCTAAATAGGAAAATAATTTGTAAAAGAGTAGATACATGTATATGTATATCTGAATCACTCTGCTGTACACCTGAAAGTAACACAACATTGTTAATCAACTATCCTCCAATATAAAATTTAAAAGTAAATAAATAAAATAAAATAAAATCCCACCCCCCCACCCCCAAAAAAAAGAATGATTGACTGAAGTTAGGTCAGGGGTATAGTTAAATCAGTTTGACCTATCCCAGCACTGTGGGTGGGTGGGGTATTTTGAGAGGGGAATGTGTTTGCTGTCTACCTGTTCTACTTGACCTTGTATAATTCACATCCTCTTTCACTATGACACACACACACACACACACACACACACACACACACACACACACAGAGGCATCTTGCAGGTTTCTCCAAGTATAAGTTCCCTCCTGCCTCAGGGCTTTCCCTATGCTGTAGCCTCTGCCTAGAATGCTCTTTCTTCACAATTTTTTTTTTTTTTTTTTGCAGTACGCGGGCCTCTCACTGTTGTGGCCTCTCCCGTTGCGGAGCACAGGCTCCGGACGCGCAGGCTCAATGGCCATGGCTCACGGGCCCAGCCACTCTGCGGCATGTGGGATCTTCCCGGACCGGGGCACGAACCCGTGTCCCCTGCATCGGCAGGCGGACTCTCAACCACTGCGCCACCAGGGAAGCCCTCTTCACAATTTTTAAATTGTTTGTTTTCCAGCTTTACTGAGATATAATTGACATTGAAACTTACATAAGCTGTACAACATGATTTGATACACGCATATATTGTGAAATGATAACCATAATAGGGTTTGTTAACACCTCCACGCTCTCACGTAATTACCATTTGTGTGTGTGTGTGTGTGTGTGCATGTATGTATGTGTGCGTGTATGGTGAGAACATTTACGATCTATTCTCGGAACTTCCCTGGTGGCCCAGTGGTTAAGTATCCGCATTCCAATGCAGGGTACGTGGGTTAGGTCCCTGGTCAGAGGACTAAGATCCCACATGCCGTGGGGCAACTAAGCACATGCACCATGCGCTCTGGAGCCTGCGCACCACAACCAGAGAAGCCCATGGGCCAACTGAAGAGCCCACGTGTTGCAACAAGGACCCAGCACAGCCAAAAAAAAAAAAAAAAAAAGATCTACTCTGAGAGCAGCTTTCTAGTATACAGTACAGCATTGTTAACTATAGCTACTATGCTGTAATTAAATCCCAAGAACTTATTCATTTTATAGCTTGGAGTTTGTTCCCGCTGACCAAGAATTCCCCCATTTCCCTCACCCCTTAGACCCTAGAAACCACCATTCTACCCTCTGTTTCTATAAGTTCAGCTTTTTCAGATTCCATGTATTTTTATGATTTTTTTTTTTTTGCGGTACACGGGCCTCACACTGTTGTGGCCTCTCCCATTGCGGAGCACAGGCTCCACATGCGCAGGCTCAGCTGCCATGGCTCATGGGCTCAGCAGCTCCGCAGCATGCGGGATCCTCCCGGACCGGGGCACGAACCCGTGTCCCCTGCATCGGCAGGCGGACTCTCAACCACTGCGCCACCAGGGAAGCCCTTTTATGATCTATTTTGATGCATCCTTCAAGTTTCAGCTTTTAATGATCACCTTTTTTGACAGGCCTTTCTTGCTTGTGTAATTTAGGAAGTATCTCCTGAAATTCTGTAGCATTATACATTTGTGTGTATGTGTGTGTGCACGTGCGTGTGTGTACATGTATATGTAAAATCCATTCACTGTCTTTTATTCTCTCCCACTGGTTTGCAAACTTACATATGAAAAAATGTAAATTTAATATTTTCTGAAACTTTATTATTTTTAGCTTCTAGTCCTCCAAGTACCAGAAATTTCATCTCAGTCAATTTCCCTAGAGTCTGTGTCCATGTTCTGATGGGGTGCGGAGTGAGAGGGAGGCATTGGGTGGGATTAGTCAGTCCTTGATATAATCATCTCTCCACATTGAGGTCTGGTGAAGAGGATTTATTCAAGGCTGATCTTTAATCAAATCCATCCTTTTCACTGCTGCAATCCCTTCCAATTTCCATTTTCAAGTTGTCCAAGACAGTATCTTCAAAATTAAAGTTTTCTCAAGAAACTTTATTCAATAACAGGCTACTTTTCTAGATTGGGAGAAAAGAAAACCATCTAGTGCATTATGAAAATTATTTTCTTTCTTTGAATGGCTGAGAATTGATACCACGAATAAAGATGTGGGGAGGAGGAGTCATATAGCACAAGAATTAGTCCATGAATTAAACTTAATAACACTGTAAACCCTATCATTTTCACTAAAGCAAAATATTTTGAAAAAAGATGTGAAGTACTAGGAGAACACAGTATGAAACTGTCACTTGCAACAAAGATTTCAAGTACCTAGTGCTCCTTAATGTAATCTCATGTGATAAAAATTTCTTTGGCAATCAATGAGCTATTTAAATAGATTATTTTCACCTGCCTTGTATATTCTTTGATAGCAAGTTTCTGTAATTAATTTGTTTTAATTAGGGAGAGTAATGGACTGTCCTTTGTTTTGCTTTTTAAATTGTTCTCAAATCATTCTGTATTGACAATGTTTTTAGGTGTTCCTAAAGCTAATTCCTACTATAACACAATTAAAGGAAAGATCATTTATTTTCAGACCACAGTTGATTGGCATATTTAGGTACCTTTAGTAAGGGGTATGTGAAAGCTCAGGTTACTGAAAGAGTTCATAATTTTTTTTCATTGTGCTACTTTTTTTTTAAAGATTTTTTTGATGTGGACCATTTTTAAAGTCTTTATTGAATTTGTTACAATATTGCTTCTGTTTTATGTTTTGGTTTTTTGGCCATGAGGCATGTGGGATCTTAGCTCCCCGACCAGGGATCGAACCCACATCCTCTGCATTGGAAGGCAAAGTCTTAACCACTGGACTGCCAGGGAAGTCCTTCATTGTGCTACCTTAATTCATAGATATTACTTCCAGAATTTGATGACTAATTTACTCTTAGTTGTAAGCTACGTGGGGATATGTGTTTATTCGACGTTGGAAGTTGATTTTCTTATGTCTTACTCTCTTTAAACAGTGTTCACAATCTAGCTAAATACTAACATTTAAAGCAATGCAATTTGGTCTTCTAATTAGGTTACAGCATTATCTCTTAACTCACCTAGAAAATAAAATACGAATGGTTCACAATGAATCAAAGTATTGCCTTTAATAATCAGCAGTGTGTGTACCAAGATGCTACCCAAGACAGAGCAAAAGCTAGCCTCTTAGTGTAATTAGCCTTCTTATAAGAAAATTCATTCTTACAATAACAAGAACGAGCTTTCCTGGCATTGTGCATGGTAAGGTAGGAAGAACATGAAATCTGGATTCAAAGATTCTGGAGTTGACCCCTGCCAGACTTCCGGAGCCACACAATTAACATGGCAATAAAGGAACTGTCATAGTGGAAGTACCTACAAGAGAACCTACTGTTTTAAAATTCCCTTCCATAACCTGGGTGAACAAATGCCAGCATAGAGGCAGTGGAACATTAAGATTAAAAACATGGACTCTAGGATCTGATGGCCCTTAATCAGATCCTACCCTTTGCACTTAAGGGCTGTAAGAAGTCAGACAGGTTAACTAATCTCTCTCTGCTTCAGTCTTTTTATCAACTATGAGATAAGAATAATAATATCATAGTACCTCCCTCATAGAGCTGTTGTGAGGATTTAAAGAGTTAATTCAACTAAAACTCTGAGGACAGTGTGTGGGCTGCACCAAGAATGAAATGAATACTCACTATGGTTATAAACATATAAGCTGATGGCCGTTCCATTTGGTGCTGAACTGTTCTCAGTTCACTTCAGTTCTGCTCTCTGAACTCTCACTTCCCATGGCTTCTTCTTTACAGAGTGGGATTAATGACTGTGGGCTTATCTGCAATAAAATTCATGACAATATTAAACGCTTATATTTTTCTACTTGTAAAAAGTAAAATATATACTTGTTGCAAAAAATTAGAAACTACATGAAAGTGTAGAGAGAAAAATAAAAATTAAGCAAACTAGGGTTTATTTTTATATATTTCTTCCAAGAATATTTTTCTAGGCATATACATGTTCAACAAAATTTTCATCATTTTGTATGTAGAGTTGCTTCTTGATTTTTTACTTAAACTTTAATCATGAACATTTCTCCAATTTGTTAAATTTTATTGAAAATTAATGTTAATGGATACATAATATTCCATCATGCCCTAGTTAATTCACCAATTTCCCACAGCTGAATATTGAGATTATTATCCCATTTTTGGCTAGTATAAATTATACTATAAGAAACATCTTTGTGCTTAATTTGTCTACATTACCCTCATTTACTTGGCCTATATTTCAGAAACTAAATACTTTCTAGAAATTCTGTAATTTTTTTTTTACCTCCTCTGGTGGAAAAACAGTAACTCATCATTATTTTTTTAATTTTTATTTTATATTGGAGTATAGTTGATTAACAATGTTGTGTTAGTTTCGGGTGTATAGCAAAGTGATTCAGTTATACATATACATGTATCTATTCTTTTTCAAGTTCTTTTCCCATTTAGGTTATTATAGAATATTGAACAGAGTTGCCTGTGCTATACAGTAGGTCCTTGTTGGTTATCTATTTTAAATATAACAGTGTGTATATTTCAAGCCCAAACTCCCAATCTATCCCTCATCATTATTTTAAATTTCAATTATTTGACAAGAAATCAAATTGGACAGTTTTTTTTTAATTTTATTTTAAATTTTATTTTTTATTTTTTGCAGTACGTGGGCCTCTCACTGTTGTGGCCTCTCCTGTTGCGGAGCACAGGCTCTGGACGTGCAGGCTCAGCGGCCACGGCCCACGGGCCCAGCCGCTCCGCGGCATGTGGGATCTTCCCGGACCGGGGCACGAACCTGTGTCCCCTGCATCAGCAGGCAGACTCTCAACCACTGCGCCACCAGGGAAGCCCAATTGGACAGTTTTTAAGCTACTTATTTATACTTTGGATTTATTCCATTAATTGTCTATGTTTCTTGCCTAAGTTCCTATAGAAAATTTTCTTTTTCTATTGTCTTTTGCCTACTTAACACTACTGTTAGTGTTTTCCTTATTGAAATATAAGTAGAGGAATGTACCTTCCCACTCCTGTTGTTTCCCTCTGTTTTAGTCCATTTGGGCTGCTGTAACAAAATACCACAGACCAGGTGGCTTATGAACAACAGAAATTTATTGCCCATAGTTCTGGGGGCTGGAAATTCAAGATCAGGGTGCCAGAATAGCATGGTTGGGTGAAGGCCCTCTTCTGCTTACAGACTTCTCCTTGTATCCTTACGCGGTGGAAGGGTCTGGAGAGCTCTATGGGGTCTCTTTTATAAAAGCACTAATCCAATTCATGAGGTTTCCACCATTGTGACCTTATCAGCTCCCCAAAGCCCACCTCTCAACACTATCATCTTGGGCCTTAGGATTTCAACATAAGAATTTTGGGGGATGCAAACATTTAGAGCAGAGCATCTTATATGTCGATGGAGCCCCACTGCCTAACACCCCTGGTCCCTCAACCACTCTCCCCAAAACAGCTCCCCTCCGCACTCACTCTCCCTCTGCCCCTAGGGATGAGGAACTGTTGATCTGTGAGTTTACGATAAGGAACTGGGCAAGCACAGCTTCACTCTTCCTCCGACCTCCCTGTTCCTCCACACCAGAAACTGTGGGAAGCACTTGTCATATCTGCTCCTCTCTGCTGTAAGTTTTAAAGCCGCAGCTTAACTGGAGAGGCCAGGGGCTTCCCAGCACTGCCTGGGACCCAGTGTGTAGGTCTGCCTAATCCTAGGGTTCAAAGTTAGAAAGCCCACTCTTGCCACTCACACAGGCCACCTGAAACACTTTATTAGTAATGGAGGTAATATTTTGCTATCTGCTACTTCTTTGTCTCTCTCAACTGGTTCAAATCTTGGGTAGAGAAAGCAAAGGAGTCATTCATTGGGATTCAGGAAATGCCAAAATCTGAAACTTCAGAAAAGGAGACGAAACTGAATTGAGGGGACAAGTAATAATAAAAGAGTTGATGCATAGAGGAGATGGGTAGGAAAGAGAGCGATCAAAGCTGCACAAATGCAGTTTTTCCTTGACATGCCACAGAAGCTTCTGGAAACTTTGTTCATAAGCAAATGGCTATTTTGTACATCTTCACTGGCATTCGGAAAATTCAAGCCTGCCTCAGCAAAAGCACAAGGTGCCTTGGTCTCAGCATATGTCTGATTCCCAGGCTGTCTCAGAATCAGCAAAGGTGCATGCCTCAGGCTGAATGCTGCTGTAGCTGAACCAGAAACCACACAGGCGCCAGGCTAGACAATAAATGCAGCTGGGACCTCAGCAAGTGCAGGCGGTCCTCAGGGACTATAGTGAGAGGATTTGATTACAGAGAAAAAGTCGTTGCATGTCAGGCTTTTTAGATATTTGGGGGTCATGTAAATTATTTGATGCTTTTGTTTAGGTTTTTTTATTGTTTGCTTTCTGTTTTGTTTTGCCAACTAGATCAAACCTTAAATTGTAACTACGTTGTGTAGGAACTACAGAAAAATAGGGTGCACATTTTTAAAGATTTTTAAGATTTTTTTTCTTTTTGGTGTGGACCATTTTCTTAAAGTCTTTATTGATTTTGTTACATTATTGCCTCTGTTCTATGTCTTGGTTTTTTGGCCCCGAGGCATGTGGGATCCCAGCTCCCTGACCAGGGATCAAACCCGCACCCCCTGCATTGGAAGGCAAAGTCTTAACCACTGGACCGCCAAGCAAGTCCCATAGGGTGCAAATTTTCAGCTTTAAATTGTTCGTATGAGGCCTAGGTCAGCAGTGGGATAGATTTCTCCAAATTCTGTAATGTTCTATGCTATTCTGAACTTCACTCATGAAAAACTGGAAATGGTGGAGGAGCTGAGCTTGGATACATGTGGCTTGTCCACAGGGTCTTAAAAGTCTCCCCCAGTATGGACTCAAGCTTGCTCTGGATTGTTAATTACCTAAGTTATTAAATGGCTTAAAAATATGCAAGTCTCAAATTGTAGCTAAATTCACTGAAGAGTCGTATATTTCATTAACAAATAAAAAAGAACAGGGCCTTTAATACGGAGACAAATGCTACCTTCTTGAGCTCAAAGAAATATTGCAGAAACACAGATGGTGATTTTAAAAGCCTGTGCTTAGAACATTCTGCCTCTAGAAATCAAGTTTGCTCAGGAATCAAGGAGAAATTGAGAGTGATTTAAAAAAGAAAAAAAAAAGTTGATTTAGTGTTATATTCAGAAGAAGGGTTGTGGAAGAATGAAAGCAAATCAAGGAAGACAGACTGTTTAAACTGGAGGAAGAAAGAAATTTCCTCAGGAGAAAGGTTAAAATCTGCGGAAACAGATGCGATATTAAAGGAAACATGAGATCTTAAAGGCCAGAATAGATCAATAATGAGGAGAATATAATAATAAACAATATTTTATTATAATAAAATAATAACAAAGAAGCATTATACCCAGGGGGTGTGAGGATAAAATGAGTTTGTATAATGAAAGTCTTTAGAGCAGTGTCTGCATATGATAACTATCTTACTGTTATCTATTGTCATTACCATCATTATTGTTGCAAGGAGTAAAGATACTAACATAACAAAAAGAATAAACTGTTAGACACCACAGAGCCTTCTTAAAAGAGTAGGGGTGGGGCTTCCCTGGTGGCATAGTGGTTGAAAGCCCGCCTGCCGATGCAGGGGACACGGGTTTGTGCCCCGGTCCGGTCCGGGAAGATCCCACATACCGCGGAGCGGCTGGGCCTGTGAGCCATGGCTGCTGAGCCTGCGCGTCTGGAGCCTGTGCTCCACAACGGGAGAGGCCACAACAGTGAGAGGCCCGCATACCGCAAAATAAATAAATAAACAAACAAATAAATAAATAAATAAAGAGTAGGGGCAGAAAAGAGAAGGAAGATACGTTAATAGAAACATATCCCAATTCTGCTGAAAACAATAGAGGGTAAAACCACTAGTCAAGGCCTCTGAAAGTCAAGGTCCCTGATGTCCAAAAGCTGAGGAGAATAAACATAGGCACAGATCCTCACGTGACCTCTTGATGGAAGTTTCTATGCAGAAATCTTCTGAGGGGGTTCTCCAGCTGAAACAACTATGAATTTGAAGGAGAAATCTTTCCTAGGAATGAGTTTTCCTAAGCAAAAACAATTTCATAAGAAGATGCAGAGGTCATAGCCCCTGAGGCAAAGGATTGAAATACCCACTCACAAGAGAAAGACCCCACCCTTGTTATAGCACTGGGGTCCCAACGCCATTCTGGGGGCCAGAGCCCTGTATTTTGTTTTTACCCTAATAGCCTTTGGCCTTTGATTTCATTATTTAGTCAACATTTCTGACTGTCCTACTCTAAACTCCACTGGGCTGGAGAGGGTGTGGAGAAAAGGGAACCCACCTACACTGTTGGTGGGAAGGTAAATTGGTACAACTGTTATGGAAAACAGTATGGAGGTTCCTTTAAAAACTAAAAATAGAACTACTACATGATCCAGCAATCCCACTCCTGGGCATATATCTGGAGAAAACCATAATTCAAAAATATACATGCACCCCAATGTTCATTGCAGCACTATTTACAACAGCCAGGATATGGAAGCAACCTGAATGTCCATCGACAGAGGAATGGATAAAGAAGATGTGGTATATATATATGTACAATGGAATATTACTAAGCCATTAAAAAAACAAAATAATGCCATTTGCAGCAATATAGATGGACCTAGAGATTGTCATACTGAGTGAAGTAAGTCAGACAAAGACAAACATCATATGATATTGCTTATATGTAGACTCTAAAAAAGTGGTACAAATGAACTTATTTACAAAACAGAAATAGAGTCACAGATGTAAAAAACAAACTTATGGTTACCAGGGAGGAAAAGGGGCTGGGGAGATTAGGATTGACATACACACTACTATATATAAAATAGATAACAAATAACTTTCTGTATAGCACAGGGAACTCTACTCAATACTCTGTAATGACTTATATAGGAAAAGAATCTAAAAAAGAGTGGATATACGTATATGTATAACTGATTCACTTTGCTGTACACCTGAAACTAAAACAACAGTGTAAATCAACTATACGCCAATAAAAATTAATAATAAATAAGTAAGTAAACTCCACTGGGACATAACTCAGCTCTGTTTTGTTCATTCCCAGATTTCTAACACTTAACACAGTGGCCGGCATATATTTGTTGAACAAATAAATAAATTGATGGGTATGGAAAATATTAAAGAGTTTGCTTTCATTTTCTTTTGGTTCTGATTACTTCAAAGCATATGATTAAAATATCCTGTAAAATTTTAAATATATATTATTTTCCTTTGTCCTACTGTATATTGAACAGAGGCCTCACGTTCTAAGGAGGGCGTGGGTCACAGATACAGTTGTCTGCAGGAACACTGATTTAACACAGATGCCTAAAAGCTTCTGCCTAAAATATCACAGTGGAAAAACTCTGCCTGATACCAAACCTAATACCTGAATAATTTTCTTGCTTCATTGCATGTCTTTCTCTCTCTTTTTGATTCCAGATATTTGTGTATGAGAGGATAGAAGAAATTGAAGTCAATATTATCCCCACCCCGCATTCTTCAGAGAAGTCTTGCTTTTCTTCTGTCCCTCAAATAAAGTGAGAGGTTGATTGCTGGGCTCCAACCAAGAACTGAGTTGACTCCAAATGGACAGAGTTTTAGATACGACTCAGTTCACCTTAGTGTCAAATGTTTGAGGCTGAGCCTGTGTTTATGACAGGCCCACTCCTCCAGCACGGCTTTGTCTACCAAAGCCCCAGCATACTGTGGGAAATTTCACTTCCCTTTTCAGTCCTGGCCCCATCGTGCCTGTCGCCCCAGTACTTGGCAGACCCATGCATTCACAATTCCTCCAGATTCCAACTCAAGTCACCCCATTGTCAGTTTTTTTTTTTTAATTAATTAATTAATTAATTTATTTTTGGCTGTGTTGGGTCTTCCTTTCTGTGCGAGGGCTTTCTCTAGTTGTGGCAAGCGGGGGCCCCTCTTCATCGCGGTGCGCGGGCCTCTCACCATCGCGGCCTCTCTTGTTGTGGAGCACAGGCTCCGGACGCACAGGCTCAGCGGCCATGGCCCACGGGCCTAGTTGCTCCGCGGCATGTGGGATCTTCCCAGACCAGGGCTCGAACCCGTGTCCCCTGCATTGGCAGGCACATTCTCAACCACTGCGCCACCAGGGAAGCCCCCATTGTCAGTTTTAACCAAAGGAATGTAAGAATTTATGTCAGCTAGCTCTGAACAGAAGCTTCAAAAGTCACTGCATGCTTCCTCATACATATATTTTCCTCTGCCATGAGATTGGCATGACTATATTAGTTTCCTAGGGGTGTTGTAACAAGGTGCCACAAGGGGAGCGGTTAACAGAATTTATTGTCAGACAGTTCCGGAATCTAGAAGTCCAAAGTCAAGGTGTTGGCAGGGTTGGTTCCTTCTGAGGGTGTGAGGGAAGGATCTGTTCCAGGTATCTCTTGTTGATTTGTAGACAGCCATCTTCTCCCTGTATTTTCATATCATCTTCTCTCTGTGCATGTCTGTATCTGTGTCCAAATTTGCCCTTTTTATAAAGACTCAGTCATACTGAGACTTAGTCATACTAATGACCTCATCTTACCTAATTACATCTGTAATGACCCTATTTCCAAATAAGGTCACGTTCTGAAGCACTGGGGGTTAAGATTTCAACATATGAAAATGGGGGAACACAATTCAACACATAACAATGCCCCCAACCACAACTGCTTTTTCATCCTGAATCCAAGAATGAAGAAGACATGTAAAGGAAAGCCTTGCAGATCCATACTTGCCATTGAATACAAGCCACAAATAAATCTTTATTATTGTATGTCACTAAGATTTCAGGGTTGGTTTGTCACCACTGCTTTCCTTACCAAAAGCTGACTAACATAGGATCCAGTATGTGTTCATTTGGTGTAGTTCTCTTGATTTCAGGTAATGTAGTGGGTTGAATTGTGTCCCCCTAAAAGACAAGTTTAAGTCTTAACCCCCAATGCTTGTGAATGTGACCATATTCAGAAATAGGGTCTTCGCAGAAGTTAAGATGATGTCATACTGGAGAAGTGTTGGTCCTAAATCCAATGACTACTGTGAGAAGAAGGGAAGGACACAAGAGATACATGAAGGGAAGAAGACCATGTGAAGACAGAGGAAGGCCA
Organism: Lagenorhynchus albirostris; assembly: GCF_949774975.1. Classification (NCBI taxonomy): domain Eukaryota; kingdom Metazoa; phylum Chordata; class Mammalia; order Artiodactyla; family Delphinidae; genus Lagenorhynchus; species Lagenorhynchus albirostris. The sequence continues at coordinate 60,271,073 of NC_083106.1, read as the reverse complement.
TGTGAAAGCCATGAGCAGAGATTGGAGTGCTGCATCTACAAACCAAGGAACACCACGGATTGCTGGCAGCTAACAGGAGCTAGAAAGAGGCAAAGTGGAATTCTTCCCCAGAACCTTCAGAGGGAACACGGCCTTGCCAACACCATGATTTCAGACTTCTATCCTCTGGAATTACAAAAGAATTAATTTATGTTGTTTCAAGCCACCCAGCCTGTGGTATTTTGTTATGGCAGCCCATTATGTTTATTCAGGTAGGATCAATCCCTATTTTCACAGCAAAGTTTTTTAATGCTGTGTTTCATGAAGGTCAGTAATTCTCAGTGCAGTTCCCTCATCTTTTTTTCTTAATGAATTGTCACCAAAATATGGCAATAACTTGTCTGAAACTGTCTTAGTTGTGGTGTATGCTTTATTTTGTCTTTTTGCACATATGCATTGATATTTCAGTGGGAAGTTAAAAATGTGTGTCAGGTACTCCTAAAGCGGACACTCTATAACTCTCAAATCTAGTATGTTTAAGCATTCAGGAAGAGATTTTCTGTTGAAAAGTTAATCTCCCAAACCAACAAAGGAGAAGTAAAGTTGACAGTGCCAGGGAGGACTGGACTTAAAATCCAATAGGAAACAAATACCTAAAAACCAACCTCTCTGAGTCTTAAAATCAAATATGCTCAGTTAAAAAGAAATTCCAACTGCCTGCACAGTGCTGGCCTTACTTACGATGCCCCTAAGGCACTAGAAGGGAAGGAATCACTTTATCATTAATTTTACAGTAGTGGTTTAAGATCACCATTTGGTGTGCACTCACAGTAGGCTTTTGCAAAGACAACTACTGTTAAAGTTCAAGGAGTGTAGAGTGGGGAGTCTAAGTGCAAAGGCCAGAGTCACACCATTGACCTCCCTTTGAACAGGCTTCAGCAGCAATAAAGAGCGTCAGCATTTACTACAAGTGGGAAGGCACCTGTGACTCACCTCTGTAACCTCCAGGAGAGCCATTCAACAGTCAGGGGCTGTATCAAGCGGCAGAAAATGACAGGCTGACCATGGCCTTTGCAGAGGCAGCAGGAAGTAGGGATTTGCAGCTTTGGGAGAGTAACCCAACAAAAGGGATTAATTATTGGGGGATGGGACTGCTTATTATTTATATACATTTATATTTACTATATTTAATACTTATAAAAAGTATAACTGTATAGCACAGGAAACTATATTCAATATCCTGTAATAAACCATAATGGAAAAGAATGTAACAAGGAATATACATGTATAACTGAATCACTTTGCTGTACAGCAGAAATGGACACAACACTGTAAATCAACTATACTTCAAGAATAATAAAAAAAGAATAACATGTACTGTAAAAAAAAAATTTATACAATCATTGAAGAATCATTCAAACAATATAGAAACTGTGAAAAGTGCAAGTGCCCATAAACCAGCATCATCCCGAGATAAGCACTATTACCTGTTTTATATATAAATGTCTCAAATTTTTCTATTCCTCTAATAACATAGTTTTCCCTCTCTTTTATTTATTTATTTATTTACAAAATGGGATTATACTATACTTTTTTTTTACAATTTGCTTATTGGATTTAACAATATGGAGATACTTTTACAATATTATATATCTACTTGTCTTTTTTCTTACTTTTTAGAATAATGTTATTATTTTTATAAATATGAAACATTCTCATTCCATAATATTCAAGCTCCCCAGAAGAGTATAAAAAGATAGCAAAAAATATATACAAAATGTAAAAAACTAAAAACTCTCATTAACATTAAATGAGCTTCATTCCAGATATTTATGCATAAATATATAGAAAATAATAGAGAGATGGATGGATATATACATAAAATAAAATTTTAATATATGTAATATTTTAAGTAAGAAATAGTTTTATTTGAATTTAAACAAGATAATTATTTTAACTGAAGTAAAGTTGAAGAATTTATGAAATCAATGTCTCTTCTGACAAAGAGAATTAGTTGGTTAAGTATAAGGAAAATAGAAAACCATTAAAGAGGTTCATTTTATTACGTTTTAAACCACCTACTTCAAACAAGCCTATAAATATTTAGCCTTAACTCCACATACAAATGCATTTAGTGTTGTAGCAGACATTATCAAGCATCTATTTCTGTCCGCTCTCTTCTTCCCCTCCCCCCAAAATGTATTTATTCCAATTTCCTTCCTTCTTCTCATAGCCATATGCTTTAGGACAGGACAGAGGGTGAGTCTTAATTTGTCAACCATGGGGAAACCCATTCTCCCCGCCAATGATTGGTTTAGTACTGTAGGCATGTGATACAATTCTGACCAATGAGACATGAGGGTAACTTTGCTGGAGGGCTTCCAGGAAATGTTTCCTAATTTTTAAAAGGAAAACACATAGAAGCAAATAATCTATTCTTCTGAACATCTTTGCATTTGGTTGTAATGCCTGGATTGTTGCAGCCACTTTGAAGCCTGAGAACAAATCTGACTCTTTTAAGAGTGGAAACACAGAAAGATTCAGAGAAGCTGGGTCCATGATGTCATTGTTGGACTCCTGTATTAGACAGTATGGAGCTATATTGCTTCTGGAACCTCTTATTATATAAAGTAGTAAGTATTCTTACTGTTTAAGCCATTTTGAGATGGAGTTCTGTTTCTTGAATCCAACATTATCTTCAAAGTTATCCTTATGGACATAAGTATTTATCACTGGTCACTTCCTGATTTTGTGTGTGTGTGTGTCTGTGTCTGTGTCTGTAATCTAACTTAATCTAAAATAATCTAATCTAATTCTGGGGTGACTTCAAGGCAAGCTTTATTATGTGGTTGGAAAGTTTTGTTAATTACTAGTATAAGAATTCCACATTTCTTATTCATTCATAAATTCATTTATTCATAAATGTGTGTGTGTGTGTGTGCATGAGCATGTATTTACCATATGTGGTCAGGCACTGTTCTTAATGCTATGGTATAGCTCTGAGTTAAACATGAAAAATCTCTGCTCCTATGAATTTATAATCTAGGCTGTGGGGGAAGAGAGGCAATAAAATAAGTAAGGATATTGTATGATATATAAGAAGGTGATAATTGTTATGGGGGAAAAACAAGAGCAGGAAAGAGGATAGGGAGAACCATGGAAAAAGGATGGGGTAAGGGTTACAATTTTAAGTAGGGGGATTGGGCAAGTCCTCACTGTTACAAAAATTCCTTGATACAAAAACTTGGGCCCATGATACATCATTTGAGCAGATACATAATTTATCACCATCTGACAGTTTGTGCCCATCAACGCTTGGAAGAATCAACACAGCCTCCTGAGAAGGTAATTAGATGTTTGGGCAAGACACATTTTTTTGTGCCTTGAAAGTGAAACACAATCTCCCCCTCCCACCCAAGTTCTGTTTCAAGTGTCAATCCAAAGACAAAAGAACCTAACATGTACTAACTTTGTCCACCTGGTTATTTATCCTTAAATACAATACATAATAACTATCATTTGTTGAGGATAAGATAAATCTCAGATGAGGTAGCGAACTTAGTGCAAGATCCTTCTACTTTATTACAATTATTTCACTACCTTTTATACTTATCTTTCTCTCACCTAATTTTACAAAGATATTGCTCAATAAAGCACTTAATAAAGCAATTAATGCATTTATTTTCCCAAGAAGCCCTAGCTCTCTTTTTGCAATTCATATTTCATTCACTTCCATATTATATAATTAAACAATTACAATAACAAGTACAGCTGATTTAAACCAACAAACAAACCCCCTGATTATTTCACAAGCAAATAAAGAGTAGGACTGGACATTTTTCTTTAGAAAGGTAGTGCTTGTCTCATCAGACCACGTGGTACTATCATAATACAATCAAACTAAAACATAAAAGCACTAACACTGAGGGTAACCCCACCCCACCCCCACTCTGACTTTTTCCTACCATCTGGCCAGGATTCATGTGGGAAGATTTTCTCCATAGGTTAGCATTCTGTTCTTTACTGCCACGCTGGACTGTGGGGAGGGTGAGCCTCTGTTGGAGTCAGGCAGGGACAAGTTTATGACAAGAGAACAGAGAAACACCAGGATTCGGGAGTTGGCTGACTTGTCACATACACAAGGAGGGTTGTAAGTACAAGCACAGTCAGATAAAGTGAGCAGATCTGAAGTCTTTGAAGGATGTATCCAATGATCAGGCTTAGAGAATATTTCTAGAAGACTAGACACAAACCAAGAGGTACATAATCAGAAGAAGACAAAGGCAGGGTTAAATGGAAAACCACTTCAAGCCCATGCCTTGAAGGACGAGGCACCTGAATGCCACCATTCAGTCTGCATTACTCTTTCCATACAGGGGAAGCCAATCCCTATGAAAGAAAACCCGAAGAAGCAAACAGTCAGCTCTGTGGGTAAGCTGATACAGGGGAGCAAGACACACACTGAGATATCCCCCAGTTAGATCAATAATGGTTCCCTTTCTTCCAGGGGATTTATAATACTGTATCAGTGCCCAGCTCCTTAGGCAAGACTTTCTCTAGTCTTGGTAAGGATAAGTGTCACCAGTTAAACACAGAGGAAACCATGTTTAATATTACTTTGTATATATTTGCTAAAGCTCAGAAATAGAAAGGAAATCACAGGAAAAAAAATCAACATTCTCAGGAATGCAAAATGTAGGGGTATGAAAGGTTAGGGTGGTCCAAAGGAGAAAAGTTAATATCCAAACACCTGGTCTTCAGAATACTGAGAGACCTAGATAAATAACTTGTTGGACTGTAAGTTTCATCTGCATCTATGCCTCCTGTAATCATGTTAAAACAAGGCCACAAATTCTTCCATTCTTCTCCCATCAAGAGGTGGGTCTATGTTCCCTCCACTTGAATCTGGTAGGCTGTGGCTTCTTTGACAAATAGAGTATATAGGAAGAGACACAATGTGACTTCTGAGGATAAGTCATAAAAAGCCATGGCACTTCTGCCTGATTTGCTGGAAACCTTCCTTGGGAGCCCTAACCTACCAGGTAAGAAGTTCAGCGACCCTGAGGACATGATTAAGAGGCTACATGTAGGGGCGCAGGTCAACAGACACAGCCTTTGAACCAGCCCATGCAAGGCGCCAGATATGTGGTTCTCATCCCAGTTGAGGCCCCAAACTTTAGGGAGCAAAGACAATGCCTTGAGTGAATTCCTGACCCTTAGAAAGTATAAGATTAATAAAATGGTTGTTGTTTTATCCCACTAAGTTAGAGGGGGAAGGTACTCCATTACACAGAAAGAGATAACTGGAATGATTCCCAATACTCTGAGGCAGTAAAATACGATTTATTTATGTGCCCCCCATATCCAAGCTGCACATACTCAGGCATGCACACATTCATGATCTGCCTCTTTCCTTCTGAAGAGAAAAGAAAGCAAAATACTATTTTTGCTGAGTTTTCTCTATATCGTTTTTGCAGTTGTTACTGTTGTTATAAGAAACTACTCAGGGGTCTTAAGAACAATCATTCCTTAGGGAAATATATAACTAATTCTTAAGGAATACATTTGCTTCAAACTGGGCATGTTTGGCACCCAAAGTTTAAATTAAAAGATTATATCATTGAAACCACTAAAAGATGGGAGGCAGCACACATACACTCTTAACATCTCCCTGTCTGTCTTTTTCCTGCTCTTCGCCTCTCAGTAGCCTTGATCAAAGATCGTCTGTCACTCCCAGTTCTGCAAGAGACAGGATGCACCCAGGTCTGATGCCTGGATTTGGAGCTGCAGAGACTTCTTACTATGAACCAAGCAGATGGAAGCCACAAATCCAAAAACTAGGGTGGAAATGGCTTTTTTGTAGAAAGGCTACTTTTAAATCATCCTATATGTCATCTTCCTGTGGATCACTTTCTTACAAATATTCTCAGCAACACCTTCTAGATGACTTTTTAAGAGAAAGATGAAAATATATTTTCTTTTTAAATTTAAGCTCAAAATAAGTGATCCCCAAGAATATGAAAAAGAATGTGTGTGTGTATATATATATATATATATACATACATATATGTAACTGAATATATATATAACTGAATCACTTGCCATACAGCAGAAATTAACACATTGTAAATCAACTATACTTGAATAAAATAATTTTTTAAAAAATAAGTGATCCAAGACCCAGATGATTATGTCTTTCCTTTCCCATTATATATATATATATATATATATATATACTTTTTTTTTTTTTTTTTTTTTTTTACGGTACGCGGGGCTCTCATTGCTGTGGCCTCTCCCGTTGCGGAGCAACAGGCTCCGGACGCGCAGGCTCAGCAGCCATGGTTCACGGGCGCAGCCGCTCCGCGGCATGTGGGGTCTTCCCGGACCAGGGCACGAACCCGTGTCCCCTACATCGGCAGGCGGACTCTCAACCACTGCGCCACCAGGGAAGTCCCCTATTTTATATTTCTTGATGAAATATTTTAAAAGTAAAACGAAGATCTTTTGGCTAATTAAAAAGTTCGTGTGTGGGAATAAATATTCCTAAGGTTTACTGAGAACTACCAAATGTTAAAAAATTTGTACTCTAAATTAAAAGTTGTCAATTGCTTTCCTTCTTGAATATTAGATATACTATTAAAGGAAGTTAGATTAAAAAATAATCCATGTTTCGTAAAGGATTTTATCAATATCTCTGCATCACATAAAAAGAAAATTAAATACCAGGACTCAAACACTCATAAATAAGAAAATAAATGAAGCTATTTTACTGGATTTATATTCACTGGCAAAAAAAACAAAAATTCTAATGGGTTTTAAGTAGCAGCTTAGCTAAACTTAATTTGTCCACTGGTAATGGTTTTGCTAAGTCACTTCAAACAAGTCGGCTCTATGTCATGCATTCAAGGCAGGGCACATGGTGTGGCCTTTGTGGGCTGGAAACAGGCACCTCATAAGCACAGGTGAAGAGACAGGGAGGGGCAGGATATCCACAGCCCCTGCCCTGGCTCACTGGACAAGGGAAAAAGTGATGAATTCCTGTGAACATATTTTGATGCCCATGCCAACATCACTTCCCAAGCCTGAACCATCAGAAGAAGTTGGGATTTCCTTGATTTTCAAAGCCTTCCATCCCTTGTTTTAGGATAATCCCTGAAACAAACAACATCTAAATTTCAGCAGCTTAACACAAACTTTCTTGCTCATGTAACAGTGCGGTGAGGGTGGGTGGTGGGCTCTGCTTTATGCAATGATTCTGGGACCACAGATACTTCTCTCTAGTGGCTCCACCATCTTTCCTTAGCTAGATCCTCTCCATCTGGACAGTTGACAAGTGATCAGAGAAAGAAGGGGACACCTGGTCTCATCATCTCAGCCTGGATCGTGACATTTAGAACTTCTCATGTTCCACTGGCAGGAACCATTCTCATGGCAACCACCTAGACGCAGGCTCCGCCACGTACATCAAAAAATAGGTTTCTGGGCTCCCCTGGTGGCGCAGTGGTTGAGAGTCTGCCTGCCGATGCAGGGGACACAGGTTCGTGCCCCGGTCCGGGAAGATCCCACATGCCGCGGAGCGGCTGGGCCCGTGAGCCATGGCCACTGAGCCTGCGCCTCCGGAGCCTGTGCTCCGCAACAGGAGAGGCCACAACAATGAGAGGCCCGCGTACCGCAAAAAAAAAAAAAAAAAAAAAAAATAGGTTTCTATATTTCCCCAATTATGTGACCTTCTTTCATTTTTTTCCACTTCCAGGGTGGCTACCTCCCTAATCCTGAGTAGAAGAATTATTAATTAAAAATCTTACATGTTGTTTTAAGATGTAGCCAGATGTGGTGGAAATATACCAACTAACATTTGATGTAGATATCATTGACATCTCAATACCTTGTTCCCATTACCTCTAAGAAAATATAAAATTCTGGCTGAACAATTATAATGTGGCATTTAAACCTTTTCATCTACCAACCTCCAGTCTTAGAAATCATATTTAAAGTAAAACTCTCAACATGTTATGCTATTCTTAGCTCAGATAGAAAATGATGCTGATTATAGCAGCGTAACTATGGTGTTGCCATGGTTATCTACCTATTAATGATTACACTTGCTTCCTTATGCTCCGTAGAAAGTATGCTTTAAAAGTAGAAAAGAGGTTTCAGTTTACTAGCAGTCTGTAAGACCCAAAGTTCTCAAACAAAAGTTTGGATATCAGAAACCAATTCAGGCTCTGATATTCAACAGAGTTTTCTGTTGTGTCCATGGTTTGGGGTGTTTTTTTCCCCTCATCAGCTCCAGCAATCAGTCTTCAAAGGGATAAGCATTTCATGCATCATATAGTCATTATGACTTCCTGGCAAGAGAGAAACTTAGTGAGAGAAAGTATGAATTATGCAAAAATATAAATTTGTTTAAAACCCATAAAGCATAAGCAAATTGAATCTGTTTATTCTTTTCAATTATTTATGAAACCCATCCTCCTGAGTCTACATACAAAACTATCACCATAAATTACCAAAGCAATCAAAGTTTCAGAATCATAGGAACAAGAAGAATAACTAATAGTTTTTCACAGAAATGACTTTGAGATTTATAATGCAAGATACTTTTGTTTATTGTATTTTTAAAAGCACTCGAATGTTTGTAGGTATTTCCAGCTTCCAACACAGCAGATAATTTATCTCCCCACATTTATAGTCCTCACTACTGGTTTTTAGGAAGAATGAAAGCTTGGAAAAGGTGTACAAGATGTCTCTGTCCTCAGATCATTTTGTTCTGCATCAGAGGAAAAAATAATAATAATAATTATTATTATGTGGTAATGTTTATCTTCCTGTGCTTCTCTATTTGGTTATCCAACAGACATTTCCTGAGTGCTTCATATGATGTGCCAAGCTCTGTCCTGATGCTAGGGATACAGAAATGCACAAGACAGATATAGTTCCTATCATTATAGAGCTTTTAATAGCACAGGTAAAAAATGATGGAGGCCTAAACAAAGGCTTGTGAATGAATCACTCTCTTCTGACAACAGGATGAACCCTTAGCCTGACCTTCAAATTCTTCAGCCTATATTTTAAGCCTTCCTTGTAGGAGTATACTGTGCTTCCTCCCAACTGGTTGTCTGCATACATAATTTGGAACCAAATTCCCATGTCCAAGATCCTGTTTTCTATCTCTAAGAAGTAAATTATATCCAGATTTCAAGGCCTAACTCAAATCCCACTTTCTCCACAAAGCCTTCTCTGACTGACTGTTTTCTCTGTCCTCTGTATGCCCATAGACTTTTTTTTTTATGTTAAAAACTCATGTAGGAAAATTTACTGAGTTTATATTGTGAACCAGATATTTCACAAACTATAATAGTTTGCACTTTGAATCTTATAATGAAAAATCTCTATTTCATTGATGAGAAGACTTGAATTTCAGTGGAGATAAATAAGTTGCCCCAAGTTAGAGCTATGATTCAACTCAAGACATTATGATGAAAAATCTATGTTCTTTCCAACACATCACATTGACCCTAGTAATATATTTTTTAAATTTCTTATCAGATTATAAATTCTGTTAGGTCAAGAATCAACTTTACATATGTCTATATTTCTCTTAACATCTAAAATTAATGCTTTACCTATAGTAGACCTTGATTAAATTTTTTTCATGATAATTATAATAACAGTGCAAGATACAATATAGTAAATACCTTCTTCCTCACATGGTATATAAAATAGCAATTAGAAGAGGTCAGGAAGAAGAAAAGCATAGTGGGGTGGGGTAGTGATGAAAGGAAGCTGAGAACTAAAGGGTGAGTAGCATTTCAGTTGCTGGTATCATTAAGTAAAAGCATTCATTCCAAATATGGGAAAAGTCAAGAGCAAACAGGTTGAGATGAGAATGCACAGGTTCCATCCATGGGACAGCAACTGGAAGGCTCTGATACAGTGGAAGATAGCCTAGAATGGGCAGTGGGTGTGCTAGACAAAATAAGGGTCTCCCCAAAGACATCCAGGCCCAATCCCTGAAACCTGTGAATATTGCCTTACATGGCAAAGGGAGTTTACAGCGTGATTACATTAAGGATTTTGAGAGAAGATTATCCTGGATTATCCAAATGGGCACAGTGTAAACACAAGGGGCCTTATAAAGGGATGTAAGGAGATCAGAGTTAGTAGAAAGAAATGTTGTGATGAAAGCAAGAGGTTGGATGATAAGAAAGGGTCCATAACATTTTTCACAGGACTAGAACAAAATATTTTATAATTTGTATGGAAACACAAAAGACCCCAAATAGCCAAAGCAATCTTGAGAAAGAAAAACAAAGGTGGATGAATCAGGCTCCCTGACTTCAGACTATACTACAAAGCTACAGTAATCAAGACAGTATGGTACTGGCACAAAAACAGAACTATAGATCAATGGAACAGGATAGAAAGCCCAGCGATAAACCCATGCACATATGGTCACCTTATTTTGACAAACGAGGTAAGAATATACAATGGAGAAAAGGCAGTCTCTTCAATAAGTGGAGCTGGGAAAACTGGACAGTTAACATGTAAAAGAATGAAATTAGAACACTTCCTAACACCATCCATAAAAATAAACTCAAAATGGATTAAAGACCTAAACCCTAAATGTAAGGCCAGACACTATAAAACTCTTAGAAGAAAACATAAGCAGAACACTCTCTGACATAAATTACAGCAAGATCTTTTTTGACCCACCTCCTAGAGAAATGGAAATAAAATCAAAAATAAACAGATGGGACCTAATGAAACTTAAAAGCTTTTGCACAGCAAAGGAAACCATAAACAAGACGAAAAGACAACCCTCAGAATGGGAGAAAATATTTGCAAACAAAGCAACTGACAAAGGATTAATCTCCAAAATATACAAGCAGCTCATGAAGCTCAATATCAAAATAACAAACAACCCAAACCAAAAATGGGCAGAAGAGCTAAACAGACATTTCTCCAAAGAAGATATACAGATTGCCAACAAACACATGAAAGGATGCTCAACATCACTAATCATTAGAGAAATGCAAATCAAAACTACAATGAGGTATCACCTCACACCGGTCAGAATGGCCATATCATCAAAAAATCTACAAACAATAAATGCTAGAGAGGGTGTGGAGAAAGGGAACCCTCCTGAACTGTTGGTGGGAATGTAAATTGATACAGCCACTATGGAGAACAGTATGGAGGTTCCTTAAAAAACTACAAATAGAACTCCCATATGACCCAGCATATGCCACTACTGGGCATATACCCTGAGAAAACCATAACTCAAAAAGAGTCATGTGCCACAATGTTCATTGCAGCACTATTTACAATTGCCAGGACATGGAAGCAACCTAAATGTCCATTGACAAATGAATGGATAAAGAAGATGTGGCACATATATACAATGGAATATTACTCAGCCATAAAAAGAAACGAAACTGAGTTATTTGTGATGAGGTGGATGGACCTAGAGTCTGTCATACATAGTGAAGTAAGTCAGAAAGAGAAAAACAAATACCGTATGCTAACACACATATATGGAATCTAAAAAAACGGTACTGATGAACCTAGTGGCAGGGCGGGAATAAAGACGCAGATATAGAGAACAGACTTGAGGACACGAGGTGGGAAGGGGAAGCTGGGATGAAGTGAGAGAGTAGCATTGACATATATACAGTACCAAATGTAAAATGGATAGCTAGTGGCACTGGGAGATCAGCTCAATGTTCTGTGACCATCTAGAGGGCTGGGATAGGGAGGATGTGAGGGAGGCTCAAGAGGGAGGGGTTATGGGGATATATGTATACTTATAGCAGATTCACTTTGTTATACAACAGAAACTAACACAATATTGTAAAGCAATTATACTCCAATAAAGGTATAAAAAAAAAAAAAAAGAAAGGGTCCAGAAGCTGAGGAATGCAGGTGGCCCAGGTGGCCTCTACAACCTGAAAAGACTAGGGAACAGATTCTCTCTTGAAGTCATGCAGCTCTGCCAACCCCTTGATTTTAGACTTTTGACCTCCAGAATTGGAAGAGCTTAAACGTGTGTTGTCTTAAGTCACTCTGTTTATGGTAATTTGTTACCTTAAGAATAAAGTATCAGGAAACTTGAGGGCCAAAGTAAATTATCAGGAATATCCCCTGCATGTATTGAATGTTTCTAAGATAGGGATGGAAATAAATTCCCATTCTGAAGATAAATCATGATGTTACACTTATTCACATCTTTCTGAAATATTATGGTAGCAATGAGAAAGGAACACAGGGAGATGCTTGGAGATTGTCTCTGAGGAACTCAGAAAAAGGAAGGAAAATTCAAAGAGGATAACTACACTATGAGTATAAGAAGAACAATTGAAGTAACAAGGATTTACTGTATAGCACAGGGAACTATATTCAATATGGTGTAATAAACTGTAATGGAAAATAATCTGAAAAAAAAATATATATATATAACTGAATCACTTTGGTGTATACCTGAAACTAACATAATATTGTAAATCAACTACACTTCAATTTTTTAAAAGTATAATTGAGAGAATAAAGAATTTAGGCAGAATAGTAAGTGCTAAGGAAAACAATTAGTTAAGTGTTGCACGCATCCGAGTTTAGCATGCTGAGGTCATATTCATTAGTCAGATAAGACCTCACTACTAAAAAGAGAAAGATGACTTGGAAATAAATACTCCCAACTAACTGTGAACCCATTAAAGTAGGAAGATAGTCTTTTTGTCATTACCACAAATCCAAACACAGCCAACTGCACCTAGTAGTGGTAGACATGGCTGTTAATGGGGAAAATGTCTGATCATGCTAATCAAATGTATTGTAGACACTGATTTTAAAATAGCCTCATTGGGATAAGTATCTAGTTGTAAAGATTTCTGTCTCTCTTAATTGATCTCCCCTCCTCCTCTTTCCAGTTTAGCATCTGGATTCCACGTGGCTTTGATAGGGAGGAATGCTCAGTCCTTATGCTATCTTCTGAGTCTTCATATGTCTGCTGAGCTGTGCCTTGGCCCATCAGGTCCCTGGGTGTCCTGAACTGGTCTCTGCTGAATTGAGACCATCCTATGTGGACATCTGAGTATCACTCTGGCACTGTTGCAGGTACCATGGCCTCCAGCTGCAGGATAGTGCAATCACCTCATCCTCACTCTAACCACCACATAACTCTTCCTTATCAAAGGCCTCTTGAGTTCCTCTCAACACTTCTATGTCCCTTGCTTCTTAGGGACCTTGGAATTCTCAGGTGCTTTCTCTGTATCATTCCGACGTGTGCTCGATCCAGTGAAGTTGTTATGAGGCCCATCTGCGTAGGCTACCTGCCTTCGTCTTTGTTACTCAACCACTCCCACATCCTGGTGGGCATGGTAACATTCAATATGGACTTCTCTGAGAGAGAGTCAGGCAGGCTCCCTCAGGCTATACCTTTGGAAGCCCTGAATCTTCCAAATGTATCTGAGTATTTAAAAACCTCCCCTTAGCTTATAAAACTATTGACTCTCTATGGCTTTTAAAATGTCAGATTTAAAATTAAAAGGTGAACCATGACTTCTGGGTTGTAGACAGTATCTCTTCCTTCCTTCCTTAGAGCAATAATTATTGGTCTCTGACTTAGCCTTAATGAGATGGGACCACAGGGAATGAAAAAGAAATATTTGAGCAGGGATAATCCATTGGAAGCCATTTCAAAAGCTTTATTAATAGAGGCAGAAGAGAAAGCTGACGACGAGTGCATGGATGAGAACTGCAGGAGTAAGAAAAAGACATAATAAAGGGCTGAGGGCTCAGCTGGGGAGCAGCGGCAAAGCAGGACCAGGAGAGAAAGAGGAAAGAGTGCAGACTGAAAAAAACAGTGATAGACACAGAAGGAGAACCAAGCTCTCAGAGACCCCAGGTCTAAGAGAAAAAGAACACTTCCCAAGGAGGGGAGGAGCAGAAAAGCAAAAAGTTCAAGGGATCAAGGAGAATGGATATCCAAATGGGCCCCAGGATCTGACAAATGCAAGGTAACTGCTAACATCTGACAGGTGTGGATTAGGGGTAGGATTTGGAATAGGACCCAGAGATTATCCAGGTAAGGACTTCATAGGAAAATATTGTTTTCTTAGTCTGTTACTATGCCAAAAATATGAGTAAACCAGAATAGATCTTTATACACACACACACACACACACACACACATATGTATATAAAGACTGGATATTTCTTTTTATTATCCCTATGTAAATGTCACTCATTATTAATTTCATGTTTATCCCTAAATAATCAAACTGGTATATGGCCACTCTCCTAAAGTATATCCTTTTTTATATGTGTAAAATTCACTGTCAATCATTGTTTTCTGTACATGTTACATAATTCTCCATTTCAAACACACCAAAGTTATTGTGATTTCAGAAGACAGTCATCTTAGTTCCTACTATAAAATTCCAAGAAATTCTTATTGCTCTACTGAGCTTGCTAAACATAACAACACTTTTGCTGTCTCAAGAATTGCTAAGCTTTAAGTAAGGGAAAGATGTCAATTTGGGGGTTCAAACGAAGGCCTATGCTGTAAAAACACAGTATCAATTCCAAAGGGAACTAATGAGAAAGTAGACTATATACCATGTGTATATAAAGCTCACTTCAACAGATACTCAAAGAATTGAATTTCATACTTAAGTTACTTTTATTGTTCACTGACATATTCACTAATAATTATACTGTTTTAGTTAAGTATTTCTATGGAATTTTACAGATATAATAAATATAAATGCATAATAAAATATATATACACATATAATTTTTTAAAAAATATAGGACTTCCCTGGTGGCGCAGTGGTTAAGAATCTGCCTGTCAATGCAGGGGACATGGGTTCGAGCCCTGGTCCGGGAAGATCCCACATGTCGCGAAGCAACTAAGCCAGTGCACCACAACTACTGAGCCTGCATTCTAGAGCTCGCGAGCCACAACTACTGAGCCCATGCGCCACAACTACTGAAGCCCGCACGCCTAGAGCCCATGCTCCGCAACAAGAAAAGCCACTGCAATGAGAAGCCCACGCACCACAATGAAGAGTAGCCCCCACTTGCCGCAACTAGAGAAAGCCCGCGTGCAGCAACAGAGACCCAATGCAGCCCCCCAAAAAATATATATATATACATATATATGTATATATATATGTATATGTGTATATACATATATATATACACATATATATATATAAAATAAAATGGCTCAGACTATAAAACTACCTGAAAGGTGGAGGGATCAACCTGGCAAATACTTAAATAAAAAGACTTATGAGTTCTAGATGAAGTGACTATAGTCAGATATTTAAGCTTTCTGAACCCCAATTTCTCCTTCTATAAAATACATATGAATACTATAAATATTTTTTAAATGATAGGCATAACACATATGCTAGAGCAAGATAAAGCATATTAATCTTAAGTGGTAATATGCTACTCTTTTTCTGTTGTTTAAATAGATCTTTATTGGAGTATAATTGCTTCACAATACTGTGTTAGCTTCTGTTGTACAACAAAGTGAATCAGCCATAGGCATACATATATCCCCATATTCCCCTCCCTCTTGAGCCTCCCTCCCACCCTCCCTAACCCACACCTCTAGGTCATCGCAAAGCACTGAGCTGATCTCCCTGTGCTATGTTGCTGCTTCCCGCTAGCTATCTATTTTACATTCGGTAGTGTATATATGTCGATGCTACTCTCACTTTGCCCCAGCTTCCCCCTCCCACCCCATGTCCTCAAGTCCATTCTCTATGTGTACATCTTTATTCCTGCCCTGCAACTAGGTTCATCAGTACCAAATATGCTACTCTTTTACTGTTGATTTTACAAAAGTATAGAACTGAAATATAGCTAAGTCATAGAGTGAAGAATCAGCAAAATATTCCTAGATTCCTTCAGAATAATCTTCTCTCCACACAATGTAATCACTTCAGCATGTCATTCCGTTGACATATGCTCTGAATATACAGAATATCAATGAAGTCCCTGGGTCAGATTTTATAAAAATAAAAATTGAAGCTGTGATCCATTCTTTTTTCATTTATTTAATTACTGAATAAAAGCCCATCCTCCTGATCCACAGGACAGCTAGGAATGTCAATCTCACTTCTTTTACCAAAATTGAATAAAGCCCACATGAGCCTTCACAGCAACAAATAAAAATTAGGTCTTGAACAGAAAGTATATCTGAGGGTGGATGGACTCATCCAAAGCTTGACACATTCTCAAGAGACAGGCCAGAGCACAGAAGAACAACTTGTTACCAATTATGGCAGACAGAAAAAGTACACAAGATTTGCAGCTGATATCATCTAATTCACTGACCTGATTATGCTTCAAGAGGAGGACTCAAATTTCTAAGGTTGAAAAAGACTGAGAAAACATAATAAGCAGCTCAGTGGCCGAGGGCCTTGCTCTAACTGTCTTCTGCCCAGTGACACACGCACCTGCAGAACCACATGTGATGCAGAAACAAGCAGGTGAAGGCATGGAGTTTGGTTTTACATAATAATTTTTTTTAAAAGAAAATAAAATAGAGATTTATTTTTATGGACCTCTCATTGATGCACTCTGAACTTTAGTAGATAAACATTCATGGGTGATAATAAATAAAAGTGGTTTTCTTCTCATCAAGTGTTCAGAGGTCCCAGGGGGGAAAAACAGCAAAATATATTGTCAGAAAAATGGCAGACAACTAACTTCCTCCTTCCCAGAAAAATAATTGGTATGTGGGGGAAAACACAATGAAACACATATTAATAATGTAAAAGCTAGGTTCTAAAATGACTCTGACTTCCATCAGACAGCAAATTATTAATGATTTCCTTCTATATTGTCAGAGAAAAATCTGGGAAAGGATTCAGATGCATATTTTCTATCCATCAAATACTATTCATGTCTATTTTGCATACTAATTAGAGTTTTGCTACATTCTAGATGGAGACAGCTAATTAATTCATTTTTTTTACATGATTGTTTTCATATTTTTTTCAGTCTTTTCTCTTTGATTCAGAGTTATTCTCTCCCCAATTAAGAGTATTCTATTCCCCCAAAGATTTGCAAACCTCCAGATGGTCCTGGGATGCTTCTATCTGGAGCTATGTTTTTATCCTTGAAACAAAGGGTGATCCAAAAATTGGTTCGATTTGTTTTCTTGCTTACTTGCTTGTTTGTTTGTTTTTATAATATATTGGAGTAGTTCTTCACACTAAAGCCAACTGGATTTCCCATTTCTTCTGAACTTTTCTTCTGTTTCCTACAATCCTTTTTATTATACCTCTGTGTGTATAGCTGAAGTATTCTAAATACTGTTTATATTAGGTGTATGAATGAGCTATAACCTTCCAAGTTACTGTCCAACAATGAGATCCTATGAAAATTTAAACTCTTCTCCCTACACTCTACTATGCCTCAAATAGCTTTCAATGTTCTTTTGATAATTTATTCTGTGTTATAAAATGAGAACTGTGGAAGCTTATGTAGCTCGAGCCTGTAACTAACATTATACACACAGAAAACAGAGCTGGGTGGAAAGGTGGGTATCATTCTATCCTTTAACCCTGGCTGAGTATCCCAACTACCAGAGTGAGCTTTAAAATACTCTGACACAGTCCCATCCAGACTTGATATTTCTCAAAACTCTTCAGATCATTTTAATGTGCAGCCAGGGTTGAGAGCCACTGGTCTTATCCACCCATCATTAGCAGCCAAACTGAAGCACTGATAGACTCAATCACTAACCCACCCATGTAAAGTAAAAAGCATCAAAGAAAGGATTAGAGACCCTTATTTTAAGTGCAGGGTTCTTTCAACTACAAGGACTATAGGATTGCAAAAGGTGTCCTGAGGAGCATAGTCTAAGGTCTGAATTTCTTTCAATTTAGCTCAGGCCAGGACCAGCTATATAACTTGCAAGGCCTAGTACAAAATAAAAAATGTGAAGTCTCTTTTTCATAAATCACTACAGCAGAAACTAACACAACATTGTAAAGCAACTATACTCCAATAAAAATTCATTTAAAAAAATAATAAATAAATAAACAAGAACTTCAAAAAGTTGGCAGCAGAGATTTAAACCAAGCTCAAGGCCCTTCTAACAGCAGGGTCTGATGTTGCTGTACAGGACACACACCCATGAAGCCAACCCTGGCCCAGATTTTAAAGGTATCCTGTGTTCAGTAACAAGGTTTGTAAAAAGAAAACATGTTCTTGTACTTCCACAGTTATAAATTGGGAAACAGTGCTGAACAAGTCTTTGGTTTTGCTTTTTGTTTGTGTGCTTGTTTATTTATTTTTTTAAATGCAGGAGCTCTCAGGAGACTTCAGTAAGCTAATGTGCATTGTTACTGCTTTAGCCTGCCTCTCCGCCTGTCCAAAGCAGAATCTGCGAGACAAGGGCTTTTATTTTGGGGAGTGATCCCAGAGACCCAGAGAGGAGGAAGAGAACAGTAACACAGGGAAGGAAGAAATCACTACAAGGGTATGTTACGGGGCCAGGCACTGCGGTGGGAAACCGGGCTAGATCTCCCTGAAAGCCTCTGAAGAGCCGCATAGAATGTGTCTCAGCAGTGCTGAGGGGTGGAAGAACGGAGCCTTATCCTCTGTGTCCTGTTGCCTATTGGCCAAGTGTGGCCCTGTAAGGGGTTAACCCCCTGGTCTTTCTAGATTGCATGTGAGAGTGTCAGGAGAGAGCCTGGATGCCCTGTCAGGGTGATGCCAGGTAAAGCAAAGGCTGGAGGGGCAAAGAGGCCCTGATACCTTGACCCGCCAAGCTGGGACTCAGCCAGTGGCAGCCCTAACTGATCTTAGCTAAAACTCTTTACTCTCCAGAATACCTATTAACATCTTTCTGGACACATGTGCTATCTATGGAGCACAGTTTGGAACAAAGTAGAGGAACTATTGTTACAATTAGAAATCCCTTTTCAAAGAAATCACACACTGGGAAATCCAAGTTAGGTGTTGGAAAGACCAAGGGATGATTAGAACATAGAGAATGAAAGTCTGAATCCAGCTGAAGGGCAGTAATTGTTTTGAATGTCCTCCCACAGGTATAAGCACGAGGATTCAGGCCCCCTGACTCAGCTCTGTGCCAGCTCTCCTGAAATTCTTCAACGTATATCCAGAGAGTTTTGTGTTTTTTAAACATCTTTATTGGAGTATAATTGCTTTACAATGGTGTGTTAGTTTCTGCTGTATAACAAAGTGAATCAGCTATACATATACATATATCCCCATATCCCCTCCCTCTTGCATCTCCCTCCCACCTTCCCTATCCCACCCCTCTAGGTGGTCACAAAGCACCGAGCTGATCTCCCTGGGCTATGCGGCTGTTTCCCACTAGCTATCTATTTTACATTTGGAGTATATATAAGTCCATGCCACTCTATCACTTCATCCCAGCTTACCCTTCCCCCTCCCTGTGTCCTTAAGTCCGTTCTCTACGTCTACGTCTTTATTCCTGTCCTGCCCCTAGGTTCTTCAGAACTTTTTTTTTTTTTTTAGATTCCATATATATGTGTTAGCATACAGTATTTGTTTTTCTCTTTTTGACTTACTTCACTCTGTATGACAGACTCTAGGTCAATCCACCTCACTACAAATAGCTCAATTTCTTTTCTTTTTATGGCTGAGTAATATTTCATTGTATATATGTGCCACATCTTATCCAGAGAGTTTTAATAGGGCTATCATTGTTATCAATGTTATGACATCCAAGGCAGATATTTTTCAAA
Source organism: Lagenorhynchus albirostris (assembly GCF_949774975.1). Taxonomy (NCBI): domain Eukaryota; kingdom Metazoa; phylum Chordata; class Mammalia; order Artiodactyla; family Delphinidae; genus Lagenorhynchus; species Lagenorhynchus albirostris. Next base: position 60,251,334 of record NC_083106.1, on the reverse strand, counting down.
TGAATGCTAGATGAAACAGAAAATAGCACTTTTTGCCTGCAAACTAGTAATAGTAAAAGGTTTTAAGTGAACTTGGCTACAGCTAACAATTACACAGAGAGAAATCATTTCTTTGTTTGAGACAATTCTTAACACATGCACTCTTGGTCACTGAGACTGCTGGCAGTAATTTACAGACATATTATGAATAAATGTCTTCTTACTATATTTATTTAGCTATGACAGCAGACTCAGAGCAATCTTAGCATTGAAAGGAAAAACTCCCTAAATATGTTGAATGTAAGTGTTCCCATAGATGTGATACAATTAACATGCAAAAACAGAAAAACAACAACAAAAAATCTTTATATAACTAAGTCATAATTTCTACTTTTACTTAAGAACTCTATATGTTAATTTCCTCAAGAGCTTGCTATTTTTAAAAATTGCTTTCAAACATCTCTACATCACATCTCCCATTTTCTGTCAGCAGGGCACTATTTATTCAGTGTTGATCATGTCCAGAGCCCTGAACCTGATTGTGCGTGTCAGCAGGATGTTTATATATTTAGAAAAGCACAGAGAACTCTGTCTCTCAGGGAGGCTATACCTGAAATATCAAAATGACAAAACTTCCTGTATTGTAGAACAATTTCATAAGGTTTTCGGAAACCAAATTCATCTTAAGAGCAATTCAAATCCTTAGAAAGAATGTTCTTATCATAATTTTCAATATGTAATTGTCTTACTCAAATGTTTATGTCATTGGAAAACATGACTTTAAATATTTAGTTTTCCATCTGTTTGAAAATATGACCACCCACAAAGGCTGTAGGCTGCCAGTTTTCCCTACATCCCTTTTTATTGCCACACTTTTTTTTTTCTGCTTATAAACCTGAAAAACTTCACACAAAAACAACTCAATAGCCTAGATCTACAAAGTAAAATCACTTTAAAACCAGAGTAAATGTGTATGAAAAAAAAACTGCACAAGGTATTTTTTCCACTGCTATATTATATTTAAATCTACTCTTAGATATAGTATTTCAATACAATTATTTATATTAATAGGGGTTTACAGTCTTCACATGAGCAGAAATTTTCCTGATTATAAAAGATAAAGGTCATGAAGAAAACCTTAAACATACATAGCTGAAATTTATGTCCTTTATACCTCATTTTATTTCTGTATTTCATATTTCCTCTTTGTCATATCCTTATTTGTCATTCAATAAGATAAAACAAATATGCTACAATTCTCTCTCTGAGCCTGGGTTACTCTCAACCCAGCAAATGATAAAGTTTCTGCACCTCAGTTACCTTATCTGTAAAATTAGGATGTTATACCAAATAACCACTATTCTCTTTAAATGTAGTTTTAAAATAGGTCTTCCTGTGAAAGAGATGGCCTGAAAACCTTCCCATACATTCCAGGTTAGGACAGCAGATTGAACATTTACATATTATTCACTCCCTCTCCAAACTCCATTAAAACTACAGTAACTAAATGTTCAAAGAAAAAGAGGCTGAAGACATGAGGCGGGGTGAACAGCATGAAGTATAGGCAGATTAAGTAACTGAACCCACTGAAAGTTGACTGCAGATCCCATATTTCCCCTGATCCCATTCAGCTCCCAAAAACTCCAGCAGCTGGGCATTCACTGTCCAGGCAGAGAAACTTTCTCAAAGGAAATACCTAAGACAGTTCCCCAACAACAGACTCACTCAGGGTCAAATTTGAGGTTCAAAATCATGAATCACCATTTTATTCCTTCACTATAAATCATCACTACACAATCAAGGACTACTAAATATCTAAGCAAAATCTCAAACAAGAATGGAAGAGATCAAAGCAAACAACCTGAAAAAAAACAACTAGGAGGAAATACAATCTAGGCAACCATCATTGATAACCTCAGATAAAAGAAGATGTTGCGTTCATGAAACAAGAACAGTAGGACATTTTAAAAGAAAAGAGAAAAACCTTCAAATTTAAAAATATTACAGCAGAATTTTTTTAACCACTATTGAAACCTTAGAAGATATTTTGAGCAAATACCCCATTAAGTAGAGCAAAAAGATAAAATAAGAAAAAAAAGAGAAGAAAATGGACGCACCAGCTTTGATCAAGTGGGCTTATTCCAGGGATGCAAGGATGGTTCAATATTCTCAAATCATTCAATGAGATACACCACATTAACAAAAGGAAGGATAAAAATCACATGATCACCTTAATAGTCACAGAAAAAGCATTTGACAAAATTCACCATCCACTCATGATAAAAAAATCTCATCAAAGTTGGTATAGCATGACCTTATCTCAACATAATAAAAGTAATTTATGACACACCCACAGCTAAAATCATACTGAACAGTAAGAAGCTGAAAGTGTTTCCTCTAAATTCACTCAACATAATAAACGCCATATACGACAAACCAAGAGCATACATCATTCTCAATAGTGAAGAACTGAAAGCATTTCCTCTAAAATCAGGAATAAGACAAGGATGTCCACTCTAACCACTATTATTCAACATAGTTTTGGAAGTCCTAGCCATGGCAATCAGAGAAGAAAAAGAAATAAAAGGAATAAAAATTGGAAAAGAAGAAGTAAAACTGTCACTGTTTGCAGATGACCTGTTACTATACGTAGAGAATCGTAAAAATGCCACCAGAAAACTACTAGAGCTAATCAATGAAGTTGGTAAAGTTGCAGGATACAAAATTAATGCACAGAAATCTCTTGCATTCCTATACACTAATGATGAAAAATATGAAAGAGAAATTAAGGAAACACTCCCATTTACCACTGCAACAAAAAGAATAAAATACCTAGGAATCAACCTACCTAGGGAGACAAAAGACCTGTATGCAGAAAACTATAAGACACTGATGAAAGAAATCAAAGATGGTACCAACAGATGGAGAGATATACCATGTTCTTGGATTGGAAGAATCAATATTGTGAAAATGACTATACTACCGAGAGCAATCTACAGATTCAATGCCATCCCTATAAAATGACCAGTGGCATTTTCTACAGAACAAGAACAAAAAATCTTAAAATTTGCATGGAGACACAAAAGACCCCTAACAGCCAAAGCAGTCTTGAGGGAAAAAAACGGAGCTGGAGGAATCAGACTCCCTGACTTCAGACTATACTACAAAGCTACAGTAATCAAGACAATATGGTACTGGCACAGAAACAGAAACATAGATCAATGGGAAAAGATAGAAAGCCCAGAGATAAACCCATGCACCTATGTTCAACTAATCTATGACAAAGGAGGTAAGGTTATACAATGGAGAAAAGACAGTCTCTTCAATAAGTGGTGCTGGGAAAACTGGACAGCTACATGTAAAAGAATGAAATTAGAACACTCCCTAACACCATACACAAAAATAAACTCAAAATGGATTAAAGACCTAAATGTAAGACTGGAAACTATAAAACTCTTAGAGGAAAACATAGGAAGAACACTCTTTGACATAAACCACAGCAAGATCTTTTTTGATCCACCTCCTAGGGTAATGGAAATAAAAACAAAAATAAACAAATAAGACCTAATGAAACTTAAAAGCTTTTGCACAGCAAAGGAAACCATAAACAAGGCAAAAAGACAACCCTCAGAATGGGAGAAAATATTTGCAAACGAATCAACGGGCAAAGGATTAATGTCCAAATTATATAAACAGCTCATGCAGCTCAATATTAAAGAAACAAACAACCCAATCCAAAAATGGGCAGAAGACCTAAATAGACATTTCTCCAAAGAAGACATACAGATGGCCAAGAAGCACATGAAAAGCTGCTCAACATCACTAATTATTAGAGAAATGCAAATCAAAACTACAATGAGGTATCACCTCACACCAGTTAGAATGGGCATCACCAGAAAATCTACAAACAACAAATGCTGGAGAGGGTGTGGAGAAAAGGGAACTCTCTTGCTCTGTTGGTGGGAATGTAAATTGATACAGCCACTATGGAGAACAGTATGGAGTTTCCTTAAAAAACTAAAAATAGAATTACCATATGACCCAGCAATCCCACTACTGGGCATATACCCAGGGAAAACCATCATTCAAAAAGACACATGCACCCCAATGTTCATTGCAGCACTATTTACAATAGCTAGGTCATGGAAGCAACATAAATGCCCATCGACAGACGAATGGATAAAGAAGTTGTGGTACCTATATACAATGGAATATTACTCAGCCATAAAAAGGAACGAAATTGGGTCATTTGTTGAGACGTGGATGGATCTAGAGACTGTCATACAGAGTGAAGTAAGTCAGAAACAGAAAAACAAATATCGTATATTAACGCATGTATGTGGAATCTAGAACAATAGTACAGATGAACCGGTTTGCAGGGCAGAAGTTGAGACACAGATGTAGAGAACAAACATATGGACACCAAGAGGGGAAAGCCACGGGGGGGTGGGGATGGAGGTGTGATGAATTGGGCGATTGGGATTGACATGTATACACTGATGTGTATAAAATTGATGACTAATAAGAACCTGTTGTATAAAAATATAAAATTAAATTTAAAAATTTTAAAAAAAAGAAGTCCCTTAAGGATGTACTTTACCACAATGAGAAAAAAAAGGCAAGAGAGAAGAAGACATGGGTTGCAGGAAACAGGAGAACAGAAATACAAAACAGTGAAGGAAAACACAAGCAGGATAGAAAAGGAAGACCTAGGATTTCAGCTGTGACCAGCTATCATAGTGTGACTTAAGAGACAAACAAGAGCTGAAATCACCAAGATAACCACTGCTACATCTTTGTAGCCTGAGACAGAATGTACAGATAATCCTAACCCAGATTTTTATTCAGACTTGGCATGAGCACATACTGATGAAGCTCTTCTACCCCACACCAGGTCCTGCTGCAGAGATTAGCTCAGGCACCCATTTCCTCCTACAGAAGGGCTCTTCTCTGACCTTTCCTGAGAGCTAGAGATAGACCATGGTGAATATAGAAACATAAACAGAGCAGCCCTTTCCTGCTGACCATATTTCTGCTAGACACGTAGTACCTGCCCACCGGTTGCCTCGAGTGTATGAGAGAATGTACAAGCCATGACAACAGGAATATTCTATGGTATGTGGCACTTATGTGGCTCTTATCATTCATTATACAACTCAATCAATTGGAATTATTGGTTATATATTACTCAAGAGCTTGGTTACTACACACTCACCCTTGAAAAACTAACCTATTCTAGGGGATATTGACAAGTCAGGTTTCTAATCCTTTAAGCCTGAAGGCCAGTTTCTGATAAATTCACCAAAGAAATATTCATGAGAGGAGCTCTGTAATAGCAGCCAGACCGCCAGCTTCTCTTGATGTCTTCTGAGGGTCCCACTTCTTTTCATTTGAAACCTCATCTAATACCTACTCCATTCTTCTATCAATACCTCATCTCCATCAAAAACAATAAACCAGCCAAGCAAAAATCCTCGAGATTAGGGAAAATGGTGTAGCTCTAAATAAGACTGTTGTAAGAAATCACTTGATTTATGTTGAGTGAAAAAAAATGCATATTATGGCCACTAATAGACGAGAGAAATAAAATATATCTCTGTGAAGACTTCTTCAGACCACCAGTGTCCCCCAAACGACTGAGAGTCGAAGTGTTATGAATTCTTCCTGCTCCTTGCATCAGTTAGCTTTCATGGTGGACAACCTTTCCTTACAGGAGTTAAACTTAAGTGAACGAGAGACAAAGCAGTAATTGCAATGAAAGTTTTTGCTTGTGTTTGGTTCGTTTATTTCGCTTCTTTTTTTTAGTGATGAGAAAAGGGAATTGAATTTCTAGAAGAGGTGTTATTTACATCTAAAAAACAAACATGGAGAGATGGGGGAAGGCAAATAAAGGTGAATAATAAAGATGCAACAAAGATACTTTAGGAGAGTAGGATAATCAGCAGGTTCTAGAAACCAAGTTTAATGTAATAAGAAAACTTGGTCAAGAAGTGCCTGTCTCCTCACTGAGAGATATGATAGCAAAATTCTGATGACCTGCCTGGAAAAACTCTATTTCCAACAACTATTATTATTATTACTACTTAATCACATTTCTCCTTTTATACAGTTACAAAACATTTTACTCATTCGGCATTAGAGTCTGAGTCATTTGCTTTTATTCAGCTGTATAAATGCTAGGTGTCTCCAATTTTACATGATAGTCATTAATTGGTAGATTATGATTTAAATAAGGCTAGTAGATATTTCAAATTTTCCTCGACTTCTTTCTTTACTGTGTAAACAAAGTCGTGTTCAGAAACAAAAGCACCAGTAAAGAAAGAGGGTGAAGAAGGCTAAGTAGGTTTCTAAGAACCTGTGGTCCTGGTTGCCTGGTTGGTTGCATTTCATGCAGCCCATTTACAATTGTGCACGAGATCAGCAGGCCAAGAAATGATATCAGCACACCAAGAAATGAGCTCCACCGTAGATTCTGTGAATAAAGTGATAAAGAGCCGTTCCTGTAATACTTAGCTGAAGACAAGTACAATATGCCCCTCTTATAACAGAATCTGTTCCAATACTATGTTGATTCATGTCAGAAGGCCCTGATGAAGTCCACCTTTTGTTCCAATATTAATGAAAACAATAGAAAGGGGCTGTAAATTAGACTTGCAAAACTATTATCTGCAGTAATCAGAATTAGTTTAAAATGACAGAGACTCTATTATTTAAGGCTCTGGGGGGAAAATATAAATCACAAATACATTCCCCCTTTAAGCCTCATCTATCAGACCAGATTTCATTTTTATTTTTGCCTTCTATTCCTCCCCAACCCCTCCCCATTTGTCTAAAAAGTGCAGTGATGCCTTTCTCTGAGTAAGAAATATGGATGAAATATTCATAGATAATTGGAATTCTGTTGGCCAGCACCTTATTACATTCCGAGCATTACAGCAGGAACACAGTTCATTTTAAGATCAGACTCTCACGTTTCCTTAGTGGTTACTTGCTGTTCTAGTGACTATTATTCACTTGGAGACTTAGCGTGTTTGGTCGCAATAATAATAAAGGTGTCTTAGGGCCCACTTATACATAAACTGCCCTAGTTCACACAGGTTCTCAAATAAGAACAGTCAGTTAGGGCTCTGTGGCAGGAGGGTGTGATCACCTTTCTGTCGTCCAAAAGAGGAGAGTCCAGTAATAAGCTAAACATGATTAGGAATCCAAATAACACACAAAGAGAAAGAGGCTACCAGCCTTTAGCATGCTCTCATTCTGGCCTGTGAATAAGACTTTGTGTCTTCCTTTTGGTCTTTGAAAACTACTGAGGCCATGTTAAAACCATTGACTCTCAAGCACAAAAGGTGATAGTGGTTCTCTCTATATATCAAGTTCTGATTTACTCAGGTATTCCACCTCTTTCCTTTGACATTTTCCCAGGTTTCAGCAGCAGAAGCTTTTCTATATCTCGAAAAGCTTGGGAAAAGCAAAGAAGACATATGAACTATGCTTAGTCAAAGTTTGCTTCCTAAAAACAAGTAGAAGAGCTCCTGGAGAATAGCTGCTGCTGCTTCTGACCATGGCAGCTTACTAGGGAAGATTATTCACTATTCATTATTAAACTAGCATCATCACACAACTTCTGCCTCCTGTAACAAACCCAGGTTCTCTATAACTTATCTTGGGTAGAGGGGAGAGGAGTTAAATTATGTGATTAATTATGCAAATTAACTCTGATTGTATTTTTAATGATCTATTTATAAAATAATATTTGAATTGTATTTCCAAAGAAATCACTGGGCTGGGGTACTATAAGTCTTTTTTTTTTTTTTTGTGGTAGGCGGGCCTCTGACTGTTGTGGCCTCTCCCGTTGCAGAGCACAGGCTCCGGACGCGCATGCTCAGCGGCCATGGCTCACGGGCCCAACCGCTCCACGGCATGGGGGATCTTCCTGGACTGGGGCACGAACCCGTGTCCCCTGCATCGGCAGGCGGACTCTCAACCACTGCGCCACCAGGGAAGCCCTATAAGTCTTCATTGGATGTAAACAAGCTAAAATCTATTTCTTACCCCGCAACTGATACAATTTCTAAGCAGTAAAGAGCCATTTAAATTCCCTCTATTGCCACCGTCCTACTTCTAAAAATTCCATTTGAATTCACACATCTACAATATCTTTGGAGTAAATAAAATCATTGATTAGAAGAAAAACAGATGGCATCAATAATATAAAATAAGAATTTTCTATACACCATCTGATCTTGGGTTGATTATTAACCGTGGCTTAATTATATTACAGGATAAGATAAAGATTTTATCAGAAAGCAGGTGACCCAGATGTTTAAGAAGTGTAGGAATTACCAGTGAGGATGTTTCTTAGGTAAACTATAGTTGGCAATTACAAAAATAAAAACCAAAATATTTACTCAGGGTCCACACCCTATGTGGGTAACTAGGCTATATTTGAGAGTGTTGGGGAAATATAATTAAAAATTCAAATCTCCCAGCCCAGAAATTCTCTTCACAAAGGTAGTAGAGAAAGACAATACTTTGTCCAGAGAAGAAACAAATTTCTCATATTTTTATAACAAGAGGTAGTTTTGCAACTTGGATCAAGATGCCCACAGCAGTTGGTGTCCTACCCTCCCTCAGAAACTGAGGAGAAGCTGCTTGATGTCTATATTTCAAAGAGATGGGTCATAATGCTGACAAAAAGCCTATCTAGTCTCCAAAAGGATATACATACTTTTCAAAGAGACGAAAAAGTACTTCGAATTTTCTAAAGTAAATGCTCTAAGAAAAACAAGGAGGGAGAAGTTTCTTCCCTTATTTCCAATAAAATTAAGCACTTTATTTTTAATTTTTATTTGTCCCTAAAAGAATAATTCTCAACATAAACTCCAATTTTTTTCAGTATCTTCTTTCTATCATACAGATCTCAATTTTGCTCTGCAAGTCACATGTCTTCATCCCTTCCCATTCAAACATTTGCAATGTTCATTTGCATTGGGGCTTTTATGCTGCGTGGCAAAACGCAGCAGCTGGCAGTTGCCAACAGGAAGAAGGATAATGTAGTCATATACTCACAGACTGGGCAAAGGATTTGTTGCTGGTGTGTCCCACTTGTAGTTGGAACCCAAGTCTGTAGAGTGTTCCATGTGTTGGGGAAATATAATTAAAAACAAAATCTCTTCCCAGCCTAGAAAACCTCTCCACAAAGACTAAAGAGAAAGAAAACAACTTTATTATTGAATAAGCTTTAACGAGGATGCAATGTTCATCACAGGCAAAAGAGAATGCCATGACAGAAAAAAAAAACTTAGTCTTTCATACTTTTATATAGCTAAGTGGATACAACCCAGGACATTCATGTTTTCAATATAAAATTGCTAATTTTCTCTTATCTTTATGACTGGAGGTAGAGTTCACAATTTGGAATCAGGTGACAACTGAAGTTAGGCTCATAAACTCCCAAAAGACTGGGAGATCGGGCAGCAGGCAGTCTCTTCCTTGATAACACAGTCCAGAGAGATGGCTTTCAGGTCCTGGAGGGAACATTCTTAAATTGTGAAGCTAGCAAGAGGCTTATTTAGCATTTTACCTTTCACAAGAAGGTGAAGAAACTGGAGGGAAGGGGTGCATAGCACATCTAGGGAGGCTGGACATGGGATTTCACAAAGAACCTCACACCCAAGCTTGGCAAAGAAGCAGTGAACTCTCATGCCTTTGAAGGATTTTGTGAGCTTGGAAAATGTGCATATCAAAGGTGACCAGTGAAGACTGGAGACCATTGTGCTCTTTCCTAAATGTCTGGCATAAGTTAAGATTCTTACTATCGTTGCATGATTGTAGATAAAAGGAGGAAACTTGTTGTTCATGACTCTGATTAAATTTCTTGTGAGCCAGGGATGGGAAGAAAGTAACCCAAAGCAGTGTTACCGTACTTTTTAAAAATAGTGAAACGTGACATTCTCACACTAAATGTGGAGTATTCAAATCTGCCACATTTACTTATTGCTTATTATATATCAGTCACTGTTCCATGTAAACAAGACCATGAAATTTCCATCATCACGGAAATTACAATGTATTAGGAGAATCAAACAAGGAAACAGCTGATTATAATCAAGATGGATAAGTTATAAAATGAGAAGTATAGGATGCTATGGATATTGCCTGAGATCCACATTTGGGGTGTTAAGGAAGGTTTCCAGATGTAGAAAAGTCTAAACTGAGACTCAAAAGAATAGGAATTATCACCTGTAAGTATAACAACCTAAAGCTACAATAACGGATTTTAAATGATGACCTTCAGATTAAAAAGCTTTTAATTCTCCAAAATTATTTTTACTAAAATAAGGAAGTGTGGGCTAGATCTTAGAAAGAATTTCACCCAATTTTTTTTTTTTGCGGTATGCGGGCCTCTTACTGCTATGGCCTCTCCCGTTGCGGAGCACAGGCTCCGGACGCGCAGGCTCAGCGGCCATGGCTCACGGGCCCAGCCGCTCCACGGAATGTGGGATCTTCCCAGACCGGGGCACAAACCTGTGTCCCCTGCATCAGCAGGCGGACTCTCAACCACTGCGCCACCAGGGAAGACCAACCCAAATTTTTATGCTCCAAAGGGGAAACCTTTCAATATCCAGAACATGCTTTTCTTTATGATATCTCACTTCCTTAACAATGTCAACGTGTTCCTTTATGTGTTTTCTAAACTTCAGATATGACTGCTAAGCCTTCAGGAAAAGTTCAAAGCATTACTTAGCACAAAGAGAAGACCAGTTACTGATTATGATTTTTCCATATTCTTTCATCCTTTATTCAACCAATTTCAATTATTTGCTTATAATACCTGGGTCCTCCACCCAGGTGTTTATCCTGTCACCCCTGGTCCTCCAAGGTGCCGGGGATAACAAAATAAAAAATGGCGAGTCCTTCCCTTCAAGGAGCTCACAGTCTAACTGAATAGCCAGTATAGAAAGAAATAATTATATTACCTACAGTGATTGACACTTCCCAAAGTCACACTATGATACAGTTACATGCAGGCTGTAACATCTTTCCATCATCAGGAGACAGGAACAGAAGCTTTAACAATTGACCAGAGATTGGTTCAAGATGGAGGAGTAGAAGGACGTGTGTTCACTCCCTCTTGCGAGAACACCGGAATCACAACAAACTACCGAACAATCATCAACAGGAAGACACTGGAACTCACCAAAAAAGATACCCCACATCCAAAGACAAAGGAGAAGCCACAATGAGATGGTAGGAGGGGTGCAATCACAATAAAATCAAATCCTATAACTGCTGGGTGGGTGACTCAAACTGGAGAACACTTATACCACAGAAGTCCACCCACTGGAGTGAAGGTTCTGAGCCCCATGTCAGGTTTCCGAACCTGGGGGTAGGGCAACGGGAGGAGGAATTCCCAGAGAATCAGACTTTGAAGACTAATGGGATTTGATTGCAGGACTTCGACAGGCCTGGGAGAAACAAAGACTCCACCCTTGGAGGGTGCACAAAGTAGTGTGTGATCAGGACCTAGGGGAAGGAGCAGTGACCCCATAGATGCGGAACCAGACTTACCTGCTAGTGTTGGAGGGTCTCCTGCAGAGGCAGCAGGTGGCTATGGCTCACCGTGAGAACAAGGACACTGGCGGCGGAAGTTCTGGGAAGTACTCCTTGGAGTGAGCCATCCCAGAGTCCGTCATTAGCCCCAACAAAGAACCGGGGTAGGCTCCAGTGTTGGGACACCTCAGGCAAAACAACCAACAGGGAGGAAACCCAGCCCCAACCATCAGCAGACAAGTGGATTAAAGTTTTCCTGAGCTCTGCCCACCAGAGCAACACCCAGGTCTACCCACCACCAGTCCCTCCCATCAGGAAACTTGCACAAGCCTCTTAGATAGCCTCATCCACCAGAGGGCAGACAGAAGAAGCAAGAAGAACTACCATCCTGCAGCCTGTGGGGAAAAAAACCACATTCACAGAAAGATAGACAAGATGAAAAGGCAGATGAAGGAACAAGATAAAACCCCAGAAAAACAACTAAATGAAGTGGAGATAGGCAACCTTCCGAGAAAGAATTCAGAATAATAATAGTGAAGATGATCCAGGACCTCAGGAAAAGCATGGAGGCAAACATCAAGAAGATGCAAGAAATGTTTAACAAAGATCTAGAAGAATTAAAGAACAAACAAACAGAGATGAACAATACAATAACTGAAATGAAAAATACACTAGAAGGAATCAATAGCAGAATAACTGAAGCAGAAGAATGGATAAGTAACCTGGAAGACAGAATGGTGGAATTCACTGCTGCAGAAAAGAATAAAGAAAAAAGAAAGAAAAGAAATAAAGACAACCTAAGAGATCTCTGGGACAACATTAAATGCAACAACATTCACACTACAGGGGTCCCAGAAGGAGAAGAGAGAGAGAAAGGACCTGAGAAAATATTTGAAGAGATTATAGTGAAAAACTTCCCTAACATGGGAAAGGAAATAGCCACCAAGTCCAGGAAGCACAGAAAGTCCCATACAGGATAAACTCAAGGAGAAACACACCAAGACACATAATAATCAAATTGGCAAAAATTAAAGACAAAAAAAAATTACTGAAAGCAGCAAGGGAAAAATGACAAATAACATACAAGGGAACTCCCATAAGGTTAAAAGCTAATTTCTCAGCAGAAACTCTACAAGCCAGAAGGGAGTGGCATGATATACTTAAAGTGATGAAAGGGAAGAAGCTACAACCAAGATTACTCTACCCAGCAAGGATCTCATTCAGATTTGATGGAGAAATCAAAAGCTTTACAGACAAGCAAAAGCTAAGAGAATTCAGCCCCACCAAAGCAGCTCTACAACAAATGCTAAAGGAACTTCTCTAAGTGGGAAACACAAGAGAAGAAAAGGACCTACAAGAACAAACCCAAAACAATTAAGAAAATGTTAATAGGAACATACATATTGATAATTACCTTAAATGTGAATAGATTAAATACTCCAACCAAAAGACACAGGCTTGCTGAATAGATACAAAAACAAGACCCATATATATGCTGTCTACAAGAGACCCACTTCAGACCTAGGGACACATACAGACTGAAAGTGAGGGGATGGAAAAAGATATCCATGCAAATGGAAATCAAAAGAAAGCTGGAGTAGCAATACTCATATCAGATAAAATAGACTTTAAAATAAAGAATGTTACAAGAGACAAGGAAGGACACTACGTAATGACCAAGGGATCAATCCAAGAAGAAGTTATAACAATTATAAATATATATGCACCCAACATAGGAGCACCTCAATACATAAGGCAACTACTAACAGCTATAAAAGAGGAAGCTAACAGTAACCCACTAATAGTGGGGGACTTTAACACCTCACTTACACCAATGGACAGATCATCCAGACAGAAAATTAATAAGGAAACACAAAATTTAAATGACACAGTATGCCAGATAGATTTAATTGATATTTATCGGACATTCCATCCAAAAACAGCAGATTACACTTTCTTCTCAAGTGCACACGGAACATTCACCAGGATAGATCACATCTTGGGTCACAAATCAAGCCTCAGTAAATTTAAGAAAATTGAAATCATATGAAGCATCATTTCTGACCACAGTGCTATGAGATTAGAAATCAATTACAGGGGAAAAAACATAAAAAACACAAACACATGGAGGCTAAACAATACATTACTAAATAACCAAGAGATCACTGAAGAAATAAAAGAGGAAATCAAAAAATACCTAGAGACAAAAGACAATGAAAATACAATGATCCAAAACCTATGGAATGAGGCAAAAGCAGTTCTAAGAAGAAAGTTTATACCTATACAAGCCTACCTCAAGAAACAAGAAAAATCTCAAATAAACAATGTAACCTTATGCCTAAAGGAACTAGAGAAAGAAGAACAAACAAAACCCAAAGTAAGCAGAAGGAAAGAAATCATAAAGATAAGAGCAGAAATAAATGAAATACAAACAAAGTAAACAATAGCAAAGATCAATAAAACTGAAAGCTGGTTCTTTGAGAAGTTAAACAAAATTGATAAACCATTAGCCAGACTCATCAAGAAAAAGAGGGAGAGGGCTCAAATCAATAAAATTAGAAATGAAAAAGAAGTTGCAACAGACACCACAGAAACACAAAGCACCCTGAGAAACCTAAAAGCAACTCTATGCCAATAAAATGGACAAGCTGGAAGAAATGGACAAATTCTTAGAAAGCTATAAACTTCCAAGACTGAACCAGGAAGAAACAGAAAATATGAACAGACCAATCACAAGTAATGAAATTGAAACTGTGATTAAAAATCTTCCAACAAATAAAAGTCCAAAACCAGATGGCTTCACAGGTGAATTCTATCAAACACTTAGAGAAGAGCTAACACCCATCCTTCTCAAACTCTTCCAAAAAATTGCAGAGGAAGGAACACTCCCAAACTCATTCTATGAGGCCACCATCACCCTGATACCAAAACCAGACAAAGATACTACAAAAAAAAAAAATTACAGACCAATATCACTGATGATATAGATGCACAAATCCTCAACAAAATACTAGCAAACATAATCTAGCAACACATTAAAATGATCATACACCATGATAAAGTGGGATTTATCCCAGGGATGCAAGGATTTTTCAATATACACAAATAAATCAATGTGATACACCATTTTAACAAACTGAAGAATAAAAACCATATAATCGTCTCAACAGATGCAGAAAAAGTTCTGAGAAAATTCAACACCCGTTTATGATAAAACCTCTCCAGAAAGTGAGCATAGAGGGAACCTACTTCAACATAACAAAGGCCACATATGACAAACCCACAGCCAACATCGTTCTTAATGGTGAAAAACTGAAACCATTTCCACTAAGATCAGGAATAACACAAGGTTGCCCACTCTCACCAATCTTATTCAACATAGTTTTGGAAGTTTTAGCCACAGCAATCAGAGAAGAGAAAGAAATAAAGGAATTCAAATTGGAAAAGAAGAAGTAAAACTGTCACTGTTTGCAGATGACATGATACTATACATAGAGAATCCTAAAGATGCTACCAGAAAACTATTAGAGCTAATCAATGAATTTGGTAAAGCTGCAGGAGACACAATGCACAGAAATCTCTTGCATTCCTATACACTAATGATGAAAAATCTGAAAGAGAAATTAAGGAAACACTCCCATTTACCACTGCAACAAAAAGAATAAAATACCTAGGAATCAACTTGCCTAGGGAGACAAAAGACCTGTATGCAGAAAACTATAAGACACTGATGAAAGAAATTAAGGATGATACAAATAGATGGAGAGATATACCATGTTCTTGGATTGGAAGAATCAACATTGTGAAAATGACTCTACTACCCAAAGCAATCTATAGATTCAATGCAATCCCTATCAAACTACCACTGGCATTTTTCACGGAACTAGAACAAAAAATTTCACAATTTGTATGGAAACACAAAAGACCCCGAATAGCCAAAGCAATCTTGAGAACGAAAAAGGGAGCTGGAGGAATGAGGCTCCCTGACTTCAGACTATACTACAAAGCTACAGTCATCAAGACGGTATGGTACTGGCACAAAACCAGAAATATAGATCGATGGAACAGGATAGAAAGTCCAGAGATAAACCCACGCACATATGGTCACCTTATCTTTGATAAAGGAGGCAGGAATGTACAGTGGAGAAAGGACAGCCTCTTCAATAAGTGGTGCTGGGAAAACTGGACAGGTACATGTAAAAGTATGAGATTAGATCACTCCCTAACACCATACACAAAAATAAGCTCAAAATGGATTAAAGACCTAAATATAAGGCCAGAAACTATCAAACTCTTAGAGGAAAACATAGGCAGAACACTCTATGACATAAATCACAGCAAGATCCTTTTTGACCCACCTCCTAGAGAAATGGAAATAAAAACAAAAATAAACAAATGGGACCTAATGAAACTTCAAAGCTTTTGCACAGCAAAGGAAATCATAAACAAGACCAAAAGACAACCCTCAGAATGGGAGAAAATATTTGCAAATGAAGCAACTGACAAAGGAATAATTTCCAAAATTTACAAGCAGCTCATGCAGCTCAATAACAAAAAAACAAACAACCCAATCCAAAAATGGGCAGAAGACCTAAATAGACATTTCTCCAAAGAAGGAATACAGACTTCCAACAAACACATGGAAGAATGCTCAACATCATTAATCATTAGAGAAATGCAAATCAAAACTACAATGAGATATCATCTCACACCAGTCAGAATGGCCATCATCAAAAAATCTACAAACAATAAATCCTGGAGACGGTGTGGAGAAAAGGGAACACTCTTGCACTGCTGGTGGGAATGTGAATTGGTACAGCCACTATGGAGAACAGTATGGAGGTTCCTTAAAAAACTACAAATAGAACTACCATATGACGCAGCAATCCCACTACTGGGCATATACCCTGAGAGAACCATAATTCAAAAAGAGTCATGTACCAAAATGTTCATTGCAGCTCTGTTTACAATAGCCCGGAGATGGAAACAACCTAAGTGCCCATCATCAGATGAATGGATAAAGAAGATGTGGCACATATATACAATGGAATATTACTCAGCCATAAAAAGAAACGAAATTGAGCTATTTGTAGTGAGGTGGATGGACCTAGAGTCTGTCATACAGAGTGAAGTAAGTCAGAAAGAGAAAGACAAATACCATATGCTAACACATATATATGGAATTTAAGAAAAAAAAATGTCATGAAGAACCTAGTGGTAAGACAGGAATAAAGACACAGACCTACTGGAGAACGGACTTGAGGATATGGGGAGGGGGAAGGGTGAGGTGTGACAAAGCGAGAGAGAGGCATGGACATATATACACTACCGAACGTAAGGTAGATAGCTAGAGGGAAGCAGCGGCATAGCACAGGGATATCAGCTCGGTGCTTTGTGACCGCCTGGAGGGGTGGGATAGGGAGGGTGGGAGGGAGGGAGACGCAAGAGGGAAGAGATATGGAAACATATGTATATGTATAACTGATTCACTTTGTTATAAAGCAGAAACTAACACACCATTGTAAAGCAATTATACCCCAATAAAGGTGTTAAAAAAATAGAAATTCAATGTATTAGTCACAAACCAGTAGAGAGAAAATAAATAGTAAGGAAACTAGCTCAATCTGACATAAGGAAAAATGCTAAGAAAATTCATAGTAAATAGAAAGTGCTATTTGTTATAGCATAAACAAAGTGGCATAAATAAATCTAAATCTATTAGTAACTTTATAAATAAAAATGGAATAAAATTCCATTTAAATGGCAGATTCTTCAAATTGGATTTTAAAAACTTAAAATCTGGCTATGTGCAGTTTATAAGGACTATACCTAAACCATAATAATACAGAAAGATTGAAAATGAAGTAGTAAAAAACATATACCAGACAAATAACCAAAAAAGGGGGTAGATTTATTCACAGTCATTTGAAACTGAGTTTAAAGCAAAAATCATCATTAGTAGTAAGAAGAGTCAGTACATAAAAGAACAATTCACCAGGATGACACATCAGTTCTAAACTTTTATAAACCTAACATATTTCCAATTATAAAAAGTAAAAATGTACAGAACTATAAGGATATATTTGAAAATCTGCAATTATATTGGGGAAATTTCTCTTAATAATAATAGTTAATACATATAGTGTTCAGTAGCATTAGTATTTTGGACACTATTCTAAGCTCTGTAAATGTACATTAATTCACTTACTCCAGTTCAGCATGTTCACTTAGATGTCTGATAGACTCTCGATCTAAACACTCAAAATCAAACTCCTGATCCCCCCCCCGCCCCCGCCAACATTTGCCCCATCCACAGCCTTCCTTGTCTTAATACTGACACTCCATTTTTCCAATCCCCTGGCCCAAAGCCTGGAGTGATTTTTATTCCTCATTTTCTTTTATACCCCATATCCAAAAGATCAGGAAGTCCTATTGGTCCTGTCTTCAAAGTATATCCAACCATCTCTCACCCACTCCTCTGCTACCCTCCAGTCCAAGCCACTACCATCATTTGCCTACATTTTTTCAGTAACCTTGTTAACTAGTCTCCTTGATTCCATCCTCTCCCCCATATTATTCTGTTCTCATCACAGTAGCTAGGGCAATTCTTTTAAAATGTATGTCAGATCACATCATCCCTCTGCTCAAAATCCTCTAACTTCTCTTTTTACTTACAGTGAATATCAAAGCTGCTCACAATGGTTTATGAGGCTCTGCAGATGTAACCCCTTTAACCCCCCAAACCACTTACTCTACCATGCTCTTCTCTGCTCACACCTTTCCACAAAACTGTGGAAGCCCATGCCATTCCAAGCATACTCTGGTCCTGGGGTTTTTGCAATTTCCTCTGCTTGAAACACTCTTGACCCAGATATCAGCATGGCAAGATTCCTCACTTCTTCCAGGTCTCTATTCAGATACCATCAACTTGATGAGGCTTAGCCTGACCTCTCTATTTAAAATAGAAACCTACCTCCCACCTCATTCTCCTCTGCTCTATTATTTGCATGGCACTTATCTTCTAAGATACTATATAATTTACTTATTTATTTTCTGTCTCTCCCTCAAGAGAATATAAGCTGTAGTGAGGGAAGGGAATTTTTGTATATTTTATTCACTTGTGTGTTACATATGGCAAGAACATAACTGGCACAAAATGGACAGCCAATAAATATTTGTTGAACGAGTAAATGTATGAGTGCTCGAAAAAATCACTAGAGGTAGATGTCATTACTTTTCATCCCAATATTACAGATGAAAAAACTGAGGCACAAATAGGTTAAGTAATTTACCCAAGTTCTCACAGTTAGAAAATGACAGAATAGGGATTTGCTTCTGTTTTCTCCCACATGTTTTTTGAAATTTATATCCTATATAACACCCAATTATTTCTCCTTAGCAATTGAGAAATCAAGCCATAATAACAACAATAACAACAAAACATGAGTAGTCTGGGATATCTGACTCACAAAGTAAACATACTTGACATGTATACAACTTCATTCCCAGCAGAGAATTCATTTCTTTTTCAAGTATATTAA
This sequence comes from Lagenorhynchus albirostris, assembly GCF_949774975.1. Taxonomy (NCBI): domain Eukaryota; kingdom Metazoa; phylum Chordata; class Mammalia; order Artiodactyla; family Delphinidae; genus Lagenorhynchus; species Lagenorhynchus albirostris. The sequence continues at coordinate 60,232,261 of NC_083106.1, read as the reverse complement.
CATATTTACAAACACAAACCATGTTAAACAGCAAAAGATAATATAACACAAAGATTCAATATAATACAGATATTATTTTACTTCAAATTCAATAAAACTAGAAATCAATAAATTAAAGATTGCTTTTTAGAAGATAGTATACAGATGGAACCTAAAAACCACACTTCTGAATAATTCATGGGTTAAAAATCATAGTAGGAATTTAGATCAGAATGAAACATAAAAAGCACTACATAACAAATGTAGCTACTCCCAGAAATTTAGCTATTTTTAATGCCTATGTTTAAATGTATGTTAGAAAACAAGAAAGGCCACAAATACGTGAGCTAACAATTTGTTCTCAAGAAGCTAGAAACAGAATTTGCAACAAATACACACCAAAAAAAAAACTATATGAAACAGGAAATAAAGATTAGAACAGAAAGTAATAAAAAAGAAAACAAAGCAAAGTAGATGTGATTCACAAAAGCTAGAGTTAACTCTTTGGAAATGCTGTAAAATAGACAAGTTGCTGGTAGGACAAAGAAAATAAAAATGGTAAAAAGTAAACAGTGTCAGGAAGAAAGCAGGAGGAATAATAACAGACAGAATAGGGATTTTTTTTAACATGAAAAATAAAATGAATAATTCTATGCCAATTAATTTTAAAACTTGGGCAAAATTGATAAAATTTATAGGGAAATATGAATTACCAAAACTAACATAAGAAGAAACACAAAATTTTAATAGATTTATAACCATTAAAAAATTGGTGTCTATGGCTTAAAATCTACCTGAAAAATCAAAAGGGGAAAAAACTTGCTGTGACCAAAAAAACTTACATACATACTCCCCAAAACTATCAACAGTCATAGTATCTCTAATACCAACAGTTTCAAAGAACAGAAAATGAGGGAAATTTCCCTAACTTATTTTATGAGGCTAGTATGATCTTGACATGAAAACTGGGAAAGAACAGTATAAAAAAGGAAAACTAGAGGCTAATCTCACTTATGAGCAAAAAGATAAATATTCTAAATAAAACATTAGCAAACCAAGCCAAGGATTATGTGTGTGTGTGGTATATGAAAAATCTAAGTAGAGATTTTGCAGAAGTCATGCAGGTTTACCATTAGAAGATGGATTGGGAGAGGATTCAGAGAAGATGGTGGAGTAAGAGGCACCAAGAACATGTCCCTCTGATAAGACAACAATTGCAATGGCAAAATATGATGTAACTATTTTGGAACTCTGGAGTCGATTGAAGACTTGTAACTTCCAGGGGAAGGCTTGGATGGTAAATTACAGTTAATTTTGGTTAATTTCAGCTCTTAGTACAGTAGCAGCCACCCATATGCCACCCCTTAGCCACATGGTAGGCAGCTCTGCATGAATTCCTGGAGTAGCTTGCAGCAGATTATGGAAATCAGAGTGGGCAAAAGGGATCCTGCCCTCCAACTATCGGGAATCTTTGCTCTAATTGATGACTGCTGCTTCTGATCACAGAGGTGCAGACAGAGAGATGGGCAGCCATTGTTGTTGTAAAACCTCCCTCCCATTGTTGCAAGCCCCCCTCCTCTAGCTGAAGTGACAGAAATTATTAAGTCTGAGGAACAAAAAGAAACAAGATTGATGAAAAGTGAACAGAGAATAAGGGACACTATCAAGCAGACCAACATATGCATTGTGGAGGACCCAGAAGGATAAGAAAGAGAGAAAAGGGGAGAGAGAACATTTGAAAAAATGCTTGAAAACTTCCCAAATTTGATAAAAGACATGACTATAAACAACCAAGAATCTCAATGAACTCGAAGTAAGATGAACTCAAAAAGATCCACGCTGAAACACACTGTAATGAAACTTGCCAAAGATAAAGAGAGAATCTTGAAAGCATCACAAAAAAAGAGACTTACCACATACAAGTGATCTTCAATAAGACTATCAGCAGATTTCTCAACAGAAACTTTGGAGACCAGAGGTAGTGAGTTGATACAGTCACAGTGCAAAATGAAAAAAAACCCAAAACTGTCTAACAAGAATCCTGTATCTGGCAAAACTGCCCTTCAAAAATGAGGGAGAAATTAAAACTTTCCCAGATAAACAAAAGCTGAGAGAGTTCATTACCATTTGTCCTGCCCTGAAAGAAACACTCAAGGGAATCCTGGACTGTGAAATGAAAGGACACTAGACAGTAATTTGAAGCCATATGGAGAGACAAATGTAGAAAACAAAAACTTGAGTTATAAACCACACTTACAATAACACTAGTTTTTTAATGCCCATGTATATACCTTTACTGAGATCTTTAAAAGACTAATAGATTTTTTAAAGTTTAGTCTAAATGCTAGTATTCTTGTAACTTTGACTTGTAACTCCAAATTTGGTTTTATAAATAACTTAAGAGACTGATGCATTTAAAAGAATAATAAGTCTATATTTGGGGACACACAATGTATAAAAATGTAATTTTGTGACATAAACAACTGAAAGTGGTGGTGATGGAGCTGTAAGGGAGCACTTTTGTATGTTATTGAAGTTTGAAGCTATTAATTCAAATTTGACTGTTATAACTTTAGGGTGTTAGATGTAATCCCCATGGTAATCACCAAGAAAATAACTACAGAATATACACAAAGAAAATGAGAAAGGAATTTAAAATTTTCACAACAAAAAAATCAACTAAACACAAATGAAGAAAGTAATGCAGAAAATGAAGGATGAATCTCAATGCTAACACCTAGCTCCACTCAACAACCAGCAAGCTACAGTGGCTGGACACCCTTTGCCAAACAAATAGCAAGACAGTAACACAAACCCACCCATTAGCAGAGAGGCTGCCTAAAATCATAAGTTCACAGACACCCCAAAATACACCATCAGATACAGTCCTGCCCACCAGAAAGAGATCCAGCTTCATCCACCAGACCACAGGCACCAGTCCCCTCCACCAAGAAGCCTACACAACATACTGAACCAAACTTACCCACAGGGGGCAGACACCAAAAACAATAGGAACTACAAACCTGCAGCCTGCAAAAAGGAGACCCTAAACACAGTAAGTTAACCAAAATGAGAAGACAGAAAAAATACACAGCAGATGAAGAAGCAATGTAAAAACCCACCTGGCTGGGGCTTCCCTGGTGGCGCGGTGGTTGAGAGTCCGCCTGCCGATGCAGGGCACATGGGTTCGTGCCCTGGTCTGGGAGGATTCCACGTGCTGCGGAGCAGCTGGGCCCGTGAGCCATGGCCACTAAGCCTGCGCATCCGGAGCCTGTGCTCCGTAACTGGAGAGGCCATGACGGCGAGAGGCCTGTGTACTGCAAAAATAAATAAATACATAAATACAATAAAAATAAATAAAATAATAAAATAAAAACCCACCCAGCCAAACAAATGAAGAGGAAATAAGCAGTCCACCTGAAAAAGAATTCAGAGTAATGAGAGTAAAGATGATACAAAATCTTGGAAATAGAATGGAGAAGATACAATAAACGTTTAACAAGGACCCAGAAGAACTACAAAGCAAACAAAAAATGATGAACAACAAAATAAATGAAATTAAAACTTCTCTAGAAGGAATCAACAGCAGAATAACTGAGGCAGAAGAATGGATAAGTGACCTGGAAGATAAAATAGTGGAAATAACTACTGCAGAGCAGAATAAAGAAAAAATATTGAAAAGAATTGAGGACAGTCTCGGAGATCTCTGGCACAACATTAAACACATCAACATTCTAATTATAGGGGTCCCAGAAAAAGAAGAGAAAAAGAAAGGGACTGAGAAAATGTTTGAAGAGATTACAGTTGAAAACTGTAAGGAAATAGTTAAGTCCAGGAAGTGCAGAGAGTCCCATACAGGATAAATCCAAGGAGAAACATGCCAAAACACATAATAATCAAACTATCAAAAATTAAATATGAAGAAAAAATATTAAAAGCAGCAAGGGAAAACAACTAATAACATACAACAGAATCCCAAAAACATTAACAGCTGATCTTTCAGCAGAAACTCTGCAAGCCAGAAGGGAGGGGCATACATATGTAAAGTGATGAAAGGGAAGAACCTACAACCAAGGTTACTCTACCCAGCAAGGATCTCATTCAGATTCGATGGAGAAATTAAAGGCTTTAAAAACAAGCAAAAGATAAAAGAATTCAGCACCACCAAACCAGCTTTACAACAAATGCTAAAGGAACTTCTCTAGGCAGGAAACACAAGAGAAGGGAAACACTTACAAAAACAAATCCAAAACAATTAAGAAAATCGTAATAGGAACATACGTATCTATAATTACCTTAAATGTAAATGGATTAAATGCTCCCACCAAAAAACATAGACTGGTTGAATGGATACCAAAACAAGACCCATATATATGCTCTCTACAACAGATCCACTTCAGACCTAGGCAAACATACAGACAGAAAGTGAGGGGATGGAAAAAGATATTCCATGAAAATGGAAATCAAAAGAAAGCTGGAGGGGTTTCCCTGGTGACACAGTGGTTGATAGTCCAACTGCTGATGCAGGAGACATGGGTTCGTGCCCCGATCCAGGAAGATCCCACATGCCGTGGAGCAGCTGGGCCCGTGATCCATGGCCACTGAGCCTGTGCGTCTGGAGCCTGTGCTCCACAACGGGAGAGGCCACAACAGTGAGAGGCCTGCGTACCGCAAAAAAAAAAAAAGATGGAGTAGCAATTCTCATATCAGACAAACTAGACTTTAAAATAAAGACTATTACAAGAGACAAAGAAGGATAATACATAATAATCAAGGGATCAATCCAAAAATAAGATATAACAATTGTAAATATTCATGTACCCAATATAGGAGCACCTCAGTACTTAAGGCAAATGCTAAGAGCCATAAAAGGGGAAATCAACAGTAACACAATCATAGTAGGGGACTTAAACACCCCACTTTCACCAATGCACAGATCATCCAAAATGAAAATAAATAAATAAACACAAGCTTTAAATGATACATTAAACAAGATGGACTTATTTCATATTTATAGGACATTCCATCCAAAAACAACAGAATACACTTTCTTCTCAAGTGCTCAGGATAGATTATATCTTTGGTCACAAATCAAGCCTTGGTAAATTTAAGAAAATTGAAATTGTATCCAGTATTTTTCCAATCACAATGATATAAGACTAGATATCAATTACAGGAAAACATCTGTAAAAAATACAAACACATTGAGGCTTAACAATACACTGCTAAATAACCAAGAGATTACTGAGGAAATCAAAAAATACTTTAAAAAAAATGACAATGAAAACACGATGACCCAAAACCTATGGGATGCAGCAAAAGCAGCTCTAAGAGGGAAGTTTATAGCAATATAATCCTATCTCAAGAAACATCTCAAATAAACAACCTAACCTTACACCTAAAACAATTAGAGAAAGAACAAAAAAACCCTAATGTTAGCAGAAGGAAAGAGATCATAAAGATCAGATCAGAAATAAATGAAAAAGAAACAAAGGAAATGATAGCTAAGATCAATAAAAGTAAAACTTGGTTCTTTGAGAAGATAAACAAAATTGATAAACCACTAGCCAGACTCATCAAGAGAAAAAGGGAGAAGACTCAAATCAATAGAATTAGAAATGTAAAAGAAGTAACAACTGACACTGCAGAAATACAAAGGATCATGAGAGACTAATATAAGCAATTCTATGCCAATAAAATGGAAAACCTGGAAGAAATGGACAAATTCTTAGAAAAGCACAACCTCCCGAGACTGAACCAGGAAGAAATAGAAAATATAAAAGACCAATCACAAGCACTGAAATTTAATCTGTGATTTAAAATCTTCCAACAACCAAACGCCCAGGACCAGATGGATTCATATGAGAATTCTATCAAACATTTAGAGAAGTTCTAATACCTATCCTTCCCAAACTCTTCCAAAACATAGCAGAGGGAGGAACACTCCCAAACTCATTCTATGAGGCTACAATCACCCTGATACCAAAACCAGATAAAGATGTCACAAATAAAGAAAACTACAGACCAACATCACTGATGAACATGGATGCAAAAATCCTTAACAAAATACTAGCAAACAGAATCCAACAGCACATTAAAAGGATCATACACCATGATCAAGTGGGGTTTATCCCAGGAATGCAAGGATTCCTCAATATACGCAAATCAATCAATGTGATACAGCATATTAACAAATTGAAGGATAAAAACCCCATAATAATCTCAATAGATGCAGAAAAAGCTTTCAACAAAATTCAACACCCATTTATGATAAAAAACTCTCCAGAATGTAGGCATAGAGGGAACTTAGCTCAACATAATAAAGGCCATATATGACAAACCCACAGCCAACATCATCCTCAATGGTGAAAAACTGAAAACATTTCCACTAAGATCAGGAACAAGACAAGGTTGCCCACTCTAATTACTATTGTTCAACATAGTTTTGGAAGTTTTAGCCACAGCAATCAGAGAAGAAAAAGAAATAAAAGGAATTCAAATTGGAAGAGAAGAAGTAAAACTGTCACTGTTTGCAGATGACATGATACTATACATAGAAAATCCTAAAGATGCTACCAGAAAACTACTAGAGCTAATCAATGAATTTGGTAAAGTAGCAGGATATAAAATTAATGCACAGAAATCTCTTGCATTCCTATACAATAATGTTGAAAAAGCTGAAAGAGAAATTAAGGAAACAGTCTAATTTACCACTGCAACAGAAAGAATAAAATACCTAGGAATAAACCTACTTAGGGAGAAAAAAGGCGTGTATGCAGAAAACCATAAGACACTGATGGAAGAAATTAAAGATCACACAAACAGATGGAGAGACATACCATGTTCTTGGATTGGAAGAATCAACATTGTGAAAATGACTCTACTACTCAAAGCAATCTACAGACTCAATGCAATTCCTATCAAACTACCACTGGCATTTTTTCACAGAACTAGAACAAACAATCTTAAAATTTGTAATGAGACACAAAAGACCCTGAATAGCTAAAGCAATCTTTTTTTTTTTTTTTTTTTTTTTTGGCGGTACGTGGGCCTCTCACTGTTGTGGCCTTTCCCGTTGCGGAGCGCAGGCTCCGGACGCACAGGCTCAGCGGCCATGGCTCACGGGCCCAGCCGCTCCGCGGCATGTGGGCTCTTCCCGGACCGGGGCACGAACCCACGTCCCCTGCATCAGCAGGCGGACTCCCAACCACTGCGCCACCAGGGAAGCCCTAAAGCAATCTTGAGAAAGAAAAACGGAGGTGGAGGAATCAGGCTCCCTGACTTCAGACTATACTACAAAGCTACAGTAATCAAGACAGTATGGTACTGGCACAAAAACAGAAAGATAGATCAATGGAAAAGGATAGAAAACCCAGAGAGAAAACCACACAAATTTGGTCACCTTATCTTTAATAAAGGAGGCAAGAGTATACAATGGAGAAAAGACAGCCTCTTCAATAAGTGGTGCTGGGAAAACTGGACAGCTACCTGTAGAAGAATGAAATTAGAACACTCCCTACACCATACACAAAAATAAACTCAAAATGGATTAAAGACCTAAATGTAAGGCCAGACACTCTAAAACTCTTAGAGGAAAACATAGGCAGAACACTCTATGACAAAAATCACAGCAAGATCCTTTTTGACCCACCTCCTAGAGAAATGGAAATAAAAACAAAAATAAAAATATGGGACCTAATGAAACTTAAAACCTTTTGCATAGCAAAGGAAACCATAAACAAGACCAAAAGACAACCCTCAGAATGGGAGAAAATATTTCCAAATGAAGCAACTGACTAAGGATTAATCTCCAAAATATACAAGCAGCTCATGAAGCTCAATATCAAAAAAAACAAACAACCCAATCCAAAAATGGGCAGAAGAGCCAAACAGACATTTCTCCAAAGAAAATATACAGATTGCCAACAAACACATGAAAGGATGCTCAACATCACTAATCATTAGAGAAATGCAAATCAAAACTACAATGAGGTATCACCTCACACCAGTCAGAATGGCCATCATCAAAAAATCTACAAACAATAAATGCTGGAGAGGGTGTGGAGAAAAGGGAACCCTCTTACACTGTTGGTGGGAATGTAAATTGATACAGTCACTATGGAGAACAGTATGGAGGTTCTTTAAAAAACTAAAAATAGATCTACCATATGACCCAGCAATCCCACTACTGAGCATATACCCTGGGAAAACCATAATTCAAAGAGAGTCATATACCACAATGTTCACTGCAGCTCTATTTACAATAGTCAGGACATGAAAGCAACCTACGTGTCCATGGAAAGATGAATGGATAAAGAAGATGTGGCACATATGTACAAAGGAATATTACTCAGCCATAAAAAGAAACTAATTTGAGTTATTTGTAGTGAGGTGGATGGACATAGACTGTCATACAGGGTGAAGTAAGTCAGAAGAAGATAAACAAATACTGTATGCTAACACATATATATGGAATGTAAAAAAAGAAGAAAAAATGGTTTTGAAGAACCTAGGGGCAGGACAAGAATAAAGATGCAGATGTAGAGAACGGACTTGAGGACAGGGGGTGGGGGAAGTATAACCTGGACGAAGTGAGAGAGTGGTATGGACATATATACACTACCAAATGTAAAATAGACAGCTAGTGAGAAGCAGTCACATAGCACAGGGAGATCAGCTTGGTGCTTTGTGTCCACCTAGAAGGGTGGGATAGGGAGGGTGGGAGGGAGACACAAGAGGGAGGAAGTATGGGGATATATGTTTATGTATAGCTGATTCAGTTATACATCAGAAACTAACACATCATTGTAAAGCAATTATACTCCAATAATGATGTTAAAAAAAAAAAAGAAAATGAAGGATGAAAAAGGTACAAGGCATATAGGAAACAAATAGCAGAATGACAGAAGAAAGTCATTCATTATCTTTAATTACTTCATTTTCTGCAATAAAATTTGAATTTAACTCTCTAATCAAATGAGAGATTGAAAAAATGGATTAAAAACACATAATCAAACTATATGTTCAAGAGACTCACTTTATACCCAGAGATACAAATATGGTGAAAGTGGAAGGATGGAAAAAGACATTCCATGCAAATAGTAATGAAAAGAGAGAAGGCGTGGCTATACTAATATCAGACAAAATAGATGTTAAATTAAAAAGTTACAAGAGACAAAGAAGGATATTTATATTAATAAAATGTCCAATACAGCAATAACTACAACAATTATAAACATTCACATACTTAATGACAGACCTTCAAATATATATGAAGCCCAAAACTGAAGGGACAAATAGACAGTTATACAGCAATAGTTGGAGGCTTCAATGCCTCACTCTCAGTAATAGAAAAAACAGAATACAGGTAGTCAACAGAGAACTTAACACAATAAAACAACTAGATCTAACAGACATATACAGAACACTACCCAACAATTGCCAACACATTCTTCTCAAGTACACATGGGGCATTTTCCAGTATAGACAACACATTAGGCCACAAATTAAGTATCAACAGAGTTTAAAAGATAGATATCATACAGAATATCTTCTCCAACTACAACAGGATGAGATTATAAATAAATAACAGAAGTAAAATTAGAAAACTCACAAATTTGTGGAAATTAAACAGTACACACTTAAACAACCAATGGATCAAAGAGGGAAATTAGAAAATACTTAGAAGTCAATGAAAACAAAGACTCAATGTACTAAAATTTATAGGATGCAACAAACGCGGTGCTAAAAGAAAAATTTGTGTATATATATAATATATATCATATTATATAATAATAAATATTATATATTTTTTATAAATACATATATAACAGCTAGAGAAATGCTAAGGTTGAAATTTATAGCTTACGTTAAAAACAAGAAAGAGCTCAAAACAACAACCTAAGTTTACAATGCAAGAAGCCCAAAAAAAGAAGAACAAACTAAACACAAAACTAGAAGAAGGAAGGAAATAATAAACATTAGAGAAAAGATCAGTGAAATAGAAACTAGAAAAACAGTAGAAAAAATTAATGAAGCCAAAAGCTAGGTTTTTTAAAAGATCAACAAAATTGACAAACCTTCAGTGAAATGGACAAAGAAAAAAAGAGAGGGTCAAATTACTAAAATGAAAATGAGGACATTACTATCAATTCTACAGAAATAAAAATGATTCTATGAGAGTACTATCAACAATTGTATGCCAAAAAACTGAATAACCTAGGTGAAATGGACAAACTCCTAGAAACACAAAACCTACCAAGACTAACTCGTGAAGAAAGAGAAAATCTGAATAAACCTGTAACTAGTTACAAGATTTAATTAGTAATAAAAAAAACTGATGCGGGCTTCCCTGGTGGCACAGTGGTTGAGAGTCCGCCTGCCGATGCAGGGGACACGGGTTCGTGCCCCGGTCCGGGAAGATCCCACATGCCGCGGAGTGGCTGGGCCCGTGGGCAACGGCCGCTGAGCCTGCGCGTCCAGAGCCTGTGCTCCGCAATGGGAGAGGCCACAACAGTGAGAGGCCCGCGTACCACAGAAAAAAAAAAACAAACAAACTGATGCTTCATTGATGAATTCTAGCAAACATATAAAGAACTAATAGCAATCCTTCTTAAACTTTTCCCAAAAAGTGAAGAGGAGAGACTACTTCTCAACTCATTCTATGAAGTCAGCATTACCCTCATACCAAAGCCCCAAAGACACCACAAGAAAACGACAGACCAATATCCCTTATAAACACTGATGGAAAAATCCTCAACTAAACATTAGCAAACTGAATTCAGCAGCATACTAAAAGGATTATACACTATGACCAAGTGGAATTTATTTCTGGAATAAAAGGACGGTTCAACACATGAAAATCAATGTAATACATCACATTAGCAGAATGAAGGGGGGTAAAAAAAAACACTACCAGCTCAACTGAAAGAGAAAAAGAATTTGACAAAATTCTACATTCTTTTATGATAAATATCAACAAACTAGGAATAGAAGGAAAATATCTCAAGAACAAATATGATCATTTGCTCTATCACAGCCCCTGTTCTCATAAGCCATGGGGGAAAAAATGTGCTTGCACATGAACTTCTATTAAGCCTGCAGAGAACAGGGTGGAACAGTTGCTTCCTTTAGCAACTTCTTGTTCAGCTTGCCCAACTAATCCTTTGGCCTATTTCCAACCTACCCTAGACCCATAGGCTTACAGATTCCCTCATCCACACACCACTGCACACAAAATTTTATGTGAGGTGAAAAGCTCACACTGTAAAAGGGAGAGTTTCCTTTGACTTTCTCATACTACACCAGATCACCAGAAATGTAAACATACATAATACATTCATTTTATAATGCACTATCATTAACAATGCTTATTTTTGTGGCCTACTCTCTACCTCTAGGTAAATCAATAACCAAATCATCCACATAAGTGTTCACACATTCTTTTTGACCTCCTCAAGAATGTGCTATCTTTTTCCCTCCCAAACAAATGAAGGTAGTGCTTTACTCTACCTATATTGACCTTGAAAAGCTGGCAATGAAGTCCTTCTTCTGGCCAGGGCCACGGCTATTATTTAAAAGCTCCTGGGAATACATAAATGTACATTTTTACAATTATGTTTTTAGACATATGCAGAAACATAACTATGTTTAGTTTGTTCATTTTTTCACTTTTAAACTTAAGACAATTTAAATTATACTGACTGAAAAAAATAATTATTCTACATATTCAATAAGATATTCATCTCCATTATGAGATATTTTAAGTCAGCAGAAGGTTTCACTTAAAAACAAAAGTCATCATGGCATTTGTTCTTTCAAAAATACCTTCTATTAGGAAAGCTAACCCTTTCTGTTACACTTTGGTAATTAAGAAAAGCACTCCTGATGAGCACTATTTTGACAGTAATTAAATGCCATTAGGCCACAATAAGAGCACAAATGTGTGAACCAAGTTACTGATCTTTTGTGATAAATAAATAATATTAAACAAACTTGTGAACAAGTGTTCTGGATAATTAGTATTGATTTCTACTTATTCAAGGGTCTTTGAAGTGGTCATGGCCACATTATTCTCAGGTTAAAAAATCTTTAGAGAGAATGAGAGCTTTAAAATGCTTATTGTCAAGGGATGTTGCTTTGGATTTATAGAATGCTTCTAGAAGGGTAAATGTGACTGTATTAACTTCAGACTTCTGCCTTCTTAATTACAAAACAGTATCTTTCAGAACCCATAGCCTCTCTTAAAAGAGAAAGAGGAGTTTTCATGGGTAGACCCTAAAGTCTTAATTTCCTTCTCTGTTATTAAATTAAGCTAACCTTCTCCTCATCCTTTCCCATTATCACTTCTAATCTTTACTGAGTGCTACTAATCCTGAAAAAGGTATTTCAAGAACATGTTAAACCTGTAACTGCAAGGAAAACTCCCTAGACACAGTAGAGGAAGGTTACACTTATCTAATTCCTTTATAAGAAATCAGCAACTCCCAATATCAAATTGCTTCCTTGTTATTGTTTATGGTCAATTTTTTTATCCTGTTTGTTTTAATGTAAAATACTAAAAACTATCTTGTAGAATTTAGGGAGCTGGGAAAGTAAGTGGTAAATTTAATTTTTAACCAAACTCTCCAGCTTTAATATTGTGGCAGACCAAAACTGAGCCTTTCCATACCCACACACAAACCCCCACCATTAGCATCCCTCTACTGTATACTCTCTACCTAGGGAAAAAACTTAGGAATTAGTAAAATATCTAGACAGGATATCCTTTAAGTCAATTAATACCAATTGCAGTGTTACCCAAGACAAGGAAAGTCCCAAGAATACCAAAGGTTATTACTTTATAAGAAATAATGTCTAATTTTTGTTAATAGTTGGAGCTACATGAATCTTCCAAGCAACCCAAATGCTCTCCTAAGAAAGACATTAAACCTGAGAGTTAGGAAAAATATTTAATTCCAAATATTTTAGGAGGATCCCAACTACCTGAGGAGAGGAATCCAACTCCACTACCCCAACCCCGCCACACACATACTCTATTTCCACTCTCCCCTCCACTAGATTTTAACTTAATCTTCCTCTCTTTAAAGTTGCAAGACCCTAGAGAAGGAAAAAAAATTTTATTGATATTCAGAGTATGTTTGAATTTCTGTCACATTAGAGAGACCTGGGATTTTATCATATCTATAGAGAAACATAAGTAAGTAGGAAAATGGAGAACTGAGAACACAGGGAATGAGATGATAAGGAATAAGAGAGAGAAGATGATGAGCTAAAGAGGAGGGAGCAGTTCTCTGGCCCCTCTGGGGAGGCCAAGGTAGTGAGTCTCATCCCTTTTAAAGGACCAGGGAGCAAAGTGGATAACCTAAGAGCACAATGCCCCATCTGCCCCTACAGACTCACTCTCTCAACAACTTGGAACAGCTTGGGCACACTGACCTATGATTTACAGTAAGAAACTATTTACACATGAGGTCCTTCACATGAGGCTTCAACATCATGGCCTCTTCATTGTGGACCATCAGGCAGCAAGGAGTACTTCCCAATAAAAATATTAAAAATCGAGGGCAATGGTTTTTATCAGTTTTGTTCTTGCTATATAACAGGGCTTGAAACATATAGGTGCCCAATAAACATTGTTGGGTGAAGGTTGAATTACTCCACCCATAGACAACCCAGTAAGAGAATCAGCTCCTCAGCAGCATATTCCATATTAAAAATTCAGTCTCTTAATGCTCAGGTCTATTATGCTTTTTGCCCAATATCAGGTAGTCTCCTGGTTTGGAAAAAGATGGAACTTATAGTTAGAAGATTTAGTTTGTAATTAAGTAAATATTTAGTCCCTGAAAACTTCAAATGCCAGGGAACAAGCAAGCAACTTGGGACCACATACAAGGAGAGGGATGAAAATATTACTTTTATTTTTTTTAAAGTGTTTACATTTTCTAAGTTTAATTTATATAAATCCTAATTTAACTGTTCCAAACTCAGGCTGATTAAAAATAAAGTAAAATTTAGGGAGAAGGAGATATGTGGGACTTCATGTTTTTACAGAATATCTATTTTAAGCCAAATTTTCTCAGGGCTTGGAGAAAAAGACATGAACTTATATGGCAGAGGGCTTACTACTTTACAGCTAATATTTATAAATAATATAGTATAAATAGACAATATTTTTAAAGTTCAAAAATCAGAACAATATTTTTTTAAAGTAACAAAACCCAACACCTATTAATAATAAAAACTCTCAGTAAACAGGGAATAGAAGGGAATTTCCTCAACTTGAAAATATCTTCAAAAAAGCTAAAGCTAACATCACACTTAATGGTGAGAAGCTACAAATTTTCCCACTAAGATGAGGAACAAGAATAGGATGTTCCCTCTGACCACCACTTTTCAATATTACACTGGAAGTCCTAGCTTATGCAATAACACAAGAAAAGGAAATTAAAGGTATATGTAGTAAGAAGAAAGACATAAAATTGTCTTTATTCACAGATGATATGACCATTTATGTAGAAATACAGAAGAATTAACCAAAAACTCCTGAAACTAATAACCAGGTATAGCAAGGTTGCAGAAAACTAAATAGAGATATTCCACATTTATGGATAGGAAGACTAAATACTGTCAGGATGTCAGTTCTTCTCAACTTGATCTATAGAGTCAATGCAATCCCAATCAAAATGCCTGCAAGTTATTTTGTGGATATCAACAAACTGATTCTAAAGTTTATATGGAGAGGCAAAAGACCCAGAATAGCCAACACAATATGGAAGGAGAAGAACAAAACTGGAAGACTGACACTACCTGACTTTAAGACTTACTACAAAGCTACAGTAATCAAGATAGTATGGTAATTGTGAAAGAATAAACAAATCAATGGAACAGAATAGAAATCCCAGAAATAGACCCACATAAATGTAGTCAACTCATCTTTGCCAAAGGAGCAAAGGTAAATACAGTGGAGAAAAGACAATCTTTTCCACAAATGATGCTGGAACAACTGAACATCCACATGCAACAAAAAGAAGAAGAAGAAGAAGAAGAATCTGGACACAGACCTTACACCCCAAACAAAAATTCACTCAGAATGTATTACAGAACTAAATATAAAACACAAAACTATAAAACTCCAAGAATATAACTAGAAGAAAATCTAGATGACCTTGTGTCTGGCAATGGCTTTTTAGGTACAACACCAAAGGCACAATTCATGAAAGAAAGAATTGATAGGCTGGACTTCATTAAAATTAAAAACTTCTGCTCTGTGAAAGACACTACCAAGAGAATAAAAAGACAAGACACAAGACTAGGAGGAAATATTTTCATGAGACATATCTGATAATGAACTCCTATCCAAAATATACAAAGAACTCTTAAAACTCAACAATAAGAAAACAAACCACCTAACTTAAAAATGGGCCAAAGATCTTAACAGACACCTCACCAAAGAAGATACACAGATGGGAAATAAACATATGATAAGATGCTTCACATCATATGTCATCAGGGAAAGGCAAATTGAAACAACAGTGAGATACAATTACACACCCACTAGAATGGCCAAAATCCATAATACTGACAACATCAAATACCATCAAGGATGTGAAGCAATAAGAACTCTCATTCATTGCTGGGGGGAATGCAAAATAGTATAACCACTTTGGAAAACAGTTTGGTGATTTCTTACAAAACTAAACATGTTCTTACCACACAATTCAGAAATCTTACTCCCTGGTATTTACTACAAAAAGCTGAAAACTTATGTCTGCTCAAAAACCTTCACACAGATGTTTTAATCAGCTTTATTCATAATTGCCAAAACTTGGAAGCAATCAAGATGTCCTTCAGTAGATGAGTGTTTAATAAACTGTGGTACATCCAGACAATGGAATATTATTCAGTGCTAAAAATAAATGAGCTATCAAGCCATGAAAATACATTGAGTTACCTTAAATGCAGATTACTAAGTGAAGGAAGTCAATCTGAAAGGGCTACTTACTGTATGATTCCAACCATATGATATTTTTGGCAAAAATGAAATTATGGAGATACTTAAAAATATCAGTGGTTGCTAGGAGTTAGGGTGAATGAAAGAATGAATAGGTAGAGCACAGGGGATTTTTAGGGCAGTGAAAATACTCTGTCCTAAAATGGTGAATATAGGTCATTATAGACTTGTCCAAACCCACAGAATGTACAATATGAAGAGTAAACCATAATTTAAGCTATGGACTCTGGGTGATAATGATGTGTCAGTATAGATTCATCAACTGTAATGTACCATTCTGTTGGGGAATGTTGATAATGAGTGAGACTATGCATGTGTGGGGATGTTTGGTATATGGGAAACTACTCTTTCCACTGCATTTTGCTGTGAATCTGAAACTTTACTAAAAAATAAAGTATTAAAAGTTTTAAAATTTATTGAGAAATCTTAATTCCATCCCCATTCCTATTCACCTTCTCCCCTCACCCATTACAAGTAGCCATTTTAATTAGTTTCTTAATTACCATTCCAAAATATCTTCATTGAAATACAAACAAAAATAAACATATATTCCTCTTTTTTCATCTTTGTTAGATAAAAGGTAGCTGGTATATGTACAATGCTGCTCCTTGCTTTTTCAGTTAACAGTGATGTATCCTGGAGATCTTCTCACATCAGCACATTATGGATATCCTCATTCTTGTCACAACTGCATAGTGCCCTATTGTGTGGTAAACCAGGTCCCCGTTGCTGGGCATTTGTGATGTTTCCTATCTTTTGCTATTGGAAACCAAGCCATAATGACTAGGTTTATACATGTGCCATTTTGTATTTGTGTACATATAACTGTAGAATAGATTCCTAGAAGTGAATCTATAATTCACTAACCTAATTTCTGGGCAAAGAGTAAAATGCATCTATAATTTTGGTAGTTATTGCTAGATAATCTTTCATAGGTGTTGTAGCATTTTGCTACATTTGCCACCAGCAGTGTATGACTTACTGATAGTGTGTTCTCAAATTTTAGATTTCTGCCAATCTGGTATGTGAGAAATGGTATCTCATGTATTTCACTTTTATTTCTCATGAGTGGGGTTGAATATTTTTTCATATGCTTATGGGCATTCCTATTCTTTTTCTGTAATCTATCTGCTCCTGCCTTCTAACAATTTTTCTATGGGGTTGATGGTCTTTACAAATTTAGGAACTCTTTACATACTAGGAAAGTTACACCTATGTGTAACATATGATCGTATTGTCCCTTTCAAATTTCACACAACCCTAGATGGTAGAACAATTACCCTCACTTTTAGAGAAGAGGACACTGGAGTTACAGGAATATCAAATAAATTGTTCAAGAATACACAAACTCAACCATAGACCTGACTTTGAAGATGGTATAATATCCATTGTACCACACTGCTCTCTTGCCACAAAGATAAAAATAAGGAAAGCAATAATATCTAACACTTTACATTAACTATATTTTTATCCTCACAACTCTATGAAGTTGATATTATCATTATCATCATCATCTCTACTTACTGATGAGAATTTGAGATTTCGTAAAGGTAAATAAGTTTTCCCAGGGAACTTTAACTCTTTCATCGAGGATCAAGTCCCCACAGCTTGAGTCTAGAACCCGAGTGCTTCACCTCCAAGCTCTACAGTCCTTGTTCTCAAGGAACTCACACTAGCTTACATCTAGTAGCAGAGACAGAACAGCAATGAGTTATAATGATAGAGGTAAGTTAAACAAATAAAATAGAGCTGCATACAGGTACAGTTGCTAGCTCTCCATTTACTGGGAATCTTAAGCTAAGTCTCATTTGTTTTAGAGATAATCATAAACTGTCAGGCTAGTGTACAAGCATCTGGGCAGTTTCACCAGATGTTGTCACTACACCTGGCAACAGTGACAGCCATGGCTCCTAGCGATGCATTTAATGAAACACTAATTGCCACGGTCAAGCTTCTTGTCAGGGAATGTTACCTCAACTTCACAATGTTCAGAAGCTCTTTGGAAAGGAACACTGTTTATGGAGGACTTCCTGAAGGGTCAGTACACTATCAATTCCCCTCCGTAAGATCTAGCTCCAGTATACAGCAGACTGACAGAGAGGAGAGTACATGTCCTTCTTTATACTGATAGTTCTCTCTCCTGGGCAACTGTTCTTACTGAAATTTGATCCTAAGTGATGCTTTCAACCTAAAGTAAGAAAGCTTTAGAAATTTCTAGAAAACTATGTTTAAGTTGATATTAAGGATGCTATTCAACATTATCCCCAGTGTCTTCTCTTTGAAAGAAAACTGAAAGTGATTTCTGGTTTCAGTGTCAGGAATAGTTTTATTCCTAACTGAGACTGAATTTGCTTACCTTGTGGACTCTGAGATTCTCCTAAATGACCATATTTCCCCCTTTGAATTGGCTGTAAGAAAGCTCAGGTTAGAGTTTGTGCCATAGACATGCACTTTATGTGCTCACATTACTCCTAACTCTATCTTACAACCTTACCCTTCTTGTCCTTGTACTTCCTTAAATTAATTTATCTTATTGAATTGTGTGGATCATATTGTCACCTAAACGAATTTTAAAGGAGACAGGGTATAAATATATAGCAAACTAAATATTTTAACCTCCATTTCCATTCTTTTAAACATTGCAAAACACCATGATTAGAACTCTGCTGAATCTAAATTATGACTCAAATTAAATGAGTAAGTAAAGAAAGATTACTCCATCTGTACCAAAATTTCACTAAATTCTTCTCACCTTGTGCTGACCTATAAAACTTGACTAGAAATTGTGCTAATTTGTATCTCTGGTAAGAGAAGAGTCAAGGCTCACCAGAATTCTTTTCAGATTATGCAGATTGTCGGGCATGCTAATTGCTACCTGGTTAACTCAAGCTTAAATTATTAAAGATAAGTTTTCTGCTGATAACTGTTTTGAGGCCAACACACATGGAGCCTTTAAATTAAAGTAGAAATTGGCACTCAAAATTCAATCTTCCTAGAAATAGGCCCCTATGTACTACAATAAAATCATGCAAAGAGCAAACTAAAATTACCTGAAACATCATTTTAAAATATTACTGGCTACAGAATAGAAAACTCTAATTATGTCAAAAAGGATCCAAATGTACCCTAGAGTGCTTACTTAGTAATTTGCTTCCATTAACCTTCAGCGAATTACAAATTCCAGGCTATTAGTACAACTGAGAGAATTTCCCTCTGTTCTCAAGCTTCTCTCTGTATCACTCCACCCACAGAAGGCTATCAGCATATTCTACCCAGGAAAAAGTGTATTTCACAAAATAAAACCTCAGCTCATTGTGATAAAAACCCCAAACTAAGAAAACCCAAATATATTTATATTGCTGTCCTAAGAATAAAAGTAAAAAGATTTTTGGTCTTGCTTTGTTCATCTATTTGTTCATTTGTTTTGTTTCTGTTTCCGTTTTCAATGACTTTATGAAGGACTTAGGATTTACTCTCCCTAAGCCTTGGCTCATTTTACACTTAGACAAGCTGAGTACAGTTATCTCAAGAAAAAGCATGCTTTAGTCTTTGCAATATTTCTAACCTCAGAAAATTACCCATGTTCCTAGAGTCTAAAATGACTATACCCAGAGGAGCTAATTTTCATCTGTGCTTTGAACTTACACAGAAACCACAGCTGCCTTTATCTATCTGGCTTATAGGTTAATTTACCACAGGGTGTTCTGTTTGGTTCTCCTTGGTGGTTAGCTGATAAAAACTGCTTGGAAATATTGTGACTCCCTGTGTCTTGCCCTTATTATATTGTCCAAATTAGTTCATATCATCCTTCCTCTCTCTCCCGGCTCTCTCCCTCTGTGTTTTTTTGTGTCTCTGAAATTAGGTTTAGCTGTTGTCAAGGATGAATTGTTCCTTAGGGAAACCAGGAAAAGTCCTGATTGTATGCTACCTTGAGCACAAGTGTGCCAGGTAATTTTAGTTTTCTCTCAGTTTGAAATCGCTGTTTTCTCTTCCTCCATATCTTCTTCCACCTTCCAAGGGAGGTGGGAAGAACTGACATATAACTGACATCATAAAGTCACTTACTTACACTTTCAACTATAGCATATATATATATATATATATATATATATATATAAAAAAAACATCTTTATTGGAGTATAATTGCTTTACAGTGTTGTGTCGGTTGCTGCTGTATAACAAAGTGAATCAGCTATACATATACATATATCCCCATATCCCCTCCCTATTGCGTCTCCCTCCCACCCTCCCTATCCCACTCCTCTAGGTGGTCACAAAGCACCAAGCTGATCTCCCTGTGCTATGTGGCTGCTTCCCACTAGCTATCTATTTTACATTTGGTAGTGTGTATATGTCAGTGCTACTTTCTCATTTCGTACCAGCTTCCCCTACCACCCCACCATGTCCTCAAGTCCATTCTCCACGTCTGTGACTTTATTCCTGTCCTGCCCCTAGGTTCATGAGAACCTTTTTTTTTTTTAAGATTCCATATATATGTGTTAGTATACGGTATTTGTTTTTCTCTTTCTGACTTACTTCACTCTGTATGACTGATTCTAGGTCAATCTACCTCACCACAAATAACTCAATTTCATTTCTTTTTATGGCTGAGTAATATTCCATTGTATATATGTGCCACATCTTCTTTATCCATTCATCTGTCAATGGACACTTAGGTTGCTTCCATGTCCTGGCTATTGTAAATTCAACTACAGCTATAGCATATCTACTAACAAGGAATTAAACTATCCCCAATCAGCAAGAATTAATATTAAAAAATAAAAGGTATGTCCCCCAATGATGATAAATAAAGTAATATACCTAAGAGTTAAATCTTCAGTTTAAAGGAAGAACACAGTCCTTACTTGCTGGGTTAGGGTTAAAATATTAGATCTTTCTGGGTTTTATCTAATTTCTGGATCCCTTGTGAAACCATTACTTTACTAGTGGCAGCTGAAAAGTCTCCCTGGGGCTGTTCCTCAGGTATGGTTTGTTACAAAGAGCACAGAAGAAAAAAAATTTCCAATTATGATAAGCAAAAGAAAGGATGATCTTTTTAAAAAACAAACAAATAAATATAATTCCCAAATGGTAAACTAGATGCCTTAACACTTGTGAAGTTTACATACTCCTCCCAATACCTAAGTGACTCCATCAACCACTGTGTTCTTCTAATGCTCCAAATTCACAGGCATAAAGTAGAACAACAAAAGAGAAAACAGTTAAAGGCTCTATAGTTAGAGAAAATAATGTGAATAAAACTCTATGAGAGACATTTAAGCAGAGGAAAGATGCAATGAGATATAGTTGTGGTATGCAGTTATTAAGAAGAATAGGTTATATCTATGGAGACTGACCTGTAAAAACAGCTATCATCTATTAATTAAAAAACAAAGATATTCCACAATAATGTATAGAGTATGATGACAGATTTTGTAAAATGAACAAACAAAACATGATAGACATATATTAGTTTCTATAAGCATAAAGGAAAATATATAAGTACATATAACTAATGGTTAACATTGTTTACATCAGGAAGGTATAATTAGAAAGAAGAAAGTAAAGATTAAAGGTTTCTTCCATATGTCTATATTGCTTTGACTATCAAAAATGAATATTATCTTATGATTAAATAAAATTTAAAAGTAAGGAGATTTTTTAAAAAGTATATACCAAGGAAGACACATGTATTATACATGGGAGAGAATTTTCTATTTGATTCAGTAAGTATTTGTTGAGAACTAAGAACTGGTCATATAGCTTAGGTATAGTGCATCTGGCTACAAGTAGTAGAAAACTCAACTCAAACTGGCTTAACTAAAGACATTTATTGGCACACACAACCAGAAGGCCAGCAGTGATGTGCGTTTCAGGAGTGACATAATCTATGGACTCCAGCTCTATATCAGTGAGATTCTCTTGGTTTTCCCTTCCTGTGTGCATTGACTTCATCTTCAGTCTTATAGGAAGAATCAGATTTCCATGTATCACATGTCCAGAAGAAGACAGAATTGCATTTTGAAAGTTTCCCCAGAAGACAAAGTAGATACTCCCATCAAATCTCTCCTGGTGCCTTGCTGGCCCAAATAGCAACACATTCCCACTTTTGAAAAATTTATTGGCAAAGGAGATGGATATTAGGTCAATCAGGGCTACTTAGAGTGAGGTGTGAGCATAGTCTACTGAGGAACATGGGCTGAGTTGGGGACAGGATAGACACCAGAATAGCATTCTGTTAGCAAAGAGAGCAGAGAAATGATGACTATGGTCAAACAAGTGACACAGTCCTTACCCTAATGGATTTTACACTGTGGTAGAAGGCAAACAATAAACAAGCAATTATGACTGTGAACAGCATTAGAAAAGGAAGTATACAGAGTTATGCTTTGGGAACAGATAGCAAAGGATCTGTCATTGACAAATGGGGTTGGAGAAGTTTACATAAGACTACCCTGAGGAATGCTCATGACCTGAAGAAAGCAGAGAGAAGACAGAACATGGGAAGACAGGAAGGTCAGCAAGTGGTTTAAATATCCGAAAGCAGATGGCCAAAGGCAAGAGAAACTGATGCAAAGGCTATGTCTTCTGTACATTAGAAAAACTCTTACAAATTGCCAAGGCAATCACCCAGAGAGAAAAATGGGCAACATAGATCATATGTAAATAAATAGAAAAGGCAAATGAAGATATGATATATTATTTGGTCCAATATCAAAGAAATACATTTTGAAATAAATATTCCATTTTTCATATAGCAAAATAAAAATAGAGGGGTCCCAAATTGAATTGGGGACACATCTTAATAGAGATAACAAGAAGATGATTCAGTCATTCTGATGTCATTGCTCAAAATTTATTTTTTAATATTAATGTTTGGAATGTATAAAACATGAGATTTCAACATAGACACTTGTCATTTGTAATACTGCTAAATGTTTCTGTTTTGCAAACACAGGAATTCTGATAAATTCTCCTTCACATTATTCCCATCCCAAAAGAAACTTATATGTAAGCTGAATTTTTTATTGTATTATTAATATGTTGCCAACAGAAAGAGAACTTCTGCTTTCACTAGGCTTCAATGAGAACTGAATTCTATACTTATAATTTGACATATGTGAAGACTGAAAGAAATCTCCACAGATTAATTTCTGGCTCCAAATACTTCAAATATTGTTTCTCCTACACTATCCTCATACTTCCGGTGCCAGGCACCAAAAGATGCATTCGCACAGCACCTTCATATCACATTGCAGTTGTGAGCCAGCACAGTGAGGAGTGGGAGTATTCCTGGAAGCCATTCCTACCCTAGTCTTGCTAGCAATAACTTAACTGTATACTCATCCCACTAAATCTAAAATAAAATGTGTCCTCAATTCAATTTGGATCCCAAAATGCCTACTTCCCTCCAAAACACAAAGGAAATGTGACAGAAGGTGAGTCAAAGTGGACACGGTGGTCCTAGAGTGAATGAGAAAGTATATACAGAAATATTACCATTAATATATCTTATTTTTGCACATCGTGCAAATACATATGATCATGTGACTACACCACTAAGTCCCACCCAGAGCCTTGAAAGGGGCTCAGGCAAATTAGAAGCCCTGAAGATTATTTAAGCTTCATTGGCTTCCTGGTAGGTAGATCCAGCTCTGACTGTGAGAGGAATGCACATAGGAAGACTTTGCAAATATAGGAGAGAGGGTGCAATGATAACTGGAGGTTTCCTTTATAGGAGAGAAGGCTGAAGTAGAGGACACGGGAGCAGGAAAGGAGGTAAAATTGGTCTCAATATAGACAAATTTGTATATGTAGAAACAGGAAGTTGAGGGAGGTCTCACCTTTTATCCTACAATTTCCTGTAGGAAGTAAAAGACAAGGCAGTCTGCTGAATGGGGAGCTGGGCCTAAGGAAGAATGGTGAGGTTAGGAATAATTATTTCTGGAACCTGTAAAAGACATGACCAGGGCAATGTGAAAAGTTCATTGAGTAGGACTGAAGTCAAGATAAAGTTGAAGAACATGAACTTGAAATGTCACTGATCTTTAGGGTTGTGTAATAGTCTCCAGCAGCATTCAGCAGCTCAGCTGAGAAACCAAATGTAATGAAAATGTGTTCATTCTTAACCACTCAATATTGATAGATCATCCTTTTAATCATTGTACCCCAATTTCTCTCTTAGAGAAACATTCATTCCTCCCCTCACTTTTAGCCCATGATCTTCTGGGCGCCAGAGTACAGTATGTTCCTTAGACCCAAACCAGACTGTGTGGTTTTCTGTCACTTACAAGTGAAAAGAGTCCTCATAGAATTTAGAAAGAAAAATAGGAACTGGAAGTAGGATAGTGCAAGTAACGGGGAAAAAAATGGAATAGGCGAAGGTAGGGTAGAAAGTAGACTTTCCATCTTGGGCAGGAAAGTTGGTAATCCCTGATGAGGAGTAGAAAAATATTTACTCTTGTATCTTGGGATTGAGACCATGTGCCTCTTGAAGTTTCCCAATAAAAGACTTGATAAGAAAAGAGATAAGAGTGTTATTTATTGTGCCTTTCTGTAAGGTCCTACAATGAAAAGATTCACTTAGGCTCAGCTGAAATTGGCCCATCTCAAAGCAGAAAGGAAAGAAAATTATGAATATGCTGATGGAAATGATTTCTGCCTGTGGCCTGCAATCTGAGTTGGCTAAAAATCCAGAGAAATGAAACCAGGGGCTGGAAAAGATGAAATGCTTTGCTGTCAGTTAAGGTTCTTGCCAGAAAAGGCAGGGAAGAGTTATTCCAGGAAACAAAATTGGGATGTGTTCCCACTCAACTATCTGCTGTCATGCACTCTAGGAATGACTGACAATGGGAACAACGAACTTAACTGCAAAGTAGAAGCTGGGATGGAGCCTAGGATCAAGAGGCAAATTACTGGTGACTCATACCACAGCTATTGTTTAATGTTCTCCCTAGGCAGAGACCAAAATGAAAGCCATTTAGTTGAGAGTCAAGTGCATACGCCAATGTCTGAGACTAACCCAACACCAGCTACTGAGAGACTGAAATTCCCATGCCCAGTTTCATCTTTCAAAAGCTACGCCTTGATATGATGTCTGACTTTGGGTTGCTAGCCCATGAAATCCAGGGAATGAAAGGGAGGTGGTGGGTGGAAAGTCTCCAAGTTGTTAAGGAAGTTGCTTTGCTTGAACTCTAAATCAACTCCTAGGACCCTGAAACTCTACTAGCTCAAAGTAGAATGAGTAGATAGCTCATTCTCCCCAGTATCCACTAAGATGTAGCCATGGAAAGCAGTGGATGAGAGAGTACCTCCTAGAAAACAGAATAGGGACCAACTGTTTACTAAACATTCTGACCCAGTAGGTCTTGGTTGGGGCTCTGTACTTTTAATAAGCTAAATGGGTTTTTCCCACATACACACAAATATTTGGAATATAGTAATTTAGAGGCAAAAGAATCAAGATACAGGCAAGTTAGGGCACTGACCTTCATTGAGGATTTGTCCTATCTGTTCAAATGGTCACATATGCCCATCTTCAGCTCCTGAGGCCCAGGAAGCCCCAGCAGGACAGCTGCAGATTAAGGCTTAGGTGATCAACAGGAATCTTGGGGAAATCTTGGACCAGCCGAAATATTTTCCCAAGGAAGTTTGCAGCCACAATTCCAGGAACATAATATGAATCATAATCAAGGAGCTAAAACAGGAATTTATGGCTAAGCATCAGATTCTAAAAGTACAGTGAATTCATAAATGGAAGAATTAAGAAATATGGTCAGAAGGTAGGAGAATCTAATTCATGAGTTTGCACAAATGCTAGGGTCATAGACACATGAGGTTAAGATCCACTTTTACATGTTATGCCTGTGTGGTCATATGGTTGACCTCTAGCACCAGGGGTTCTATGTGATTTACCACCCAGACATTCATGGGTCATGCACCCTCCCCCAGTGTCCATCCCCCAGTGGGAATCAGTGGTATATACTCAGACTTGCACAAATTTGGGGCAGCTCAGCAGCTGAGCCTAGGCACCAGGATCCAGAAAACAGGATTTTCTACAACTACCATTCTATGGGTTTGTGCCCAGTTCACCTCAGTCCCATGAGCACCCAGAATCCACTGGCTTAAGAGAGAAGAGGAGAACAAGCTAGAGGAAGAGAAAACCCAGCAGTTGCACTTACTAGAGCAGGCTGCACATTTCCCATCACTGAGTAAAGGGCACCTTGAATAGAGGGAGGGTAATATTTACAGAAGTAGCTGGTTTCTCTAGGGTACAACTGTAGACATACCCATTGACTGCACTTTCATATGGCAACAACATGCGTCCTCCACTCACATGGGTTATCTCCAGTCCTCAGCCAATGAGACTGTATGGCTGGCTTACCAGCTGACTTTCTATGCATAGACAACTGACTTTATGGCCCAGACTAATAAATCATGTAAGTATCATGTCAGTAAGTGTCCAGAAAGCATTCCTGAGACATTCAGGTTCTCCTCGTTGTTAAATAAAATGTGTACCAACAACCAGAATTCCTTCCTATACACAGCAACACATTGCCTGATGTCCCCGTACAGAGGACAGATGATGGAGACACTTGCTGTCAGGTCGGATGACCTGATGTGGCCTGAAACACTTCCAGAAATCCTGCATGATGCTTCAGGAGGAGTCTGGCTGGTCGTGAGTGTGGGATTGTTCATCTATTTGTCTCTCTTCTCGGCCAGGATATCAAGACTTTTACTCACTCTGGCTCACCCATAAATTTCACAGCCTCAGATACAGAGTTCATCAATAGCATAAGGAAATCTAGGTGCTAGACTATGTCAGGGGAAGTCTTTCAAAGGGAAGCTGGGCCTGCATATGGGGTAATTGCCCTGTGTCACTACCAAACAGTGAGGGAAGCCCATGGTCTCAGGTGGTTTCTTCTCTTTGGGATACTCTGGTCAGAAACAAAGAGGTCACTGCTGGCTCTACTGTGGCAGAAAACACCGTTTTCACAAAAACTCATTTCTACTTCATCAGGGGTTGCACAACTAGACCACATTTCTCAGTCTCCATTGCAAGAAGGTGTATCCAATGTGGCCAAATTTTATCCAATGGAATATGGGGGAGAAGTGATGAATGCCACCTCCAGGCTTGGCCCATAAAAATCTCCCAGGTGTCCAGGCATGGTACCTTTATCCAGTCTACTGACTGGATATTGGCACGTTGGAATCCACATGCTGAAGATATAGAGTTTCTATCATCCTGGATTCCTGAATGATTACTTGGAGCCAAACCAGGAACATGTAAATTGAATTGTTATATGAAAAAGAAATAAACTATTGTTGTTCAGATACTGATTTGAGGAGTTTGCTGTCAAAAAAGCTAGCGCTACTTTATTGAATATACCCACTGATGTTCATGTCACATTTGTTGGGCCAGGATAATAACACCCAGAGTTATGGTTAGACCAGGGGAGATGACTGTCCAGGGTGGCCTGAGGAAGCATAGATAAAGAATTTCAATTGTAGTATAAGAAGGAAGCAAAACCAAATGCTAGGAAAGCATTCCCAAAAGTCAAGGAAGGAAGCCATTCACAACACAGTAAGTAATGGGGATTGAGTCAGGAGGCCTGTGAGCCAGTTGGGTTGCTGGGCACGAAGACAAATAGAGCACATGGTACAGGATTTGGGCAGAGATATGAGGGCAGCAAAGGTCCATTTTCTGTGCAAATCCAGACAACTTCAGCCCTCATCTTTAATAGCCAGCTCTTTATCCATTAGCTTCCTGAAGCCTCTACTCACTGGCCTCATTCCTGCAAACCCCATTTCTCAAGGTTCAATCATTTCCCAAATTCTTTTATTTAACTTTGGTCTGCACCTGCCACACATTGACAGTGTTCTCATGTTCTACTTCCTCATGTTATCCATGCCTTAGATTTCAGTTTTCTCATAAGCTAGTAATTAACTGCTGAGTATATTACTGGGGGTAACTGACCCCTTTCTGGCAGAGAAAGGAACTGCTGTTTTCACTCTCATGTTATCCCTAACCCTTTAATGGCATAAATACTACTTTGTGTCAGCCTGGGATTAAGTTGAAAGCACCCAGATGAGCACCCAGGCTGCAGAAGAGGGTAAACATTCATGAAACCCTGTTTCTGAGACAATCAGGACCTCATGACAAGAGCCACATGCCTCTAGGCATTGCATGATCTCTTGGCCAACCTAACATCCCCAAGGAAGGAGGTATTCAGATCTGGGTTAAAAGTCTGAGTAGGAACTTCACCAAAGTTCCCTACTTTGGGAACTTTGCTACCAAAATCTTGCCTGCCTTTCTAGTGGTCACCATGTCTGAATCTCTTCCCAGGAAGAACCGCAACACAAAGAATCATTCTTTGTTTACTGTTTGGATTATTTAGGTCTCAAAAGAGTTCTCCTGGTGCTGGCCTCCAGGAGCTGTGTGCCTGCCTGGCTGATTGGATTTCTGCCCTATATTAGGAAGTTCTCTTAGGAAATTCTCTGAGGATATAAGGGTCAATAATGCTTCATAAGCATCTTTGGTTTTCTGTGCTTCTTGTCTGCACATAAGAAGCACATGACTTCAGGCCATAATAAGGATATTCATCTTGTGGGGTGGCATCTATGTAAATTATCAGCACACAGGAGTTCTTAGCCTTAGCAATGCTGAACCTAGTATATACCAAAATGAGGATGTGAGGAATGTAGACAGATCACCAAAGCTTAGGGCTAGGAGATCATAGAAGAGTTGAGGAAAAGCTGAGAGCAGGACGAGATGCCACAGGATAAATCATGAAGTCCAAGCTAGGTTGAGTGGGACAATCAGGTTCTAAAGGAAAAGTCTTCATAAGTGAAGGAGAAATAAGGTGAAGGAAACAAGAATGCATAGGCAAAAGGTTGGATAGATAGTACTACAACATGAAAAAAACCCCTAAGTTTTGGTGTTCACACAGACGTGGGGTTGAATTCTTGTATCTCCACTTTGTAAGTCCTGTCGCCTCTTAAAATTCATCTAACTACTTAAAACCTTGAAGGATCTGTAAAACAGAATGATAATATCTACCTGCTAGAATTATTATAAGAATTAGAGATTATGTATTTATGTAGATATAGTACTTGCATCATTCAGCAGGCATCAAATAAACGATGGACGTCTCTAATATGATTACTTGGTTGTGGACTTTCTATAGGCTTTAAACAGCAATCACAGTCTTAGCCAGGAGCCAATGACTGAAATCATTCTTTATAACACTGACCTAGCTTTGGCCAACAATGGATCTTTATTTTATAGTTAAATCTTTTAGTATTTATTCACTGAACAGAGAAGTAAACTCCTTTTATATATAAAAGGCTGAGCTAGCTGCCAAAAACAC
Organism: Lagenorhynchus albirostris; assembly: GCF_949774975.1. Classification (NCBI taxonomy): domain Eukaryota; kingdom Metazoa; phylum Chordata; class Mammalia; order Artiodactyla; family Delphinidae; genus Lagenorhynchus; species Lagenorhynchus albirostris. Next base: position 60,202,900 of record NC_083106.1, on the reverse strand, counting down.
AGTACTACCCATACACATACCATAATGTTACCTGTTTTTATGTGGTTATGCATCTTTGTTTTAAACTGCCAGTATTTTAAAGATATGTTACTAAATGTAAGTTCTCTTCATTTCTACACAACACTGCCCTGATCTGCCTGCCTTGTTTGTTTCCCAAATTTTCTTTTTTACTGAATCAACCCTTTGTTCTGGCACCATGTTCATATACCTTTTGGTCTATTTATACATGTCACATCTTGGATTGACTTTTTATTCTAAGTTTCTTCCTGGCAAAGACAATGAGCACAGTGAGCATACTTAATAAATGTTACATAATAACACCTATTAAATGTTCCTTTAAAATCTCAAGCAGCTTTTTATCTTTAGCTTCTACTTTGAGATAATTATATACTTCCCCAAAGCTATTTATAGCACCCATCAGGAAGAACAGCTGAAAAAAAAATGTGTTCCCAGTCCTGCCAAAACTATGGTGAAAGTGCTTTAAACTCCAAATTTCTGTTGCAAGTGTTGAAATGGCATTCAACACATGGATGTCTAATTCTAGCAATTGAAAACTTTTCCCGACCAAAATTTCCCTGATGGAGGTGGTTATTGAATACATCTTGTCCATATCACCATCACCAGTCATTTACCAACAAACTGAGATTACACAAAACAGTTACAAAACACACCTTTTACTTCTGTTATCCGTCCATCTGTATCTGCTCCTCAGCTGCACCAGGAGTCACGTCCTCCTCTACCCCAGCATATTTAGTCAAGACCACAAGATGTAGTCACAGACCAGCCTCATAAACAAGAGGAACAGAGGACCTCCTCCATGCCACGACTTGCACATTATAGGATCAAAAAACTGTATACATATGTGCACTACTCTCAGGGTTGCCAGGTTTAACAAATAAAAATTTAGCATCTCATCCCACTACTGGCATATATCCTGAGAAAACCATAGTTCAAAAAGAGACATGCACCCCAATGTTCATTGCAGCACTATTTACAATAGCCAGGACATGGAAGCAACCTAAGTGTCCACTGACAGATGAATGGATAAAGAAGATGTGGCACATATATACAATGGAATATTACTCAGCCATAAAAAGAAACGAAACTGAGTTATTTGTAGTGAGGTGGATGGACCTAGAGTCTGTCCTACAGAGTGAAGTAAGTCAAAAAGAGAAAAATATCGTATGCTAACACATATATACAGAATCTTAAAAAAAGGGTTCTGATGAACCTAGGGGCAGGACAGGAATAAAGACGCAGACGTAGAGAATGGACTTGAGGACACGGGGAGGGGGAAGGGTAAGCTGGGATGAAGTGAGAGAGTGGCATGGACATATATACACTACCAAATGTAAAAGAGATAGCTAGAGGGAAGCAGCCGCATAGCACAGGTAGATCAGCTCAGTGCTTTGTAACCACCTAGAGGGGTGGGATGGGGAGGGTGGGAGGGAGACGCGACAGGGAGGGGATATGGAGATATATGTATACATATAGCTGACTTACTTTGTTATACAGCCAAAACTAACACAACATTGTAAAGCAATTACACTCCAATAAAGATGTTGAAAAAAAAAATTTAGCAGTTCTGTCCACTCCACACATTTGTCTCCTAAACTGGCCTAAACTCAGTGTCAGAAAACCTTCTGATTACTTTCTCCTCTAAGTCAAGGAAGCAGGTTTATATAGTGGGCAGGTTACTGGACTTGGAGATTGAAGCCCTGTGTGCTGATCTTAGCACTTGCTACTTGGTTTATGTAAGTCCATTACGATTTTAACCATCAACATTCTATTATCAAAAGGTCCATTTCCAGACTTTTGAGAATCGCCCTTCTCTGTGAGCCACCATGCTAGGTGCTGGAGAAATAATAAACAAGCACAGGGCCCTGCCCTCAGGGAGTTTAGTGCCTAGTGGAAAAGAAAGATGAGAACTCCAGGGGGAAAGGTAGGGCTAGAAATCAAGACTGAGCTGATTTTTTTTTTTTTTTGGTTGTCATCGCATCTCTGTCAGATTACATTTCTCTATTTCTCTATTTTTCCTTCAATGTGCATCTTGTTTTACTGAAAATGTTTTCACGAGAAGCCTTTTGCCCTGGAGAGAGATCTAACAGAACCTGTTACTTGGCAATAGTAGCCTTCACACAGATGAACATAAAATACTGTGATGTCTTGCAATCCAAGTTAATCACGGCATTTAAGACTACAAATACCTTTGGGTAAGTCATACAAGAAGACTCCATCTTTCTTCCTGTCAGACGGAAATGTCTTCCGTGCCATTTGCAGTTATTTTGCTCGTTAGATAAATCCTGGAAGAGGGGGTGGGAGCACAGTGAAATTCTCTAGGTACTAACAGTTTCCCAAGGAGTCCCCAGCACCCCTGAAGAAAAAGTTCTTCCAATGTTAAGTCCAGAAGAGCAAAAGTGATAGCGATAGCAATAGTTACCAGAGAAGTTTGGGGTGTGTAGACCTAGCTTAGGCCCCCTCAGAGATTATGTCCGAACTGAGAATAAGCTGCTTGCCTGCGCACTGGGAAGCAGTTGCTCCTGGCCTCCTCACATTGACCTGGCTGTGCGCCTTTCTCCACAAGCTCAGCTGTTTTCAGTGGTAAATCTTGGGTGATGAACTAGAAAAAAACTGTTTTCTTAAAAATGTAAACATTCGGGGCTTCCCTGGTGGCGCAGTGGTTGAGAGTCCGCCTGCCGATGCAGGGGACGAGGGTTCGTGGGAGGATCCCACGTGCCGCGGAGCGGCTGGGCCCGTGAGCCGTGGCCGCTGAGCCTGCGCGTCCGGAGCCTGTGCTCCGCAACGGGAGAGACCACAACAGTGAGAGGCCCGCGTACCACACACACACACACACACACACACACACACACACAAAAGTAAACATTCTATTTTTCTTCTTTCTACTAATAAAAATGTATCTAGTTGATTAAGAGCCTTTCCAGGATCATTTATCTGACCTTTGTTTACTTGGTTACTGGTTTTTTCCAACGCTCGCAAGCTCACTTTCCAGCCCTTCTCTCTGCGACAGTAAAATCACTGACTCGAAGTGGTTAAGAACTCTCAAGCTGAGAGATGTCCAGCTGGGTTTGAATCCTGGTTCTGCCTCCTAACTGCTGCAAGAATTTGGGAAAGTCATGTAATTATTTAAACCTGTTTCTTCATCTGCTTATTAGGGAATACAGCTGACCCTTGAACAAGAGGTTTGGGATCTCCACCCTCCAGGAGGTGGGAAATCCTTGTAGAACTTACAGTCGGCCCTCCGGCTCCTCTGGCAAGAATCCAACCAACCACGGATCCTGTAGTTTCACAGTATTTACTATTACAAAATTTCAAATGTAAGTGTACCTGAACAGATGGTCAATAAGATAAATTACACAATTAAATTTTTTTCATCATTTGCAAAAATACATGACAAACTACGGTAACAAAGTTTTTTTGGTTTTTTTTTTTGTACAAATAATGCAATCAACTAAGGAATTCTAATTACTATACCAATCATGAGTTTATAGGCATGTTAAAACCCTGCCATTTTATGTCAGGCTGAAGGAGTCCTGGTTGGCAGCACAGCAGGAGTGTCAAAGCTGGCAGGAGGACCCAAGGGCTCCTGACTTTATCACCTCCACCTTCTCTTCCAAAGTCTTGGCTACTATAGATAAAACCCATAGTACTTCAGACAAATCGGCACATAATCAAACCCCAAATGTGCATCAGGGTGAAACTTTCCAAAAGGGGTTGTGAGATCTATGCCATCTAGGAAACTGTCTGGGTATCTAAGCATTCCCAAAATCTCTGCCACAGTCAGCAAGTTTTTGAAGGTTCTGTGACATTAGAACCCAAGTGGGCTTTGGTGTACCCAAGGCTCCCTGGGGCCCAGACAGCTTGACAGTCTCAATTCTGATTTAGCCAAATCTACTTATTGACTTAAAATCAAGAACAAACTAACCTAGGTTTTGTGTTAATATCCACAACTTTATGTATAGGTTTTTCTGTTATGATTATTTACCTAATGCATAGAGAGGAATCATCATCTAGTATGATGCTTAGTAAGTTGGTCTCACTAGAAACTCAGTTCTGAAGAGGGAAGAGATATGGGAACATACGTATATGTATAACTGATTCACTTTGTTATAAAGCAGAAACTAACACACCATTGTAAAGCAATTATATTCCAATAAAGATGTTAAAAAGAAACTCAGTTCTGTTATCGGGGAATAACAGGGGAAGATGGTCTAGAAAACTCTGAACTGTGGCATTAGGCCTAGATTTGAATCTAAGCTATTACCTGAAAAAGTTACTTAATCTCTTGGGAGCATGGTTTCCTCAGTTGGAAAAAGGAGAAAATACTGTGGATTAAAATAAAGGGTATTTTGACTACAGTAAGTGGACAAAAAATGGCACCCGTCATCATCATCATTATTATTATTTACTATTAGCATATTTTTATGCTGAGAGTTAATACTGTTTTAATTATGCTTTCAAATTTCTTAGAAGAAAGGCATCATCCTTGGCAAGTATCACAAATAAAATTTACGTAGGAAGAAAGTTGATTTACATAATCATCTAATCAGTTGATTATTACTTCCTTTTGAGAACTTTCACAATAGCTACAGTGAAATCCAGAGATAAATATTGTGCCCTGTGATTATGTGAATTTGAATATAATGCAGTCAGAATATGCTTCCCATCCTCTTCAACAAACTTATCTTGGTCATTATATTAATCTCAACACTGAGATTTATGCGACTTAGTTTTTTATACTACCACTACAGCATCATAGAAGGATTTTATTATATTTTATTTTTTTAATTTATATTTTATTATCATTTTTAAAAATTTTCTTGCCACATCATGCAATATGTAGGATCTTAGTTCCCCAACCGGGGATCGAACCTGCGCCCTCCAGCAGTGGAAGCTCAGAGTCTTAACCACTGGACTGCCAGGGAAGTCCCGATTTTATTATATTTTACATTTACAATTATATTTTACATTATTTATATTTTACATTTACATATATTTTACATATTATATTTTACACAGGATGTCATCACTGTGACGGTCTTTGGATGTGTCCCTTTGGCCAGGCTACAGTCCCTAGTTATTCCATCAAACACTAATCTAGGTGTTGCTGTGAAGGTATTTCATAGATGTGATTAAAGTCTACAGTCAGTCCACATTAACTAAGAGATTATCCTAGATAATCTGAGTGGGTCTGATTCAACCAGTTGAAAGGTCAAAAGCAGAACTGAGGCTTTTCTGAGGAAAAAGAAATTCCACCTGTGGACAGCAAGCTTCAGTTTGTGCCTGTGATTCCCAGCCTGTCCTGCATGCCAGTCTGCCCTCTGGCCTTTAGATCTGCCCAGCCAGCCCCACAATCATGTAAGCCAATTCTTGCAATAAATCTCTTAATAAATATCTTCTACTAGTTCTGCTTCCCTGGGTTAAATGCTGAGATAGCCATGAAATTTTTGTTTCTTCTTGCATTAAATCTAATTGACTGCACCTTGACATAGAAGGTAGAAACTTCTCCTAAAGGTTCTCTTTATTATGAATGAGTTGAGTGGGGTTAATTATTTTCATGATAGATGTGAAAATGCTTTTAATTCAACAGGTTCCTCTATTTTGCTATTTCTTTCTTACCTTTCCATTTCAGAAAGAACTATCAGATGTATAATAGATTCAATAACAACCTTCCTTTGTAAATCAACCTTTTATAATTTAAAAATAAATATATTTAGCTGTTGCATATAAGTGAAAAAGAGAAAATAAAACCCTCATGTCTAATTGGCAAAAAAGTTGAAACTCATATAAAAATAAATATTTCCTTAAGATTTAAAAGTAGGTTTTAGAAAGGCCTTAGATTTTAGAAAAGGAAGTGCAATAAGAAATCATTTCATCAAAATAGAAGCGAACATTGTCACTGCTTTGCCAGTGACAATCTAATTTCAAATGACTTAGCAGGAAAATTTTTATAACTCTCCTAGACAGAATGTCTTAAAACTGTCTCTTAATACTGATAGTCTTTTGCCAAGTTTCATTTCATCCTTAATTACTCTGAGAATTTCTAAAACTAGAATACACATACAGGCTTTAAAAGCTAATTTGAAAATAAAAACCCAAAGGAAGCAGGATTTGAAACTAAACTCAGATTTTAATTTAACAAAAAGTATCATTCATGACAATTTTTTCTAAGATAAATGAAGCAGTCCTTTTAAAAAAACTTCACTTTTAGAAATGTTAAACATTTATTCATTTTCTTATTGGGAGCTCTTTTCCTGGTTGTAATAAGAATATGCACAAATAATCATACATTTTGATTTTGAATATTGCAACCCAAAATTCAAAGAGGCTTTTTCATATAGGTTAGGTACTATTGTAAAATAAATTAATTTAAATTACAAAGGACTAGTACCAATATATATCTAAGAACTGTATTACCATTTACTTGTAATAACAAACATGTGCTTTGACGTTTTCATTTATTATTATAAAAATCGAGTTTTCAATGAAGACTATGGTTGTGAAAATAAATTTGAATTAAACAGTCCTTTAAACGTAAACTAAAAACCATGGAAGAGTAAAAAGTCAAGCAAGTGAACATTTTTCCTGTGATATATACATAAATATTGTCATGTAAACAAAAGCAAAGATCAAGATTAAGTTAAATATCCTTGTCAGCAACTGAAATACATAGATTAAAATGGTTACTTTATGTTCTTCATGCTTCCATTGAACACAGCTGGCATAAGCACAGCAATAGGAACTGAATGAATCTTTCCATTCCCCTCATACGCTTTAGGAGGATACGTACAATAAAGATACCTCTCTATGAGAAAAGAAAATATTAGAGGAATCAGACTCCTGAAAATCATGACTTTCAAATATTAAGTCACCTTTTTTGCTCTTCTGTGAAACTACATGGTTTATCAGAATTTTGCCAGTTGAAAGACGGTAAAGCTGACACTGGCGTGATCCAGCACTAACACGAGTGGCAGCAAATTAGGCACAATTACAGGCTTTCCTCTCAATGCGCATTATCCATGCACTAGGAGATAATGGCTTCCAACACAAAACAAACATTTTTTGGATAAAACAGACAATATTTAAGTGGATATATTTTCCACAGGAGTGTTTCTTTGAAGTATGCCCCAGAGATCGCTTGAATCAGCATCAGGCCAAACACTCAACAAAATAAAAGGGTGCATTTGTGGGCTCAATCTCAGACCCTCTGGGGGCCCTGGGGATCTGTACTGTTAACAAGCCCCCCGGGAATACTTAGACACAAATTCATATGAAAGTTTGAATGTCACTCTCGCAGACTATTGGGGATTTCTTTTGACTCTTTCTTTGACCACAAATATTTCATTATCTCTTTCCTGCTTCTTACTTATTCGCCAGAAGGAAAAACAAAACCAAAAACATTTCTGATTTTGTCAGCCAGTGGTGACAACTAGTAGTGGTATTTTTTTTTCCCTCAGACAAATGTAGAAGAATAGGCAACATACGATACTGAACCTAAATTTTTCAAAGGTACACCACAGTACTTTTTTTTTAAAGCTTTCAAAATGTATACATGATAAAAACGTTCAAAATGGTTTGTAAACTGTCATCTGATCAAGACGATCCAGTGTAAAGAGAACTGCTATTCAGTGTGGTTGCTGAATTCTCACGAAGGCCCCTCACGGTTGTCTTTCACAAACACTGAGCCTCTTAGCAGGCACCCCAGAGCTCTCACCAAACGATGCACTGCCTACCAGGCAGCACTAAAGTACCTAAGGATTGCTCATAAAAATAGCACAAAGAAAACAAAAGCTCAGTTTCAGCTCCAACCACAAAAGGAGTCTCAAGACCTACTGCCAATATGTAAGATGAATACAGATCATGCTGACTTTCCTCAGAGAAAGTCTAATTTCAAATATACTTATTAATATCTGCCTGAAATCTAGTTTATATTGGAAGTGGAAAGCATGATACACTTCAATGTGCTACTAATATCTACTACAGTGTTTATGTTCTGTAAGATTCCTATGGATAAAAGCGATTTTGCCTGTGAATAATATAAATTAGAAACCAAAGAGGTAGGCGAGTATCATCAGAAGATGATCTCAAAACAACATGTTGAATAACATGCTTGAATCCCAAAAGAGAAGTTAACTGGAAAATGAGTTCCAATACCATGACAACCGCCTCAAGAGCAGAGTTTCCCAGGTCTTTCATGATGACGTCCACCTTCCAAAGTCCTGATTCCTGATATGGTGCCATATGCTCTTCAGATATTCAATTTTAAGAAACATCTGATGAAGTAAAATGTAAAAAAATAATACTGGAGACAAAAGAGTGAAGTTGATATCAGCTGGGCTCTTTAAAAATCTCTACTCTCAGGCTCCCCTGGTGGCGCAGTGGTTGAGAGTCCGCCTGCCAATGCGGGGGACGCGGGTTCGTGCCCCGGTCTGGGAAGATCCCACAGGCCGCGGAGCGGCTGGGCCCGTGAGCCATGGCCGCTGAGCCTGCGCGTCCGGAGCCTGTGCTCCGCAACGGGAGAGGCCACAACAGTGAGAGGCCCGCGTACCGCAGAAAAAAAAAAAAATCTCTACTCTCACATTAGAGTTGGACAAGACCTTGAAGATTCATCTAGTCCAACTCTCTGGTTGTACAACTGAAGAAAAGTGGCTAATTTCCCACTGGTCACAAAGCACTATAATTCTGAAAACATGCTATAAATCCAAAAAATGTTCAAGGTTAACTTGCCTATTTATAAAGCCCATGATGTAGCCAAGAGGCTACACTTTCAGCACTTATGGCCATAGTCTGCAGCTCCATCCCCGGGGGATGTTTTATAACGTGTTCTCATGATTAGAGAAAGAAGGGCACCAAAGGCCCTGGTTGCACCTGGGGTGGGGGAGAGGCAGAACATCATCAAGAGATAAATAATCTGAAACCCCAGACCTGCCTTAATGAAAACTTGCTCTAGGCTCAGACCAGGGCTTATCTTCACCTCTTTACAGGAGACACACCTCTGAGCACATTCACATTCTTCAATAGCCATCTCTGCTCTGGGCAAGCACTGGGGCAACAATGCTGTTCTGCCCAGAACATTGAGAAACACATCTGGACAACTGGTAACATCTAAACCCACAGGGCAAAGACCTATATACAGCTGTATTTAACTTCTCAGTCATTGTCACTTGTTTTGCAAACCAAAAAATTGCCCTTATTTCCTTATACCCTTACTTACCTAAGATTTTTAGTTCTGCTCTAAAAAGGTAGTTATAAATGATTTTATTTTTTCTTTTCTATTTTCCAGACTTTCTGTAATGGTTTCACATTTCTTTTGGTAATACAAAAAATGAAGCTATTTTTAAAAAGAAGGTTTTAGTCTAAAAGAAAATGAAAGGATACACATAGTTCCCTCTTGACTCTGAAACGTCCAAACCTGAACCTGAACGAGGTGTCCGTGTGGTACAGTAGAAATGCAGTCTCAGGACTCGGACAGAGTTTTGGATCCCAGCTCTACCACGAACCTTGGGCAGGGTTTTAGTCTCTCTGAGACTTGCCTTCTTCATCTGCAAAAAGGAAGAAATAATACTTCCCTCACAGGATGCTGTGAGGATAAAATGATGCACAGGGCCTGGCACATGGCAGACGTCTAGTAAATGGTGCCCTTCTCCCCACTGGACTCAGAGAATCCTTGGGTAAAAGGAATCGCCACAGCCCGCACCAGCCACAGCCTCACTGCATCCCACTGAAATTCGTAAGGGTGCTCTATCTCAACTCTGCCCTACCGCTCCAAAGAATCACTATTGTGCTTAGAGAAAGTTCTTCATTTTTATGTTCCCTCCTTTAAAACTGTACATACAGACAAAACATTTTTAAAAAACTATCTTCCTAGAAATAATGCAATGTTTTCTGAAGCACAACATGTCATGTATAAAAACAATTCTGAAAAACATGACTGAATTAGTCTGTACATTGTTTCTTAAAGTGCACCAAAGTAAATATTCATGACCTTTAGAATGTCACTAACCCCCTTGGGTTATTTTTTAAAATAAAACTAAATATTTATCTACTGAGATGTATGTGGTTTTTGGCTCCAATGTGATGGCAAAAAGCAGCAGTGTCTTCTCTTCCAGAAAAAAATAATCGATAAACTCGACAAAGCATCTTAGCAGCATACAGAATAGCTACAATTCACTGTAACTGCAGGCTCAATAAAGCACAATCCTGATTCCTACTAGAAAAACAAAATCAATCAAAGGAACAGAAAACCATCCCCCCACCCTAAGTCAAGGATTTCTCTTGAACCCTGGAGGTAACACGTGTGATCACTTCCCTATTGTGTATCCTTGGTAACAGACTTGTAACTAATCACCATTCTTTCTTCACACTGCACGCACACACACACACACACACACACACACACACACACACACACACACACACACACACACACCCTATGAAAAACAATATAGTTTAAGTGGAGAAGCCACGAGAAAAAAATTCGAAGTCAGATAAAGAACAACCATCACCCAAAACGTCAGGCAGTTCCAATATTCACACCACCGTCCGATGTTCCCCACACACGTAGACAGCACTGGGGCGTATCCGTCGCCTTGTGTGGCCAGGGAGCCGCGGCAAAAACTTGAGGGACTTAGGCATCATGTCCAGGCAGGCGTCATGGAATTTCTTAATCCTCCAGTAGTAAATCAGTGGGTTCAATGCAGACTTGAGGTAGCAGAGCCAGAGTAGCCAGGTGCTAATCTCAAAAAAGTTGTGTTGATAGTAAAAGTGCTTGCTGAATGTCGCCACAAGGCTGTAAGTGGTGAATGGGGCCCAGCAGAAAATGAAGACAGCAAAGAGAATCAAAATGGTTGTGAAGGCACGTGTTTTAAAGCCCATGTCAATGCTCATCTGGAAGGGTCTCTGTAGACTCATGAGACCCAGTTTGCTGGCCTGGCTGAGGCATATACCTTCGGGGTAGCTATGGATCCTCAAGGCATTGTGCCGAAGGGTATTGAGTATGCCCATAAACGAATACAGTATCACCAGAAAGGGTAGGAAGAAAGAAATGAGAGAAATCAAAATCACATAAGCCTGGTAACCTGGATTGGTTGTGTACCCAAACACACACTGCGGGGCTCGGGAAGGTATCTGCAGGTCAGGGTTTCCTACTGCCAGAGGAAAAGCTACACAAAAAGAAGTTGCCCAAGAAACTGCAATGAGAACCTTAGCCCTATATGGATTCAGCTTATCCTGCCTCTGGACTATAATAAGAAACCTATCGATGCTAATGATGAGCAGGATGGCTACTCCCTCTATCACAAACAACCAGAAAAACATGGCAGATACCCTACAGAAGAATTTCCCAAAAATCCATCTGGTGGTAAGAATGGTGACCAAGGCAAAGGGCATGTTCAGAACTGCAAGCAACATGTCTGCAAAAGCCAGGCTGGCCAGGAGGATGTTAATGGCGGAGCGCATGGCAGCTTTTTGGTAAACCATGAGGCACACAACCAAGTTCCCAAGAAAAGACACAAACAGAATAAATATCATTATAGCAGAAAGGATGATCTGGAGAGGCAAGTTTAGGCTCTTTAAAACCGCTGGTGTTGGGGGCACAGCTGTACTATTCAGTGTCAAGGAACTCATCCCGGTGGGAGCCATGGTTTCAAAACTGTATCTAAGCAGCGAACCCATGTCGGGATGCTGGAATGGTGGAGGGACCGTAATATTCATGTTGGTGTTTTCATAAATTACGAATGTTGTGTTGGATGCCCCGGTATGGGACGCAGTCAACACTGCAGAGAATACCATGGTTTCAGCAGGATGGAAGGCGCCGGCAGAGATGTAGGTGTTCTTCAAGTATTTCAACACAGAGCAGCAGTATCATGTTTCACTGATGGGCTTGGAAACACACTCTGGAAAACGCACAAAGACTTCCATCTTCCATAGGAGTCCTTTTGCCTGAAAACAAGCCCAAAACACAAAAAAATGAATGGGAATGAGTTTTGTAAATAACATTTGACTTCTTACTTTTCATCATGAAGGACCAGTTTTCTGCTTTTTTTAACCCTTTAAAAACATTTAAGTCTCTAGCCTAGTCATCATTAAAGTACTGTAGTTCTGTTGTTTCATTTTTAGTCAACTACAATGGAAATTTCATGACATTCATGTATAAAGTGAAAGTGAAAAGAATGAAAATGTATTACTGCCTTAAAGGCAAAAATTATAACTTTACAGTTAATTTTTCTTTTAAATTTCCAGGAGCAGCATAGCCTTTCCACAGTCACTATTAATACAGATTTTATTAATAATGGTTCTCCTGAGAGTATTCTTGATAGATCTTTGGTAGAGGTTCATATTCCATTTTTACATTAGCACAAAACTAGTTGGCAAAGAACCTTGAAATCAGTATCCTATTTAACACATGATAATCAGACACTTTTGCTTTAACACTTTCACAAGTAGGCACTAGGTTATTTCCAGTGAAGGGTCTGAAACAGTTTCCTGGCTTTCTATTTTATTTGTAAGTGTTTCTTCCCAGAAATCCCACCACATAACTACTGGAGAAGTTATTCAAGAAGAGAAGAAAAATTATCTGTAAAACGTCTTGGTCATATTTTTAAGACTTCCTTTCTTTTCTAAAGCTCTCTTTGCTTCTCCTATTCTCTCTTCTTTCCCATGCACCCATTTCCACCCTTTATTTTCTGATACAAATACTTCTACCTTCTCAATTTCTTCTCCCTAAGCCTTGTATGTCAGCAACTTGATAGATGTCAACCAAGAAATAAAGATGGGGATTCTAAAGAAGATGACTAGGAAAATATTCAGGCGTGAATAATGCATTCTAGAAAACATTTCGTTTTCTTGCTCCAAAAAGTTTATCACCTTTCTCTTATCCTAACCCCCAACTTCTTAATTTCTGTGACCCTGGAGTTCTCTGTAAAGGACTTCCTTAATCTACTATCTTCCTAACCCACTTCTGTTATGTAGGTTCTTTAACCTCTTTAAAGAGGTAGCTTTAATCTCTTTAAGTAGAAAGAACTGTCTTTGGATTTCTGGGTAGATTCCTTTAATAAATCCCTAAGATTGGGGGGATGCACAGTAGTTTAAGACAATGCTGTAATTTTCTCATTATTTGAATTTACAATTACTCATTGATCTTAGGGGTAAATGCTAAAAGTTCATTTATTCATTTCCTATAGTATTGAGGGTAGAAGCATCCCATTTACGAGACCCAATATCCAGCACTGTAGCCAAATCACGGGCTCTCTACCATACTCGTATCTACAATCCCCAATTTGTGGTCCAGGGCTAACCTTATGAAGAAGGAGAATATTCATTTGTTTGTTCAAAATATTAACTGTACTATACACTTTCACTGTTATAGCTTAATTTCTTTGTCTCTACTATATGTTATCCATCCTCACATGTTCACTTTGAAATGAAAAACATACCTGGATAAGATGCCCCACTAATCCAGTGACTCCCAAACTTTATTAACCACAAAGGGCCAATGGAAAAAGGGGCAGTGGTAGCTTTACACCATAATCACCACAAGTCTCTTTATAACTACCTAAATATACATACAAATAAGAATAAAGACTGTGCTTACTACATAAATCGGCCTCAATACGATTCTATCTCTAGAGAAAAATTATAAATGTGTACCTTAGGCAAATGTGTATATTAAGCCTAAGGTAACAGTAATAACTGTGCTTGACCAAGTAAACAAACATATCCATCCTGAAGGTAGCACACACTTTAAAACACTTAGTTTTCTCGACCATGTTGAGGCGCTAAAACAAAAAATGGAACGGAGCCAAAACAAAACCATAATTTAAAAGATGCTTTTTAAGCTTGTTACATGTGTATATATAGTCACAACATTTTACTGCCATTGTAAAAACTTCTAACTCAAGTCACTCAATTATTCATCCATCCATTTATTTCAGAGCCTACTATGAGCCAGGCACTGGAGAGACAGTGATGAACAAACGGTTCCTGGAATTCTGGTTAAACAGGACCCAACCACCACCTCAAAATTACACTGAAATGACAGTAAAGGGATTTTTAAAAATAAAATGCACAACTCAAAAGGACAAGAAGTATGAATGAAAGATACATCAATAGATAAGAGATTTTTTTAAATGTTTCAAAGCAAAAGGCAGATGGTGGTGTGGTAACTGAACAAAGTAGAACAGAGAACTTTTTATCTTCAATACTTACACAGAAATATGCTTAGAAGAAGCTGAAACACCCTGTAGATCCCCAGAGAAGCTCTGGATTAGGAGGTACCAGTTACCACAGTAAGTGTAGGTGTGGCTGAAAACTGGGAAATTGAAAAATCTATACACAGAGCCATCGGAACCCCACTCCAGGCTCGGGGGTCTTCTCCTCCAGCAGCCACATGAAAGCACGTACTCCTGTGCCGGTAGCCCAGGTCGCTGGCACAACTGAACCTGATAAGCACTAAACTTTAGCATATTGGTGCAGGGCTGAACACAGCAGGACTGGATGAATGTCTGCACATTCGGTATGAGAACCTAGCCCCCAGCTCCACCCTGTTCCCAGACAGCCAGCAGCCAGGCATATGCTACCATGCAGGACTGAAGGACTCGTCTTTTCCAGTAACTTAAAAAGCCCTAGAGGAAAAAATTCTAGATACTAACATTTGATGGTGTCCCAAGAAACATGCCAGCTTGGTGCCCAGTTATCCTGGATACTGAAGCCCACCCACTATCAAGGCCAACCCACACACACAGAGCTTCCAATCAGTTTTTCAGTGCTCATTAAATAGAAATGGTAAATTTTCCAAATATATAAAGAATCTATAAAAGGATTAAACAAAAGCAATGTTGTAGTTAAACATTAAGGAAAAGAACCGGAATTTCTAATAACAGGGAACGTAACATACATGAAGTTAATAATGCCTTTGCCCTGGTATCTGTACATGCTCTTCATTCACTGTACTCCTGGCTACCAGAATAGAAATATTCTCTGGCCTTTCTTTTCTCACTGCAAAGTGTAATAACCAAAGCAGAGCTTTTGAATACTCATTGTAACTATGTTGAAAGATTTTTTCCTCTTAGGTATTCTCATCAAATACCATTGTGACCTGCAGTTTCTTTGAATTTCACAGAAGACTAAATAAAAGCTTTATACTTAAAATTTGTACTTCCACAGGAAATGGGACAGTAGCAACATAAGAACAGTAGAAAATTAGCTCAGGTCAGTAATACTTGCTTAACAGTCCTAATGTTTAATCTAGGCTAGTCTTTATTTGCCATTTGTCAGAAACTCTCGTTACATATTCTAAGAAAAAATTAAAATTGTATGTGAAGGTTTACATATATGTGTATATATCCATACACACATACATATATACACACACCTCACATGTATGTACACACGTAAAACTCACGTATGGCAGAAGTGATGGAATTTATGATTCTTTCTCTTGTCTTATAGCATCTACAGAAACAACACTGGGGCAATCAGATTAATGACACAAGTAAGTGTTTTATGTTTGGGGTATGCCAGAATTTCACAATTACTGGGGCTTCACAGGCTGGAAAGGGCAGTGGAGGTTGTAGAATTCCCCTGGTCTTCGTCCTTTAGTCTTATCTGCAATTCCAGTGCTTTAGATATTTGTTTCAATTCTCTGAAAAAAGTATATGCTCCTAAAAGGCAGAGACTGATTTTATAAATCTCACTGTCCCCTATGACTACTATGCTTTGCACACAGCCAGTGCATATATGGTAAATTATATTTATTTGCATTATGCTTTGTCAGATCAGAGAATTTCTTCTTTACTCATTTTAATATTTATTTATACATTATATGTACATAATTTTGCTTAAAAAATTATCAAGAGTTTTTCAATGACAGTCAAATCCTGTACTACCCTTCACCATTCCACTTGTTCTTAGAGGCAGTCATTTTTAATTATTTTAAAGGTTTTTATCAAAAGCACTTATTCTCTATATATAAATAATATGAAGAAATTGCTTTTTGATTTATCAGTATTGTATATTATGTCCTGATTTCCTATTAGGATAAGGGTTTAGCTGCCACAGCACCTCCTAACTTACTTCTCATCCCTTCATACTACCAAAATCTTCATTTGAAAATTTTGAATTACAGAAATTAGTGTTTCTATTAATGTATTTAGGTTAACAGTATATTTACTGATAAGCTAAAATAATGTTTTCTTTCTTGTATAAATTTTGGATTTCCTAGAATAAATAATTTACTTTTTATTTTCAATTTTTAAAAATAACTATCAATATTTTTTTACCTGCTCCACCTGAGAGATTTTTTTTTTTTTGCGGTACACGGGCCTCTCACTGCTGTGGCCTCTCCCGCTGCGGAGCACAGGTTCCGGACGCACAGGCCCAGCAGCCATGGCTCACAGGCCCAGCCTCTCCGCGGCATGTGGGATCTTCCCGGACCGGGGCATGAACCCGTGTCCCCTGCATCAGCAGGCGGACTCTCAACCACTGCGCCACCAGGGAAGCCCCACCTGAGAGATTTTTATACCTAGAAGTATTATACTTTGGAAGGTCAGATTTATCAACTACATTTTTATCTTGGAGTCATTCTTTTGGCCTCATGTCCCTCCCTGAAGTGATACACTTCTCTCTGTTACAAAGATGCCAGCCAGAAACATCTCTTTACTACCATCTTGGAAATCCTCCTTTCTGCCTTGGGCTCTTGGCTTCCATATTTCCTAGGTCCTTTGTCTTCCACTTCACTGCTTCCTTTCTGTTCAATTCCTTCTTTTCCAGGAACCAACTGCTTTTGAAGGACAAACACAAGAGAGGTAAATTTTGAGTCCTGTATGTTTGAATAAGTCTTTATTTGTTCATACTAATTGTCTCAGTTTAGAATTCTCAGCTGAAAATAATTTTCTCTGAGACTTTTGAAGGTATTGTTCTACATCAGTGGTTCTCAAAGTTGAGGGTATATAAGAATCACCTGGAGCATCTGTTCAACTACAGACTCCTGAGCCCCACCCCCTGAGTCTCTAAGTCTGTGGTCTGGGGTGGGGCCTGGAATTTGAATTTCTGGAGGAGAGAAAAACTTAAATTGAGAACTTTAAATTCCAAGCTCAAGGATTAGATGAAGATCCAGAAAGCTTCTTCAACAACAGTGAAAGAAAACTTTTATCTCCTATTGCCCCAGAAATGGAATATCTGAAAACTAAATCAAAGTCTAATCCTATGGGTGGCAATGTTACAATGCAAATTGAATTCCCAACCTTGCAGAGTCTCTTCTGTTAAAGTTAGGGCCTGATTGGGAAGGAGTAGGGGCCTGAAAATTGGGATGAGGATATATGGGTATTTTGATGAAGCTGAGGCTTGGGACCTTGTGCTGCAGTCTTCTTTACCAATAGTAATAGCCTTTCCTCCCTTGCCTAATGAGGTTAGCTCTCTCTTTGCCTGAAAAATCAGTAAGGGCCTCACCTAAGATAGCATCTTGCAAGGGACTTTTGCCCTTCCTAAGGACCCTGCTCCATCTACCTCTCTTGCTTGTAGACCTACGACCAGAATCAAGTCCCAGCAGAATCCAGTGTGAGGTATAAATTGTGACCTAGAAAGAAGTACCATTTATATCAAAAGATATGCAGGATAATTCCAATTTACACAGACAGAAACCAGGGAGTATGCATGGAAACGGATGCTGAGGGTATTGAGTCAGCTTAGAAGGAATATATTGTTAGATCAGATCAAATTTATTGATATGGGCACACTAAACCAAGATTCCGGATTCTCTGTGCTAGCTCAAACGGCTGAAAATGCCTCTAATAGTATGTTCAGTTGGTTGGCGGAAGCCTGGTCCCCAAGGTAACCTACACTACATGAAACTGAGATGCCATAACTCCTTGGTGGAGAGAGAACTATCCAAAGACTTCAGCCGATAGGAATGCTGAACTGGATTTATCACGTACAACCTGCTCAGCCACTTATAACTACATCACTTGGTAGGACCCAGAGGGCACCGCCTTCACCAAGTCTTTGAGAGATACACTGGTTGAAAGGACCAGCAGCATCCTTGAAGAGCTCTATAGTAGCTACTCTCTGAAGACGAGGAATGACAATGGGCAATGTTGTCATCCAAGAAATGGGTTCCTAAATTGAATGGGGATGATAGTATCTCAGAGTGGCAGGGACTCAGTGACAGTACTTAACAAAAGATGAGGTGAGCATGATTATCAAAATGGGCAGCGAGCAAAAGCTGAAATCAGAATAGTCTGACCTGCAGAGATCACTGGTGTTTGATCATGGTGTTTCTAAGAGAGAAATAGTTAGAAAGCTACCAAGTGCTACTTGATCTGTATAAGCAGCAAAGCTATAATACAGAAAAATGCAACTCCTCAATCAATTTCCAAACTTGAGCCAGGACACAGATCTAGAACCTCTTGTATTCAAGAAAGCCAGGCCCCTTCGAGGAAGGACCTTGCTACACAGCTATAAATTTATACTATAAATCTTCCAGCCTTCCCCAAAAAACCTGCAACAAATTACCAGGGTATACACTGAGGAAGGGGAAATAATCAGAACTTTGTGGGATTGTTGGATATGGCTCTGAAATGACTCTCGTTCCTGGAGACCCCAAATGGTACTGTGTTCCACCAGGCGGAGTAGGGGTTTATAGAAGTCACATGATTAATGGAGTCTGTGCTCACTTCCAGCTACCACTCACCCCAGAACTCATGCCATCATTATTTTCCCAGTTCTGAAATGTGGAGTTGGTACCGACACACTCAGCAGCTGGCAGACTCCCTCACTGGTTCCCAGATGTGTGGAGTTAGGGCTATAATGTAAGAAAGGCCAGGTGAAGCTCCTAGCACTACCTCTACCTATGAAAACCGGAGACCACTTTGTTCCTGTAGAGACTGCAGAGATTAGGGTCATCATCAAGGACTTAAAGGACGAAGGTGATCATTCCTAAAACATCCACATTCGACTTGCCTATCTGGCATTAGAGAAAACAGATGGATCTTGCAGAGTGCAGATGCTGTACCAGATGTGATTTCCTTGCTAGAATAAATAAACACACTCCCTGGCATCTGGTACACAGCTATTGATTGGGCAAATTATTATTTTTTTCTTTATATGTGCTAGCAAAGAATGCCTGAGCAGTTTGGCTCCAGCTGGCACCCTACTACACTACCTCAGGGTTCTAGCAGCTCTCCAGCACACCCTCATAATCTAGTCCACAGGGACCTTGACTGCCTCTCCATTCTGTAGAATGTCATGCTTTCCATTACGTGCTGACTGAGAAGTAATTAGTAACTACTCTATACTTGGAAAAACACAGGTGTGCCAAAGGTGGGGAAAGATTACTACAAAAATTTGACCTACCATCTTTGTAAACTTTCTAGGGATCTTGTAGTAGGTCAAGATATCTCTTTCTACCACTAAAAAATAGGCACAGTACTTAGTAGGCTTTTTGGATTTTGATGGCATCATATACTTATTTGGGTATGTTATTCTAACCCACTTATTAAGTAGCTTGCAAAGCTGCCAGGTTTGAGTGGGACATTTAATAAGAGAAGGCTCAGCAACAGGTCCAGAGTGCCATGACAGCTGCTTTGCCACTTGGGCTACATGACCCAACAGCTTCACTGGTGTTTTAAGTGTCTGTGGCAGATAGGGGCTGCTACATAGTATGGCATTTGGCAGTCCTTTTATAGGTGAACAGGGACCTTTGGGATTTTGAACAAAGCTACAGAGCGTGAGCATTTCACGTGAACGGGGTTATCTGACCTTCCAAAGCCATAAAATTGGGTATGCACAGAGCTCTTCAACGTTAAACAAAAGAGGTGTATATGAAATCAGTCCTGGCAAGTCCTATGAGCACAGTTAGGTTAACATAAGTAAGTGGCTCATATTCCCATAGCTCTTATTCTTGCTACACTGATCCTCTCTTCAAACGTCACCTGTGGCCTCACTAAGACGAGTTCCTCATGACCAACCAGTTAACTAAAGAAGAAAAATTCAGGCGTGATTTAGAAATGGTTCTATACAATATATTGGTGCCACCCAAGAGTGAAGAGTTGTAACACAACAGCCCCACTCAGGAGCCCTTAAGGTCACGGCAGAGGGAAAACTTCCCAGAGGGCAAAGCTTTGAATGGTATATAGTCATTACTCGGTATCCCAGGGGATTGGTTCCAGTACCCCCACGGATATCAAAATCCAAGGATGCTCAAGTCCTTTACATAAAATGGCACAGTATTTGCATATAACCCACACACATTTTCCTGTGTACTTTAAAACATCTCTAGATTACTTTTAACACCTAATACAATGTAAAAGCTATGTAAATAGCTGGTGTGCAGCAAACTCAAGTTTTGCTTTTTGAAACATTCTGAATGTTTTTCCAAGTGTTCTCGACTGGCCATTGGTTGAATCTGCAGATGCAGAACCAGCAAATACAGAGGGCCTACTGTACCTGGTTGTTCATTTTGAAAGAGACACGTCAGAAGTACTGATCTACACTCATTCATGGACAGTAGCTAATGGTTTGGCTGGCCATATACATGCTCACCAAATAGCAACTTCACAGATGAGGAGGTAAATAATCTGGTAGAGAAGATGATGCATTCTACAGGGGTCAACCAACCTTTTTCTCTCCTCTTGTTCTTGTCAAAAGGGATTATGAACAAAGTGGCCATGGAAGTCCAGATGGAAGTTGTACATGGCTCAGCAACATGGGATTTCCACTCACCAAAATGAATCTGGCTACAGCCACTTAGTACTTAATCTGACAACACTGAGGCCAAAACTTGACTTAGTGAATATGGCATCATTGTCTGGGGCACCCGCCAGCCATCTGGTGGCAGGTTGATTACATGGACTACTTCCATCATGGAACACTTTGTTCTCATTGGAATACACTCATATCCTGGATAATTTTATCAAATTAAACTGTCAATCATAAGATCAGTATGTTTAATAGCTGTACTTCCTTTCTTTCACAGAATATCCCATATGTATACAGAGAAAAATAATCAGAAAGCTAAAAATCTCTACCTTTTCAGTTACACATTTGGAATAAAACAGCAGAAATGCAAAAAGAGAACAATTTAGAATTTTGTTTTTAAGTACTTAGAAGCATATCAAGATATTTAGTCCGTACTCAAAGCAGGAATTTGTATTCTTAAAGAGGATAACTTCTTTCCTCCTGAGTTTTTCTAGAAAGTAGAGTGTGAAAGAATGTCTTAAGCTTTTTTAATATATATAAATTAGCTTTTTAAAAATTTCATAGCAACTCTGAGATTATTACTATTATAATCCCCATTTTAAGTATGAGGAATTAAATACCAACAAACTAGATAATTCAGAAGAAATGGACAAATTCCTAGAAACATACAACTTACCAAGACTAAATCATAAAGTAATAGAAAATCTGAACAGACCAATAATGAGCAGGGAGATTGAATCAGTAATTTAAAATCTCCCAACAAATAAAAGCCAGGACCAGATGGCTTCACTACTGAATTCTACCAAACATTTAAAGAATTAATATCAATCCTTCTCAAACTCTTCCAAAATACTGAAGAGGAAAGAATACTTCCAAACTCATTTTATAAAGCCAGCATTACCCTGATACCAAAGCCAGACAAGGATACTACAAGAAAATAAAATTCATAAACCAATATCCCTTATAAACATAGATGCAAAAATCCTCAACAAAATACTAGCAAACAGAATTCAAGAGTACATTAAAAGTATCATATACTATGATCAAGTGGGATTGATTCCTAGGATGCAAAAATGATTCAACATATGCAAACATTAACAGAATGAAGGATAAAAATCGTATGATCATTTCAATAGATGCAGAAAAAGCATTTGACAAAATTCAAGATATTTTCATGATAAAAACTCAAAATAAATTAGGTATATAAGGAATGTACCTCAACATAATAAAGGGCATATATGACAAACCCACAGCTAATATTATACTCAAAAGTGAAAAGCTTCCTTCTAAGATCAGGAACAAGACAAGGATGCCCACTCTTACTACTTTATTCAACATAGTACTAGAAAGTCCTAGCCACATCAAATAGACAAGAAAAAAAATATAAGGCATCCAAATTGGAAAGAAAGAAGTAAAATCATTGTTTTTTGCAGATGACATGACCTTAGAGAATATCCTATTAGAACTAATAAACTCAGTTAAGTTTCAGGATACAAAATCAACACACAAAATCAGTTGTGTTTCCATACACTAACAACAAACTACCTGCAAGAGAAATTGAGAAAGCAATCTCATTTACAATAGCAACAACTTTAACCAAGGAGGTGAAAGATTTGTACAATAAACACCATAAGATTTTGATGAAAGAAACTGTTAAGAAGACACAGAGAAATGGAAAGATATCCTGAGTTCATGGATGGAAGAGTACTATTAAAATATCCATACTACCCAAAGCTAGCCACAGATTCAACGCAATCCCTGTAAATGCAGACATAAAACCATTCCACCCAGTGGTTGTGGGAATTAAATAAGATAGGTTGCAAGAGGATTATAAAATACAAAGTGCCATCAAAATACAACATATTATAACCAGGATCTTTCTACAGCACTTCAACTATTTTGTGCAAGTCATATCTTTATTGTACACCTTTGTGGGAGTATAAACTTGTTCAGCTTTTTGGAGGGTAAACAGGAAGTATTTTTCAATATCAAAAATACACAATTTAAACACTGTCAGGAATTCCACATTATAGAAGTAAAAGCAGAAACATGAAGATAAGGATATTTATTGCAGGATTATTTAAGAGTGAAAAACTAGACCCTTTCTAAATGATCATCAATAAAATAGTAGTTAAATGAATTATAGTACACACAATCTATCACAAACAATAAGCTAATCCATAAGAGTGACACCAGAGAATGTTCACAAACACTGAGTGAAAAAATCAACTTGCAGAATGACATACAACATATTCCCAGTATTCCCAGTACATGTGTGTATGTACATGTAAATGTATATGTTTAAGCAGACCAATAGACAGAAGAACATACATCAAACTAACAAAAAGGATTTCCTCTCTAGTGTGAAAATAAGGGTGCAAAATATATTTTCCTTCTTTACTTCTGGCTTTTTAAAAGTTTTTTTCACATTAAACCAATACTGATCTTTATTATTCTGTGGAACTTTCCTCTCTGTTTCCTATATGAAACAGGACGCAAGATGCAGCCTATCTTCTTTATAACCTATCAGCCCTAACACAAAGCTGTGTACTCTAGTGATGCTAAAAACGCAATAACCATTTAGAGCACCCTTTAACCATGGAGAAGAGAAGCAAGCCATCTAGTTTGTGGATCTTCTTGACAAACTGGGCCCAGTGAAGGCCCTGGGTTCAGACTTCTCAGGGCTCCCAGCAGACACCTCCCACCTCCCCGGGTCCTAGCTCCCTGTACACACTCTGAAGGGTTACCTTGAGTCCACTGAGCCCAGGCTGCTGGGAAGGTCGAGAAATTAAAACAACTGCTGCTGTTCTAGAACTCTTCTGTCCCTTAAGGAGTGAAGTATACACATATTTGGCCTCTAGTAAAGACCAGCAGAGGACTGATAAGACAACCGAAGTGTTCTAGCAAATTCATAACTGGCACAGTAAAATAAAAACAGGTAAGAATTTGAAATATTGGCCTTACTCAGACTGTCTACTTTTGTCTTGAGCAAAGTAAAAATCTAAAGGAAAGGAAAATGCCTAAGAGAAGAAGCACTCGTATCCTGGGTTACTGAGCATCTCTCTCCCACTCTGGGCCACAGGCAATGCTGGAGGAGGAAAGGCATCCCACCACTGTCCTTCTCTGATACTCACCACACTCTCAGACAAAAATTTCACTTGGTCTCAAAGGATTCCTCCCTTCACTCGTATCTTTCCTCTCATTCAGGAAAGAAATAAAATTAACACTAAGAGGGGAAAGAGACCATGCATCACACATAAATCCATCTTCTTTACCTATAGTAGGCCCTTAATAACTTGTCTAGAGATTCTAACTAGAAAAGGGGAATGGTAGACAAAGAACATACCAGGATGGACGCAAATATACTCAGTCTACTCTTGAGTTCTCTACGGGGAGCCAGAAATAAAGAACCAGGCATTTCACCTCAGAAGTAGTCCAAACTTCAACTTGATTTCATTTTTACAAAAGCAATCATCTTGGGCTTCCCTGGTGGCGCAGTGGTTGAGAGTCTGCCTGCCGATGCAGGGGACACGGGTTCGTGCCCCGGTCCGGGAAGATCCCACGGAGCGGCTGGGCCCGTGAGCCATGGCCGCTGAGCCTGCACGTCCGGAGGCTGTGCCCCGCAACGGGAGAGGCCACAACAGTGAGAGGCCCGCGTACCGCAAAAAAAAAAATCATCTTTATTGGGCATTCTGCTTTAAAATTTAGAAAAACAGTCTACAAATAAATTTGTATCACTATAGCAATGTCTACTTTTTTGGGTTGAATTATTATTTTTTGTTTTATCTGTAGACAGAGTAAAAGGAAGCTCTGAACAAACTAACCAGAGGAAAATACTTAACAATCAAGTAGAGTGGATGGGGTAGGGGAAGCCTTATTTGAAGTCATTTTTATAAAGAGAAAATCATCATTGTATCAAAATTTCACTTATTTTCAAGGTATATCTAACTTAAAACCTATATGCAATAAAGCTAAAGGGGAAAAAAATGCTATGCGCGCATTTTAAGTATGAATCATAGCAATGTTCTATTTATAACACTGTTCCATTCCTAATATATTTCTAATTCCAACCAGAATACTCACCACAAAAAAAGAAGCATTTTTCTCAAGAATGTTCAAAGGAACATTTAGTTCTTCCATGGACATTTTAAAAATTAGATTATTAAGCATGAGGATTTATTTGCATTCATGTTACTTTCCCCCACAATCACCAAGGAGAAATTAAATATCAGCAAGGGCTTTGTTTCAGAGGAAAATAGTCTAAGTGACTTCTGATGACAATTAAAACTGAAACTCAAGTGGCAAGAAAGATCAGCATTTAATAGAAAAGTAAATTAATTACAATTAAAAACTAGGAAAATGTATTTTTTAAGTGGTTAATAGAAGATTAACCTTCTGGAACCTTTCTAGGAATACAAAAACCAACAGAAATGACGAGCCCCATGGGTGATGGGTTTTGCTCGTCTCCTTTTGTCTCCTATTTCTAATTCTTAGTCTTTGGCTCACATTCATTAGGTCGTTGTTGTGCTGAGAAATCTTTACCTGCCTTGAAACTATTATTGGGGAAAATGCAGGCCAATTTAATTTCATCAGCCTTTTTGAATAATTCAGACACATTATTTAACCTGCCATTGATGTTTCTCACAGTGGTGTTTGACTATAAATTCAAGGAAATACCAAGTCTTATTAGGTAATGGACCTGGAATCTTTTATCACAGCTTTGCCTAGAACTATAACTGCTGTGTTAAAACTTGAATATCTTTTTTTTTGCCTATAAACTACTTGCATAGAGCAAAGGGTGAAAACAAGTTTTGTTCTGTTTTTTATACCTAAGGGAGTATATGGGTACTCAGATTGAAATCCACATGCTAATTAAAAGCAATATAATTTAGTCTGATTTTGAGAAACATAAAAAAGAAAAAAAGAAGATTTAAGCTTGGTTCTTTTCTTCTCATGCCATATGTAATCTCCTCCCTACCCACTCCTTCAATTACTGCCTGAATGCAGACACCTGACAAATATGTTCCAACGGCCCAAACCTTACTTCTAAGTTCCAGGCTCACATACCCAGCTGTTCACTTCACATCTGCACTTGGATATCTCAAAGGCACCTCAAACCTTAAATGTCCAAATTAAACTTAGGGGGGTGGTCTCTCCCCCCTCTAAGTGACCCCACACCAGAGTTCCCATGTTCACTGACTGGGCTGCCACCCATCTGGTTATACAAGCCAGAAACCTAAGAGTCACCTTGACAGCTTCCTCCCTCAGCTATAATTCATTTCTCCCCCCAAGAACTGTCCATTTTAACTCCTAAATGTTGTGCCTTTCAGGCCACTTCTCTTGAACCCCTCTGCCATCACTCTGGTCCAAACTACCAACAAGTCTCATGAGGCAGTAATTTTTTCCTGGGTTATTCACAACTGATTCCCAACACCTATGACTGTGCCTGCCGCATGGTCCACGTTCTGTAAACATTTGCTAAATGGATAACAGCCTCCTGCTAACTATTCATCCATCCCCATTCCCCATTTGCTTTGTGAAGTCTTTCTCTTCTATTACTGTGGAAATCTTCTCTGGCCAAAACCTAGCCAACCCCCCACTCCTGTCCTATTGTCTCATTTCTACATGTATTTCTCTGTGGTAAGACTCCATTGGCAGTCACTTTACAGTTATCCACGGCATCCCTAGATCCATACCTGTGCACAGGCCTGCCCCGCCCCTGCCCCAATTGGAGAACAGACTCTAGGAAGGCAGAAATGTGACATACTTTTTGCTCAGCACTGTGTCCTCAAACCCAGTTAAGAGCCTGGCATATAGTATACACTCCATAAAAAGCTAGTGAATCATTAATTTTTTAAATTCTTTCATCATATTTATAACCCAGTGTCTCCTTTTATTCTGTTTGTGAAACCCTTAAAAAAAGAGTTTATTCTACAGCATTGCCTTTATACTTCTTTACTAAAACATTTGATCTATCTTGTCTCTTTGGGAAGCAAGCTACAGAGATTAGTATAGTAATACAGGGAATAGACGAAGTCAAGTACCCAGTGGGATCTGACCCTCAGGGCAGTTTTCTGTTCTCTAAGTAAAGAGCCAGAGAGTTACAGGATCTTAGTTCCCCAACCAGGGATTGAACCCAGGGCCCTGGCAGAGAAAGCACGGAGTCCCAACCACTGGACCGCCAGGGAATTCCCTCCAGGTACCTTTTTTAAGGCTGCAAATTGGACTAAGCACCTTGTCTCTGTGCTCCAAGTGCACTCTCTGCACACACACACACACACACACACACCCCGCAAGTTACCGCTGTGTTACAGTGACATTCTCTCCCCAGGAGCAAGGCATCTGGTAGGAAGTTTTTATTAGGTCTTTCACTAAGGCCAGATGGTGAGGAAGACTGATTTTTAAGAAGTAATGGGGATATATGTATGCATATGGCTGATTCACTTTGTTGTACAACAGAAACTAACACAGCCCTGTGAAGCCATTATACTCCAATAAAGATGTATAAAAAAAATGAAAATAAAAAATTTTTAAATTTTTCAAAAATTAAAAAAAAAAAAGTAATCTGGGAGTCTCTTGGATTAAATACATTCTGTTACATATAACTACCCACCAAGTAAAATACCCACCTCTGTGAATCCTTGTAATAAAGTAACAGAACTGCCTCACACTTCAGGATTTAGAGATAATTTTAAACTTAGAGGAAAAAAAAGCTACCCAGAAGAAAGAACATTTCCTTTTCCTAATCATCTGCTTCTAGTTCCCATTCCCACACATATACTCCAAATGCTGACAGCTCTTTAAGGCTCTTTCAACCTAAATGACCAATATTTAGAGGCCTAGTTAACTCAGTAAGATATGATTCAGACACTTTAAGTGTTACTTAAGACTGTAGAAACATGGAGAAATGCTTATAATGTAAAGTCATAAAAACGCAGAATGGAACATTGCATTTTTATATACTTATAACTGTTTTACACACACACACACACACACACACACACACACACACACACACAGCCTCAAAAGAAATAATCATTCAAATGCTGAAAGTAATATGTTAATGGTGGTAGGATTGTGGGCTTTTCCTTTTCTTTCTACTTTTTAATGTCTTTTTATTATTTTTATGAGAAAATAATTAACTTGAATCCTGAAGAATATTTTCAATATATCTGAAAGAAAGCATAAAGCCATGCCTCACTGAAATTCTAATATAGTAAAACCGTAGTCTATAAGAATTATTCATTATAGCCGAGTGGCCCAGCTACCACTAAGGTGAGTGAATGAGCTTCTCCACCTTGATGACAGACATATTTTGAGGAACACGATTCACTTCCCCAGCCTCTCTAGTTACGTTGGGATGTCATTAAAGATACAGCTGTGCAGGACACAGGGCTCAGTTTCACGGCTGGTATGCTACCGTACATCTTGAGAGTTCGCAAAAGACTGCAGAAAGACAGGTTCTGAGTGGTGGCTTTCCTTAGCGTGACACGTGGCTATCCCTGGGGGTGACGGAACCAACTGTATGTGAAGCCCACACCAGGGCACACATTTCAAGGAGGTTCCCAATGCCTGTGCTTTCAGCCAAAGCAGAGAAGAGCAAAAGCTGTTCTGCCCCCCACTCCAGCCCCCCCCCCCAGCAGAGCTATTTCCACATCTGCTTTTGATGGCTCTAAGTGTCTCCATCCTCACCAGTGCTTCTACCTCCTGCAGGGCAGGCTGCTGCTGCTGCTCTCGGAAGGCCTTCTCCATGGCCCTGGCTATCTGCTCCTCTTTCCTCCTTCTTCTCCTGTGTCATCTTCTATCTCCTATCATTCCACTCGTACTCTTTGAGTGAAAAGATAAGCCTTTAATATAAGCCAGTTGCTATCTTATTGCCTTTGGAATGTCAAATGAAAAAGCAGCAAATCTGCACTATCATCGCATCCCCTGGGAGCTCGTTAGAAATGTGTAATATCAGGCTCCAGAGCTATGGAATCAGAATTTGCATTTTGAAAAGATCCTGAGGTGATTCCCAGATGCATTAAACAGAAGTGCTGGTTTGGGAGTTGCTGGCTAGGTTGTTTTCAGTTGCCTAACCTCTGTAGCTCTACTTACACATTTAATACTGTTCTAACTTAAGGAAAAGTGGAGAGAGTATGCCTGGCCTTCAACTTACCAGTGAATCAGGAAGCACACTCATTACTGATAGTCTAGCAGTAAGGATGGAGCCGTGAGGATGTGAAACTGTCCACATCTGTGCTCTGGGAACAGGGCTTTGTCCAGGGGCTGCTGAGCTTTCAAGTGAGGTTAAACAAGCTCAACTCTGCACTGGCCTGGACTTGTAGAAACATATAACAGTAGTTACCAGTTCCTAAAATGTTAGGTGCTTCAACATGTTTTCCAAAATCCATAAAAACTAAATTCTGTCCTATGCTCCATACTGTATTTCTGAAGTGCTTAAATATATAAACTAAATATTTAAAAGAAACTTAAATTTAAACTGGAGAAATTTAAAGGAAAGAATGAGGGAAAAAAATACTTTCTCATCGATTCGTTCATGTCCTCACTAGTTTCTACGTGAGGAAAACACTGCGGTAATGCAAACAGCCTCTAATTCATGTTTTTATATGAATTGATTCTTTACAAATATCAAAAATTTACAGTGAACATAGAAATCTTTAAATCAATTATGGAATTTTTTGCTCCAATAAAAAAAATCCTCTCCAGCATTTAGAATCACATCGATATTTATATTAGAATCTTAACCCAACTCTAAACCAAGTAACATTTATCTTTTTAATTAAACTTTTTTATTTTGAAATAACTGTAGATTCACATGCAATTGTAAGAAATAACACAGTGATCCCATTTAACCAGTTGCCCTGAGTTTCTTACAGTATCACAAACAAGATATTGAAAGTGACACAGTCAAGACACAGAACAGTTCCATCAGAAGGATCCCTCTTGTTGACTTTTATAGTCACGCCCTCTCCCTCCCACACTCCCACTGCTGTCCCTGCCCCTGGCAACCACTAATCTATTCTCCATGTCTATAATGACACAATTTCAAGGATGTTACATGAATAGGATCATACAGTATGTCATCTTTGGGGAATGGCTTTTTTCACTCAGCATAATTCTCTGTAGATTCATCCAAGTCATTTCATACATCAATAGTTTGCTCCTATTTCTTGCTGAGTGGTATCCCATCAATCTCCAAGTCTGTTTAACCACTCATCCGCTGAGAGATAAGTGGGTTGTTTCCAGATTTTGCATATAACATATAAAGTTTCTATGAATATTTGTAATACAGGTTTTTATGTGGACATAAGTTTTCATTTCTCTGGCATAAATGCCCAAGAGTATAATTACTGGGTCATATGGTAGTTGTATGTTTAATTTTATAAGAAACTGCTAAGCAGTTTTTCAAAGTGGCTGTACCATTTTATATTTCCACCAACAAT
Source organism: Lagenorhynchus albirostris (assembly GCF_949774975.1). NCBI lineage: Eukaryota > Metazoa > Chordata > Mammalia > Artiodactyla > Delphinidae > Lagenorhynchus > Lagenorhynchus albirostris. The sequence goes on along the minus strand of NC_083106.1, from coordinate 60,172,745 downwards.
GTATTTGTGATCCAATTTCTCTGCATCCTCACTAGCATTTAGTGTTGTCACTGTTTTTTATTTTAGCCATTCTAGTAGATGTGTAATAATAGCTCACTGTAGTTTTAGTTTGCATTTCCCTAATGACTAATGATGCTGACATCTTTTCATGGGCTTATTTACCATTTGCATATCATCTCCAGTGAAATGTCTCTTCATATCTTTTGCCCACTTTCTAACTGAATTTCTTTATTACCGTTTTGAGAGTTCTTTATATATCTACATACTGTCTTATGGGATATGTAGTTTGCAGCTCGTTTCTTCTAATCTATAGCTTGTCTGGTCATCCTCTTAATAGTCTTGTCCAAAGCGGAAATTTTTAATTTTGATGTGGTCCAATTTATCAGTTTTTCTTTTTATGGATGGTGCTTTTGGTGTCAAGTTTAAGAAACCTTTCCCTAGCCCGAGATCCTGAAGGTTTATTGTTTTATATTTTACATTCAAGTCCATGGTCCATTTGAATTCATTTTTATATAAGGCATGAGGTTTAAGGTGAGGTTCATTTTTTGTCTATGTATGTCCAATGGCTCCAGCACCATTTGTTGAAAAGCCTATCTTTCCTCCACTGAATTGCTTTTGCACCTTTGTCAAAAATCAGTTGAGCATATTTTGTGGATATATTTCTGGGTTCTATTCTGTTCCACTGTTCTATATGTTCATTCTTCCACAAATATCAAACTATCTTGATAATATAACTATAAAGTACTGAGTAGAGTGATTCCTCCCACTTCTTTTTCAAGACTGTTTTTAACTATTTTAGGGCCTGTGCTTTTCCATCTAGATTTTAGAATAAGCTTGGCTATGTCTACAAAAGATAGGAGCAAGCAGGTTTTTGACCAAAGGCGTTCCTGTTGTACAACCATTCTTTTCCCCATCCTTTGGCTAAGGGAAGCAGGCTTTTTTTTTTTTTCTGTCTTTTCCCAGGTTGCAGCAGCCTGTCCAGGATATATGAGCGGCCATAAGGACACTCACGGAACTCATTGCTGTATTGTTTCTCAAGTCCCAAGGGCCCTAGGCAGCCTGCCTTCTTCCCACTTTTCCAAGATGTCCTTTCTTGTTTGCTGTGCTACGTCCAAGCGGACCTGGAAAGAATGGAGCTATTACCTATTGATGGATGCAGAAATTCCAATGTGTATTTTTAATGTTATTTCTGGTGCAAAGAGAAGACAGAAGGAAACTAATCATGAAAATATGCAGAAATGAATTTCCAGACACCGTCCACTATTTATAAAATGCTACCTTGTGGTCATTTTTTGACCACAGAGGAACAGTTAGAAGTGAAAAAAACGAAACAAAACAAGGACTGTGTCATTCAACCCATTATAACCCATAAATTAGCATTCAATAAATGCTAATTTATTTACTGATTCTCCTCATATAAGAAATTTTTGAAATGTCCTAGGCTCTCTTTGGAAATTAACTCCATATTCCTAGAACACATGGGAGAACCAGAATAATGACACAAGGGTTTTGCTCAAAGAAGAATGTGGCTTTAATTCGATTATTTACTATTTGTCAACATCACAGTTTATTGCGTAAGTGTAACAGGCCCCTGAAACTTTCCATTGTGTCTGCCATTAAAAAGAGTACCTGAGGAGAATATGTAGTCCAGAAACAGACCCATATATATACTGTTACCTGACTTACAACAAAGGTGTCACTGGGGGAAGGAAGAGTGTTTCAATAAATGGTGCTGAATCAATTAGAAATCCATAAAGAAAGAAAGAAGCGTTGACTCCTACCTTGCACCACAGGCATAAATCAATTTCAGATGGAATCTTAGGCCTAAATACGAAAGGTCTAGAAGATAATGTTGGAGAATATCAGGACCTTAGGTAAGCAAAACGTTTTGAATAGACACAAAAGATATTACCCTCAAGGAAAATATGGTTAAATAATATTTCATTAAAATTAACAACCTCTGGTCATCAAAAAAATCATCACGGAGAGTGAAAAGGCAAGCCACAAACAGGGAGAAGATAATTATAAAGAACTCATATCTGGAATTCATAGAGAACTTCTAGAATCAGTAAAGAAAAACCAGACACACCAGGTTTCTTTTTTTTTTTTTTTTTTGCGGTACGCGGGCCTCTCACTGTTGTGGCCTCTCCCGTTGCGGAGCACAGGCTCCGGACGCACAGGCTCAGCGGCCATGGCTCATGGGCCCAGACGCTCCGCGGCACATGGGATCTTCCCGGACTGGGGCACGAACCCGCGTGCCCTGCATCGGCAGGCGGACTCCGCCGATGGGTGCCACCAGGGAAGCCCTTCTTTTTTTAAATGAGCAAATTACTTCATAGGCTTTTCATAAAATGGGATATACAAATGTACAGTTAAGCATATGAAAAAGTGACCAATATTATTATTCATTAGGGAAAGCAAGTTAAAATTACAATAAAATAATAATACGCACCCACTTGAATGGCTATCATTAAGGAGAAAATGACAATCTAAGTGTTGCTGAGGATCTGGAGCAGCTGGAACCCTCACAGAGTGCCGGTGGGGTGTAGCTTGGTACAACCATTTCTCTTAGATTGTACTACTAACACTGAACATACACATAACTCTGAGTACAAAGGTACACCAAAACATACGTAGAAGGATGTTCCCTGAGCAGCAAAGATGTTCCCAAAGACCAGCAATGACTCAAATGTCCATTAACAGTAGAATGTTAAATTAAGTTTGGTATATTCATACAACAAAATATATACACCAATAATAGTTTTAAAAACCTACTACTACATACGACAACACAAAATACTATGTTTAACAGTTGAAGTAACCAGACATACTGTTTGGTTCCACTTTGTAGGAAGTTCCAAAGCAGGAAAATCTAACCCATGATAATAAAGGTCAGATCAGTGGATACCTTTGCTGAGGATGAGAGAAGGTTTAGGGGGAGCTTCTGGGAACTGGTAATGTTCTCTCTATTGATCTGCTAGTGGTTACAACTTAAAAATGTACTGAGGTAGACACTTAACATTTGTGTACTTTATTCTATGAGCACATTACACATCAATAAGAAAGTTTACAAATGGAGTACCTACATAAGTGAAAAAAAAGAAGAAAAAACAGGTAAAAGACATTGACAGTTCACAAGGAAGGACACAAACGGCCTCCAAACACGTGAAAAGATGCTCAACTTCACTCTCACTAAAAGAAAGGTAAATAATACACTCTCAGAGATACTATTACTTACATATGAGACTCGTGAAAATTTTTAAATACCCGATATTGGTACATCTGTTAGCCAACTCCACATATTGTTGATGGGAGTGCAAAATGATACAACCTATTGGAAGGGGAATTTCGCAAACAAAACCATATGTGTTTACCCTTTGCCCCAGCAAGCTCAATTCCAAGAATTTACCCTAAAGAAGTATCTCCACAAATACAAAACAACATATGCACAGAACTACTCACTGCGATAGTGACTGTAAAAGCAAAATACTGAAAACAACCTAACTGCTTATCTAGAAGATCAGGTGAATAAATTTTACTCATCCACATAACAGAATACTATGAAGCTGTCAAAAAGATTGAAGATTTCAAGAAACTAACAGTGATTTCCAAGCACATTGTAAACCGAATAAAGCAAAGTACAAAAAAGTATATATAATGTGCTATTTTTGTGAAGTAAGGAAGGGCAAACAAATATATGCATATATTCGTTTATTTTTGAAAAAAGGATAAACCAAAAATAGGGTGTGGGACAGTATTTAAATAGAAAAGACAGAGATATTAGTGAGGCTTCTCTGAGTATATTTTTAATAGTTTTGACATTTGAACCACTTAAATATTTCACATATTCAAAAATTAAAGGGATAAAACTGTAAGCCCTCAAGATTTAATCAGTTAAAAAAAAATGAACCTAAACCTATTGTCAAATTGATAATCACACTGAAGAAAGAATTTATCTCTGAACATAGCACTCTGATTGTATGCCCTTATAACACCCTATATATTCTAAAGACCAAAAAAAAAAAAAAAAGAGGCAGGGCTTCCCTGGTGGCGCAGTAGTTGAGAGTCTGCCTGCCAATGCAGGGGACACGGGTTCGTGCCCCGGTCCAGGAAGATCCCACGGCCGCTGAGCCTGCGTGTCCAGAGCCTATGCTCCGCAACGGGAGAGGCCACAACAGTGAGAGGCCCGCGTACTGCAAAACAACAACAACAAAAAACAAACAAACAAACAAAAAAAGGCAAAAAACCTCTCAACTTTTCTTAGCTTATTTGCTATTAGTAGTGATACTGCTATTTGGTAAAACCATTTTGTATGTATCATGGGATAAAGCATATATACATTTATCCCCTCCCCACCCCGCTCTATCCACTGAAAAAGTCTAGAAGCCACAATACTGCAGATACAGTGAATGCCTAGGGTATCTTTGTTTCTAAACACATTCACCATTAAAAGAAACCAAAGCTCCCTAGAAAAAGGGCTGACTACAGGCCTGGGGTAGGAAACATATGGGTAGAGGCTGAAGTACCTTACCATACCAGAAAGCAAAGAAGTGTTCAAAGACTTGACAAGCTCACTTTTCTCTCTAGAAGTTTTTAGGATCTTTTCTTTATACTTAGTGTTTTTAAATTTCACAAGAATCAGTTTGAATTTAAAATTGCCTTCATCCATTTTGCTGGGCCCTCAGAACTTGTCAATCTGAAGATTTGGATTATTTCCCAGAGCACAAGAGGAGGTTCTATTATTTATTTGATACTTTCAACTCTTCATTGACTCCGTTGTATCTTCTGGAATTCCAAGTATTTAGATATTAGACCAACTTGACTGAGCCTGTCTCTGCCTTTAAGTTTTCTGCCTCTCTTGCTGCACTGTGTTCTAGGAAATTTCTAATATTCACCTTCCAAATTTTCCACTGATTATTTTAATTTCAGCAAACAATGCCTAATTTTCAAGAGTTCTTCCTTATTCTTTGATGTTGCTATTTTAATGCAGCCTGTTGTTTTCCAGATGTCATCTTCTTGAAACTCACCTAAAGTTTTCACTTATACTCTCTTCTATTCCTTAATTAGTCTGTTTCTTCCAGGGACATTTGTTCTGTTTGTTTTATCACTCTTTTGTTTCTTGTCATATATCTCGTGGATATTTCCGGTAGCTTGTCTCCCTAAGGCCAGTGTGGGTTTCCTCTGCTTTTCTGGGAGTCTCTCCTATGTATTGTATAAGGCAGCAGTCAGGGAGCTCCGTGTGGGGAAATGTTGGACTTAACAAAAGGCTTTATTTCAGGGTGAGCAGGGGGTGGGCCTTCAAACAGAGAGAAGATAAGGGCTTTAATGGCACATGTGCACTCCCCTTATCAGCTCCAATTCCCCCCCCAGGCAGTTCCTTTGATTTCTTGAGAAAAGAAGTCTCTGGTTTTCAACTCAGGGGTAAAATGCTGGGCTGCTCTGTCCTACAGGGTAGGTTTGCAGGTAAAGGAAGAACAGTGCACATGTGGGGTGCAGCTTAGCTATTCATTCTCCCTCTTCCATTTACTGCAATTAGACAGCTTTGTGAATCTTTATTCTTAACTTAAATTACCTACTATGAGCAATGGAAGTCTGCAGAAAATAAGAAGTGGTGAACTTTCCAAAAATCCCCAGTCGTAAAAGTATTCTCAATGTTCACGCTAAGAAATCACTGAACCCATCTGTTTTTATTCTTTCTCTTTTTTAAAAAAAAACCTCTGTAATATTTGAGATGGAGAGAAAATCACTCTGCAATAAAAAGCATTTCATTTTTCATTTTATAGACATGGACACATTCTTGGGTCTCCCCTACGAGTTTGTTTTACCTTTAAAATATGTTGTATTCTTTGACTTCTCTCTGAGCAGTACCTATGGTTTTTTAACATAAGGGTGAGCTGTGAAGGATGGCAACATATAAACATCTGCGTGAGTCTACCAGATACTCAAATTGTATTAAAACAAAGCCTTAAGTGAAGATTCATACAACCTGAAACGCAGGATATAAAAGAAAATTATTATAAAAATTCAACAATAAAGACGACAACACTGGTATTATTTATGCTAATTCAAAGCAACTGAAAAAAATAAAAAAACATTTTATGTACCATGATATTCAATGGTACTCAAAAAATAATCCATAGATTTGTTCAACCTCCAACTTCATATGTGAAACATACTATTTATATACCTATAAATATATATATTTACCAACCAAAGGAGACAATGTCTGACAGTATGGAGTGCCAGTGTCAGCTGAGTGTTGCCTGGAACACTGCCTGAGTCATGTTCCTGTTCCTTTAGGTCTCTTTCCTGACAGTGGAGAACACAGCAGAAACCATTCTTGTGAAGACTTTTCTCTACAGGTTCTTATAAGAATGAGCTGAAAGTAAACACCTCCACCACTCTGATGTGCCTACTGATCAACAGCAGCCATCTGCATCTGTGACAGCTTTTGAGTTGCCAATTTTTATCTCACTAAACTTCTTCCAGTCTATTTCTCTTACCTGCGGGTCATTGCTTAGCACACAGCAATGGTGCCCCAGACCCATCCCTAATCCTATTACCCCTATTAATAACAATAACCAATTAATGTTGGCTTTGAGTATCTACTTTTATATATCAAATACTTACCTAGTGCTTACATATTAGCCAGACACTATTCTGATACTTTATAAATATTAATATCTGTAACAACTTTAGGAGGTGGGCATCAAAACTATCCTCTTGTATAGATGAAGAGCCTGAGCTACAAAGTAGGTAACTTGCCCAAAGTCACACAGTGAAAAAACAGCAGAGCTATTTATTAGCACCTAGGTAACCTGGCTCTAGTCCATGAATCACTATGACATTAGGGAGGGGAAAAAGTCTCATGCCAGAATAAGAGAGAAAATTTAAGACGTGCAGTTATAGCTACCGTTTCTTAAACACCAAGCATGTACCAGATGTTCACATATATTATTGCTATTCCTGACAAGTCACCCCAAAGATAGGAGTTATTTTGCCCATTTTGAATACAAGTAAAGCAAGGCTCAGAACGTGACGTGTCTCTAAACACACAGCTGGTGGGAGAGCTGGAATTGGAACCCAGGGCAGCCTGGATCCAAAGTCCCTACTCCCTCCAAAATGGTTTGCTGCCTCCCTCATCACCCAAAAAAGAGAAAGGCTCTTTTATTCCATTTAATACAGCAATCTGCGATGTCAAAAATGCTGTCCCTGGATCTGGCCCACATCCTTGGTCTGACACCTTGAGGATTTTATTTTTACACCAGCCTTCTCCAAAGACTTCAATTTTTCTTCAGAACATCATTCCCCAAGGGCCAGAGGCAGCAGCATGAGAGCAAATATTACAGTTTATGCAGAGTTGATGAAGTAACCAAAAAAAAAAAAGGTTGGGCAGTGACTAAAACAAGGACATTTCAAGGAGTAAAATTATATTTCCACAATTTAGAGAGGCAAAGTATGCCTAACACGATAAGGAAAATTCTACTATCCGTCATCCTCAGACATTATTTTCATAATGTGACTAAAAATTAAACTGTCTAGATGATTTCTTGAAATCCAAACACTTGGTTAGAGCGTGAATGAAGAATGCTTTAGATTTAAAAAAATTTTATATGCATGCTTTAGAACCCTGAAGTCAGTCTGAAACTGTCTTACCCTTACACCCCTTCAAAATGCAACTGGCAAGGTTGCCATTCAGCATTTATATGATACGTCTAGCATTGACATTAATTCAACTTCACGTGAGGAAGGTAATACATGTAATTCCCCTTTTACATTTGTGGAGAGTTATGAAGGGAACAAAGGGAACAATCTTCAAGAGCTTCTGGCCCCTATCTCTGCATTTTTTTTTTTTTTTTTTTTTTTTTGCGGTACGCGGGCCTCTCACTGCTGTGGCCTCTCCCGTTGCAGAGCACAGGCTCCGGACGCGCAGGCTCAGCGGCCACGGCTCACGGGCCCAGCCGCTCCGCGGCATGTGGGATCTTCGCGGACCGGGGCACGAACCCGTCTCCCCTGCATCGGCAGGCGGACTCTCAACCACTGCGCCACCAGGGAAGCCCTGCATTATTTTTTAATGCAGTCTGCTTCATGGTAACCTGGACTATACCACTTACCAGGTACCAAGAAAGAACACGAAAGAGGAGATACAACCCTTGCCTTCAAAAGTCTTGAAACATTATAAAGATCAATGGAAATGCCAATTATTTTTAAGTTCATGAAGGTAACAATCCTTTATCTTCAGATGTACAAATTCTTATTAATATAAGCAATATTACACCGTTCTTAAATATCAATGAAAAATCAGGGAGATTAATAGGTAAATCATAAATGGAAGATGCAAAAGACCAACCAGTGTTTGAAACAATGTTCAGTCTCATTAGAATAAAAAGAAAAACACAAGATTATTTTTTCCTTGGTCAATTTTCAAAGGTTTATAAAAGATGAAAAGAATTCTGGCAAACTAATACTCTATCAACGGAAATGCAACCTTATAATAATTCAACAAGCTTTATCAACAGCCTTAAAAAACATTCCTAGGGATTTCCTTTCCTGGCAAAGAAAGACAAGCTTGTGGCAGACCAATGCACCAACCAAGAACAACCAAAATAGCCTAAATAATTTTTTTAAACCTCTTTGAAGGCACCTAAGAGCTACCAAAGCAGGGAGAACTTGAGAGGCCAAGATCTCAGAAAGAAGGAAGTATGTAAAAGTGAGGTAGCTCAGCATTCAGATACTTTTCCCCTGGAGGCATAGGCCAATTCTAAAATGCCAGCTCAGAGGTTTTCTCAAAGCAGTTGAGAAGTTGAGAGCCTGAAAACTGGCAGCTGAAAGGCTTAAAAACAGCTGAGAAGCTTAAAGTTGAGTAAGAGAGGCAGCTGGGAGCCTGAGAAGCTGAGCAGAGAAGAGTCTGTATCAGTCTCAAAGGGCCAGAAGCTGTGTTCAGGGCCATGGAAGGTGGGAAAAATGACTTCTGAAGAACCCCCTGGAACAGGCATGGACAGGAAATTGGAGAGCCCTCGTAACACCAAACATCAGCTTCTAATTAGCTCAAGTTTAAGTTTCTTTATCTTAATGAAGTCTCCAAACCAAGTTTACTTTTAAGACACAAATAAGACACCAAAAGTGCTAGCTATAAAGGAAAGACTGAAAAGCTGACCAAAAGGCATCATCATAAGAAAAGGCAAGCCAAACAATAGAAGACACTTGCAAAAGATGAGCAAAAGAATTGAACAAAAACCTCACAAAGGAAGATAACCAAATAGCTACACACACCAAAAATAAATTAAATAAAAATAAAGGTGCTCTCCCTCATTACTCACCAGGAAAATGCAAATAAAAACCACAGTAAGACACAAATCCAACAGAATGGCCAAAATTAAAAAGGGAAAATCAGCAAGTGTTGGTCAGGATGTGGTACAAATGACACTTTCATACACTACTGCTGGGAGTGGAAATTGTAACTGGCTATGGAAAACAGTTGGCCATCCACAGTAAATTTGTAGTTATGCCATCTCTATAACCCAGGAATCCCACTCTTGAGTATACACTGAATAGAAATGCTCACACTTGTGCACCAAAAGCCAAGTACAAGTATTTTGCTAGCACTATTAAAAATAGCCAAAACTAGCCACTATTTTGCACTATTAAAAATAGCTAAATATAGAACAGTAAAAATATCTATAATAGTAGAACTGATAAATAAATGTGATATATTCATAAAATGAAATACTTCACAGACATGAAACGGAACAAACCACTGTAACACACCACGTGGATGAATCTCATAAATACAATACTGAGCAAAAGACACAGACATAAAAATGTATATACGGGGGCTTCCCTGGTGGCGCAGTGGTTGAGAGTCCGCCTGCCGATGCAGGGGACGCGGGTTCATGCCCCGGTCCGGGAGGATCCCACATGACACGGAGCGGCTAGGCCCGTGAGCCATGGCCGCTAAGCCTGCACATCTGGAGCCTGTGCTCCGCAACGGGAGAGGCCACAACAGTAAGAGGCCCGCGTACTGCAAAAAAAAAAAAAAAATGTATATACAATATTATTCCATTTATATAAAATTCAAAAACAGGCAAAATCAATTTATGGTGTTAGTAATTACTGATTAACTTTGGGGAAGAGTAGGAGTAAAGACTGGGAAGGGGCTTCTAGAGGTTCTGGGGGGTTTTCCTGGGATGCTGGTAACATTCTTGATCTGTGTGGTAGTTATAACATACGTATTCACTTTTTCAAATTTAACTGAGCTTTGCCCTTAGGATTTGTACAACTTCCTGTTGTATGTAATACTTCAAATAAAACTTTACTGAAAATATATAGTCATCCCTCGGTATCTGTGGGGGATTGGTTCCCATACCACCCACATGGATACCAAAATCTGAGAATGCTCAAGTCCTTTATATAAAATGGCATAGTATTTGCATATAAGTAAGATACATATCCTCCCATATGCTTTAAATCACCTCTAGATTACTTATAATACCTAACACAACGTAAATGTTATATATAAATAGTTGCTAGTGCATGGCAAATTCAAGTTTTGCTTTTTGGAACTTTCTGTAATTTTTTTTCAAATATTTTCAATCTGCAGATGGTTGACTCTGTGGATGCAGAACCTGCGGATATGAAAGGCTGACTGTACTACAAGTTTCTAGAACTTTTACTTCTCGGATCCATCCTTTAGAAATATTTTTAAATGTCCTTCGAAATATGTATCTTCCAGACCTTGGGTTAGGCAAAGACTTCATACACATGACACAGTCCATAAAAGAAAAAATTAACAACCTGGATTTCATCAAAATTCATATTTTTGCACTTCAGATGACATATTTAAGAAAATTAAAAGCCGGGCAACAGACTCAAAGTACTTGCAAAACTGATATCAAATATAAGACCTGTACCCAGAATTTGCACAGAACACATAACATAATAACATTCAAATCAAATCGAAAAATGGACAAAAGATGAATAGACATTACCGCAAAGAAGATATACAAATGCTTAATAAGCTCACGAAAAGATGTTCAACATCATTGCCATTAGGAAAATGCATATTAAAATCACAATAAGATATTTCTCACCCGCTAGAATGGCTATAATAAGTAAGACAGATAATAACAAATGTTGGTGAGGATATAGAGAAATAAGAACCCTCATGTATTGCTTGTGGGAATATAAAATGATAGACCCACCTTGGAAAACAGTTTGGCAGTTTCTCAAATAGTGAAAAATAAGTCTCCTACAGAGCATGGCAATTCCACTTTTAGGTACTGACTCAAGAGAAACAAAAATGTATGTCCACACAAAGACTTGCACATGAATGTTCATAGCATCATTATTCTTTAGAGGACAAAGCTGGAAACAACCTAAATGTCCCTCAACTGGTGAATGGATAGAAAAAAATTATTACAGGCATACCTCGGAGATATCATGGGTTTGGTTTCAGACCACCACAATTAAATTTTAGCGAGTATCACAGTAAAGAAAGTCACACAAACTTTTTCGTTTCCCAGTGCATACAAAACTTATGTTTATACTATACTGTAGTCTCTTAAGTGAGGAAGGGCATTATGTCTAAGGAACAATGTACATACATTAACTAAAAAATGCTTTATTGCTAAAAAATACTAACCATCATCTGACAGTTCAGGGTTGCCACAAAACTTCAATTTGTAAAAAACGGTAAAAAAGAAATATTTGCGAAGCTCAATAGAGTGAAGTGCAATAAAACAAGGTATGCCTGTATATCCTTACAATGAAATACTGTTCAGCAATAAAAAGTAATAATGTACTGATACATGCCACATCATGGATGAACCTCAAACTATTATGGTAAACAAAAGAAATCAGTCATAAGAAACCACGTATTATGTAATTCCACTTGAATGAAATGTTCAGAAAAGGCAATCAAAGAGACGGAAAGTAGATCAGAAAGTGGACCTACAGAAAGTAGATCTCATCCCTGGGACTAGGGATGAGATGAAGAATTAACTATAAATGCCCATAAGTGATCTTACTGGACAGGGCGGGGGAGAAAATGCTCTAAAACTGATATGGTGATAGCTGTACCACTTGGTAAAATTATACCAGTAAACTATACACTTGAAATGGCTGAATTTTATGATATATGAAATACATCTCTTAATAAAGCTCATAAAAAATTCATGTACATAGTAAGAAAATGGAACTAATCTAAAGGTTCACATTAAGGAAACAGATTGAGTTAACTATGTGATTTATATAATAGAATGCTATGCAGCCATTAAAGCTGTATTTGAACAGTATTTAATAAAGACACAGGAGGGGAGGTGCCATGGGCAGCCAGGATGCCTGGCTTGGCCATAACCCAGTCTGGGGCCAGGTGGGACTGCGAGGGCCCATGGCCGAGCCGGCTCCATTACCTCTGACTTTTGAGGATGTAGCCGTCTATTTCTCTGAGCAAGAATGGCGGAATCTAGAGGCATGGCACAAGGAGCTTTACAAGCAAGTAATGAGAACCAGTTATGAGATTCTTGTTTCTCTAGGGGACACAGGTTCGAGCCCTGGTCCAGGAAGATCCCACATGCCGCGAAACAACCAAGCCTGTGGGCCACAACTACTGAGCCTGTGCTCTAGAGCCCACGAGCCACAACTACTGAGCCCGTGTGCCACAACTACTGAAGCCCACACACCAACAGCCCGTGCTCCACAACAAGAGAAGCCACTGCAATGAGAAGCCCTCACACCACCGTGAAGAGTAGCCCCTGCTCGAGGCAACTAGAGAAAGCCCACGCGCAGCAATGAAGACGCAACAAAAGATCAAATGGATGTGAAGTGGTGTATCAATGTGGGTTTGGTTTGCATTTCCTTAATGGTTAATCATGTTGAGCATCTTTTCATTTGTGTATCTTCTTTGGAGAAATGCCTATTCAAATACTTTGCCCATTTTTAAAGTGGGCTATTTGTCTTTTTATTGTTGGGTTATAAGTGTTCTCTATTTGTTCTGAATACTGAACCCTTAACAGATATACGATTTGCAGATATTTCCTCCATTTCTTGGGTTGTCTGTTCCCTTTTTGATGGCATCCTTTGAAGCACGAAAGTTTTAAGTTTTGATGAATTCCAGTTTATTTTTTCTTTTGTTGCTTGGGGTTTTGGTGGTATATCTAAGAAGTCATTGCCTAATCCAGAGTCACAAAGATCCACTCCTATGTTTTCTTCTAAGAGTTTTATAGTTTTAGTGTGTATATTTAGGTCTTTGATCCTTTTTTTTCCTTCTTTGATCCATTTTGAGTTAATTTTTTTACACTGTGTGATACAGGGATCCAGCCTCTTTTGCACATGGATATCCAGTTGTCCCTACACCATTGTTGAAAAGACTATTCCTTCCCCCAATGAATTATCTTGGCACCCTTTTGGAAAACCAATTAACCATAAATGTCAGAGTTTATTTCTGGATTCTCGATTCTGTTTCATGGATCTATGTGTCTAGCCTTATGCCAGTACCACACTGTTTTAATTACCATTGCTTTAGGATTAGTTTGTCAATTTCTGCCCCAAAAAAGGCAGATGGGGTTTGGGGAATATTGTCATCTTAACAGTACGAAGTCTTCCAGTTCATGAACACGGGATATCATTTCATTTATTTAGTACTTTTTTTTAGGACTTTTAAAATTACTTTCAACAACATTTTATGATTTTTATTGTGCAAGTTTATGCTTCTTTTATTAAATTTATTCCTAAGTATTTTACTCTTTTTGATGTTCTTGTAAATAGACTTAATTTTTTTTTGAAAAATAGTTTTATTTTAAAAGATGCTGAGAGTTCGACCCAGAGGAAGACTGAGAATAGGTGTATTGATTTGTTTTTTTAATTCATTTTTGTTGGAGTGTGGTTTGTTTGCAATGTTGTGTTAGTTTCTGCCATACTGCAAGGTGAATCAGTTATACAAATACATATATCCTCTCTTTTTAGATTTCCTTCCCATTTATGTCACCACAGAGCATTGAGTAGAGTTCCCTGTGTTATGCAGTAGGTTCTCATTAGTTATCTATTTTATATATAGTAGTGTATATATGTCAATCCCAATCTCCCAATTCATCTCACCCCCCTCCCCCATTGGTATCCATACGTTTGTTCTCTACAGCTGTGTCTCTGTTTCTGCTTTGCAAATAAGTTCATCTGTACCATTTTTCTAGATTCCACATATAAGCGATATTATATGATATCTGTTTTAGGTGTATGGATTTAAATAAAAGATAGTGATTCCTTTAAAAAATAAATAAATAAAGACACAAGAAAATATTATGTGAGCATGCTGAGTGAAGAAAACAGACTACAAAGCCATATATAAAGCATGCTCTTGATATGTTTTTTCAAGTTCTTAAAAAGAATTGGAAGGAAACACATCAAGATATTAACAGATGTTTCTGACCAGTAGGATTATCGGTGACATATTTTTTCTTACTTTTCTGTATTTTCCAAATCTTGTAAAATGAGTTTTCTTATAGTTAAGAAAGACTTCTTCTTGAAGAATATTTTCATATATTATAAATATAAACATTAATATTTCTTTTTAATAAGACACATTCCTTAAAAAAAAACTCTACTCCTTAGGAGGAGACAGGAAGGAAGCAAAATAAGCATTCTCTCAACATGCCTATTGCCCATGGGTAGAACAGAAGACAGTGTTTAAAAATTTGGAAAATGGGGCTTCCCTGTGGCGCAGTGGTTGAGAACCTGCCTGCTAACGCAGGGGACACGGGTTCGAGCCCTGGTCTGGGAGGATCCCACATGCTGTGGAGCAACTAGACCTGTGAGCCACAACTACTTAACCTGCGCGTCTGGAGCCTGTGCTCCGCAACGAGAGGTCACGACAGTGAGAGGTCCGCGCACCACGATGAAGAGTGGCCCCCGCTTACCACAACTAGAGAAAGCCCTCGCACAGAAACGAAGACCCAACACAGCAAAAATTAATTAATTAATTAATAAACACCTACCCCCAACATCTACTTAAAAAAAAAAAAATTTGGAAAATGGTGACAAGAAGAGTTACTCAAATGTCCCTTATCCTTTAGGAACCCTTCTACATGGTTGGTGGGAATGTAAATTGGTGCAGCCACTACAGAAAACAACAGTATGGAGGCTCCTCAAAAAACTAAAAATAGAGTTGCCATATGATCCAGCAATCCCACTCCTGGGCAAATATCCAGACAAAACTATAATTCAAAAAGATACATGCACCCCTATGTTCATAGCACTATTCACAGTAGTCAAGACATGGAAACAACCTAAATGCCCATCAACAGATGAATGGATAAAGAAGATGTAGTACATATACACAACAAAATACATTAAAAAGAATGAAATAATGCCATTTGCAGCAACATGGACCTAGAGATTATCATGCTGAGTGAAGTAAGTCAGAGAAAGACAAATACATATGATATCACTATATGTGGAATCTAAAATATGACTCAAATGAACTTATCTATGGAACAGAAACAGACACACAGACATAGAGAACAGACTTGTGGTTGCCAAGGGAGAGCGAGGTAGGGGAGGGTTGGATTGGGAGTTTGGGATTAGCAGATGCAAACTATTATATATAGGATGCATAAACAACAAGGTCCTACTGTATAGCACAGGAAACTATATTCAACATCCTGTGTAAACCATAATGGAAAAGAATATGAAAAAGAATGTATATATGTGCATAGCTGAATCACTTCGCTGTACAGCAGAAATTAAGACAACATTTTAAATCCACTATACTTCAATAAAATAAATTTTTAGAAACGTCCCTTATCCTTTAGGCAAGTCTTACTATTACTATGCAAGAAATGTACTCTCATCAGTAAAGGGCATAAGAAACTTATGAGAAGAATTTTTTTTTTCTCACAAAACACAAAATTTATATATGGTAATTTATCTAGTCACTACTTGTAAATTACCCCATATTTCTTCCAATTATTTACCTACTAATTTTAAAAAACAATACCTACCTTTACACATTATTCTCTAGATCACCTTTCTGGTTTCTACAAACATCTCTTGGGAATCAATGCAATTTTAAAAAGAAAAAAAAAAGTGCTAATTTTTGTTTGCTTTCATGCTCTTCTGCAAAAGTTTTATTTTTTTAATGCAGCTGAATTTCTGGGTACAGCTCGGCTTGCCATTCTACTTTTTAAAACTGTTTCCTTAAGCAACTCTGTAACCCATCCGACCCCATACACCTATCTATGTGAAATAAGACATTTAATTTTTCTTTAATAGTCACACAGCACAAAGTGAAAGTTTCCAAGGCCTTAAGTTTATCTTATCAAAACTAAATGTTTCCAGGACTTTGCTGGCAGTCCAGTGGTTAAGACTCCAAGCTTCCAGTGCAGGGGGTGTGGGTTCAATCCCTAGTGGGGGAACTAGGATCCCACATGCTGTATGGCGTGGCCAAAAAATTAAAAAAAAATTTTAAATAAAACAAAATAAAAAATAAATGTTTCCATCATCATATATATTTCTTCTAAAAATGCTGCTACTCTCTCCTCCACTGCCTCTTTTTTTGGGTTTTTTTAAATTTATTTATTTTATTTTCAGCTGCATTGGGTCTTTGTTTCTCTGCACAGGCTTTCTCTAGTTGTGGGGAGCAGGGACTACTCTTCATTGTGGGCGCAGGCTTCTCATTGTGGTGGCTTCTCTTGTTGTAGAGCACGGGCTCTAGGCACGTGGGCTTCAGTAGTTGTGGCACGCAGGCTCAGAAGTTGTGGCTCGTGGGCTCCAGAGCACAGGCTCAGTAGTTGTGGCGCATGGGCTTAGTTGCTCCACAGCATGTGGGATCTTCCTGGACCAGGGCTCAAACCCATGTCCCCTGCAAGGACAGGAGGATTCTTAACTATTGTGCCACCAGGGAAGCCCCTCCACTGCCTCTTAACAACAAATGATTTTGGCATATCCTTTGGAGGGAATCAAAACTCAATAAGGGTGAAAATAAGCTTTTTATTGAGCACTTCCATGCCCTTCCTCCAGATGCCCACTGTGTCCACCTCAGCAGGGGTCAGAGTACCTGGTTACCATTTACTTACTAAGTGTCATTGTGCAGGCTACTTAATCTCTCATGTCCTCAGGTTCTTCCTCAGAAAAATGGAGATGACCGCGGTACACCCTGGTTCCTGAAGCTGCAGTGGGGCCGTGTTAAATGAGACAGCACATGTAAGGTATTGGCACACAGTCAGTGCCCAGTACTTACGAGCTAGCAGTTCTACTCAAAAAAGAAAACCAGCGTTCTACCCGTCACCCTTGGAAATGACTATTTTCCACATCTCACCCAACTGAATTTAAACCTGTTTTTTACCTCAAGATTCTGCACTGTGATTTTGACATGATACTATTGTTTCTCTTCCTCTGACCTTCTCCACTCCAGCTTCCACCCCATTTATTTCAGAAAAGTGACCCTCAATAGTCTCTTTTCAAAACAAAAGAGATGCAGCTTCTTTTGTTGTGTCATTGCTTCAAACCTGGTGGAAGTCTGTATATTCCTTCCTACACCTAGAAACAGTCCACTACAACCATGCCCAGTTTATTCCTCTACTTCCAGGTGCAAAACTGTAGTACAGCTTCCTTGTTTTTCAGAACAACACTTGTTGTTGCTGACTGTGACTGCCCCTGAGAGTTGCAACCAAGTCAATTAAACAAAAATGTTTAGGGCATCGCCCATGTGCCAGGTAGTGTGCTAGTTGTTGGAGATTCATGGACATCCTATCCAAAACAAATGGGGGACATATATGCTACACCATGGTCTCCTCTCTTGCTACATATCTGGGCAATGATACTGTCTGAGACGATTCAAGCATCATCTCTTGGTATAAGACAGTGTGTAAGATTCCCTACCCCTACCACCTTACTACCCCACCCCACCCGCATCAACCAGATACATCTTCTCTGATGGTAGAATAGAAATGTTACAGAATGTGGAATTGGAAGACCTTAATGACATCACCAGATACTTCAAATAACCTCTTGAGTGTATATTTGAATATACAATAGTCAAAAATATATATATTTATGTATGTATATATATACCTTAATTTTATATATATCTTTAAAAAGATGCTAAAATCCTTGGTCCCTTGGCTCTGTAAATATAAATTCATTACCATAGCAAATTCCAATAATCAATATAAGGGAAAATATGTAATTACTAAACATTTTCATAAGTGGGAAGCTAAAAAATAGTGCAAGGGAAACAGCCTAGAATGAAATATCATTCTGCTCTTGGTGTGCAATTTCAAAACAGGATTGCTGAAGAGCAGCATTGAATCATCTCAGAAATAATGGCAATTCTGTTTTGACCTTGATTCACTGCCATGATCAAAGTAATATGTTCAACTTGGGAAGATTCTGAAAAATCTAAAGGTCACACTTAATATTCTTGGAGTTCAAAAATCTAAGAAGTAGGGCTTCCCTGGTGGCGCAGTGGTTGAGAGTCCGCCTGCCGATGCAGGGGACACGGGTTCGTGCCCCGGTCCGGGAAGATCCCACATGCTGCAGAGCGGCTGGGCCCGTGAGTCATGGCCGCTGAGCCTGCGCGTCCGGAGCCTGTGCTCCACAATGGGAGAGGCCACAACAGTGAGAGGCCCGTGTACCATAAAACAAAAAAACAAACAAACAAATCTAAGAAGTAATACTTTAGTTTTAATATTCAAAGTGGCCACCAAATAAAGACAAAGGAAATGTCAACAGAATCATCATATGCCAACTAAAATTACCTCACTTGCATATCTTGATAGTCACCTGATACTCAGTCTTTCACCATGCCATTCATGTTCTAAATCTTTGATATATACTTTTCAACTTAACTTATACACTTATTTAAACTCATTCTCTTCCTTTAACAAATAGTTATTAAGCACCTGCTCTACGCCAGCTTCTGACTAAGCATGGCATACAATGAAAAAACAGGTATATCTCCTGATCTCAGGTAACTCTCAAGTCTAGTGGAGATACTCACTGTGATGGTTAATTTTACATGTCAACTTCACTGGGACACAGGGTGCCTGAATTAAACATTATTTCTGGGTGTGTCTGTGGTTTTGTTTCTGGATGAGATTAGCATTTGAATTAGTAGACTGAGGAAAGCAGACTGCCATCCCCAAAGTGAGTGGATATCACCCAATCCATTGAAAGCCTGAATAAATCAAAAAAGTCAAGAAGGGGGAATTCGAAGTCTGCCTGTTTGAGCTGGGACTTCAATCATCTACCTTCAACTGGTACTTATACCAACAGCCCTCTAGTTCCCACCAACACCATCAGCTTTCTTGGGTTGCCAGCTTGCAGGTGGCCAACCGTGGGACTCATCAGCCTCCATCATCACATGAGCTAATTCCTTATCATAAATCATATATATCTCCTATCGGTTCTATTTCTCTGGAGAACCCTGACTCACGTCAAACAGACATAGAAACACAAAGTAACCACTGCATTACACCTTGTGGCCTGTGCTGTGAAGAAAAACTCAGGATGCCCCAAGAGTAGAAAACAGAGAAAATATAATTCCTCATTTATTTGTCCATATTTTCTTACAACATTCTCTAAATGTCATGCTCTATGATAGTATATTATCCACTAAGATAAACGCAAAAGTACTAGGCTAAAGACTAGCATAGGCATACCTTGTTTCATTGTGCTTTGCTTCATTGTGCTTCTCAGATTTTGCACTTTTTACAAATTGAAGATTTGTGGCAACTCTGCATCTCGCAAGTCTATTGGCACCATT
Source organism: Lagenorhynchus albirostris (assembly GCF_949774975.1). NCBI lineage: Eukaryota > Metazoa > Chordata > Mammalia > Artiodactyla > Delphinidae > Lagenorhynchus > Lagenorhynchus albirostris. Next base: position 60,152,989 of record NC_083106.1, on the reverse strand, counting down.
TTTCCAACAGTATATGCTCACTTCATGTCTCTGTCACATTTTGGTAATTTTCACAATATTTCAAACTTTTTATTATTGTATTTTATATAATTATAGTATATATTTTATTATATATGTTATATTTGTTATGGTGATCTATGATCAGTGATCTTTGTTGCTACTACTATGACTTGCTGAAGGCTCAGATGATGGTTAGCATTTTTTAGCAAAAAGTATTTTTTAATTAAGTTATGTACATTGTTTTTTCAGACTGTTATTGTACACTTAATAGACTACAGTATAGTGTAAACTTTTATATGCACTGGGAAACCAAAAATTCCGTGACTCAATTTATTGTAATATTCACTTAACTGCAGCAGTCTAGAACCAAACCTGCAATATCTCTGAGGCATGGCCTATATATTTTGATTTTGAAGTTATAGTTTATTTTGTATTCTGTTTTATTTATTTTTTGATGGGAGAAGGGTGAGAGAAAGTAGGTCATAGGGAATAAGAGGTAAAATAAAATAAATAAATGAAGACTAAAAGCAGGAAGTTTTCACTGCAAGAATAAATAAAGTTTTACTAAATGCATGTGGTCCTAAAAAAGTCTTCTAAAACCAAACTGTTGACAAATAATTTTAAATTCAAAAAACTGTTTCTTGAAACCTCACTTGCTGAAGGACTCTCTACTAAATCCTGCCATAAAACAAAGTTCATGAATAAAAATAATTATTTCCTTTAACACAACCTTATTTCCATTTCTATTATTTCCAAATTTTAATATTCAATTAAGTTTGCTGTGTAGCCAACAATGGGGAAGGACTGCTCTAAGTAAAAAGGGTTACATAATTGCCATTCTAAATTCAAAGTACTGCATATCACCTCCCAACACCTACCATGCTCCCTCCCCACCAAAAAATCATGCCTTAGCAAAGAAAATATTTAAAGAAAATCTGGAATATTCACTTTGAACCTTTAGAAATGAAAAATAAATAAATAAAGTTGATAAAATGGCTGTATTCTGAACACCAAAGAACAATTCTTCATCATGCACGACAAAACCACAAAGGAGAAGGAACTTGGGGTGAGGCTGTGATGTTTGTTTGTTGCTGGGCTCCCCACTGGTAGTGCCCCAATGATGCTGCCATTCAGTAAGATGCCTGCTGCTAGTCTCTGGTCCTCTGCTCAAAAATCAAAGTGTCAGTAAAGCTTTGCAAGTTCACGAAGTGCTGATTCAACTGACATATGGGTGGTAAGACCCAGGAACTAGAGGGAATTCACTCACCCAATGTCAACTGTACACATAATAGTCGGAATTTCAATTTCAAGGCGGAAAGAACACTATATACTACTGTATACACACCACTGTTTATACTTGTGGGGAGTTCTTCCAGTTTTGTTATACTTCATTCATGTTGGTTCTCATTTGATTTCTCCTAGCAGATGCGGCCTATGAAAGTGATACCAGAAAGAGGTGCATGAGTGTGTATACACGTGGGTGGACTCAATATAGATTCTATAATGGCAAGAACCATTGCACTGGAATGGCCCAAATATAGAGTTTGTCTAATGGCTGATGAAATAAACATGAAAATTCTTCTTATATGCAGAATATTTATTATGCTGGAATTGAATAGAATAAGCATTTAACGTAGATTCTGGGAGGGACAGCATTCAGTGAAATGATCACTCCAAGTCTCAAGTTTATATTAGACAAATAGAAAATTCCCTTTCTACAAGGGCCGCAAACTAAATGGATGCTATGTTATGTAATGAGGCTTTTCACAGGAGTCCTCCCTGGCTACCCACTAAAAAAAAATTACCTGAAGGATCTTTTCCTGAAACTTTATTCCAACCTAGAATCTAGATATGAGCAAAGACCTTACCAGACTAAAATTCTATTATGTGAGCCTCAGAGATCATTTCTATTCTGGTGATTCCTTATGCAAGATAAGGAAAATTAGTAGGACAAAAAGATTTTAAAACTCAGAATGCAAAAGAAAAATTATTTCATAAAAAGAGCACAGAAAATATTAAAAGCTTAGCTTTATGACTTGATGAATGAAATAATTACCCAAAGGTAATCAAGTTAATTACTTCAGTCTGTTTCTGTATTTGACTTCATTTTACCACTGTATCTAAGTTTTTATAGCTAATCCATAGTAACTGAGTACTAAGAAATATAAATGCTGAGGTTCTCAAACTCTTTGCATTTTAACTGATCATTACAACCAAGGCTGCATCCACATATCTATACTACATAGGGTTAAAGGAAAAATATTGAGTATAACAAAGAGAAAAACTAAACATTTCTTAAATGTTTACCAAGATGTAACCA